>NC_084842.1:39747048-40372048 GCF_033115175.1 Lepus europaeus
ACTCCATCTAAAGCAATCAAAGTGAGGACAGAGATGTCTAAAATGCTCTCTTAGGCCTTCCCAAGTTCTACTTTCTCTGTACTTGATTCCTTATCGTCTTTGAAGCATTCCAGTCTCTGGTATTATGTGAGTACAAAGAATTCTACCATGTCACAGATAACATAATTTTTTTGCATAGCTTACAAATTAAATTTTCATCTATGGATTTCATTGATATAATTCAAAACACAACAGCAATATGAAAGTCTCCATTTTATCCTGTTACACTTCATCCTAGATTTATCTTTGCTTTTCATTTACTCTTTCCCAGTGTACAAGATGAAATAAATATATTAAGAAAATATTTCACTCTACCAGTAATCAAAAAACTTGAGGTATGATTCTTCCACTGTTTATGAAAAAGATAATTAGTTTCCAAATGAAAACCAATACTTCCAGGACCAGTGCTATAGTGTAGTGGGTAAAGTCGCCGCCTGCGGAGCTGGCATCCCATATGGACACCGGGTCAAGACCTAGCTGCTCCACTTCTGACCCAGCTCTCTGCTATGGCCTCAGAAAGCAGTGGAAGATGGCCCAAGTCCTTGGGCCCCTGTACCCACGTGGGAGACCTGGAAGAAGCTCCTAGCTCCTGGCTTTGGATTAGCTCAGCTCCAGGCATTGTGGTCAATTGGGAAGTGAACCATAGGATGGAAGACCTCTCTTTCTTGTGTCTCTACCTCTCTGTAATTCTGTATTTCAAATAAATAAATATTAAAAAACAAAAACCAATACTTCCAAAGACAAAAGGAATGTGGTAAACTCAGTCCTGCCAAAGGCAATGCAAATTCATATAACATTTTGGAAAACAGATCAGGACTAACTATGGGAAGCCTCAAACCACTCCCACCCAAAAAACATATTAAGTCCTTTGAGCTTGTAACCCCATCTTTGGAAACCATCTTTAAGGGCAGGTATTCGGCAAAGCAGTTAAAATGCCACCTACATCCCACATCAGAGTGCCTAGGTTCAAGTCCCAGCTATGCTCCCAATTTCAGCTTCCTATTGATGTGGACAATGGGAGCAGTAGGTGATGGCTTAAATATAGGGTCCCTGCAACCCACAAGAGAGACTTGTATTACATTCCTGGCTCAACTTCAGCCTGACCCAGCTTCTGCTGTTGCAGGCATCTGGAAAGTGCACCAGTAGATGAGAGATCAACCTGTTTCTCTGCCATTCAAATAAATAAATATTTTTAAAAAGAAGATGGAGGAGAAAGTTCTCACAGAATGTATTAATTGCACATTATTTATAATGGGCAAAAATTGGGAACAATTTTGATGGTCAGTTAAAATACCTGTTTGTTGGGGCTGGCACTGTGACAGAGCCGGTAAAGCTGCCACCTGCAGTGCCGGCATCCCATATAGTGCTGGTTTGAGTCTCGGCAGCTTCACTTCTGATCCAGCTCACTGCTATGACCTGGGAAAGCAGTACAAGATGGCCCAAGTCCTTGGGCTCCTGCACCCACATGGGAGACCTGGAAGAAGCTCCTGGCTCCTGGCTTCGGATCAGGACAGCTCCGGTTGTTGTGGCCAATTGGCAAATGACCCAGAGGATGGAAGCCCCGACCCCCACCTCTCCTCCTCTCTCTGTGTAAACATGACTTTCAAATAAACAAATAAATCTTTAAAACATAAATAAATAAAATAAAATACCTGTTTGTGATATCATACACTTCGTGTTTTTCCTTTTTTAGCAACTAACACACCTCTAATTTAATAACTGTAAATTTTTAAAGTAAGTGGAATCAAAGCAAAGAAAAAACAAATCAAAGGCAGACATGAAGGTAGTATACAAAATACATGTCAACCTAAGGATAACTGCTGTTGTTGAAGATGAGACTACGCAACCAAAGTGGTAGAGCCCAGATAACGTGCCTACACAATCGTTCTGATGAATGTTTCATCATTGTCTTTGTTTTGTTTTAAAGATTTGTTTATTTTACTTGAAAGTCAGAGTTACACAGAGAGAGGAGAGGCAGAGAGAGGGAGAGAGAGAGAGAGTTCTTCCATCCAATGGTTCACTCCCCAGTTGGCCACAATGGCCGGAACTACACTGATCTGAAGCCAGGAGCCAGGAGCTTCTTCCAGGTCTCCCATGTGGATGCAGGGACCCAAAGATGTGGGCCATCTTCTACTGTTGTCCCAGGCCATAGCAGAGAGCTGGAAGGGAAGTGGAGAAGCCAGGTCTTGAACTGGAGCCCATATCAGATGCCAGATGCCAGCGCTTCAGGCCAGGGCGTTAACCCGCTGTGCCACAGCACTGATCATCATTGCCTTTAAATGCCTCCCAATTATTAACCCTTCAAATTGTTTAATATTTAAAAACATGATGACTCAATAACAACAATGATGCCAGGTATTAGAAACTACCATGTATACTAACTTAAAGAACCTAAGTGCAAACTTAAAAACTTCTCTACAGAAAAATATTTATTAATAGTCACATTGTTTAAGAAGTAAGGGAAGTAAGGTTATCTTCTAGAATTGTATCTATGAAATCTGTTCTCTCTCTTTTTTTTTTTTTTTTTTTTTGACAGATAGAGTTAGATAGTGAGGGAGAGAGATGGAGAGAAAGGTCTTCCTTCCATTGGTTCACCCCTCAAATGGCCACTATGGCGAGAGCTATGCCGATCCAAAGCCAGGAGCCAGGTATTTCTTCCTGGTCTCCCACGTGGGTGCAGGCATCCAAGCACTTGGGCCATCCTCCACTGCCTTCCCAGGCCACAGCAGAGAGCTGAATTGGAAGAAGAGCAACCGGGACTAGAACCCAGTGCCCATATGGGATGCTGGCGCTGCAGGCGGAGAATTAACCAAGTGAGCCATGGCACCAGGCCCCGAAATCTGTTCTCTTCATATTAATAAAATTTTTTTAAAAAAGACCATTAGAGCCAGCATTGTGAGACAGCAAGTTGAGCTGCCTCCTATAATGCTGGCATCCCATACAAGTGCCACTTTGAGGCCTGGCTACTCCATTTTCAATACAGTTTCCTACTAATGACCCTGGAAAAGGAGCAAAAGATGGCCCAAGTATTTGGGCCCCTGCCACCCATGTAGGAGACCTGGATGGTGTTCCAGACTCCTGGTTTTGGCCTGACCAGCTCTGGCTGCTGTGACCATTTGGTGAGTGAACCAGCAGATGAAAGATTCTGTCTCTCACTCTCTGCTTCCCTCTCCCTTTCCCTCTCCCTCTCCTTCTTTCTCATCATCTCCCTCTCTTCGTTTAGCTCTACTCTTCAAATAACTAAAATAAATCCTTTAAAAAAGGAAAGTGACCATAATTTCTGAAAATCCACTTTCTAAAAAAGTAAAACACTGAGGAATTAATTGTTTAGATGTGATAATGAGAGTTGATATGACTTTAAAGGAGTCCTTATGTTTTAGAGATACATGTTGGCATGTGAGTAATATCTGGGACTTACTTCAACACAGCCTGAGGCATGGAGTGTGTAGATAAGGCAGCCATAAATTTGTACCTGTTGAAGCTTGGCCATGGGCAGTTGTGGATTGATTTTACTAATTCTCCCCTTTGTCATATCTACTTGATGATTCCCATGATATAATGTTGAAATCTTCCCAGCGATGCATCTGAAGATCCGTGCAAAGGGCTGAGCATTACAGGACTATGTGAAATAGTCAATACTGGTAATAGCCAAAATACCCAAGCATGGGAAAAATCATCAGATGGATTATAGTATTGTGCCTCCAGTAAAAATCCATATTTTCAATAGCTAGTTAATGATATTAGAAAAATTTTCCTGATACAACATTAAGTGAGAAAAGATGTATATAAACACCAAACCATGGATCATATAATTGAGGAAGGGGTCTTTTTCATCAACAAATTAAAAAAGAAACATCAAAATATGAACAGTGGTTATCTCTAGGTAATAAACTGTGATTTCTCTTTTTTATTATTTTTCTGTTTTTTCCAATATTTTAAACTCTTAGAATGAACTATTTTAACATTCAGTAACAAAACATGTTATTAAAGAGTCTGAAGAGCACAAAGAAACCTGACTGTTCAGGAAGAAGAAGACTCACTGGAGACTATTTCAGGGATCACTGTTCCACTATTTAAACCCTCGCCATAGAGAGACTGCACACAGTCACACTATCTCCCTGACAGACTGAGCTGACTGTCATGTCCTGCTAACATTCTGGAGTCAGGAAGCCAGGAGCCAAGTCAGACCTGCCCTTCGCTGGCTTTATCAAACATTCTCAACCTGCATATTCTGTACACATGACAAAATAGGGGCAGTCGAGTAATTATAAACAGAACAACTATAAAAATAAATGAATGACCTAGCAAAGTTGTGAAAAAACGTAGGTGTATTATACATTACCAATAGTGCTAAATACTATTTCTAGGCCTCTGAAAGTAAAACAAAACCAACAAAAACTTCAAATGCACAATAAAAGGCAACTTAGATAGAAGATTTTTAATTGCCAAAAAAGGTGACTTTCACATTAATTTTAAAACTCCCAGTCCAAAATCTTTGTCCTTCAACTTCATTTACATTCAAAATTATGCCAAATGTAAGCTGCTTGCCAAATGCTAGGTAAATGGATATATCTGATTATCATGCTACCATAGACAGTGTCGCAAAAGAGTAATTCAGTATGGATGCCTGGGTCAGCATTAATTCTCAATCTGAATATTTTCCTAATGGCTGGACTCATCTTTGAAGATAACTAGGTGAAAAATATCCTTATCCCAAATGATTTTCTGGGCTTTGAGTCTGTGAATTCAGACTTCTATTGTTGTTGTGGGTGTTGTTGTTATTTCAGAAGAGTGTCCTTGGGAAGAGTGTAGACTTTTCAAAAAAAATCTCTCTTTGTAGATGTTTATATCCTCTTTATATTAAAAAAAGAAAACTTCATACTCTATCCCCACCAAAAAGAAACAGCTCCTCTCCATACTTCAGGGCCTGAAGTCACCATATGTTCATGTCAAATACAAAAAACATTTAGAATTATTATATATATATGTAAATATTATTTCATCATCACTGATTTCTTAACTTATCACTTTTATTTTGCAGGGTTCTAAATTGGTCCAAAGAATCTATAATAGTTGCTTCATTACCACCCACATCTCAGATATTTGAGCCCATGCCATAGAGAGCTAGCCTATTCCCAACATCCCAGAGTGGCTGATGCCTCTCACATGCTCACACTACACACCCTAGGTATGTATGCCTGTCTCTGGTTATGAGGGAGTTAACACCACTATGGGCTAGGTTCACATGATAGGAACTAGAAGTTTGACTATCTACACGAATATATCCTCCAGACAACAGTACATCATCACAATTACTTTGCTTACATCCTGGCCCCCAGAGTTCCTGTCACTTCACAGGTACCCAAGCTTCAGGTCCTAGATTCACGGTCTCTCCATTGGCACTATACATCTGAAGCTGTGACCATGTCCACAAGCCAGACCAACTACCAAGGATTCCCTCAGCTACAACTTCCCATGTGGTAGGGGGAAAGATCAGGAAATCCTCAGTCTTGGCCACTGAAAACTCGAATAGATACCACTGCCACTGAAGACACCCACAGTCTGAGCTGATGATGCCTGAAATGTTCACTAATGATTATCTCAGCCGACAGAACTTGAAGGATCCTGCACCACTGCACCTTCACAGAACCACCCCTCTCGATGTCAATGCCTGACACTCACCCCTGCGGGAAACTCCCCTACAAAACAAACTAATAAACTCTGGAAGAGATGGTTCTGAGAGGAAAATGTGCAAATATCAATACACAAGAACAAGAAACATGAAGAGCTAAGAACTATCATACAACCAAAATAATGTAATAGTTCTCCAGAAACCAACCACAAAGAAAAAGTGATCTATGAATTGGCTGACAAAGAATTCAAAATAACTATTTTAAGGAGGTTCAGAAAAATAGAAAGGAACACAGAGCAAATTCAATAGTATCAGAATATAATAATGGGCAATTCCAGGGCCAGCGCTGTGGCATAGCAGTTAAATCTGCTGCCTGCAGTGCCAACATCCCATACGCCTGCCAGTTCAAGTCCTGGCTGCTCCACTTCTGATCCAGCTTCCTGCTATGGACCGGGAAAGCAGTAGAAGATGGCCCAAGTACTTGGGCCCCTGCACCCTCATAGAAGACCCAGAAGAAGCTCTACACTCCAGGCTTAAGATTGGCACAACTCCAGCCATTGCAGCTACTTGGGGAGTGAACCACCAGATAGAAGACCTTTCTCTCTCTCTCTCTCTCTCTCTCTCTCTCTCTCTCTCTCTCTCGCTTCTCTCTCTCTCTCTCTCTCTCTCTCTCTCTCTCTCTCTCTCTCTCTCCATCCTCCCTTCACCCCTCCCTCTGTCTCTCTGTAATTTTGTCTTTCAAATAAACAAATCTTTAAAGGGAGAATCTAAGATGGCCGAATGGGTACAACACATACTGCTTTAGACAAGGGGAAAACAGAAGAAAAAAAGCAGAGAAAGTACATTTCCAGGGGAGAGTTGGAGAGAATTTGCAGTGGAACTTCTATGGAAGGAAGAGGGAAGCCATGGAACAGCATGAAAGGTGCAGATGTACAGGAACAAGCATGGACACCACACATGATCACTGCAGCTAAGAGCTGGGGGATTGCCAGCTTTGGAAAGCAAAGTGAGAGCAGACTGCAGCAGCCAGTGGCACTGGTGATATTACCAGAGGGAGAGCCTTGCAGACCACAGTGCCTTTGAGTCTGACCTGGAGCCCTAATGGGGGGACAGGGTAGCTGTCTAACCCAGCAAAACAAAAGCATGTTTCTTTCACTCCATCCGCCAAGAAGAGAAAATCCTTTCAAATAGTAGGGAGAAAATGCCATTTTGACACCAGCAGGAGCTGCAGCAGTTCTTATACACATATGTGATTAGGGGAATTTACAAGAGAGAGAAATCTTCATTCCCCACTGACTTAGTCTGGCTAGGAGGGTTGACAAGGGGTTGGACATTCATGTAGGACTGTGAGGTGCTCCCAACCTCTCAACATATCACAAGCTCCAGGGCTCACCCGCCAAGATGCAGCACCCACAGGCATCTGGCTCTAGGAATGTCTGCTCTCTCAGTGGGTGGGACAGGATAGTGGGGTAGAGCACAGCTCTGCAACCTGTGACTGTGGGAACTTTGCATGCTGAGACTGTGGGAACCGTGTGACTGCACAATAGGGTGCAGAGTATAGCTGAGTCTCTGGGAAACCACTGTATCTAGCAGCAGAGGCTCAGAGCTCCATGATTGCCTGAGGTAGTTCATTGCAGAGGGATCTGTGCTCACGCTGAAGACTGCACAGATTCTTTGTATAGTTTATTCAGCAATGTAGATGAGTGCTGCACCCATGATGGGCTAACTCAGGCCATTGTTTGTGATTATTTTTTTTAAAGATTGATTTATTTACTTGAAAATCAGAGTTATACAGAGAGAGAAGGAGAGGCACAGAAAGAGAGAGAAAGAGAGAGAGAGAGGTCTTCCATCCGCTGGTTCACTCCCCAGTTGGCCACAATGGCCGAAGTTATGCTGATCCGAAGCAAGGAGCCAGGAGCCTTCTCTAGGTCTCCCATGTGGGTGCAGGGGCCCAAGGACTTGGGCCATTTTCTACTGCTTTCCCAAGCTACAGCAGAAAGCTGGATCGGAAGTGGAGCATCTGGGTGTCGAACCTGCACCCATATGGGATGCTGGCACTACAGGCAGCGGCTTTATCCACTATGCCACAGCGCCGGCCCCATTTGTGTTATAGACAACAGAGGTGATCATATTCTCCCCACACTGATACTAGAGGAGATATACCATGTTCATGCCCATGGGGGATACTCACTCCACCCTGGAAAAATGACCAGAGCTCCCTGGCCACATTCAACACATGCTTCTGGGCATTCAGTAAAAGAACAGACACTCCACTAAGCCACAGAGAAACAGTTTAAAGGTAAAATCCATCAGAGGAGAAAATGAACAAGAATTTCCATAAATGCCTAAAAATAAATGCAGAAATTCAATAAATAAGAATAAGGAAGACAACATGATGCCCCCAAAGGAGCACAACACTTCTATAATTAGAATGTGACAACAAAGAGATTGATGAAACATTTGAAAAGGAATTCAAAAGAATGATTGAAGAATTAGTCAGAAGCAATGAGAATTAATTCATGAGTTAAAGAAATCCACACATGACATGTAGGAAAAATTTTTGCATGAGATTGAGATTTTGAAGAGAAATCAAACTGAAATATTAGAAAAGAAGAATTCAATATGTCAAATAAAAATACAGCAGAAAGCCTTAACAATTGACTTGGTGAGGTAGAAGAAAGATATCTGAGGTAGAAGACAAATCTTTGGAAATATCTCAGACCAAAAGAGGAAAATTAGAAAAATTAGAAGCAATGTTCAAGATTTAAGGGATACTATCAAACAACACAATTTACAGGTCTTAGGAGTTCCAGAAGTTGTAGAAAGAGAAAATGAATTAGAAGGCCTACTTACTGAAATAATCACAGAAAGCTTCCTTAATTTTGAGAAAGAAAGGGACATCTAAGTATATAAGGCTCATGAAACTCCTTATAGATGTAACTGGAAAAGATCTTCACCATGATACATTGTAGTAAAACTTTCAACAGTAAAACATCAAGGATTCTAAAATGTGCACAAGAGAAACACCAGATTACTTTCACAGATCTCCAATTAGACTCACAACTGACATCTCAACAGAAACTCCACAGGCTTGGAGAGACATAGTTCAAGTCTTTTTTGGTTTTTTGTTTGTTTGTTTGTTTGTTTTGTTTTTTGTTTTGTTTTGTTTTGGTTTTTTTGATAGGCAGAGTTAGACAGTGAGAGAGAGACAGAGAGAAAGGTCTTCCTTTCCATTGGTTCACCCCCCAAATGGCCATTATGACTGGCACACTGTGCCAATCCAAAGCCAGGAGCCAGGTGCTTCCTCACAGTCTCCCATGTGGGTGCAGGGCCCAAGCACTTGGGCCATCCTCCTCTGCCCTCCTGGGCCACAGCAGAGAACTGTTCTGGAAGAGGAGCAACCGGGACAGAGTCTGGTGCCCCAACCAGGACTAGAACCCAGAATGCTGGTGCCACAGGTGGAGGATTAGCCAAGTGAGCCACGGCGCTGGCCAGTCCAAGTCTTAAAAGAAAAAAAAAAAAAAACCATGAACCCAGGATACTGTACCCTGCAAGGCTCTCATTCATGAATGAGGGTGAAATAAAGACCTTCTATAAAAAACAGAAATTGAAAGAATTTGTCACTATTCCTCCAGTCTTACAAATGGTACTTAAAGATGTGCTACACAGAGAAACACAGAAAGATAGTCATCATTACAAAGGAATGTGAAGGCAGAAAATCTGGCAGTAAAAGCACAAAGGAAATTCAATGCAAATAATATGAATACTTCTGGGAAAATGGCAAGGTCAAGTCATTATTTATCAGTAGTAGCCTTAAATGTAAATGGCCTAAATTCTCCAATACAAAGATACAGGCTGGCTGAACAGATTAAAAAACAAGATCCATCTATTTTCTGCCTACAAGAAACATACCTCACCAAAAAAGATACATATAGACTGAAGGTGAAAGGATGGGAAAAGATATATATATATATATATATATATATATATATATATATATATATATATAATTCCATGCTAACAGAAAGCAGAAATGAGCAGGTGTAGTCATCTTAATATCAGATAAAGTAGACTTTAATACAAAAAAATGCTAAAAGATAAATAAAAGGGCCTTATTTAATGATTAAGAGATCAATTCAATAGAAAGATGTGACTATAACAAATGTATATGAACCCAATGTCAGGGCATTTGTCTATTTAAAAGAAATCTTAATGGATCTAAAGGGAGACATGGACTCCAATGCAATAGTAACAGGGGACTTCAACATCCCACTTTCATCAATGGACAGATCAACTAGAAAGAAAGTCAACAAAGAAACAACAGAGTTAAACTAAATTATGAACCAAATATACCTAACATATCTACAGAATCTTTCATCCTACAGTTGCAGAATACATGTTCTTTTAATCAGTGCATGAACTGATAGACCATTTGCTAAGCCATAAAGCAAGTCTCAGCAAATTCAAAAAAATTTAACTCATACCATGCATCTTTTCTGAACACAATGGAATGAAGCTGGAAATCAACAACTCAAGAATCTCTAGAAAATGCAAAAACATGGAGACTGAACAACATGCTCCTGAGTGAACAGTGGGTCATAGAAGAAATGAGAACGGAAATCAAGAAATTCATAGAAATTAATGAAGATGTCAACACAACATATCAAAACTTAGGGGATACAGCAAAAGCAGTGTAAAGAAGGAAGCCCATAGCAATTGGTGCCTACATAAAGAAAATTGGAAAGGCATCAAATAAGTAAGCTATCAATGCATCTCAAGGACTTAGAAAAACAACAACAAACCAAACCCAATATTAGGAGAAAAGAAATAAGGAAGTCAGATTACCTCTGTTTGCAGATGACATGATTCTATACAAAGGGGACCCAAAGGACTGCACTAAGAGACAATTGGAACCCATAAAAGAGTTTGGTAAACTTGCAGAATATATGATTATTAGCTGTCAAATGTTGGAGACAAAGAAAAATCTTTAAAACTGCAAGAGAACATAATATATATAAGGGAATACTATTCAGTCATAAAAAAGAAAGAAATCTTGTCTTTTGCAACAAAATGGATACAACTAGAAATCATTATACTTAATAAGTCTCCAAAAAAAATACCATATTTTTCCCTCACCTTTGGTAACAGAGTACTAAAAAATAGAATGTATAGGAATTAAACTGACATTTTGAGATTCAATGATTGTCTAGAAACCTTGTCTCTACTGTTGAGAAACTTTTTTTTTCTTCTTACTACTTGTTGAACTCTTTATGTAGTGTAGGGTTAATATTATGAGTATAAACTAAGCTTAAAATAGATCATTGTAAAAATTGCAGCTCACTAGGCTAATCCTCCGCCTGCGGCGCCAGCGTTCCAGGTTCTAGTCCTGGTTGGGGCGCTGGATTCTGTCCCGGTTGCTCCTCTTCCAGAACAGTTCTCTGCTGTGGCCCAGGAGGGCAGAGGAGGATGGCCCAAGTGCTTGGGTCTTGCACCCGCATGGGAGACCAGGAGGAAGCACCTGGCTCCTGGCTTCGGATCGGCACAGCACACCAGCCATAGCAACCATTTGGGGGGTGAACCAACGGAAGGAAGGCCTTTTTCTCTGTCTCTCTCTCACACTAACTCTGCCTGTCAAAAAATAAAAATAAAATTAATTAATAAATTTTTAAAAAGGGAGAGTGGAAATAGGAGAGGGAGGAGGAAGAAGAGTGGGAACATGGGCAGGAGGAAGGGTAGGGTAGGAAGTATCACTATGTTCCTAAATTTGTATTAATGAAATACATGAAACTTGTCTAACTTTAAAAAAATTTTATAAATATATAATAATGAAGAAAATGAGAAACTTAACAGAGATATTGAAATAACAGAAATAGAGAACCAAGGCAAAATTCTGGAACTGAAGAATACAATGAATGAAATTTAAAAATGCATCAGTTGACGTCAACAGCTGACCTGGTGAAGCCAAATAACAAATTCATGAACTCAAAAAAAGGTTAATTGAAAAAAATCAGTCAAGAGTAGAAAAAAGGAAAGAAGAAAACCTATTGGATTTATATGACACCATCAAGAACATTAACTTTCATATTACAGACATTCCAGCAGAGAAGAGAAGAGAGAAAGTGCCAAAAAACTCATTTAAAGAGGTAGTGACTGGAACCTTCCCAAATCTGGGGAAAGACATAAACATACAGATACAAGAGGCTCAGAAGACTCCAATCAGCTTCTTCCCAAAGACTACACCAATACAATGTCATCCAGTGAGATTTTCCATATGTCCAACAAGATAAAAAGGACATGACCCAAGCTCTATTACTGTAGGACTTGTAACCAATATGCTTTTTATTGCTGGAGTGGATCATGTAATGACAATACACATGCCTCTTGGATACAAAAGCTCTCAAGCATCAAATGAAAATATTGACGGTTTTGTTTTTTAATATTTATGTGGGTAATCCCAAAATCTGCAGGCAGTGGTTCCAAAGAAATATTTCAGAATGTAAAAACTTTATCATTACTTCCTCTCAGGAAGGTGGTTCCAAAAGTGTTACCTACTTGCAGACAGACAAATTCATTCCAAAATATAAAGAAAATGAGATGGATAGGTTGGTTTTGTTTGATGCTGTTAAAACTATGTGCCTATCCTTGTGAACAACAAAGCTGACACATGTAGCCAATATGCCACACTGTATACAAGCTCTTCTTGGCTGGACCTATGAAAGCTTAAGATATTCTTAGTCATGGAAACTTCTACTGCCAGAATCAATAAGGATGACTTTGAGGCTGTCACCACCAAAATACAGTTTCCAGAGAGAAAATGAAATAGTTTGCCAGGATTAAGGCTGTTCCTATTTTAATTATCTTGATGAGGCAATCTAGGACAGGTGAATCCAGGGCTTCTCCATTTAGCCATATCCTGATGTTACTAAAAATACTGTATTTTGAACTATTATTTCAGTACATTTGCTTGTTTTAGTTTTGCCATTCTTCTAATGTTGATCCAATCACACCTACATACACACACACACACATATGGTGCTAGATAGTTGTTCCTGTCTCATTTCTTTATTAGTTTGATTTCTCTCTGGCATATTAAGGCTTCTTTTATCTGATGCTATAATTTAGCATGCATTATTAATTCTCTTAACCTTACACTACTCATAAATTTGATGAATGTATCCTCCATATCTTCATGCAAATCTCTGGTGGATAAGCCACATTAAAGCCATGACACTTACCAGTAGAAAAGTGATGTCTGATTAACAAGTTTTGTGTTCAGATGTTCAGTTAGAATCTCATCAAGCTAAGAGTGCTATCATTCAGTGTGTAATTCTCCCTCTGTGCAATATCAACAAAAGACTTTAAAGAAGATATCTGACTTTTGCCATAAATTAAGAAAGTAAGTAATCTTTATGCTTCATACAGATGACTGTCCCGTCCTGCAGGACGTCAACTATGGGGCCGAGCACCTAGAAAGAGAAATGAAGGGACAGGAGACACAAAGATGGCAGCAAGACAAGGGTCCTGATCAAGCTGCAATTTTTATTTTTCAACAACACACTTATATATCATAAAGGCAGGGTGTCGGGCGGGGGAAGGAGGGGGAGCTTATCTTGTAGCTGCAATGCTTGTGCAAGTAGGGGAAAGGTTACAAGGTCTTAAGGCACAAGGTCACACAAGGTTGCGTTATCAGTACTCTCCGGCCTGGGCTGTTTAGCCCTGCCTCAGTAGTTTTCCACTAAGAGGCCACATGCTGCATGGTCCCTGACAGATGACATACAACTGAGCTCTCAGAAGTCAAAAATTTATTGAAATAGAGT
Organism: Lepus europaeus; assembly: GCF_033115175.1. Taxonomy (NCBI): domain Eukaryota; kingdom Metazoa; phylum Chordata; class Mammalia; order Lagomorpha; family Leporidae; genus Lepus; species Lepus europaeus. The sequence continues at coordinate 39,760,537 of NC_084842.1, forward strand.
TGAGCTCTATCTTCACAGTAAAATGACTTGGAGAGTCTTTATTGTGTTCACTACCATAAATAGGCAACCATTTTACACAATGCAATCACCTCTGACTGGGCTTTTCACCATGGACCCCTCGTATTTGTTCTATTCCCATAAATAGGACCAAAGCTTATTCATCTCTCTTTTTCTATAATACCTGCATATAGCCTTATACATAATGCTGTGGAGTCTACTTCTCACCTTTTTTAGGTCAAGGTGCTACATTGTGTTGGAAGTCCAGAAGTCATTCGAGTTTACTATTCACTATTTAAGAGAGAGAATACGCTGGCTGAAATAAGTATAATGCTCAAAGCATGAGGTGGAACACTGTTCCTCGCTTAACAGATGATAATTCACAAGTATCTTTAGGTGTCAGCAGGGACATGTTGTCCCTGCTGTACAGTCAATGTCTTAATTATTAGTTTTGATTGTTGACAATTTTGAATGAAACACAATAATGTTTCTACTTAGTAACAATAGTGACTGCTTGGCTGGGAAAGATGTTCCAGTGGATCATCCCAAAAGTCACAGGGTTTGGACACATGAAAGATGTGTCCACACCATGTAACCATCCACTATCTATCAGATCCTAGAGGGTACAGGCCAAACCTATCCATTTGCTTACTTCCCCTCCTCTTCAGAAGTTTTTCCCTGCCCTGTTCAAACTCTCATTATCCCTCCCACAAGAAAATCTTCTTCATTACAAAAGAATTCAGTGTGCCCCTCCCAAATCAACAGCGACGCAGAGCATATTTATCATTTTCCAAGATAGAGGTTGCATATTTTCTGGGGAAAAAAAAAAAAATACCCAGTCTACACATTCCAGTGAATAAGAGAGATCCTTTATGACATCATGAGAAGTTTCTATTTTCCCCAAAATGCGTTTTCACGTCAAAACATAGGACAAATCTTTGCTGCACACAAAGCACAAACTCAATAAACATTTCTTCCGTGAGTGTATCACGATTCAGCATGACTTTACAGAAGATATTCTGAATAGAGGGAATAAAGAGAACCGAGGATGCATGTCCAGACGTGGGGTACAGCTGGACACTTCCCAGTAAAGAGCAGAACCGTCGGGCTCTAGAAAGTAGTGAGAGGCGCAGAATTAAGAAGTCTTGTCTTCAACTTTCCAGGGAGTTGAGGCGGGAGGATGAAGTTCAAGTAGACAGCAGGCATTAGCAGGAGACTGCCAAAAACACCAAAGAACCTGTGAGCACCAGTGGAGAGACTCAGAACTCTCTCTACCTTTAGTGCCCGAAATCCCCTGACAGAATCTCGCGGCTGAAAACCAGTGCGGCAGAGACACCTCGTGGCCAAGTGTGTGAATGCTGCTGAGGCCAAGCCGCCTTTGCCGCTGGACCCCAGGCATTGAGGACATTGGTGCCGAGCACTGAGGTGAACTTCATCTTGGTGTGTGCAAAAAGAGACACAAATAGCTGTATTAGAAATCGAGCCCTTCAGAGATGTCTTTAATCCATTCCATTTCATAGCCCACCCACTCTTTTTAGATAGAGGAAAACTGAGTTCAAAAGAGAAAACTCGCTAGAAAAGCAGTAAGACAAGAAAATGTGCAGGGCCTGAACTCTGAACGTCTTCCCTCCTTTGCCCAAAGCTTTTCCTGTTTCCTAGACCACCTCAGTGCCAAAATCGTCTTTTCAGCTGGTCTACTATGAAAAGGAGAGATGACAATAAAAGGTTGATAAGACAGAAGTAATAAAATGAATCCCAGGTTCCTGTCCTGCACTCACCTTCAGCAGGTTATTATTAAAACAATGCTATAGGTCAGAGAAAGTCCCTGGGAATTGCCACTTCATTATGGTATTTCTGGAAAAGTTAACACACTGTGGGTTCACGTCCTCAAACTGGGCTAGTTAACAACCCCCTCTATGACAATACCAATCTTGGTGCAATTAAAAAATATACCTTCCTAGGGCAGGCCTTTGGCCTAGCAGTTAAGATGCTGTTAGGGGTCTCATTTCCCACCTCCCAGTGCCGATTCCATTTCTGGCTATGCTGACTCGAGCTTCCTGCCAGTGCCGACTCTGGCAGGCAGCTGTGATGGCTCAAGTACTTGGGTCCTTGCCACCCATGTAGGAAGCAGGGTTGTATTCAAGGCTCCAGGCTTTGAGCTGGCTATTGGGAGCATGTGGGGAGTGAACCAGCTAATGGGAGATCACTCTCTCTCTCTCTGTCATACACACGCACACACACACACACACACCTTCCCATTCCTGTCTCCCTGCCTCTTAAATTTAATTTTTAAAAAGCTATTACTTCTTTTCTTTAAAAAAAAAAAAAAAGATAGATTCCTGAAGCAAAGGCCTGGGGTGCAGGTGATGTGTTTTCTGAACAGCTAGTAATATCTGCTGATTACTGAGTCCCATGAGAGTTGAGTGTTAGCTCAGACTGTTGCAGCAGCGTTGCAATCCAAGCATTACTGTACACAGATTCTGTATGAGGAAACTGAACTCAGGACATGTGAATGATATATCCAGACACATGTCTAAACTGCAAATTTAAGTCCAAGACTGTCTCCCAAAAGCCAGGTGCTTCCCATATGATCCACCTTGTCTCTCAGGCATGTGCTGCATCCCTGCTGAACTTTATTCGGTGTTGGAAAATGGATGTCATAGAAATATTTTTACATGAATGTTGCATTGCCTGTTAATACACAGAGCGGTGTTTCTCTCTTACAGTTATGCAAGTAATTCCACTTGATCTCTTACCTTCCAAATCAGAGCAAACATTATTTTTAACAGCTTCTTAAATTTTGTTAGCATTTATTTCATATGCATTTTCAAATAAAATACTTAATATTTCCTCTCAAGCAACATTCTCCAATTTTCTAAAGAGGAATTAAATTTGTTTAAACCACCTAAAGTTACAAAGCCTAGTAATGGCATAACCAAGCCAAAAATGTATATTTATTGTGTACTTTTATGCCCATTTCGTTCCACATACCATGACTTGTGTGACTCTACTGTTTAGACTTTAATTTTCTCCATGATGTGGTTCTACCTTACCTCTGTCAACTAACTGAAAAATAAGTAAAATAATTAAAGTTTTCATCTTTCATGAAATATTTATATAATACCTCAGATATTCCAGGTAGTAGGAAAAAAAGTTCATTCTGAAAACAAAAGTAAAAGAATAAGGAAGGGTGGCTGTGGCTGCCCTCAAACAGCTTACTAGCTATTGAAATGACCTAGGAGCAATATTGTAGGTACTGCAAAGAATCTGCAGACTAATGGCAGGAGGTAGGAAACTAAAACCAGAAAGCAGATGGGTATTTAACTTAGTGGTTATGAGGCCAGTGAATACTCTCCCACGAGCTATATCAGAATACCTGAGTTCAATGCCCAACTCCAGTTCCTAACTCTAGCATTCTGCTAACACAGACTCTGGTGGGGAGCCGTGATAGAGTGCCACATGGGAGACATGAATTGAGTTCCTGGTTCCTAGCTTCAGCCTCCCAGTCATTGTGGGCATTTGGGGAATGAGCCCATAGATGGGATCTCTCTCTCTCTCTCTCTCTCTGAAATAAACAAAAAAGAAAAAACAAGAACCTTCACACTAAGTCTAACAGAGACTGGTGAACTTCAAGATTAATTATCATGCACATGTCCTTTGTTCCAGTTGATCATCTTTCTTGATGACTTTCTCCTACTCAACCCCCCTTCCTCCTATTCATGCATCCATGTGCAACAAGTGGCCTCAGTTACATTCCACAACCTTGTAAGGTAATCCCTCAGTTCTGATCTCCATATTCAACCAGACACAATTTAAAGGGGACAATTCAGTGAGTAACTGCTGTAACACTGCATGAATTTAAAAAATAAAAAGAAAAGAAATACAGACCACAGAATCCAACACAGCCCAAACTGAAAATGTGATCCATCACAGGACAAATCTCACACAGGGACATCCTGCAAGGTGGTTGTTGCTGATCACGTATCATCATCATGCACAAGGCAGATCCAGCCTCCCTTAGAAAGACTCTATATGTTTTTCTGAATAAAACAAGAGCCAGATCCTAGGCACACTATTCTCACAAGATTACAGCCAAGATAGTGACCAACATGAAACAGCCAAAAAGGAAAGGAATGCCTGGTGCCCCATCAACCATTTCCACAAAATCAAACCTGGGAATCAATTTCAGTGTTGATGAAGCTACCCCTGCCAGCACCCACACATCCAGGCCTAAAATACACTGGGTGGGAATATTTTCCTTTTGTTTGGTGATCACCATTGGTTTCTTTCTTTTTATTTTTTATTTATTTATTTATTTTGACAGGCAGAGTTAGACAGTGAGAGAGAGAGAGACAGAGAGAAAGATCTTCCTTCCATTGGTTCACCCTCCCCCCAGTGGCCCTCTGGTCAGCACAATGTGGCCGGCGCACTGTGCTGATCCGAAGCCAGGAGCCAGGTGCTTCCTCCTGGTCTTCCATGCAAGTGCAGGGCCCAAGCACTTGGGCCATCCTCCACTGCACTCCCGGGCCACAGCAGAGAGTTGGGCTGGAAGAGGAGCAACTGGGACAGAATCGGCGCCCCAACCGGGACTAGAACCCCGGGGTGCCGGCGCCGTAGGCAGAGGATTAGCCTAGTGAGCCGCAGCACTGGCCACCATTGTTTTCTAGATACAAGTTGTTCTTGTGGATTAATGCCTCATTCACATTGCCAGTTTTAATTTCTACTATTGCTCCCGCGTGAACTCACTAAGAGACCTGAACAAAACTACAACTAAATTATCTTGAGCTTTTTACATTTTATAATAATAAAATTCAAAATATGTAGTTCTGTTTCTCTTCTTCCATATGTTAAAACACCCAGTTTTTTACCATCCTATTCCAGATTTTGGCATTCTTTACATTTTTACTAAGCAAGTTGTTTCTTTTTTTTTAACTTTTATTTAGTAGATATAAATCTCCAAAGTACAGTTTATGGATTACAGTGGCTTCCCCCCCATAACTTCCCTCCCACTTGCACCCCTCCCATCACCTGCTCCCTCTCCCATTCCATTCACATCAAGATTCATTTTCATTTATCTTTATATACAGAAGATCAATTTAGTATATATTAAGTAAAGATTTCATCAGTTGCACCCACACAGAACATAAAGTGTAAAATACTGTTTGAGTACTAGTTATAGCATTAATTCACATTGGACAATACATTAAGGACAGAGATCCTACATGAGGAGTAAGTGCACAGTGACTCCTGTTGTTGACTTAACAATTTGACACTCTTGTTTTGGCATCAGTAACCTCCCTAGATTCTAGTCATGAGTTGCCAAGGCTATGGAAGCCTTTTGAGTTTGCCGACTTCAATCTAATTCAGACAAGGTCATAATCAAAGTGGAAGTTCTCTCCTCCCTTCAGAGAAAGGTACCTCCTTCTTTGATGGCATGTTCTTTCCACTGGGATCTCACTCGCAGAGATCTTTCATTTAGGTCTTCTTTTTTTTTTTTTTTTTCCGGAGTGTCTTGGCTTTCCATGCCTGAAATACTCTCATGGGCTTTTCAGCCGGATCTGAATGCCTTAAGGGCTGATTCTGAGGCCAGAGTGCTGTTTAGGACATCTGCCATTCTATGAGTTTGCTGTGTATCCCGCTTCCCATGTTGGATCGTTCTCTCCCTTTTTAATTCTATCAGTTAATATTAGCAGACACTAGTCTTGTTTGTGTGATCCCTTTGACTCTTAGACCTATCGGTGTGATCAATTGTGAACTGAAATTGATCACTTGGACTAGTGAAATGGCATTGGTGCACACAATCCACACAACCAAGTCTTCATCTTAAATTATTATTTCAGATTTTGGCCAAAACTCTCTCAATTAATTTCTTAGACTTAAGAATGAGGTTACATTCTAATACAACACTGTACACAAAAAAAATTTTAAGTCAAAAATGCATTTTTGATCAGGATTTGGCACAGTGGCTAATACATCCCTTAGGACACCCAATTCTAGTTTCCTAGTAATGTATACCATAGGAGGCAGAAAGTAATGGCTCAAGTATTTGGATTGCTGCCACTCACGTGGGACACCAAGACTGAGTTCCCAGCTTGCAGCTATGACCTGGCCTAGCCCTGGCTATTGTAGATATTTGGGGAACAAGCCAGCAGATGGAATCTATCTCTCACTCTCACTCTCACTCTCACTCTCACTCTCGCTCTTGCTCTCTCTCACTGCCTGCCTGCCTCCCCCCCTCCTTTCCTCCCTCTCTGCCTTTCAAATAAATAAAAAATAAATAGTTTTGAAGTGCATCTAATACTGCTAACCTACCCACCATCTTAGCTTAGCAACACAGCACACTGTAGAGTATTGATTGCTCCCCCTGAGAATCATACAGCTGACAGGGAGCAGGGCTCACAGCCTCTGCTCAGCAACACCATGCAATTGCATATACACCTGTATGTATGTACAGCCACAGAGACATGCACACAAGCAGCTGTAGAGGCATACAGTAAAGCATCTAGTTGCCAGAAGAAATTTCATTCAGGAACTTGCCCAATCATTCTGCCCCCTTCACTTAAAAAAAAAGTCTTAAATATTTTAAAAATATAAAAAAGCAAATCTGAGCTCAAAAATAATGTAGAGTTCTATAAAACAGATCTACACAGTGGTGTACAAGGCATGAAGACAGAGACCTATAAGATTCTGAGACTGGGAATGGCAGTGACTTTCAGTATTTCATCTGCCAAAGGAAGAGAACAAACTCAACTGGCACCTGGTAGAGAGCAGGATCCAAGATCCCCATGTGAGAAGGGGGTGGAACATAAAGCTCCTTTTCCCATGAAGGTGAGACGAAAACAGCTGAGAGCACTTCCAGGGCAGAGAATGAAAAGATGCCACTTGCCACCTAGTGGGAAAGAATGGAGAAGGCCACATAACTGAACACGTGTCAAGCCAAGTACTCATGTGGAAAGCATCCGTGGTATTCTGTGGACAACAGCCACAGACTCTTAGAGCAGAGCTGACTGCATATCCCCTTGGAGTTTCGGAGGAAGCAATGACTGCCAGAAAGGAAGGGGGAGTGCTAGGAGCGAAAATACCAAGCTACCTATTCAAATCATCAGAGTTGTGAGGAAAACAAACACCATGAGATGGGGGCCAAAAGAAATTCAACAGATGGGAATTTATTCTCGTAAAGAAGAAAATAACAAAGCAATACAACGAAGACTTCAAAACAGATAAATATGGGGGTAGGCATCTGACACAGTGGTTAAGATGCTGCTTGGGACACCTGCATCTCAAATCTGAGTACCGGGTATCAAATCCTGCCTATGCTTGTAATCCCACTTCCTGCTACTGTGCACCCTCAGAAGTAGCAGATGTTCTTGGTAGCACAAGTACTTGGTTCCCTTTAACCTGTGTGGGAGATCCCTATTGACTTCTAGGCTTTGGCCTGGCCCAGCCCAGTTGCTGGCATTTAGGGATTTGGGAAGTAAATCAGTGGGTGGAAGATTCTCTCTCTCTCTCTCTCTCTCTGTCTCACTCTCACTCTTTCTCTCTCCTCTAATAAATAAAAATGAATACAATTTTTTTGAAAAACAGAAACAGAAAATTTAAGATCTCAACTAAATAGTGGAGAAAACTGCATTCCTATTTTAAAATCTAAATTAAGCAGGCAAATATGTGAAAGAATCATGAATATGGAAAAGAACCAATCAGAATCCCAGAAATAAAAATATCATCATTGGAATCTAAATCTCAGAAAAGTGAGTTAAACAATTACGAATGATTGGATATAAAAATTCATCATTTAAATATAGAACTAAGGGGGATGAGATTAAGATAACCACATTCCACATCGGAGTTCCTGAATTGTACTCCTGGCTCTGGCTTCTAACTCCAGCAACCTGCTAATGCAGATTCTGAAAGGCAACAATGTTGACTCAAATGATTGGGTTTTTGCCATCCACTTGGAGACCTGGATTGTATTCCTGGCTCCTAGGTTCAGCGCAGGCCCAGGCACAACTGTGTGGACATTTGAGGAGTGAACCAACAGATGTGAATGTTCTATATCTCTATTTCTGTCTCTATCTCTGTCTCTGTCTCTGTATGTTTCTGTCTGTATGACTCAAATAAATAAATAAAATGTATTCTAATAAAGAAACTAAAGAAAGTTCAGTCTGAACACAGAATGGTGATTATTAGAGGCTAGGAGGGGCTATGGGTGATAGAGGGAGTTTTAATAATGGGTACCAAATTGGAATTAGACTGAAGGGATAAGTTCTTGGTGTTCCACAGCATAGCGAAGTGAGTATAGTTCACACTAACTCATAAAGTAATGTCAAAGAAGGGAAAATATTGACCAGTACACATTGTATACATGTATTGAAATGTCAAACTGGAGCCTACAAATACATACACCTACTATTAATTTAAAAAATATTGAAAAGTAACACTAATAAATTTACCAAAACACACATATCAAGAGTAATAAAAAAATAAGAGATGTTAAAAGAAATGTGGAACAGACTGAGAAGCTTCAAAACACATATAATATAAACAAGCTAGCCTATCCATGACACATGTGCTACAACAAGAACAGCAGTACACCAGATGAATAACATCAGCCATTTAACCACTGAGCAACCAGCATCTGAAATGACAGGGACAGCCTTCTACTGCAGCCTTCCATTGTCTTCTATCTGGAGATTCTATTCTGTCTCTTTCCAAAGACCAAACCCATAGATTCAATGTGCAAGGGTCGGGATTCTGAACAGTCCTCAAAGTTATAGTGCTCCAATTTAATTATGGAGCCCTGAAGTTGACTGCCCATTTCATGATAGGTTGTATCTGCTGTCAGACTTTGACCGGAAATTCTATTATGATGGTTATTATTATGAATCTCAGTAAACTTGTCTCTGCCAGCCACAACAGCTATTTTTGTGCTTCTCCTACATACTATAAACTGCACATCAATTAATTAATTACGATCTTAAATATATATGCTTCAACTGGAGTATATTGGCCCCTAAGGCAAGGCTGTCCAATTTGACTAGGGCAGGTACCAATTAAGGATAGCATATTTTCAAGTTACTAAACATGTGATCATATGGTTATCTCAGATGAGGCATGGACAAGCATAAAAGCCCAGTCTGAACAGCATTTAGGTTTTGCCCTTACTGGTTAGTGGGAAGACATTCAAGTGTCCATCGTGCCTTTGATCAGAATGTCTCATATTTCCCATCCATAATCCCAAAAAGAAACCTAAAACTGATTACAGAGGCTGATTTTGTCTGGATTCATAGCTGCACTCTCACTCTCTTTGGTTACTCACCAAAGTTGAAATTCTATCCTTAGCAACAGTTCACCCATCCACTTACTTTGCTCCCATCATCCTATCAATAATGTATTATGGAGGCCAACGCTGTGGCACAAAGGGTTAAAGCCCTGGTGTGCAGCACTGACATCCCATATGGGCGCCATTTTCAGTCTCGGTTGCTCCACTTCCAAACCAGCTCCCTGCTAATGCACCTGGGAAAACAGCAGAGGATGGCTCAAGTCCTTGGGCCCCTGTACCCATGTGGGAGATCCAGAGAAAGCTCCCAGCTTGGTTTGGATCACCTCAGCTCCAGCCATTGCAGCCATTTGGGGAGTGAATCAGTGAATGGAAAACCTTTCTCTCTCTTTCTCTACCTCTCTCTGTAACTCTTTCAAATAGATAAAAATTAATTAATTAATTAATTTAAAATAATGTAATATTATGTTAGCAATGGTCTGATGGCAGCAACTCAGATTGACATCATTGGGAACCAGGCTTAGACAAAGTATTGGAAAGTTTACTTGTGCTGAGATAATACAAGAGATATTCCATGAAGGAGATAAGCCCATGGGTTGTGAACCAGGTTGTCTGTGTTCAAATATCCACAATTTTATATGTGACTATATGAGCTTTATATATCTCAATTTCCTCTTCTACAAATGAGGCCAAGAATAGTATCTATCTCACAGAATTGAATTTTTTTAAATGAATAAATCTTTTTATTTTATTTTTTTGACAGGCAGAATTAGACAGAGAGAGAGAGAGACAGAGAGAAAGGTCTTCCTTTTTCCATTGGTTCACCCACCAAATGACTGCTATGGCCGGTGCATTGCGCCAATCCAAAGCCAAGAGCCAGGTGCTTCCTCCTGGTCTCCGACGCAGGTGCAGGGCCCAAGCACTTGGGCCATCCTCCACTGCCTTCCCAGGCCACAAGCAGAGAGCTGGACTGGAAGAGGATCAATCAGGACAGAATCCGGCACCCCAAATAGTACTAGAACCTGGGGTGCCGGCACTGCAGGTGGAGGATTAGCCAAGTGAGCCGCGGCGCCGGCCCAGAATTGAATTTTGAAACTTGAGTTTTAATGAGCTGGATGTCAATTTTCTACTCATGACTTTGGAGTCTAAATATCTTTCATGAGTTCAGGAGCCAAACCATGTTCAAACTGTAGCATACACAATTCACAATCGAGGGCTATAAATCTTCATTGCTTCCGCCATTTGGCCATAAATCAATCACTTTTTCTCTGCTTGAGAAGATTCTTGGGAAGAAAATTCCACTTTAGGCTCCATTTTTTTTTTTGAATGAGCATAGATTCTTCTATTGAAAATTGTACCTTTTGTGGAATATCTTCTCTCTTGGGGGTAGTGCATTAGACCTAGAAATCAAAGGTTATGGTCAAGCTATGCCAATCAAGCTCAATCTTTGGGCTCTGAATCTTTATTGGAGTAATACAAGAATGAAAACAGCTGGAATTTATTCCAGGGGTAATTCTTGGACAAGATCATAGAACAATTTTGTTCCAGCAGCTACCTGGTTCTTGTCCTTTATCAGACTTACTCTTTAGTTTTTCTCCATAAACTTCTAACCAATTCCCTTTTTTTTTTTTCTTTCAGCCTGTACTGACTCATGCTCCTTGAAACAAAAGGATCCTAATTGATAATATACCATTTATGGTCCCAAATTAAAAATTAAAATCTCTCATGAAGCAGATTTGCTCTTCTCACAGAAAGTAGCAATTCCAGTTACATGTTATTTAAAAAAGAGGTATGCTACTTTTCATTGAAGAGACACTTTGCAAGACAGGATTATGGTAGGAGTCCAAAAAATTGGTTATTTCCCATCCACCTCTGCAAATCTGCTCTCCCTTTGCTTCTCTGCCCTGCCTCAGGCAATGGAGCCTCAGTTATTTGGATTTGTCAACAGACACTGTGGCTTTCTGCTGTGCTCAGTTAATAGCAATACTTCAGAAAAGTATGAAGAAAGTGAGATTAGGGTACTTAGCCCTGGGACTCCCTCCCCACAAATGAGCTTCAGGCTGGCTGCCTCTACCCCAGGCCACAATCTCTGCCATAAAGCTTGTTCCCAATCTCCTCACCTCTATAGGACTGGGGTGGTATAGCCTGAAAGACTGAACTGTCTTAATGGCTCCTCCAAACTCAAGCCATGCCATGATAAATACTGCTACAAGTTACAGTGTTTGTTTGATCTCCTTCCTGGTAGAATCCTACCTTATTTAGTAAAAGTAAATTCCAACTCAACAGACTGACCTTGTCTTCCACCTGTAAGAATCACCTGTTGCCACCACTACAATGCAGTCATTGATATACTGTGACTATGTTCAAGAGAGAAGTAGCAGAGATGATTTGATGGAACAATGACCCAGACAGCTGCTATACTTTCCTTTTTTGGGCCAATTTCAAGGCTCTGCAAGATGAAGGCCCATGATAAGCTACCCAAATTTGTAGTAGAATTCTATTACTTTTTCTAGAGAAAAAGGTATATATGACAGGTAGTAAAGATGGCTCTCAGCTGAACTTCAGCAGCAGGGAAAGTGTAGCACTGCTATAGCCATAAGCAGCATTGATTCATAGGGCAAATACACACAATAGACAGAGCGTTGACACTGTAAATTTAAAAACAGTTCATGGAACAGTTCATTCCCACTTTTTTATCTGATGTACATATATTTCTCTGACATCTCTTTGCTTTAGGCAAAGAACCTGAGCCATTTCCCCAGTTACAAAATAAGGGTAGATGTGCCAACTTAAGTCCAAGGGCTGCTGAGCCCTCAGGAGTGAATGGAGTGTGTGCAGTTCAGTACCAAATATATGGAAAGAGTAGTACACTGGTCATTTGCACTTAGTTGTATGTGGTTCGATTTCCACATACATATATATGTTATTCTACTGTAAAAGTTATTAGAAATCAAAGCAAGTAGACTTGCAACCCAAATAGGAAAGGTGTAACTTCTTTAGATACTGAAGCAGAACTGTGGTGAGCCATTGCCAGACTTTCTATAGCATAGAGATAGATTCCTGTGGCTCTATGAGGAATCATATAATATGATAAGAAAAGCAACAATTTAAGAGGGATGATGAAGCCCTGCAGCAAAACTATACCTCTCTGCTCTGCTGCATGGGCTACTCTGACCACTGAAGGTGTCTCACTTGATGTTAGCTGACATACATCCTTTGTACTGGTTGTCATTTCTATGTTGACTCCAAGTGAGAGTAACCTTGTACTGAGGAAGTCATTTGTCCAGTTTTCAAATCCAGACCAGACTCTTTGCATGATCTAACTCAGTAACTAAAGTGGCCTAAATGTGAGGCTATTTGGCTGGCTCTCATAATAAACAGAACTTATTGCTTAGACTCTTATTTACTGGCTGTATGTCTTTAATCAAAGTGTTTCACTTCAGTAAGCATCGGTCTCTACAGCCTATACCTACATCTCAAATAAAATGAATTTAAAACATTGAGAACAGTACCTGCCAAATAGTGAACATTTCTTAAATATCAGCTATTATTGTTATTACATTATAATGCCCAAAAAGAACTATAAAACTAAAGATCAGTCCTAAATGAGTGATTTTTCACATTATAAATGCAGTGAAGAAAAAGAAGTACCTTATAGGAATGTTTTTATACTTTAAACCTGCCCCAGAATAAGTGAGACTCATAAGATCAACTTTATCTAAATTCTGCAATAAAACTTCCTAGCAAGGCAGCAAAGTTCAGCTTGTGCACTAGAATTGAGTATCTATGCTGATTACATTGGACAAGGCAGATAACGAAAACATTAAACAGAAAAAGTCAGAACCTGAATAGATAGTTCTCAGAAGAGAACTTCATTTTAACCCTTAAGAGGAAACAACAAAAAGTTCAATCTACACTATCTATGAAAGCATGAAAAACTTAGGCAAGAAGCGACTTTAATCTGAATGTTAGACTTTGCTTGACTTTAGATGTATATTTCCTCATGTCACACTTTGACAGCATGGTATGCTTCAAAAAAAAAAAAAAGTCAGGTAGCAGCTTGTATTTTCCAAAGATTGTCTCTATAATATTTCCCATCCTGTGTGCACCTCTGTGATATAATTTTGCACTTCCCCACCAAGAAATGTTTGCTTCTGCACTAGATTGAATCTCAGTATGCCCTGTGGTGCTCTGATTAACTGAACACAAAAGGAATCATTTTGTGCCAGTTTCAGCTGTAACCATTAACTGGCCTAGCAGCTGTGGTGCACTGAAAAACTTAAGCCAAATGGAGAAGCCATGGATCAGCCAACATTCCACATCCCTAGCAGGGCTCCTCAACCACAGTCAAGACCAACTGCCAGCCACATTACACAGCTATCTTGCAAATCCAGCCCAACAAAACCCTCCGAGGACTCATTCCCCACCTCCATCAGACTAGACCCAGGAGACCTTGGAGGAGAACAGCCTCCAAGACCCATCAACCCACAGAACCAGCAGAATCCAGGTATGCCATGCCCTGACCTTCAGAAACTGCAAGATAATGAATATGAGTTGTTCTAATCCACTAAATTTGTAGCGATTTGCCACACCGCAATCGAAAACCAGCAACTGAAAGAAGAAATTGCTTATCTGTGGAGTCCACATAAACTTTTTCGATCAGTAGCAACATGAATAGCCTTAAAACAAACTTTCCACAAAAAGATGATCTGGAATTTGTTTGTGTAATGGACAAGCTTATTCCTTTGGTTTTTTTTGAAAGCTGTTATTTAATAAATATAAATTTCATAGGTATAGCTTCAGGAATATAGCAGTGAGAAGCTTATTGTTGAAATAAAAATATTTTCCATTCCTACACAAAACTGGGTATATTCTCATGGCTAACAAAAGAACAGATATATTAAAAATGAACATTTGAACAAAGATTTCAAAGTTGCTTTGGTCTGATTTTCTTTGTTTCCCAAAATTCCCATCTCCAGGGAGACAGTGAGGCCTCTAGGAATGGGATTAGTGACTTTATAAAAGTGACCCTTACACCTTCACCATGTAATGATACAGTCCAAAGGTATTGTATAAGAATCAGAAAGTCAGCCTTCACTAGATGTTGAACATGCTGGCACCTTGACCTTGGAATTCTCAGCCTCCCACACTGCAAAATAAATGTCTGTTGTGTACAAGCTACCCAATTTATGGCATTTTGTAATTGTAGTCCAAATAGACTAAGACAGTAGTCAAAAGAATAAACTTTATTTCTAAATATTTCACACTCGAAGTCATAAAGATATAAGTTGAAGCCAAGCAAGCTTTCTGATATAAGCTCTTTCTGCTAATAGCCTAAAAAACTTCCTCATTTAGTAATTAAATAGTTTAATATCCCTCAAATATTTAATCATGAGAGAATCAAATGATAAATAGGCTAGCAGACATGACAATCTGAAATAACTAGGTCTGAAAATATATGAACTGCTCTTTCTTAAACATTCATATTTTAAAATGCAGACACCTTACATATATCATGTACTATCTTTTGCCCTTTGCGGGGAAATTAGGCACACGAGGCAATTCAAAGATGGTGCCCAAAGGAAGTAAGGTGGGCAGAACACAAAGTTGTTTACCACCAAAGCTAATTGGCCACACAACATCAGGGGAAGTGATGACAACTGAAAATGAGTGTGTAGACATATAGCTAGTCCTGTAAAAATCACCCCGTAAAATGACCATTTAAGTGACTGGTTGGTCCTTATGCCTGCCCCAATGACTCCGCAGTTTTGTGCTTTAAAAGGCTTTGTTACATGCGCAATAAATGAGTTCCTGCTTGACTTGACTCCCCGCTGCATCTGATTGTCTCTGGGATCAGGAGGCTGAGAAACGAGCGAGCAGCGCGCTTACCTTTCCTCTGGCCCAGTCCATCCTCGTTCAGGTGGACTAAGACCCTGCATCTGGCGCCCAACGTGGGGCACGACTAGTAATTTTCAGCCGAGGCTAAGAGGTCTCAGGGTAAGTGAAACGCTCAGTATGGGTAATGCAATTTCATCCAATGTGAACTTAGCCTTAAAGTCCTTACGCTATATGTTAGCCATCATAATCTTGGCTCCTTGGATTCAGATGGCCAGTCTCTTTTCTTGGAACACTTGGTCATGGGCGGAAAGAATCACCCCTGAGAGGGAGAAACACTCTGATACATCATCTCCTCTGGGGTTTTACCCCACTATTACCACCCTTAAAGCTTCTTTCCACCCAGACACTATACCCCCACCTTCCGAGGGTGAGAGGGAGAAAGAGGAAGCACAGGACGTGGGAGAGCCCAAGAGACTCAGAGGAAGATGGCAGAGAGAGAGAGAATGAGCTAAGTTTAATCAAAAAGTAAAAGTCACCCCACCTAGCCCATCCGCCCCAGAAGGACTGGAAACCCCCCCATACCTCCCGAAGGCAGAGGCGGCCTCCCTCTATGTAGAGCTGTGGAGGGAGCTATCTGATCTGGACCCTTACAATTGAGGAGGGAGGAGAAATGAGGTAACCTATGTGGGAGCAGCCACTTGCATGGCAGCGGCCATGCCGCTCGCTCTGCTGGTGCTGCTGCTCCTGGGGCCAGGCAGCTGGGGCCAGAGCCCCCAGGCGACACCCTGTGGGAGGATCACCCTGCTGCCTTCTGGGGACATGGCCACCGCCTTCCAGGGCCCCTGGGCGCACCTACTGCACTGCCTCACTGACCCCACCGAGGGCTGCTGCTCACTGGCCGTGCACCTGGCTGGCCCATACCCTGCGCAGTTGCCGTCAGAGTTGTGCGAGGAGCCACGCCTGGCACTCGTGCAGCTGCTTGGCCTGGCCGTGGAGCTGGGCGACACTGCCACCGTGTCACACCTGGATGACGCGGTGCACGTGCTGCATTGCACCCTGCAACGCAGTGCAAGGAGCCCGGTGGGGACCACCAGAGCCGGAGCGGTGGAGGCAGGGACAGCCCCAGGCCAGCAGTGGCCTCGGCACGGGGCCTATGGCTGCTGCCAGCCGAGTCAAGTGGCAGCACAGACCCGGAGGACAATGGCGGTAAGCGCTGGGGTCGGCGGCCTAGGCAGGGACCCCAGCGTGGTAGGAGGGGAGGGCTGCGGCTCCGGGCCCCTCTCTCCACCGCCAAACAAAGCGGGGGACACAGGGCCGGGTGAGGAGAGGCCAGAGCAGCTCGCCAAGAGGCCGCAATGCGAATGCGAGCCAGCCGCAGACCCAGGCCCGACGGCGCCAAGCGAGCATGCGTCTCACAGCCCTGCACCGCGCCCGCTGGGTATGGGGCGTTCTGCAGCCGCCTGAGGCCGGGGCCTGGCCTAGCCGCCCATGGTCCGCATGAGCCCTGTGCCCGAGCACTCGCTAGACCCGGCCAGAAGCGGAGGGCGGTGTGTGCTGAGTTGCGGGGCTGCGCGGGCACTGGTTCGGAGCGCGATGAGCGGGCATACCCCGAGGAGCACTGGAGATGTCCTGGCCATGTCGCCTCCTGTTCAGATACCTGTTCCCGGCCCTCCTGCTGCACGGGTTGGGAGAGGGTTCTGCCCTCCTTCATCCAGACAGCAGGTCCCATCCTAGGTCCTTGGAGAAGAGTGCATGGAGGGCTTTCAAGGAATTACAGCGCCATCACATGCTGAAACATCTGCACAATGGCGCACGCATCACCGTGCTGATGCCACCCACCACTGAGGGCCACTGGGTCTCCATGGGCTGTGAAGTCAGGTCGGGTCCAGAGTTTATCACCCGGTCTTACAGATTCTACCACAACACCACCTTCCAGACCTACCAGTTTTATTACGGCAGCAACCGGTGCACAAACCCCACCTCCTGGAGATGCTCATTAAGCTGCCCACCAGCTCGGTCACCAAGGTCTCCATCCAGTTTGAGTGGGTCCTGCTCAAGTGGACTGAGTACACTCCAGACCCCAAACACAGCTTCTATGTCAGTCCACCCATCCTCAGTGTCTTTGTGCCCAGTGTGGTGGCAGCCACACCAGTGGACTGGGAAGAGAGCCTGCCCATGCCGGACTTCAGCATGCCCTAAAGGAACAACTTTTAAAACAAAAAGAGGGGACCAGCCCCCATCTCAATGGGGGTATGAGACTACGGGGATGGGTCATTGGATTACTCAGAAGGGTCTCGGGAAAAAATCTGGAATGGATGTCAAATTGTTAACGAGACCTTAGGCCAATGAGTGGCACCCCAGAGGGAGGGATGTTTTGACTATGCAGGGCTACAGGACTCACACCTTGTCTTTCAATAGGGGTATTGGTCCACAACAATGATTCCTGCGTGCCAGTGACCCTCATCCCCCATGTACTATATCACCCAAATGAACAAGTGGCAGTGCACCTACACTGGCATCAGCAACAAGAGGTTATGACCACCATGGTGGTAACCACGCTCATAGTGCCAGTGCCACAGGGGTTGGCTTAGGAGCTTCATTTTTAATAAAACTAAAAAGGAGGGTTCCGGGAAGTACAGGACATTATGACAAAATTAATAAAAAAAAATCCGTGTAGCTGAGACATACTTCCTAATGGAGGTGTCTGTATGCTTGAACCTCAAACAAGGAGGGCATCCTCAAACCTCAAACGAGGTGGGCATGCTCGAACTTCAAATGAGGTGGGCATGCTTGAACCTCAAACGAAGTGGGCGATCAGCTAAAACAAAAAAGAGGGAATATGCGGGGAAATTAGGCACACGAGGCAATTCAAAGAAGTAAGGTGGGCAGAACACAAAGTTGTTTACCACCAAAGCTAATTGGCCACACAACATCAGGGGAAGTGATGACAACTAAAACGAGTGTGTAGACATATGGCTAGTCCTGTAAAAATCACCCCGTAAAATGACCGTTTAAGTGACTGGTTGGTCCTTATGCCTGCCCCAATGACTCCGCAGTTTTGTGCTTTAAAAGGCTTTGTTATGCATGCAATAAATGAGTTCCTGCTTGACTTGACTCCCCGCTGCATCTGATTGTCTCCGGGATCAGGAGGCTGGGAAACGAGCGAGCAGCGCACTTACCTTTCCTCTGGCCCAGTCCATCCTCGTTCAGGTGGACGAAGACCCTGCGGCCCTTCTGTTTCATTTTATCAAAAATGAGAGAAGAGGGGATAGAGCTTCAGAGAAAGGGCAGTTAAAAGAGAAAATTCAAAACAGAAATAACATGTTTAGTGACATTTTTCCCATTATCTCTTAATTTTTGTCTAATACATCAAAACTAAAACATTGATGAATATTGAAGCTCACTCCTGCTAGGAGTGAATGTGTCCTCTCAAAATTCATTAACCCCTAGTTGTGAAGATATTTGGAGATGAAGTCATTGGGAAATTAACAGGTTTAGATGAGATCATGAGGGTGAGGCCTTCATGATGAGATTATTTCCCTTCTAAGAAGAGATACCAGGGACAGGCATTATGGCATAATAGGCTAAGCCACTGCTTGAGATGCCTGCATTCCACATCAGAGTGCCTGATTCAAGTTCCAGCTATGCCATGCTTCTAATCCAGCTATCTGATATTGCACCTGGGAGGGAGAAGATGATGGCCCAAGTACTTGGGTTTCTGCAACAAAGCATGTGTGAGACCCAGATGGAGCTCCCACCTACAGGCTTTGGCCTGGCTCAGGCCAGCCTGTTGTGAGCATTTGGAAAGTGAACCAGCAGATAGATATCTCTCTTCCTTTCCCTGTATCTCCCCTCCTCCCTGTAACTCTGCCTTTCAAATAAAGAAATACATCAGTTAAGAGAGAGAGAGAGAGAGGCCAGTGCCGTGGCTCAGTTGGCTAATCCTCTGCCTGCAGCACTGGCACCCCAGATTCTAGTCCCAGATGGGGCTCCGGGTACTAGTCCCGGTTGCTCCTCTTCCAGTCCAGCTCTCTACTGTGGCCCAGGAGGGCAGTGGAGGATGGCCCAAGTGTTTGGGTCCCTGCACCTGCATGGGAGACCAGGAGGAAGTACCCAGCTCCTGGCTTCAGATCAGCATAGTGCCAGCCCTAGCGGCCATTAGGGAAGTGAACCAACAGAAGGAAGACCTTTCTCTCTGTCTCTCTCTCACTGTCTATAACTCTCTCTCTCTCTCTCTCTCTCTCTAACTCTGCCCAGCAAAAAATAAAAAAAGAGAGAGAGATCAAAGTTTGCTCTATCTCAATCCTACTGCACACACTGAAGAAATCCTATGTCCTCACACGGCCAGAAAGCAGCCATCAACAAGCCAAGAGAGCCTTCACTAGAAACTGAATTCAGACATTCAGCCTCAAGAACTGTGAGGAATGAAGATCTGTGATTTAAGCCACCTGGTCTACCATATATTGTTAGGGCAGGCAGGAGGAACAAAGACAATCCCATATTCTTTAAGAGCTACCAAGTATGTCCTCTGAACCATATTTTAAAAGTAGCTAAGACAGTCCTGAGTCCATCACCCCATCATCACCTCCAGCTCATATGAAGAAAAATTAAAATTTCTAGGCATTCAGTAGGGCCTCTGGGCAAGAATGTAGCTTTTCCCCTTCCTTTCCACGGAAGCTGCTCTACTTCCAGGTTGAAAGGGAGGGCTCTGGAAGAGCCATTCTTGAATATGAGAGAAGCCTCCTAAAGATGAGACTGGGATCTCACTGTCTGTTGGACACATGGTTACAACACAGCAAACTGGTTGACCGGCTTCCTTTTTGTGTACAGACAGAAGGAAAATGACAGGACAGGACAGAGCTTAGAGGACAATGTGTTACTCCCACCTTTGCAAGAATATATGAGTTTCAATTGAGCCAAGTGGACACCCAGGAATGTAGCCAGCCCTGAACTAGTCTGCTTTGCCCTTCCACACTCTGCAGAAGAGAGCTACTTCACTTAAGAGACTACCAAGTGTATTGTGTGATGACGGAGATACTCTATGTCATCTCTCATGACACACCTTAAAGAAAACCCTACTGTCCATTCCTGAGTTAAAAAGATTCCTTCTAGTTTGAAGTTTCCCTCTTGAGCCTTTTTCAGTTCTTAGAATCTGGGCAGTCCTTGAGGGACTTAGGAGATACACCTCCAAGGAAGGAGGTGAAGGCTATAGACTGTGCCTGTGAACAGACTCAAATCTTCAAGAGGCATTGGCATATGTGTAGGTGGCTTTCAGTCTACAGTATCACATGCTGCCAACAGTGCTTTGGCGTACTTGTGTTTTGTCCCACTCAGAACTACCACCCCTTGACTATTCCCTAGCCTAGGTCCACTTCTTTAAGAGATAGGTTTCATCATTGTTCAGGATGGTAAGTCCAATAGATCAGGAGACAACTGCCATTAGAAAGATTATTTGTTACAGATCACAGATGAAGGCGCAGACCATACTGTGGGGGGACACATATCCCACAGGGAAGCACATGAGTCAACCAGGAGGCAATGGGAGGGGGGCAAACTGTGACAAGAGCCTTTATTGCATTTAAAACAGGAAGGAACTGGTGAGGCAGAGTAAGCAGGCTTGGTACTGGCTAGTTTAAATAATTCAGTGGCCTCCAGGGCACATGGGTTGCCCTTGGTTATCTCTTACCTGGGCCTGGAGTGATTAGGGAAGGTGGATGGTGGCCCATAGTGTAAGAGCCATATGAGGGAGATAGTTGGGGATATGGTTCTGGATTGCTTGGTCTGCATGTGAAAGTCATGCACCTGAGTTGTATACTCTCTCTAGAAATCAGCTATCCTGGTCCAAAGCAGTACACTACAGAAAATTTAAAAAGATGGTTAAAACTCTCATAGAAAAACATTGTCTGTCTCCTTATTGACATGCTCTCACATGCAAAGGTAAGCTTTGTTTCTCAATCCACAGGGAATATAAATCCCACTTCTTGATGAAATTGGGTTTGGATGTCAATCAGAATTCTGTGGATGCAGAACTCATCTGCAAGTCTATACAATTCTAGGACTGGTAAAATCCAACCTCTGTCTCTGCCACGTCACCTATTTTGGAGCCCAAGCATTATGGGGAATGGAAGTTTCTAAGGCAGCCTGCCCTGTGCCAATCCTGCTGGGAGTCGGCAGTGGTTTTTATCCCAGGATACTTTGCTATTTCCCTGATTTGTTCTAACACCTTCAAGAATTTAAGATACTGGGCATGCATACATCAGTTTCTTATTGCAGTCCTCCCGAGCACAATTTCTGAATCACGTAAGGATAGTAGATGAAGGTTAAGTCCCTCCTTTGTGGAGTTTTAGGATTGTTTCACCTGATCCCCAGCTTGGGCTGTCAGACACAAGATATCCGCTCTACTTCCCAGTGGCCTGAGGCTACTAGAACTTTCAGAGGGTTGAAGAGATTCTCTTCTACTGCCAGGACACTGCCCAGCACAATTAAGCCTATGTTCAAAAGGTGGATCCCTGGCCAGAAAGGGCAGCCTTGGTCTCACCCTCTTTCCTCTACCTGACCAGCTTCAATAACTAGAATTGAATTATCTTAGGTTAATCCTAGATGGAGAACCCCTGGTTCATAGTTGGTCTGAATAGGACTGATGCATAGTTTCTTCATCTAGCGCCTCCAGCCAAAAACCTCTGTACCAAACTCTCCAGCTTCGGCACACAGCTTTTGCTCCATCTTGCTCTTCCATACTCAAAAGTTGTTCTGTACTACCCAAGCTCTCTACTTACCTTAAAGTGTCATCACAGGTACCTACCCCTTTTGTCACCATTACTTACAGTGTGCTTTGAGAACAAGAGTGACCACTAAGGCTGCTTATCCTGACATCCCAAAAGCTACTCGTGTTTTTCACATGCTGATGCCTGCCATTTTAGCAGTACCTTCATTTTATGCGCTCATTTGCTCCAAAGGCAGTTTTTCATTATGCTAGAAAGGAACTTCCAGAAAAGAACTCTAACTACTTTTAACTACTTTTTTTTTTTTTTTTTGGACAGGCAGAGTGGACAGTGAGAAAGAGAGACAAAGAGAAAGGTCTTCCTTTTCCATTGGTTCACTCCCCAAATGGCTGCTACGGCCAGCGTGCTGCGCCAATCTGAAGCCAGGAGCCAGGTGCTTCCTCCTGGTCTCCCATGCAGGTGCAGGGCCCAAGCACTTGGGCCATCCTCCAATGCACTCCCGGGCCACAGCAGAGAGCTGGACTGGAAGAGGAACAACCAGGACAGAACTGGTGCCCCAACCGGGACTAGAACCTAGGGTGCCGGTGCCACAGGCAGAGGATTAGCCTAGTGAGCCACGGCACCGGCCTCTAACTACTTTCAATAACCATTCTCTTCTAAGGAACTGCCTCCCATAGCAGCTGTCTTCTCATGAGGGCATTACAGTGAAAACGGTTCCCTATTGATCCCTACATGTTCCATGAAATGACCAAGAGCAGCCAACTGCTCCCCCATTCCAAACTGAACCATCCTCCCTCCTTCAAAATGCCCTGTAGGAGGTACCTTTCTCTGAAGGGAGGAGAGAAATTCCACTTTGACTATGACCCTATCAGAATAAGATCGAAGTCGGCAAACTCAAAAGGCTTCCATAGCCTTGGCAACTCATGACTAGAATCTAGGGAGGTTACTGATGCCATAAACAAGAGTGTCAAATTGTTAAGTCAACAACTGGAGTCACTGTGTACTTACTCCTCATGTGGGATCTCTGTCCTTAATGTGTTGTTCAATGTGAATTAATGCTATAACTAGTACTCAAGCAGTACTTTACACTTTATGTTCTGTGGGTGCAACTGATGAAATCTTTACTTAAAAAATATACTAAATTGATCTTCTGTATATAAAGATAAATGAAAATGAATCTTGATGTGAATGGAATGGGAGAGGGAGCGGGAGATGGGAAATGGGTGGGAGGGAAGTTATGGGGGGGGGAAGCCATTGTAATCCATTAACTGTGCTTTGGAAATTTATATTTATGAAATAAAAGTTTAAAAAAATAAAATAAAAATAAAAACACTATTCCTCCACGGAAGAGACAAGGGCTGTAAACAATCATGAAATTTCAAAATGTCCATTTCACTCCCAATACATTACATTTTAAAGCAGGTATGTTTCCTCCTTACTGTTAACAGAAGATAATACAAATGTATTTTGGGGGGGATAAGCCTTGCATTTGTTTTCTCATGGAAATTCTAGTTAATCTTAACTGCATAAACTTCTTATATTGGTGTTATCAATCAGAAAAACTAAAATTTGCTTCCACACATTTAAGCTTATCAAGAAAGTTTGTGTTCCACTAAATTGCAAATTGAATTTTAATTCTGAGAACCTTTTAAATAATTACTTAATTTGTATTTACCTCTGCATCAGATCCCAAAACAGCATGCCAGGTCATCTCCCTGTGTTGATGCCTTCAGTATCCTTGCATCAGGCCTTTCATAAGGGCACAAAGCCTGTTCACAAAGGCTTGTACTCGTGACCTAATCATCTTGTAAAGGTCCCACATTTTAATTTTCCAGCACTGGACATCAGATTTCAAAACATAAATTTGGGAGAGGACACATACATACAGACAATAGCAAGGGGCCTTAGAAAGTAGGTTCCCACGAATCCCTTCTTTATATCAACTCCTTCGACCTTTTCCACCATCACAGAATTTTTCATAATTCCCTAAGTGATTCTGACACAAGTGCTCTAAAGACCGTGCTTTCAGAAAAGCAATTCTTCAAAGGGTATCTAAATAACAACCACCAAGACATACATCCCTGTTTCCCTTGGTTCCTGTCCAAAATTAAAACCTTCGGGTTGTTTACACTCTCTAGCACTTCTGTCCCTCAAGCTTTTCCTTGTTTCAACAATCCCTCTTTCTCTCTTCTGAGCCTCAGGCATGACTGGACCATCATTAACTCCATGAGACTTTAAATTCTGCTCCACATCTCCTGGCTTTACCAAACGCAGATTTATGGAAACCTGTAGCTCTCTCAGATAAAAACTGCTCATCTTCCTACTGCCCAACAACTTCACATTTGGAAAATAAGGATAGCATCTCTGTTTCTCCCAAAACCACTTCCATACTGTGAGTCCTACACCTTCTTGCAAAAGCTTGTGCTCCCTGAGACTCATGCTATTGGTTATACATTCCGTTTCCATGCATGTACTATTTTCACCTCTCCTCCCACCATTGTATATCCACCTCTTTCATTGTCAATGAAGACACTGACACTCAGCTAACAATATTCCTTGCAAGGCAAGTCCTGCTATCATCTTGGAATTATTGTCCTGCTGGACAAGTGATTTAGCAGCCTGTTTTCATGTTCTTAACTTCATCGACTCTATCACTTTAGCTAACACTCTACAAACAAACTGAAATTTGTAATCACCTGAAAGCACCCTACTTCTAATACTTCTAATACACCCTACTTCTAATTCAGGCATCTCACCCTCTGCTCATAATCTTTCCAGCCCATCCACTGTGATTCTTATCACATGGGCCCCTCAACTTCCAGGGCACCTCCAGTCCATAGACCCCCCTCCACTTTCCCCTTATCTAGCCATAGCTTCATTTCATCACTTCCCTCTTTTTTCTTAAGTACAATCTCAATTCCTCTTTCTAATATTTTAAACTCTCTGGTTCCACAGATCTCTCATTGCATACATGTGCAAAAACCCAAACTGGATGGGTCCAATTATCCTTCTTTGTTGCTAAGTGCTAAATGTGATTAAAGACAAAACTTGTAATAGTACAAATTGGCCTCCACCTATAGTCCCCAACCTCAACCTCAACTGGACCTGTAGCAATACTCTTCTCTATTTGCCACAGCAAATATTTCAAATATTTCCCCTTCATCAAACCCTCAATCCTTCTACATCTCCTTTCTCTGGTCGTAGGACCTCCTACCCATTTTGAAAAATAGATAAACACTCTTATGCCTGCTTCACCATTTTCCTACTTCAACCCTATTCATAAAATAAAAAGTGTTCCATTCTTCACTCAGTGCAGCCAAGTGTAACAGGTAGTTTGTTGCCACATAGGTGAAAGACTCAACATTACTGAGAGCAGACAATGCACACACCAGGATCAAAAGATACAGAATTTACTTACAGCAAGTAGTGAGAGACTATAAAAGACCAAGCCCTTTGCAACATGCTTGTTCCCCATGATCAGAAGACTTATGTAGAGATGATGTGAACACTGTGGTTGGTACACATCCTACTTCATGCTGCAGTAGGAGGACCTCAACTCCTCTCAAATTCAAAAGTTTGGAGTATGCCTGAGGATTATTAATACAATACACCAAGCTCAGAGTAAGAAAAGATATTCCCTCAAATCATAGACAGAATAGACAGTGAGGATTCTTTACATCTTTGCAAAAAAATGTTCCAGGCCTAAAGCCACTTTTATAGAGCTATGTTAGAGGTACAAAGCTGTTCAAGACTGTCTTTCCCAACAAAAACTATCTGAATTTCCATATAACACCAATCAATCCAACTGGCTCTGAATCAAAAATCTCCTTCCAACCCCTGTATTGACCTATGGATATTATTAAATCTCTCTATGCTCCTTCAACTAACCTTCTCAAAAGAGCAGCTAATTCATTTCCTCACATTCAATTCATCTTCAATCCACTCCAATTCTGCATTTAGTACCAAACATTCCCCAAAATTCCTTAGGTCAGGTTAGCAATAACTTTACATCATTCATTTCAAAGACTTCCCTATTGTATCTTGATTGAACTCTGAAATTTGGTATTCTTCAACACTCTCTCCTTCTCTAAATTTTTCCTCACTTTAGTGTCT
Source organism: Lepus europaeus (assembly GCF_033115175.1). NCBI lineage: Eukaryota > Metazoa > Chordata > Mammalia > Lagomorpha > Leporidae > Lepus > Lepus europaeus. Next base: position 39,786,484 of record NC_084842.1, read on the forward strand.
GTGACATCACATAATTCTTATTTTTTCTACTTGATACCTCAGTTTCCTTTGCTAGCTTTTTCTATTATTTATGACCCTTACACTTTAGAGCAACCTAAAGTTCTCTTTCTCTCTGATGGAACTCAGCTAATTTTATTATTTCTGTTATCTTCTCAATCATTCACTCATTCATTCAGGCACTCCACATTTAGTGAGTATACATAGCGATTTGCCAGGCACTATACATGTTGTTAGTATTCAGAAATAAGACCACTCTATTGCATTGCTCCACAGAGCACCATTCACCTAGTATGTTATACAAGGCAGCGGTGCTGTTTCAACATAGAAGAAATATAAATAAAACAAATAATTTATAAAGTAATTACTTAGTACAGAAGGGATTTCAAAGGAAAAGAGGCAGGTTCAGTTTAGTCCATTCTGAAGAAGCAGCCCTAAAGCTGGGCAACCTGAACAGAATGGAAAGTCAGTGGTGAAAAAGTGTGGAGTTTACAGGTAGGAAAACATCAAGTGTAAAGTAGTGAGGTAGGAAGAAGCTTGGTACATTAGATCTGCTAGAGAATTAGTATGCCTGGAAGGAGGAAATGAGAAAGAGAGTGGTGATAGATGAACTGGGAGTAGTAGACAGGAGCTAGATCATACAATGAGTATAAAGTCCAAAATCTTCATATGGACAAACCCTTCTGTGGTCCAGTCACCCTGCAACCTCAAAGTCAACCCTCGGGGGCCAGTGTTGTGGTGTAGCAGGCAAAGCCACCGCCTACAATGCTATCATCCCATATGGGTGCTGGTTCATGTCCCGGCTGCTCCACTTCCAACTAGCTCTCTAGTAAAGGCCTAGGAAAGCAGCAGAGGATGGCCTAAATGCTTGGGCTCCTGCTGCCCATGTAGGACACCTGGATGAATCTCCTGGCTCCTGGCTTCAGCCTGTCCCAGACCTGGCTTTTGTGACCATCTGGGGAGTGAACCAGCAGATGGAAGATATGTCTCTCTCTCTCTCTCTTTCTCTCTCTCTCTCTCTCTTTTTCTTTCTCTCTTTCTCTTTCTCTTTCTCTATCTCCCCTTGTTTCTCTGTAACTCTGCCTTTCAAATAAATCCTTTAAAAAAAAGTCAACTCTCAGCACCCACTTCATCACCCTCTCAACTCCATTTAGAATAAACTTCTGTAGGTTCCTCCATCTTTCCCTGTTTTCACATGAAGTCTTTAGGAAGTAACTCCTAAAGATCAACACACTTTTACCTATACACTAAAATGCAAGATCTGTAACAGCTGGAAATTCATTTGTCATGGTCACGAGGATACTCCCAGTGCCTGATGTTCCTAGAAAATATAAGCACTTTGAAATAATGACACAAAATTCAATAACATTTTCTTGAGCTGCACTAGACCAAACTGGATCAGGTATATTTTTCCAGAAATCCAGCTTTCAACTTAAAATGTATTTTAATAAAAGAATGTAGAAAATTCAATCACATTTTGTTTCTATAGGGATAAAATATTAAGTGTCATCTAATGTGGCAACAAATGAACTGTTGCTCATAATCTGTCTGAAAATTAGGAACTCTTTCCATTTGAAGTGTGCTTAATAATCATTACCACTTCATTTGATCATTTAAGACTTCAAGCTAATTGTTTACACATAAATTCTCTGAGCATTATAAGTGGAGAGGGCATCACTAACCAGAAAGCTTAGAGACAGGGAAAAAGAATAAGTAAAAATAAAAATGATATATCTTGACCTGATGGGACCACACTACTGCCTTTCCCTTTCTTTCCATGTGGTCAATTGTTCCAAACTTTCACTAGTGCATACTGGTAGCTTGGAAGAAACAATCATCTCTCTAAATAAATGTGGTCCTATTTCCATCATTCTCTCTTCCTGTCATTATTCTACTATTTGTCCAAACCAGCAAAAAAAAAAAAAAAAACTAATGCAGTCCTGCTCTGCATTCTCAACTAATCCATGTGCTATATTTATGCTTACAATGCTCATTATTCTTTTTGTGGCACACCGATTTATATAAAAATAACAGATGCATTGTCATGTCCCCAAAAATCACAAAATTACTCAAATACAAATTTCTTCCCATGATTCCAAACTCAGTAAATAGTGCCACTATCCACATTTCTCTGTCATGCAAAGAAACATGGAAATCATTTTTGTTACCTCTTTCTCCCATCTCCATTTACAACCCAGCAAGTACTACCAATTTTTCTTCCCAATCTGTCCACTTCTCTCTATTTTTACCATCATAACCAATTCTCAGGCCAAATAAAGTCAACCCCCACCTGTATGACTACAGTAAGCTGCTAAATAATCTCCTTTTGCCCACTTTTGTCTCCTCTGTTCCATCCTGCACATGGAAGCCAAAATGCAAATCATAGAGAACTGCCCTTCCCAATCTTTCTTACCTCCCACACTCCCTCTATCCCTACCACTATCACCCAATTTGTCCTCTGCAATTACTTTTCTTATCGGACAAGGACAAAAATTTGGTCATAGCATACAAGGGCCAGCATGATTTGCCCATTGGATATCTCAATTGTTTAATGTCTTCCAAGTGTGTGGCCTCTTTTCACATCTTTGAATAAGGCATGCTCCATTCATTCAGGAAAGCTTTGCACACCCTGATCCTGCTGCTGGGAAAGTTCTCCCCTTCATCCACTTTCTTTGTCTTCTTTTCCTCAACTTTTAGATCACAGTGGAAAAATCATTTCCTTACATAACTATCTTCCTTCAACCTCTAAGACTACATAATATACCATTATACATTATTTATAGCTCATTAAATATTATCAAACACTACATGTTTCTCTCCTCAAACCTTATCAGTGCCCATTAGAGTGCTGGTACACAGGGGATAACAGATGAACGTTTACCAAATTAATCCCTACCCTGGGGGATTTGACTTGCCAAAAACAACAACACTTTGCTGCCCATTTTTAATCGAGATTCACTGACATCTGAATACTCCCTCTCACCAAAAAAGCCAAGAAACTATAAATTCTTCTTTCTTTTCTAAGCATACGTTAGATCTAATACTAGCTAGATATTACATATCTCTCTTTACTACAGTTTGTAAGCCCAGAATATACCCCCAATACATTTGGTTCTCTGAAAATTAAATCTCTCTCAGATCAATAATAGATTTATGTGCTGAGTGAGGAACAAGTGTTCCCTTTAAAATTAATCACTCCCATCTCTGTGTTTTATATGCAACCATGCTCCTGTGCTCCATACTTTTCACAGTTTTATTATAATATGTTGACTTTTAGTGCTCATTAAATAGACATATATACTTAAATTAAATAGACACATATACTTTCCCACTGAGAGTAGATGATGTTTACTTGTCTTAGTAAATTCAGCCCACAGTTTGTACTTCATAAGCATTCAGTGATTATTTCCAACTCAGGAGATTTATTCCACTTAAGCTTGAGAGAACTCCTTCCTAAGTTTTCTCAGAATATGCTGAGTTGCCCCTTTTCTCATTATTAATACTGCGAACAATAAAAATGAAAACAGCTGACAGTTATTAGGCATTTATATGGCAGACATTATAAAGGAAATTTATGTGGATTTGATGGTGATACTCATCCTATGAAATAGGCAACACTTTCATCCTTTTTTACAGGCTAAATGACTTAGCTTTAAAGAGGTTAAATAATTTGTCCAAGTACACCCAGCACATAAGTGGTAAGGCTAATATCTGAAGTCAGGCCATCTGATTCTATGCCACATTCACTCACTGTATTCTGCTACCTCCTTGCCCTTTCAAAAGGCACAGCCACATGTCTCCACTTTGGGCATGATCAGGTTCTTTCCTACTGAACTCAATCTCCTACAGATAATGTAAGTTCTGCACAAAATATAAGTTCTGCACAAAATATGAGAAGGTAGGAAGGGGAGGGAGGGAGGAAGAAGGCAGGGAGAAAGATGGAAAGGAAAGAAAGAAAAATGGAAGGATCTGAAAAGTGAACAAAGGTCCATAGAATCAGCATAGACTACACATTTGGAAGAGGATAGTCCCATTTTTTACAGTTTTCAGGATAAGAACAAACTCAAATCGACACCTCATGGGGCACCTAATTCCCATAGAAAACCTGCAGTTTCTATGCTTCCTCCTAAAGAATGAAAGGGCAGTGTTTGGAATAAACAGAAGCACTGGGAAATAGAAGAAGTCTCAGAAGGGAAAAAGATCAAGAGAGGGTATTCCCTGGTCTGCATCTCATGCCCAGGCTAGTCCTTGAACCAACCACATGTGCACAGGGAAAACTCAAAGACACCCAGCTAAAGATGAAAGAGCTGAATTGAAACTTGATCTGTTGCCCAAGAGAGAAAAATTATACTTTGATTCTAACCAAATTAATTGCCTGATAAAACAATAATTTAAACAGTCTTTGGAGGAATGTAATCAGAATCTCTATAGCATAACATTCATAATGTCATGGTAAATTCAAAGTTATTCAGAATACAAAAAAGACTAGGAAAATGTAACTTAGTCCCAAGGAAAAACACAAAGGAAATGAACTCTGAAATGAGCTACATGTTTGAATTAAGCAAGCAAGGATCTGAAGGTAATGTCATAACATTATTAAACCAACTATTACTAGCACAAAAGTTTGGCCAGGAAAACAGATTTATTTTGGCTCATGGTTCTAGTCCGAGATCAACAGACTGCATCTGGTGACGGCCTTCTTGCTGGCAGATCCCAAGGTAACACAGGGCATCACATAGGAAGAGACAGGGAGCACACATGAGTGTCAAGATCTTCTGGTCTCTCTCTCTCTCTCTCTCTCTCTCTCTCTCTTTCTTAAAAAGCTACCAGGATTCCAATATGGGGGGTCCATCCTGATGAATTTATACAATCCTAATTGCCTCACAAAAAAATCACCTGCTTCTAAAGATCATTAGGTTACATTTTCTCCCTCTTAACACTTCACAATGAGAATCAAATTTCAACACATAAACCCTTGGAGGACATATAAACTATATCCAAACCATAGCAGAATCTAACCCTTAGTGCCTCCCAACTGGGGCCTTACTGGAAGACAGGGCTTTACAGAGGCTACCAAGTTGAAATAAGGTCCTATGGTGGCTAATACAACATGACTACTGTCCTTCTTGAGGGGAATTTTGGACACAGACAGACAACAGCAAGTGAAGATAAAGCTAGCTAGGGATCAGAGATAGAACTACAAGCTAACAGTAACGAAAGATCACCACCAACTACCAAAATCTAGAACCAAATTACATCTACCATCCAGCTCTCTGCTGTGGCCTGGGAAAGCAGTGGAAGACAGTCCAAGTGTTTGGGCCCCTGCACCCACATGGCAGACCTGGAAGAAGCCTGTGGCTCCTGGCCTTGGATAGGCTCAACTCTGGCTGTTACGGTCATCTGGAGAGTTAACCAGCGGATAGACCTTTCTCTCTGTCTCTCCCTTTCACTGTCTGTAACTCTACCTCTCAAATAAATAAATTTTTTAAAAAAAATAAATGAATAAATAATTATGTTGAGCATACTCCTCCACAGATCCCAGAAAGCATCAATACTGCTGACACCGTTATCTTGTACTTCTAGCCTCCTTAACCATGAAACAATAACTCTGTTGTTCCGAGCCACCCTGCTTTTGGTATTTTGTATGGCAGCTGCAGGAAACTAAGGCATCATGTAAACGAGCCACTTCAGAAGCAGCTCTCCCAGTTCAAGCCAAGCTTTCAGATGGTGCAGCCTTGACCCTCAGCCAGGTCTACTGGTTAAGCGGCTTCTCCATTTCTGACCCACAGAAATTATGAGCTAGATATCTGATGTTTTCACTGCTTTTATGGACTGACTTTTGCCCTACCACACCAAAATAAATTCATATGTTGAAGCTTGTCAACACTGAAAAGAAACAACAGAGAAAAACATCTCCACATGTAACAAATTTATTTGGAAATAAGCAAAAAGGATCATATGCTAGGTTGCACACTAGGAAAAGCCACAGTTACACTTGAAGAAGGAAAGGGAAGGCAAGATTTCATTAGCAAAAAGAGGTTAATCACACAAGCTGCTTGGATAAAAAGTGCATTGGTCTAGGAGACCTGAGGCAGGAGCTGGCATCAGTTTGTTGGTGGAGGTGCACTGCTGGGCAAATGTTCCATCCAGAGCACTTTATCTGAGTTGTTGTAGTCCAAAACAACAGTAAAGACAAACTTTGTTACAGAAATATATGTCCACATGTAAGATTAGCAAAGTATAGGGTGCATGTTGGAAGAGAAGGCATTTGTACTGGGGATTTTAGAAAGTCCTTAAAACAATAGCCAGGTATGCAGCTTCCTCTTTCATAACTCCCAGCTCTAACTTTGTCTGGGTTTAACAAGAATGACTTCATCTTGGAATCAGGAAGTTTCACAAGCCCTTACTTGCAGTGTGACTGCATTTGGAATAGGCATTTCACAGAAATGATTAAGATTAAATGAGGTCCTAAGGGTTGGGATCTAATCTTCTGTATATAAAGATAATGAAAAATGAATCTTAATGAAGAATGGGGTAGGAGAGGGAGGTGGGATGGTTTGGGGGTGGGAAGGTGGGTATGGAGGGAAGAACTGCTATATTCCAAAAGTTGTACCTATAAAATTTATATTTACTAAATAAAAATTTCAAAAAAAAAAGTGGAACCTGGTTTATACGGGATGTAGTTTTTATGTGCAGGTGGTGGCTTAATCCACTGTGCCAAAACACCAGCCCCATGGCTAGGTTCTGCCTTGCATTTTCTAATCGCAACCCCTAAGTGCCTCCGGCATCCCACAGCCTGCCCTGATGTGTTGCTTCTCTGTCTACTGGCCCGAATCATCACCCCATTTTTAACCAACCAGCACCATCAACCATCTCACCTACTCAACTCCAAGAAGGCTGAAGAGAAAAACCAGTAAACTGTTTAAGGGTTGAGAGCCTGCATCTTAGGACAGTAGAATCTCCTTAGCGTTGATGCTGGGAATACAGAGTGTGAATTCTGCCCTTGGTTTCTCCTACTGAGAGCTCGGAATGCAGCAAGGTGGTGGCTGTTGGACTCGGAACTAATCCCCAAAGCCTGGACACCAGCACCTGCCTCCAGCATCCAGGGGCCTCACCTCTTCCCAGATCTCTGCAACAAGAAGCGCCAGCGGTGAGAGATACACCTCCAAGTGGAATTTCCCATCCTATCGGAGCAACCAGACTTTAACAGTTTGGAACTCACTATGTGGCGAATGTCTCTCATCGGTCAAGTTTCTTCTTTCTTCTCCCTCTCTCGAAGCCAGGTGAACCTAAGGAAAATTCTCTGAGCATGGCCATAAACCGGAAGGATTCGTGAAATCCAACTTTGCTCATCTCATTTCCCCCACATACGCAACACATTCCCCATCCTGTCAGAAAACTCAAGGGGAGCTGAAATACTAAAATTGAGGAGACTTTCAGAGTGAGTCTTCAAAAGTTTCTGTCAGCACGCCACCGTCGCTCTAAAATAAATGCTCAGACCTTGGAGAAAGTGATGTTGGGATTCATCTGGGACGCCTTGGTGACTTTCCACGATAACCCCTACAGTTTTGTTCAGGAAACAGGAGAAAGAGGCCCAGCAAAGTAAGGTCTGAGCCCGTAAAACGTTGAGTTCGCAAGGTCGCCGGAGGCCAAGTGAGGCGCAGCGCGCTCGCACGCAGGCGCGCGCGCGACGGCGCCAGGCGCGGCGCGGTTTAGGCAGCGGCCGCACCGGAGCGAAGCGACCGCCAGAGGGTACTCAAGGATCGAGGTGAGGTGGACTTCCGGTCTCCTCCGGCTGCCCCCGCGCGAAACCCGAGACCCGCGCCCGAGCGAACCCGAACGCCTGTGTAGCTGCGACTCCAGCAGCAAGGTCGAGTCGTGCCGGCCTACAAGCTGTTTCAGGCACAAATCCAAGGCTGCAAATGCCTCGCGGCCAGGCCTCACGCCCGTGCCCTGCGCGCCAGGGGCAATGACCCGGGACGGGGAGGTGCGCGCGGCCGGCGGCCATAGGCCGAGGCGCGGGGCGGCACCAGCGTGTGCCCGTGCGGCGCCGACTTAAGAGACCGCGCAGGATTCCGCGGGCGGACTTTGAGCTCCTGCCGCCGGCCCCGGGCCAGGTCAGCCGCGGAGACCGGACGCAGCCTGCAAGCGGCGGAGCCTAGGCGGTGCTGTGCGGGCGCTGCGGGTAACAGCCAGTGGCCGGAGTGAGCGCTGAGACGAAGGACTTGACCGGGCTCTTTGGTTTTCCTAGTCATCCACAACTGAAGCCGGAGCTCGCTGCTTGGCTGTACCAGGCATGAACTACGCACGGTTCATCACGGCCACGAGTGCGGCCAGGCGGCCTTCTCCCATCCGAACCACGGGTGAGATGCGGAGCCAGCGCCGCTGCCCCCTGCGGTGGGGTTTTCCTCGCCGAGCCCCTAAGAGTTGGGTGCCACCAAGTGACCCTCGGTGGCATCCGTTCATTGAACGGCGAGACCTCTAAACGCGGAGGAACGACGTAGGCCCTGCAGCCCTTGTGGGCAAAGAGCGCGCGGGGCTGGGACGCCGGGCGGGCGGTAGAGTGTCGTTACCAGATGGAGCTGGAGCTGCGGTGGAGAGGGACAGGTGCTGAGGACGTGCGTGGACGGCACTGCTGTCTTGGGAAGCTGGGTGCCGGCCGGCACTACGTGCAATTATGTGTGGAGCGAGGAGGGCCAGGTCAATGGCAGGGAAAGGGCTGAGCGAGCTCCCAGGCGCCACAGGGCAGGGTAGGATTAAGCGGAGGAGGCTGTAGGGGATCCTTGGTTTTCGCTGGCTTCCTGAGCACGGAGGGTTACTCCTCGATCACCTCAGTAGTCTCTCCACCAGTACAGAGACGGGGAAAGTATTCCATATTAAACTAACATCCTTAGTCCCTGTGGACTGCTGTCTGGACATGCCGTCACGTGAGTAATTTAGAAACAACACAGTTCTGGAGGTTAGGAAGCCCCAGATCAAGATGCCAGCGCATTCCATGTCAGGTGAGACCACGTTCAGTAATAATAGAGCCTTGTTGCTTTGTCCTCATGGGGCAAAGGGAGTGACCTGTGTCGTCACGGGCGGAAAGGAGCATACACACTCCCTCGGACCTCTTTTTAAGGATATTCATCCCATTCATGAGGGCAGAGCCCTCCTAAAGGTCCCACCCCCTCATGCTATGACGTTGGGTGTTAGTTCCAACATGTGGATTTGGGGAACACCAACATTCAGACAGTTGCACAGTCCATCATAGTCATTGTTAAACTTTATACGTGGTTGACTGTAATCAACTGTCTGTTTATAAAAATCCTCAATGAAAGTATTTCTTTTCTCTCATGTTTATTATAGCTGATGTAATAGCCAAGGCATCAAAATCCCTCATCTCCTTGGCTCCTGGATACCCAAATCCAAGTACGTTCCCCTTTAAGAGCGCTGTTATCACTGTAGAAAATGGAATGACCATCCAATTTGGAGAAGAGATGATGAAGAGAGCACTTCAGTATTCTCCAAGTGCTGGGTAGGTTATCAACAATTTCTTTGGGTCATTTTCATGAACAGTATTCTAAGGCTACTGGTAAAGGGACTTGTATCTTTTTAAACTTAGTGTTCAATGGTTAGGTTTAAGGAAAGGGTTTTCAAAGAATGATTAAGAGCAAAAAGGATATTAAGTCAGGCATTGTGGTATGGCGGGTTGTTTCCACTTTTTTGGGATGCCTACATCCCATATCAGAGTACTGCTTCAAATCCCTGATGCTCTGCTTCCAATCCAGCTTCCTGCTAATGCATCCTGAGAGGCAGCAGATGGCTCAAGTACTTAAGTACCAGCCCCCAACATCAGAGACCTAGATGGAGTTTTGGGTTCCTGGTTTCAGCCTGGCCTAAGCCTGGCTGTTACAGACATTTGGGGAGTGAACCTGCAGATGGAAGATCGATCTCTCTTCTCTCTCTCTCTCTCTGCCTTTCAAGTAGATAAAAATAGATACACAATTTTTAAAAAGGAGTATTTATGCTTAAAACTCCCCAGTGACTGCATTTTCATCTTAAGTAACTGAGAGAGAGAGAGAGAGAGAGAGAGAGCGCCTCAAGAAGGAAGTGCCATTTGAGCTGAGTGAAAAAATGAGAAGCCAGTGAGGTGAAGAAGTATTTTGGGAGAAGTGAGGACTAAGGAAGCAGCAATTTAATGTTTCTGGGTAATTTTCTAATAATTATGTCTAAATAGACAGGTATGCAAATACCTCATAGGTATCTCATAGGTTCAACTGTCTTTAATTCCTTCAAGGCAAGCTGAAACACATACCTTAAAACCTTATTTAGCTGACCATCTTTGAATGGTAAATATTTATGGAGAGCCTATAAATTATACTTAATTCAAATCTTTTTTCTATGATTGAAAAGAACATTGAAATAATGCTATTATATGTAAGTGATATGTGTTTGGGCTTTTCTCTCCATGATACAAAGAACTTACTGAGCCTGAAATTCTAGGTAGCCTACAGATATCTCCTGAAGAACAAAGAATCAATTACTCATTGAATGCTCTAGCATAAAACAGAACCTCAGGCTTTGGAATAAGAAAGATTATAGCTTCAAATCTCAGCTCATTGATTGATTAAATGATTGATTTTATGTGAATTTCCTAATCTCCAGAGAGATCTAGATTGAGTTCCCTGGGCTCCTGGCTGTCAGCCTGGCGCAGCTTCACCCATGGCAGCCATTTGAGGAAGGGAGCAGAAGATGGGAGTTCTTTATCTGTCCCTCTTCTTCCCCACCTCCCTTCCCCACCCGTGTGTGTGTGTGTGTGTGTGTTTCTCTGTGTCTGTCTCCCAAATAAATAAATAAAAATTTTAATGGGACTATTAATACTGACAGAGGCATTTGAAGGCTTTTACATTGAATGTATAAAAGACTTGTTATAAAACTACCATTTACTTCATGTCTATTTTTATCTTTTGGGAATTTTTTTTCATATTTCATGTATTTCATAGGAACATAGTGATATTTCCCACCCTACTCTACCTCTGCCCACACTCCCAGCCTTTTTCCTCCCTCTCCTACTCTTACACTTAATTTTTATAAAAATCTATTTTCAGTTTACTTTATACTCATAAAATTAACACTACACTAAGTAAAGAGTTCAACAAATAGTATGAAGGAAACAAACACTGTTCCTCAACAATAGAGACAAGGTCTGTAAACAATCATCGATTCTCAAAATGTCAGTTTCACTCCATGTCTACTATTACTATGATTTTTTTACTCCTACAAATTTAAAAACACGCTTTATGCTTTAGAATTCCAGAGCTTGTGTCCTGGCTAAAACAATTCCAAGTTAAATTGCACAGTCCTCCCACCATCCACTATCCACCTGATCAAGGACAGATGGATATCTGTGTCACATCTGGTAGCCAAGATGGGCTTTGTAAGGTAAGACTGAAAGGACAAGGTAACCTACATGAAGAATTAAATGTGTTCTCACTGAACCACAAGAGGATCACATTTTGTGGATTATTGGTTGTCTTTCTTGTCTTTACTTAGAATTATAAATGGGAATGCAAAGACAAAATGGAATTCTTTGTATTCACTTCACATCTAGATTAAAATATGACTGTTATTTAAAGAGTAATAAGAGTAGCGTTCTTTTTTCTTTAGTAGAAATGTAAAAACTATAATCTCACTTCTATTAATGGATTTTAATTAAATTACACAATAATTGTTTGCATGCCTAGAAATATTTTTTAAAGATTTTCTGAAATTGAAAAAAGTTTCTGGCTGGCACCGCAGCTCACTTGGCTAATCCTCTGCCTGCGGCACTGGCACCCCAGGTTCCCAGTTTGGGTGCCAGATTCTGTCCCGGTTGCTCCTCTTCCAGTCCAGCTCTCTGCTGTGGCCCAGGAAGGCAGTGGAGGATGGCCCAAGTGCTTGGGCCTTGCACTCACATGGAAGACCAGGAGGAGGCACCTGGCTCCTGGCTTCAGATCGCGTAGCACGCCGGCCATAGCGGCCATTTGGGGGTGAACCAACGAAAGGAAGACCTTTCTCTCTGTCTCTCTCTCTTTCACTGTCTAACTCTGCCTGTCCAAAAAAAAAGAAAAGAAAGAAAGAAAAAATTTTCTTCTTTTTCCATTTAATTATAAAAAGTGAAGAGGTTGTTTGGGTTTTTGCTTGAAGAGAATCATTTGTGACTCTGGATTGATTTTTTTTTTTTTTTTTTTGACAGGCAGAGTGGACAGTGAGAGAGAGAGAGACAGAGAGAAAGGTCTTCCTTTTTGTCGTTGGTTCACCCTCCAATGGCCGGGGCGGCTGGCACATCTCGCTGATCCGAAGCCAGGAGCCAGGTGCTTCTCCTGGTCTCCCATGCGGGTGCAGGGCCCAAGCACTTGGGCCATCCTCAATTGCACTCCCGCACCATAGCAGAGAGCTGGCCTGGAAGAGGGGCAACCAGGACAGAATCCGGTGCCCCGACCGGGACTAGAACCCGGTGTGCCAGCGTCGCAGGCAGAGGATTAGCCTATTGAGCCGCGGTGCCGGCCTGGATTGATATTTTCAAAGTCTTTTTCTATGAAATGTTTTTCATAGGGAGGGATCCTATGAGCTTTTCTTACAGGACAATGCTCAAGAAAATTTCTTCTTTAGTTGTCACAACAGCAGTGATATCAAAGAAGGAAGATAGCATAACTGGCCAAATGCATCGATAATTTAATCAATAAGACATGCTCATTTTATTACAGAGCATTAGTAGGAATCTAGTTATTATTTCATCTGTCACAGATGGTATTTTTGTTCTCTGTGTTTCTGTCAATATCTATTAGACAATGCTCCCACCTGGTAAACAGCTGTCCCTTTTAATTTAGGATATTTGACATGTGTATAGCCCTAACCAACATGGAAAATATATGATTAGGTTTGGTTTGATCTATTGGTAATGCACATGCCACCCAAGTGATTTCTCGAATTCCAGGATAGCCTGTAAAGCCCGAGTCAGTTAGGAAATTTTCAGAGGATACTGTTTGTTGTAAGATGCCAAAAGCTCATAAGGAAAATATGAATTGAACATGATGGGGAACCAAAGCCAGATCTTCTACCCCAACTGATTATGGTGCTCCCTATTTGTTGTGAGATGTAGGTGGTTAAAATGATAGAAAGAAGGGCTTGAACTGGGGATTATGGTTTTCACAAGGGAAAGGAGGAATATATTTTGACCTATGTATAATTTAGTCCTAGTAGACTCCTTTGATTTAGACTGGAAAGATCAGTTTCCTGAGTCTAACATCAGTAGGTATCATATTGTTCATAAAATGTCCTACGATTTGTCAAGCCTCATCTTCCTTGATTTCTGTAGATCTGGTAACTGCCATCCTCCACTCCTTTCTGAAGCACTCTCCCTGGCTCTCCCTGTACCCCTGGTAGGGGTCTCCTCCAGCCCACTTGCCCTGCCTATTTGCAGTGTCCTCTTCCACCTGGTCACTATTTATTGGGGCTCCTTAAGCCTCAGTCCTTGAGCATCTTATTTCCTGGGTCTGTACACATTCACTGGATGCCTCCATTCTCACCCACAGGGTATCTGAGTGCTAGTAACTCCCAAGCTCCTTCCATGTGCCCCTCTGCCCCCTGAAATCATTGCAGGCTGTTTTCAAAGGTGCCTAAACCAAAACAGCTCCTCATCATCGCACTCAGAAATGGACAATTCGTTGGTTCCATGTTTCCATGAAGGGCACCACTGCCACCTTGTCTAGTTCCACAGCCAGAAATCCAGGAGCCACTTTATAGACCTGTTCCTCACTCCTGGACAGTCCATAATCAAGTTCTGTTGGTTTTTATTTCCTAAACATCTCCACTTCTTCTGTTTAATTCAATCACTGTGCTTTATACTACCCTAAGCTGTCCCAGAACTGAAGCAATAACTTGCCAAACAATCTAAAAACTTCCCAAGCTCTTCCCAAGATACTCATCCTACAGCCAGACTGATCTTTCCAAAATACATATCTGATAGTGTGACTCTTCTTCCCTACCCTTTCTTAAAATTGATACTTATCTTCTTTGGCCCAAATACCTACCATGGTGTACTGTCTGCCCACATCTCTGGTGTCATTCACTCTCTGCTTTATACTCATCTCAGTCCCCAGAATTTTTTCCATGTTCTCAAAATGTGCGTGTTGCCATCCCCAGTACTAACTCATCACTTCCTCAAGGAAGCCTTCTCTGAATTCCCTGACTTCCCATTGTCTCCTACAATGAGCTTTTACAACTTTGTGCCTCTCAGTTAATCACACTACTTCTTTTAATTTTTTATATCCTTATTTGGGCAGTTATTTGATGAGTTGCTAGCTTTCCCAGTGAACTGGCAGCTTTATGAGAGTAAGAACCATGCCATTTTGCACCGTATTTTGAACAGGCCTGACTCATAGGGGACATTTAATATATTTTTTTTGACAGGCAGAATGGACAGTGAGAGAGAGAGACAGAGAGAAAGGTCTTCCTTTGCCGTTGGTTCAACCCCAATGACCGCTCCAGCCAGTGCGCTGCGGCCGGCGCACCGCGCCAATCCAAAGCCAGGAGCCAGGTGCTTCTCCTGGTCTCCCATGGGGTGCAGGGCCCAAGGACCTGGGCCATCCTCCACTGCACTCCCTGGCCACAGCAGAGAGCTGGACTGGAAGAGGAGCAACCGGGACAGAATCCGGCGCCCCAACCAGGACTAGAACCCGGAGTGCCGGCACCGCAGGTGGAGGATTAAGCCTAGTGAGCTGTGGTGCCGGTCCATTTAATATATTTTCAAAGAAGCATTGAAAAGAATAAATGAATTTTAGGAGTCTCACCAGTTACTTTCTTTTTCACCTTATCCTAGCACAGAGGTTGGCAGACAATGACTTGAAAGCTGAATTCAGCACTTCATCTAATTTTGTAAATAAAGCTATGTTAAGGCTCCAGGACACCCATTTATTTCTACATTGTCTGTGATGGCTTTCTCGCTATAAAAGCAGAGACTTGCTGTCTCCTACTCTAGAATGCCCAGAACTCGGGCTTGAGAAGGGGGTTCTGAGAATGAAATTATATTGTCCCACCTAACCTGTGCTTCTTTTGTTAGGTATTTGAAATGATCATTAACCCTGGAGATAATATCCTCCTGAATGAACCTGTTTATGCAGGAACACTTCAAGCTGTGAGTATACACTTTTACAAAAGGCACCTCTCTTATAATAAATAAGAAAAGAAAAACATTCTACCTTTACAATTATCTGTCCTTTGAAAATAAAATGGCATCTTTCATCTGTCAACAGAATCTTAAATGATATATTCAAAATCTGTATGAGATGAAACAGACATAGGGCCCCCATCCACTGGTTCACTCCCCAAATGTCCACAACAGCCAGGACCAGACCAGGCTGAAGCTGGGAGCCAGGAACTCAACCCAGTTATCCCATGGGGATGGAAGGGACCCAACTGCTGGAGCCATGACCTGCTGCCTCCTGGGTGATGACTTGCAGGAGTCTGGACATGAATCCTGGCACTGCAGAAAGGAATGTGGGCATCTTAACTACTTGATCAAAGTTCCACCAGCATTTTTTTAAAATCTAAATGTATAGGTACTAAAATTAGGTTGTAAAAATCAAGCCCAATTTTCTTAATTTTTTTTCTTGAAATGTGACTTAATTTACATTTTTACATATATTTTAATTTCCATCTTTTATTACCATATGCATAAGTATAACCATGTTACATATAAATTTAATAAAGCTTTAAACTACTATGGTGTTAACTAGTACTATCACATTAGTGTTAAGTCAACAAAACTATAATATCCTGAATGAGGAAGCTGATTTCCTGAGTGTGCTGTGCACTGGTCAGAACACTGGTGAGAACTGGGTTTCTTTTGGGCTCTCTGCATTAGGATGGAAATGTCTGCAAGTGAGTACGTTCAGAGAAGCATAGTCAGAATGAATAGGGAGCTGGAAACCACACCACATAATACATGTTTCTAAGAATTGCAGTTGTTTTTTCCCAAAGGAAGGAGACTTCACAAACACAGAATTGTCCTTAAGTATATAAAGTTAGCCATGTGACAGAAGAATTCTATTTATCTGTCCCCATGCCCTTAAATTGATGGAACTAAAGAGTGGACTTTGAAGGGAAATAACCTCAAACCAGTATGAGGACTTTGTAACCATCGACCTCTCTGCCTGAGGAGGTGCAGTGCTACCCATCAGTGCATGCTCTCAGAGTTATCCACTTTGTAAACCAATGCCAATTATAATTATAAAGGTACTCAGTCTGAGGGGCCAGATCAGCTGTAGAACAAATGATCTCAGTATCTCAGTAGCTTTCCACCACAGAGGTTTCTGTCTTTTACTCTGCGCACCCACCACAAGACCACCATGGCTCCATGGCATCTTTACTCCAAGCCTTAAATTCACAGAAGCAGCCCCAATCTGGAACGTTGCCCATCTCATAGCAGACAGAAAAGAGGCACAGAGAACCGCAAGTTGGATGTTAAAGCTCTGTTTCAAAGGAACATGCATCAGAATTATGTGACACTTCTGCACACAGTTTGTTAGCCAGAGCAAGACACATGGACAAACCCAATATAAATGGGACAAGAGGGCAGTCTTTGTGGAACAGCAAGATAAGGTGCCACTTTGGATGCCCACATCCCATATCTGAGTGCCTAGTTCAAGTCCCAGCTACTCTACTTCCAATCCAGCTTCCTGTTGTACACCTAAGAGGCAGAAGATGATGGCCCAGATACTTGGGTTTGTATCTCTAGTGTGAGAGACCCAGATAGTGTTCCTGGCTCCTGGTTTCAGGCTGCCACAACCCCAGCTGTTGTTGGTGTTTCCAAAGTCAGTAGATGAATGATCTCTATTGTCTCTGTCACTCTACCTTTCAGATAAATTAATTTTAAAAAAATTTTTTAAATGGGACAAGAAAGTATAGTCCTTCCCCTTGGAAAGGACAAGAGAGATTTTTGAACAATCACGGAAACCACCCCAGGGAAACCTTAGAATGAAAATAAACAACTTAAGGCCGCTGGAGCATTGATTTGAGTGCAGGTTTATAGATCTAAGGGGATCAGCTGTAACATTCTTGGTTGGTGTTAAATCAAAACTCAGTGGCACTTAACATGCATTCATGTCTGATTCGGGCTTTCATTTTTGTACTCAACAGATGCAGCCCCTGGGCTGCAACATGATTAATGTTGCCAGTGATGAATACGGGATCATTCCAGACTCCCTCAGAGAAGTCCTTTCCAGATGGGAACCAGAAGATTCAAAGAACCCTAAGAAGAACACTCCCAAGTTCCTTTATACGGTCCCAAACGGCAACAACCCTGCTGGAAACTCATTAACAAGTGACCGCAAAAAGGAAATCTATGAGGTATTTGCAAAGAATGGATGAGGTGGTTACCTTCCTGCTGCTTCTTGACCTTTCAGGATACAATGCAAGTTCCCTTACTTATCAGGCTCCTGTTTTCAAAGAAAGTAATTATTAGTAAAAGGAAGTCATATATGCCAAGGACCCAATAAATTTAGACATAGTAAGTTACTGCTTCCTTTGTTAATTATTTTCTTTTCTTTTAATTGGTGTTTTAGTAGAAACAAAACAATATGCTTGTTGAGATGTTAAATTTTATGAGATTATTTAATATTTGATCTCAAGTTTGATTTTTATTACTTCATATTTGTGTTGTTAACTTGTCTCTCTGCCTCCCTCTTGTCATTTCATGTTACTAAGAATTCTCTAAATATAAGAGGCAAGCCTCCTATTTTGTAAAGTCTCTTTTAAGTACCCAAAGTGACTAGCTTTTCACTGTAAATTTTTTTAAGTTTCAAACATTTATTGAGCTCAACAAAAATCTCTGAAAAATAAGAGAAATACAACTTTCATAAAGTCTTTTTTATGTACCTGACAGTGCTCCCTAACCTTTTAACTCCAAACAATCCTTTAGAACTGTTAGAAAATAGTCCCAAAACTATGTTAAGACAGAGAATTAAATCACATGCACTGGAATCATAAGAGAGATTATAACCAGTTTCTTTTACTTAGAAAATACAAAGTTTCAAAATACTGTCTTCTTATTTTGGATACCATCCTGGGCTCTGTCCAGAGTTCTGTTCTCTACTCCATTTATACACTTGCCCGGAACAGCCTCATGCAGTTCCTTGCAGTCAGTCCCATTCTGTGTGTGATGACTCGCATGTTGCCTAGACCCCACCTCTTCCCTCAAACTCCAGACTTTTGTATCCAACTTTCTATTGGACACCTCTACATGGATGTCAAATAGGCTTTCAGACTTAACATGAACAATGTAAACATTTCAGACTTAACATGAACAATGGCCAAAGTACAGCTCCTGATTTTCCCCAGCCCTTCCCCAGACATCTCCTCTACAACAACTCATGCGTTCCATCTCCATAAATACTATAACCATGAACTATTAACCTTTATTCCTCCCCTTCCCTTCTCGCCTTCCCCCATCCAGTCTGTCATGTGGACCCCACCACTACCACCAAGTTTATCTGAACCCGCCCATTCTTCTCTGCTACCATTACTGACCCAATTTGCCAAGTCCCTCCCATTCTTCTCTGCTACCATTACTGACCCGATTTGCCAAGTCACCTCCCCACTGCTATCATAGAACCTTTACAGGGACTTCCTCACTGCACCTGCTGTTTCACACGTGGTCTCTCCCCAGTCA
Organism: Lepus europaeus; assembly: GCF_033115175.1. NCBI lineage: Eukaryota > Metazoa > Chordata > Mammalia > Lagomorpha > Leporidae > Lepus > Lepus europaeus. The sequence continues at coordinate 39,805,172 of NC_084842.1, forward strand.
TTCCTCACAAAGCAGCCAGTCATGCCTCTCCCCTGCTGCAGTATCAACGTAAAGCAGGCTCATGGAGCCCTGGTGGCTTCCCACTGCAATGAAAATAAAGTCCCAATGCCTTGATCTATTTTGCAAAGCTAAGTCCTTTTATTTATTTTTTAAGTCTTTTTACATTCCACAAAGGTTTTATAAATTTTCTTGAGCAATATGTAATTACTATACAGATTTATGGTATTATGATATTTTAAGACATTTAGAAGGCATTTATAATAAACAGCATTCCCTTCCTGTCATTTATTTATGTTTGAAATCTTTGAACCCCTCTCTTCAGTTCTTCATAAAGTATGAAAGTAGTATCGTAAGTGATGGGTTATTTTGAAATGTAGTCCCCCCACTGTGGAACACTAGAACATGTTCCTTCTATCTGTTTTTTGCCTGTTATCCACCTTCCCTGTATCTCCACTATTTCCCAACCTCTAGTAATTACTAGTCTAAATTCAGATCAGCTTTCCTTTTCTTTAGCTACCACTTGTGAGAATATACATATTTGTCTCTCTATGCCTGGCTTCTTTCATTTAACATAATGTCCTCCAGTTCCATCCATTCGACTACAAATGACAGAATTTCATTCTTTATGGCTGAATAATACTCCATGTGTACATAAAACACATTTTCTTTAACATTGATGGGCACCAAAGTTGATTCTATACCTCTGCTATTGTGAATTGTGCTACAGTGAACATGGGAGAGCAAGTATTTTTCATATGCTGATTTCATCTCCTTTGTGTGTATACTCAGAAGTGGAACAGCTGGGTCAGATGGTAGAACTACTTTTTGTTTTGTGAAGAACTTTCATACTGTTCTCCATAATTGCTACACTGCTTTGCAGTCCCACCAACAGTGTATGAGTGCTCCTTTTTCTCTACATCCTCACCCACATTTGTTGATTTTAGTCTTTTTAACTATAGTCATTATAATTAATATAATTGGAGTGAGGTGATATCTCATTGTAGTTTTGATTTTGATTTGCATTTCCCTGATATCTAATAATATTGAACATTTTTTTCATATATTTGTTGGCCATATGTATTCTTTTTTTAAAAAAGTTTATTTGAATGGCAGAGTTACAGAGAGGCAGAGAGAGAGAGAGAGACAGACAGACAGAGATAGAGGTCTTCCATCCTCTCATTCACTCCCCAGATGGCCAGACCAAGCCAATCTGAAGCTAGGAGCCAGGAGCCTCTTCCAGGTTTCCCACGCAGGTGTAGGGACACTAGGACTTGGGCCTTCTTCCACTGCTTTCCCAGGCCATAGCAGAGAGATGGATCGGAAGTAGAGCAGCCAGGACTCGAACCAGTGCCCATATGGGATACACTGCAGGCAGCAGCTTTACCCACTACACCACAACGCAGGCCCCTGTATTTCTTCTTTCGAGAAATGTCAGTTCAGATCCTTTGTCTACTTTTAAATTGGATGTTTTTTAAGATTTATTTTATTTCTTTGAAAGATTACAGAGACAGAGGTTCAGAGATCTTCCATCCACTAGTTCACTCCCCAAATGGCTCAATGGCTCAAGCTGGGCCAGACTGAAGCCAGGAGCTTCATCTGAGTCCTCCACGTGAGTGACAGGGCCCAATTACTTGGGCTGTCTTGTGCTGGTTTCCCAGGCACATTAGCTGGGAGCTGGGTCAGAAGTAGAGCAACTGGGTCTCAGATGGCACCCATATGGGATGCCAGCATTGCAAGCAGTGGCTTGGCCCACTGTGCCACAATGCCAGTGCCAGTTGGATTATTTTTTGTTGTTGAATTTTTTACATGAAAAACATTAACAAATCTTAATCATCCTTCTTGCTGTAGCCACACTAGCTTTCTTTCTATTCCTTAAACACGGCCTTTGCTGTCACTCATCCCTTACTTAGTCCAGAATCTTCTTTCTTAGTATTTGCACATCTGACTCCCTCTGAGGCCCTGTCAGGAAGGACTGCTCAATGATTAACCTAAAGTAACTCTTCTATTACTGTCCCTCCTAAAAAGGATCCATTGGAATGCTCTACTAAGCACGTAAATAACCTCTCCATCTAACAGATTTTTTTTTTTTTATTTATGTGAGATGTGGAGAGAAACACAGAGATCTCCCATCTGCTAGTTTACTCCGTAAATGCCCTCAACAGCCAGGACTGGGCCAGGACAAAGCCAGGAACTCAGTTCAGGTCTCCCACAGAGGTGGCAAGGACTCAACTACTTGATCCATCCTCTCCCGCCTCCCATTGTGTTCACGAATAGGAAGCAGAAGTTCTGGGCAGAGGCTAAACTTGACCCAGGTGCTCTGATATGGGACACAGCCATCCCAAGCAGCGTCTTAACTGCTGGGCCAAATACCCATCTAGGACTACTTTTGTTTGTTATCCATATTATTTTTTCCATATTATTATTTTTTTTGACAGGCAGAGTGGACAGTGAGAGAGAGAGAGAGACAGAGAGAAAGGTCTTCCTTTGCCGTTGGTTTACCCTCCAATGGCTGCCACGGCTGACGCGCTGCGGCCGGCGCACCGTGCTGATCCGAAGCCAGGAGCCAGGTGCTTCTCCTGGTCTCCCATGGGGTACAGGGCCCAAGCATTTGGGCCATCCTCCACTGCACTCCCGGGCCATAGCAGAGAGCTGGCCTGGAAGAGGGGCAACCGGGACAGAATCTGGTGCCCCGACCAGGACTAGAACCTGGTGTGCCGGTGCCGCAAGGTGGAGGATTAGCCTATTGAGCTGCAGCACCGGCCTATCCATATTATTTATATTCTATCTTTCCCACAAGAATGTAGGTTCCATGGGAGCAAGAATCTTTAGTTCCTTGTTCGTTTCTTTATCCTAAGACAAGAGAGATTCTGTAGTTTCTTGAATAAATGAATATATATACTTATGATTCCAAATGGTTTTAATTTTGGAAAGCCCTTTAAAATAAACATATTATTTTAATATTTTAGCTCGCAAGAAAATATGATTTCCTCATAATAGAAGATGATCCTTACTATTTTCTCCAATTCAACGAGGTAGGTAATGATATGAACATATTTCACTATTAGAAGATAGGGTATTGTAACTTATTGCCGTGCATTTGATAATTAGCCTGGCTGCTAAATCAAAGCTAATCAGTTTCACAACTTTAATCTTTTTTTTTAAAGAGTTATTTATTTGAGAGTTAAACAGAAAGAGAAGGCAAGGCAGACAGACATTTTCATCCGTTGGTTCACTCCCCAGTTGGCCTCAACAGCCGGAGCTGTGCCAGTCCAAAGCCAGGAGCCAGGAGCCTCCTCTGGGTCTCCCACGCGAGTGCAGGGTCCCAAGTACTTGGGCCATCTTCCACTGCTTTCCCAGGCTATAGCAGAGAGCTGGATCGGAAGTGGAGCAGCAGGGTCTCAAACCTGTGCCCATGTGGGATGCCAGCACTGCAGGCAGCGGCTTAACCCACTATGTCACAGTGCTGGCCCCAACAACTTTAATCTTTAGTCTTCCAATTTTATCATAGAGTTAGTACTTTTCATTTTTTGGATTACTCCTCTTTCTAGAAATTACTTAGCTTGGTAATAGTAGCTCATTGTCAATGCCATGCATGCGGACAGGCAGAGTTAGGCCAATGGCCATCTTTAACTGTGACTCTCAAGTAGGTTTCATGTTGGGTGTCAATGTCACTCTCTTGATAGAGGCTGACTAGAATGACGGCTCAGAAGGATGAAGCTGCAGGACACAGAGAGCTGTGCTCAATCAGTGATGTCCATTATGGACACAGGCAGCAAACCACAGGTGTGACATCTTGGTCATTGTGTCCCTGGATCATACCTGAAGAATAATGGAATTTATATTCATTCTCATTATACTTGTATGCCACTTTTCATGATGACTGTTCTCTGATAGACAGTGGAGTGGTACAGACAACCAAAGTCTGAGTCCTCAAAATCCAATAAGATTCTTTATTTGATCACAAAGCCACAGAGAACATGTGCTTGGATTTTCCTCTTCTCCCACGCCCCACCATTAAGTCTACTGAGAAGAAAGAAAAGTTTTCTGTTTTCTCTACAGAGTTTACAAGAACATCACTCTGCCTTCCTACCACACTCTGGCATGACCCCCTTTCTCATTTGTACCTGTAAATATTGACATCCATAGTTCATGCTGACAAAATTTCTCATCTTCATTCTCATCTTTTTTATCTCTAGTTAATTCTAAAGGTCTTCATTCTCTACACAAGCCTAAATGCTGCTGGCCCTCTTCATTTTTATCTTGTGCCAAATAGTTGTTCCTAAGTTCTTTCTCTAAATCTGTTTTTTCTGGTTTTCTATCCTTTGAGGCAAGGAGGACCTGTTTGAGGTTTCTCTAAATTTATAATAATGGCATCTTGAGCAAATGAAGAAGGCCTGTGTGTGTGTTTGGCAGAAAAGCCATGAAGACAGGCAAATGTTACTTAAGAGCATGCACCTCTGTTTGTATTCCATGTTAAAGGGTTGAGATAAAGGTAAGAGAGACTTGTGCTACTGCTATCCAAATTCATGCCCTCATGTTCTACACACAGTAATCATACAGGAACTAACAGTTCTCAGTTTTATTATTATTACTTTTGTTTTGTTTTTCATTTTAAGTCCCGGGCACCAACATTTCTTTCCATGGATGTTGATGGGCGTGTCATCAGAGCTGATTCTTTATCAAAAGTCCTGTCCTCTGGGTAAGGCCCCATGTGTCTAAGTTCTTTTTATGTAAGTTGCTTCTCTTCCACTGGCCTGAAAATATCAGTTTGATTATGAATATGAATACAGGCATTTGTCTCTTTACTCATTTCCAGTAGTCAAAGATGCTTGGCCATTAATCTAAACATAGGGTCTGGTCAGGGTTGTGCTATCACATTTGAAAAAGCACTTTTGAAAAAGCTTGATCTGACTTGCATTATATTTTAAATGTACATTTAAATTTAAATTTATGTTTGAAGTGTTTTATTAGAATTTTTCAATTGTCTGAATCCATTTGTCCCCATGCCATCACACTCTTCCCAGCTGAGTTAATAAGATGATATGTATTAATTGTGACTATGGGATTGGTTTTGTGCCTTTTCTTTTTTGTGCAGGTTGAGAGTAGGGTTTCTAACTGGCCCCAAACCCTTGATAGAAAGAATTGTTTTACACACCCAAGTGTCGTCATTGCACACCAGCACTTTTACACAGGTAAGGACAATTTAGGAAATAAGCATTTTTAAAAATCACATCAGAATAAAAAGTAGATGTTGGCAAGTAAGATTCAGTTAAGGTGAAAATCACCAATATTGAATCTCCAAAATTGCATCACCAATATTGAGTCCCCAGTTCCAATATAATACACCAAATGCTACAGGTGTTTACTCTAAAACTCCAATATTGAGTCCCCAGTCCAATATAATACACCAGATGCTACAGGTGTTTACTCTAAAATTCCAATATTGAGTCCCCAGTCCAATATAATACACCAAATGCTACAGGTGTTTACTATAAAAGACAAATGAGAATTGGATTAACTGGTGTTACTTTGCAGCCTAATCCAAACTTCTTAAGGGTCAGAGTATCTTATTCACTCCATGTCCCTAGCGTCTATCCTAGGAACTCCATAAAAATGTTGTGAAGCTGAATAAAATGCAACTGACCTTGGTGAAGTAGTATGAACTTTGCTGTTGTTGTCTTGGAATCTAAAACAAGAGCAAGGATTCCAAATCTATGTAGTGATTGATTTCTTGCCTTCATTGCACATGTGCTATCCTCTCCAGAAACACTGGTGGGAATGCGTTTTTATTAAAGTAAAGCTAATTTTGAAGAATGTATATGTTTCCTCAGAAGTGTTGAGAAATTATTGGATAGCTGTCACAGCTGAATTGTTTTATAAGATCTCAGGGTCAGGCATTTGATTCTGTGCTGAAGTCGCTGCTCGGAATGCCCGCATTCCGTATGGAGGTGACTTACTCCTCCAATTCCAGTCCAGCTTTTGTTAATGCAGCAAGTGATGAATCAAGTGCTTGGGTCCCTGTCACCCACATGGAAGACCCAGGTGGAGTTCAGGCTGCCAGCTTCAGCCTGGCCAAGCCCTGCCTATTGCAGGATTTAGAAAGCAAACCAAACCAATAGATGGAAGAGCTCTTTCTCCCCCCTGCTTTTCTCTCTCTCTCTCTCCCCTCTCCATTTCCTCTCTGTCCCTCTGCCTGTTTTTCAAATAAAATGTGCATAAATGACTACCTTTAATTAAAAACAATAAAGAATTCAAAATTACTAGAAAAGTGTGTGCCGCTGAGTACGTCATCTGTTTGATTCAGTGCATTCTATTTTTTGTTGTTGTTGTTGACAGACAGAGTGGACAGTGAGAGAGAGAGAGACAGGGAGAAAGGTCTTCCTTTACCGTTGGTTCACCCTCCAATGGCCACTGCGGCCGGCGCACCGCGCTGATGCTATGGCAGGAGCCAGGTGCTTCTCCTGGTCTCCCATGGGGTGCAGGGCCTAAGCACTTGGGCCATCCTTCACTGCCCTCCCAGGCCACAGCAGAGAGCTGGACTGGAAGAGGAGCAACTGGGACAGAATCTGGTGCCCCGACAGGGACTAGAACCCGGTGTGCCTGCGCCACAGGCAGAGGATTAGCCTATTGAGCCACGGCGCCGGCCTGATTTAGTGCATTCTATTAAACACAGATATCCACATGTTTTTACAAAACTCAGAACATTTTTCGTGTTTTTTGAATTTGTTACAAAGGTAACAAATTCTATCTATAACTATTTGGAGAAAATCTCCAAATATATTATCTAAGTTTATATATCTACCATTTATTTTTTGTGTTTAGAGAAGCTGTAGAGTCTAGTAGTTAATAGCATGCATCTGGAGCTGACAGTCTGACCTTGAATCCTGGCTGTGTGACTTCAGAGAAGTTAACCTTTGTGCCTCAAGTTCTCATCAGTAAAATAGAAATCACCTGCAAAATAAGATAGTTATTAAGATTAAATTAACCAAGATATATCAATATAATATATATTATAGTAGTGCCTGGCACATAACAAATACTGAATAAATAGTTATTTTTTCTAGTCTCTCATTGTTATTAAATAACATTTATTATAATTCACTGACCATATAAGGTAGATATATGTTATGTCTTTTCATGGTGGTTTATGTGTAATTAAGAGTGATTTGTTTTCCCTGATCTGTGGTAATTAATAGAGTACCTAAAATGTAATGTATAGGACTGAAATTGACATTTTGAAATTCAATGATTGTTTATAGCTCTTGTCTCAACTGTTGATGAACAGTGGTTTTCTTTTCTTCATACTATTTGCTGAGCTATTTACTTAGAGTTAATCTTATGAGTATAAAGTATACTGAAAATCGATCTTTGTAAAAACAGTAGGAATAGAAGAGGGAGGAGGAAGAAGGATGGGAGCAGGGGCAGGAGGAAGGACAGGGTGGAAAGTATCACTATATTCTTGAATCTGTATATATGAAATACATGAAATTTGTGTATTTAAATATAATTTTAAAAGGAGTGATTTGCATGTACCTGGAATACATAAAATCTGTTCTCTATATTAATTAAAATTTTTTATAAAAAAGAGTGACTTGCTTTTTGGTTTGAAAAAAACATTTTTAGGTGATGAACCATAACATTAGTTATTCTTACCTCTTTTAGCTTATGGTATCCCAGCTTTTACACCAGTGGGGAGAAGAGGGTTTCCTGGCTCACGTAGACAGGTATTGAATCCTTTGTTAAAATGTTTGTGAACAAAATAGCAATTCCAACGGACAAAGGACAGATCACACAGAGTATTGACTTAATATTCTCCCATCTTAAGTATCCTAAGATAGACACTAGGAACCATCTGTTAGAAGTCAGACATCTGTTCATTTCATTAGCTCTCCACTTGGAAAGTGTTGTCAGGAGCAAACAGGGTATGATTTGAAAGTGGAATCCACCTTATACCTAAGGTAATCTGAAATTCCCACCAGATTAGGATTCACTTATTCAACTAATTTAGAAGGTAAACTATCAGACTTATAAATATTTTCTTTAATAACTAACTCTAAGGGTTATATAACACAGGAATTGGCTCAGATGAGTAAGAATATTATTTGCCTGAATAATCACATAGCAGTGCAAGTTGTGAATTAATTTAGTTAGGTATTGTAGTTCCTGCTAGGCCATATAGAAGTAAGGAAAGATGTCCTCATTCCCAAACCAGTGATTCATCGTTTCAATGGTGTTTTCTTGGATGTTGACTGTTCTCCTACCCACAAATGATAGTCATTATTTTAGACAACCAAACACAAAGACTCACTCTGCTACCTCTGTGTTCCATGATGCACACAGAAATAGACTGTGCTCTGTTCATTTTCATTTTTTAATTATTCCACAATAAGGGAAAAAACCAGAATGTTTAAAAAGTTTATCACCACATAAGTTAAACAGAAATGTTCTGTTCTCTTATTTTAATCAAGATAGAAAGCAAATTCTCAGAGCCTAGAGCCTAGTGCCTTTCTTGTTTCTGCAGTCAATATAGTGAAGACATCGTTTTTACTGATTTCTTTTTCTAGGGTTATTCATTTCTATAGGAACCAGAGGGATGCAGCACTGGCAGCCGCAGACAAGTGGTTAAGTGGTGAGTGGACCACACATGCGCCCTGGTGATAACTAGTAGCACCTGTGAGCGAGGGTGACACACACAGATTATTAACAATCCTGGAGGAAGAGAAGCAGCAGTTCAAGGGTATTCTTGCCAAGAGAATGTTACCCTCTCAATGGTTATACAAGTAACTCCTGGTACAGTGTAACCTATCTCTACTCATCTGCTACAAAGAATTTGTGATTTAAAAGAAAAAAAGGCCAAAAATCAAGCAGCCATAACTTACTTAAAGCTAAATAATGTCTCATGTTCAAAAAATGTTCAAGTTATTTCAGAATTTGCCCCAGATAGAAAATACCAAACAACATATTCCATTTCTAACTAAACTACCTAAAGATAAATATGAGCAGACTTCAAAAAGTTCGTGAAAATGGAATTAAAAGATGTTCATTTCATTGCAAAAAATTTTTGAAATCCATGCAATTTTTTCTTTATGTGTGATTTTCATGAAGTCTTTGAAAACCTTTCAGATAAGACATATCTCTCAAATGATTTTCTTTGTAATTAACATCACTTATTTGTAAATATGTTCTTTTGCTAATTTAATGGCAATGTTTTACATTTATTTTTTATTATGGAAGAAACCTGGATGAATTAAATGGTTTTAATTACAAGATATGTGAAAAAGTTCAAAAAAATAGAAATAAAAAATTTATTTTGGTGCCAATTCCATGCATATGAGTAATCTTCAAAAGATCCATGGAAAGTGCATATTCTGAAGAAACTATGCATGGATTTTAAATAAATTTTTTTGCAATAAAATACACTCATCTTTTACTTCTGTTTTTCTGTGAACTATCTGAAGTACCCTGTTCATCATTAAAAATGTCTTTAACATGAATATCAATAATATAAAAATATCAATTCCTTACTTTTGTCATATCCCATTCCCTATAAAATCTTTCTAAATAAAAATTAACTTTGGATAAGAGTTCTGTCCTACCACTTTGCACAGTAGTACTAATGAAAAAGTTTTAACTCACAGCAAGTTTTCCCTTTACAAAAAGATAGTAATTAAAAGCAAATTAATTATATTTTCTTCTTGATTGCTCTGTCTAAATAGTGAAATATAAAGCTTAAAAGTGCATCTGGAATTCTTGAGTTTTAAGCACTTGTACTTACATTCTGATAAAAAAAAAAAAGAAACTAATCTGTTGTACATCTAAACTGTTACATAAATGACAAATTTATTGACATGCTGGAAAACTTCAGAAAGACTTGAAGAATCCTCTTTTAAAACTGAAATGGGCTGGGAGTTTAGCCTATGGGCTAAATTGCTTGATGCCTTATTACCATGTCAGAGGGCCTAGGTTTGATTCTTAATTCCAGTTCCCGACTCCAGCTTCCTGCTAATGCAGACCTAGAGAGACAGCAGTAATGCCTGAAGTGATTGGATCCCCGTCACTCATGTGAGACATGGGATTGGAGTTCCCAGCACCAAGCTTTGTCCCAGCAAAGGCCCAGTCACTTTTTCTCTCTCTTTACAGCTCTTGCTCTCACTCTCTCACTCTCCCTCTCCCTCTCTCATTCTTTTTTCCTCTCTCCTTCCATGCTTCTCAAAATTTTTTAATAAAATTAAATGGAAACAGTCCTTTGGGTATTAGTTCTAGCTAACCGAAGGAGAGAGAAGCACTAGATTTCTTGCTCTCTGCTAAGACTGGCAATTGTAAATGTGCACAGAAGAGCTATTCAGCCTTCATTTGCATCTCTCATTCCCCTCCCTCATGCACACTGACTCTGAAATTAACCCAGAACATCATTTTTCAAGGCCCATAAAATGTATCTTTTAAACTATTATCACTGAAGAAACTTTTTTGGAAGTACTAGTTTATAATTCCTGCACTTATGTGATTTTACAGTATGCTTGGCACCAACTCCAGTATACTTGAAAGATGTTTATTCTCATTTGTAGGTTTGGCAGAATGGCATGTTCCTACTGCTGGAATGTTTCTGTGGATTAAAGTTAAGGGCATTTCTGACGTAAAAGAACTGATTGAAGAAAAAGCCATTAAGAAAGAGGTAAAACTGGGAAGTGGTACACACAGGGGAGACCCAAAGAAAAGCGGCACATTTTCTTTAAAGTTGTGCTTTACTCAACTAGGAATAAAAAGAGATGATTTTTGTTGCCTACCACCCAACTCATAGTGTTCTAATGATAATATCTCATTATTAAAAATCATAATGGGTTTTAAGTTATTTAATTATTCAGCTGGTCTAAAATAATGGAAATACAGCCACTCCTCTCAGCTGCTGATTAGTTAGTAAAGGACACTTACTGGAGTCGTACATCTGGGTTTGAATCCTGGCTCCATCCATGTGGCTTTGGATCAGTTAATCTCCCTGTGCTTCTTCTATAAAATAGAATAATAAGAATTCCTCTCATCAGGATTCTTGTTGTGATTAATGAATTAATATGAAGCACACAGTAACACTTCACATGTTGTAAATGCTCAATAAGTATTAGCCATTAGTATTTGAGATGGATGGATGGATGGATGGTTGGATGGTGATGAAATAACAGGTTATTTTTAAACTCTTGGGGATGGGCCAGTGCTGTGGCATGGCAGGTAAAGCCACCCCCTGCAGTGCCAGCATCCCGTATGGGCACTGGTTCAAGTCCTGGCTGCTCTGCTTCGGATCCAGCTCTCTGCTATGGCCTGGGAAAGCAGTAGAAGATGCCCTGGTCCTTGGACCCTCATAGCTGCATGGAAACTTAGAAGAAGTTCCTGGCACCTGGCTTTGGCTCAGCCCAGCTCCAGCCCTTTGCAGCCATCTGGGTAGTGAACCAACGGATGGAAAACTTCTCTGTCTCTCTCTCTCTCTCTCTCTCTCTCTCTCTCTCTCTGTAACTCTGCCTCTACCTCTCTGTAACTATGCATTTCAAATAAATAAATCTTTTGAAAAAAAGCTCTTGGAGGCCGGTGCTGTGGCATAGTAGGCTAAGCCTCTGCCTCCAGCACCAGCATCCTCTTCCATTACACCTTTATGCATTTTCCAAATTTCCTTCTGTGAGTCTATTTTACCTTCATAATTATTGAGAAAACCCCCTCCATTTCACATACTAATGGCTACTACTTGTTGAGCATCTACTAAACACAGGTATTTGTCTAGGTGCTTTACACATACTAACTCACTAAACCATCACTGTAACCTTTGGGAAGACCATTATCCTTCCTACCCATTTTATTTGAGAGCAGAACTCTTGTAGTTGTCATTGTTCTAATCCTCATAACAGTAAATAGTAGATACTTAATAAAAAATTTAATTGACTTATTTCAAACAGATACTTTTTTTAAATTTTATTTAAGAATTTCAAACGTCATGCATTTCATATACACAAATTTAGGAACATAGTGATTCTTCCCACCATGCCCTCCCTTCTGCCCATCCTCACACCCTTCTTTCTCCTTCCTCTCCTGTTCCCATTCTTATTTTTTACAGATCTATTTTCAGTTAACTTCATAGTCATAAGATTAACCCTCCACTAAGATTAACCCTACACGAAGAGTTTAGCAAATAGTATGAAGAAAAAAAAAGTTCCCAACAGTCAAGACAAGTACATTTTTAGATGATTCAAAGATGTAGTCATAGAAAATAATTTCTTAATAACCTGATCTTTCATAGAAAACGCATGCAACATTGGAAAGAGACACTTAAAGAGACCAGAGCAGGTTGTATACAATCTCCAAAACATTTTCTTGCCAGTATCATCTATACTCAAACATGAGGTTTATTTAACTGTTGAATAATATCCTGCCATGATACTGATAATAGTCTAAATGCCAACCATTTGATAATTAGTGGTAGGCATTCAATATATAATAATGTTATATATTATTATTAAATAATTCAATATATAACAAAATGTTAATTGAGAAAATAACATCTGCCATTGAGTGAACAAATAGAATGCATTCATATCCCCAAATGTACGAATCTTGGCAGAGAAAATGTTCTGTTTGCTAATACTCATGATTCCAAACAGATACATTTTAACACTTTAATAAAGTTTTTTTCTTTGCTTTTTTTTTAATCAACGCCATTATCAAAACCATTTGGTAAGTAACTGTATGTATCTCTGGTCTGGGCGCTAGGGATGTAGACTTCATATTTTATTGTACTTTTTTCAGACTTCATTTATTCCCTATGTTTTGTTGCATGTTCCTTTACATTTTCCACATCATTTCCAACTATAATTCCAGTACCTTAGCCCAGATTTTGGTCAGCTTGCAAAGAGATAATTACCACTCATCCTCTGCCTTGGTTCTAGTCCACCCCAAAGTTTTCCACTATATTGAGAGAATTAATAGTTTTCATTGTATGGTTATTCAGGACAAAGAAACCCGTCTTTTGTCTTGAAACATTTTCATGAGAGTGCCCCAACTCATTTCCCTCTGGCTCATCTGGTAGCAGACAGTATCCAGATTCATACCGTGTCATCATCACAAGCAATTACTTAACAGTTTTGAAGACCATGATTGTACTAGTTAACGCCAGCTGCTTTGAAAGATAAACTCCCAAAATCTCAAAGGCTTAACACAATAGAAGATTATTTTTTACTCATAAAATTCAAAGATGTGATCTGCAGACAACTCTGCTCCCTCAGTGATTTGGGGACCCTGGTTGTTTCCATCTTGTTACATTTTAACCTTCAACACATGGATCCAAGATTGCTACAAAATGGAAAAAGTGCAGTTGGTCACTGGTGGAAAGATTTTTCTAGGGGAGGCCTTGCTCACATGACCAGACATAACAAGAAAGGGGCTAGAGGACAGTGTGTATGCCCAGGAAGCAGATGGAGTTTACAGTCATTCAGCTCTCTGCCGCAGGTCACCTGGAATAGCAGGCCTGTGTCCCACATGGAAGTGTCTAGGTTCAGTCCCCGCTTCAGCTCCTAATTCCAGCTTCCTAACAATGCAATCCCTGGGAGACAGCATCATTTAATGGTTCAAGTAATTGGGGTCCTGCCAGCCACAAGGGATACCTGGATTGCTTTTCCTGCTTCAGCCAGCTGGCCCAACTGTTGCAAGCATTTGGGGAGTGAACCAATAGATGGGAGCACTCACACTTCTGACCCACACCCCACCAATGTGTGTCCCTCTGCCTCTCATTAAAAAAAAAAAAAAAATAGCAGTTCTCATCACTCCATCTTACACACTTTTTTAAGAAAATATTTATTTATTTATTTATTTGAAAGGCAGAGTTACAGAGAGGCAGAGGAAGAAAGAGAGGTTTTCCACCTGCTAGTTCACCCCCAAAATGGCCATTACGGCCAGAGCTGGGCTGATCCGAAGCCAGAAGACAGGAGCTTCTTCCTGGTCTCCCATGTAAATGCAGGGGCCCAAGGACTTGGGCCATCTTCTACTGCTTTCCCAGGCCATAGCAGAAAGATGGATCAGAAGTGGAGCAGCCAGGACTCGAACTAGCGCTCATATAGGATGTCAGCACTGCAGGCAGCAGCTTCACCTACTACGCCACAGTGCCAGCCCCTCTATGCATTTTTTATACATAGAGAAGAGAGTATTTTCCACATTTGTAATAAACATTTGTCCAGTTTTATTATATAACATATACAATTTTTATATAAATTTTATATAAATTGTTTTGTCTTCTTGTGATTTCTTTAACTGTTTTTAAACTTAAAGAAATCACAAGAAGACAAAACAATTTATATAAAAATTGTATACTGACGCCATGAACAGGAGTGTCAAATTGTTAAGTCAGCAACAGGAGTCACTGTGTACTTACATCCCATGTGGGATCTGTCCCTAATGTGTTGTCTAATGTGCAGAGATGCTATCACTAGTACTGAAACAGTATTTTTACACTTTGTGTTTCTGTGTGGGTACAAACTGATGAGATCTTTACTAATTATATACTGAATCGATCTTCTGTATATAAAGATAATTGGAAATGAAAAAAAAAAAAAACCTGGTGTTAAATTGGAAATGGCATAGAAAATTAATTACTTTTTTAAAAAAATATTATGTAGGATCTCTGTCTTTAATGTGCTGTACACTGTTATTTAATGCTATAACTAGTACTCCAACAGTATTTTTTTCACTTTGTGTTGCTATATGGGGGCAAACTGTTGAAATCTTTACCTAATATATACTAAACTGATCTTCTGTATATAAAAAGAATTTAAAATGAATCATGATGTGAATGGAAGGGGAGAGGGAGCGGGAAAGGGGAGGGTTGCGGGTGGGAGGGAAGTTATGGGAGGGGGGAAGCCATTGTAACCCATAAGCTGTACTTTGGAAATTTATATTCCTTAAATAAAAGTTTAATAAATGGAAAAAAAAATATCCTTCTCCACTTTGGGATCAGGTTTACCTGTATTCTAGTTTTTCTTTATAGCATGTTACTTATTTTCCAACCCTCTTAGGTGTTGCTGGTTCCAGGAAATGGTTTCTACGTTAACAGCTCTGCTCCCAGCCCTTACTTGAGAGCTTGCTTCTCCATAGTTTCTCCAGAACAGATGGATGTGGTGAGTACAGTATTCTCATCACGGTAACACTGTCAACTCTGGTTTTGGTGCCTGTGTTCACTTTGAGTTAAAACATTGCTTAATGTCTTCTTAGGCTTCTGAAAGCTTATTCATGGACCAATCATCAGCTAACATAAAGATCCCTTTCTCTCAGTGACTAGGTCTCTACAGACAAATGAGACTAATTTGGAGTTAAAATTTGTTGTCTTCATGAATAACTGTTCAGAACATCCTGAGCAGTGTTGGGAGATTACCAGTGTGTTACAAGGAAAATCTCTTTCCTTTCTTCATGGAATTAACCTGAGCAAAAAGCTTCATGATAGTCACTAGTCTCTTCTCTGAAGAAAAAGGATTGGTGAGGGTAAAGAGAAATCAGTGAAGTCTAGCTTTCACTGAAATAACAGGAAACAGAGAAGCAAGACCCCAAGAGCTGTGTGTCTGGAAATCTAAAAGAAAAAGTTATAAATTAAACAGTGATATTAACCCTGAGGAGAGTTCTTACTTACCCTGGGGGATGGACATTTTTGCTGTGTCTTGGGTTTACTTGCTTTCTTATGTCATTGAATGTGCTTTTCATAAGTTCTCTCTGCTTTTATATATGAGTAGAGTAGAATAGTTTAAAAAATGTGAAATGCATATGCAGGTAAAAGATTATATGAAATTATAAAATAATGTAAATAAAATAGAAAAGAATCATTAGAAGGGCTTATTTAGGGTCAAACAAAATCTAATGTACTTATACCTATGTATCTTAGTAGACACTGATGGCATCTTGCCAGATAAAACTGCCATGATCTTGATTTTTCATTGCCTTATCTCAACTTCCAATGAGCATTCTGTTTGAATTTTTAAAGTTATGACGTTTCCAAAAGAGATCCTAATCTCACCACTTCTTATCTTTTTTTCTATTTTAGGCCTTCCAGAGATTAGCTGAACTTATAAAAGAATCTTTGTGAAGAACTCAAACTAATCATAATATTCATAGAATTTTTTTCAAATGAATTATTTCTATTTAGCTGGAAGAAATCATCATGCATGTTAGCCTTACAGGTGGATTTCATCAAGCATATCATATCTGTAATTAACTAGACAACTTTTAAAGTACTTTTATATATCAGATTGCCAAAATATATTTATAATCTACTTGTGCCTTTTGATAAATTTTCAACCTGCAAAAACTATTTTATCTTGAATTTTATTGTAAAGAGCTCTATAATTGCCTTATAATTTCCCACAAATTTTCTTTGAAACTAACATTTTACACAAAATTATTTTGGAAAATTTAATGAAATATTTAAGTTCAAGGTGGTATATAATGTGTACCTTTTCTATTTTCAGGAAAATTTTATAGATCTTATTGCAAATGTTGTAATTTGACCATTATAAATGGTTTTTAGTAAGATCCCATAATAGCCATTATGTTATACCACAGAAATCCCTTTAAAATAAAATTCTGAAAGTAAACATACTTAAAGTATCAGAGCTATTAATATTAAGCAAGGAGGGGAGATCATGGGCTTAGAAAATTTCACTACATTGCATTTTTGTAACACTACATAATTTATTAAAGCAGTTGGCCAGCACCATAGCTCAACAGGCTAATCCTCTGCCTTGCTGCGCCGGCACACCGGGTTCTAGTCCCTGTCGGGGTGCCAGATTCTGTCCCGGTTACCCCTCTTCCAGGCCAGCTCTCTGCTCCGGCCAGGGAATGCAGTGGAGGATGGCCCAAGTGCTTGGGCCCTGCACCCGCATGGGAGACCAGGAGAAGCACGTGGCTCCTGCCATCGGATCAGTGCAGTGCGCCGGCCACAGCGCGCCGGCCGCGGCAGCCATTGGAGGGTGAACTAACGGCAAAAAGGAAGACGTTTCTCTCTGTCTCTCTCTCTCACTGTCCACTCTGCCTGTCAAAAAAATAAATTAATTAAAATTAAAATTTAAAAAATTTTAAAAATAAAGCAGTCTTAGCAATTAAATTCTAAACAATGAGATATTGGGATTTCCCTTTTTGATGATTTTCTTTTTATCTTCTAAAATCTTTATATTCCCATCTGTTATCAAAGTAATATATGCTCATCTTAAGTTTTCAGATAGATAAGAAAGCAAAATAAATCAAGTAAAAGTATCTACTCTTTCACCCTGTGATAACTGCCCTCAGCATTTAACATTCCACTTTTGAGATGTTTTTCAGTGCATGCACATGGAATATCTAGAATAGGATCTCATTGTCACAGAGTATCATAAATGCCTTGACTTCACTTTTTATCACTGTTTAAGAAAATACCAGAGTATTCCAACAACCAGTAACTGTACAATTACAAGCCCCTTTGAGGAGTGGGAAATTTATGCCATTATTTTATTCTTTTTTCCCCAAAGAAACCATTTATTTAATGAGTACGAATTTCTTAAGTTCAGCTTTAGAAATATAATGATTCTTCCCATCATACCCACCCCCACTCCAACCCCAGCTCCTTCTCTCTTTCCCATTTCCAGTCCCATTCTCCATTAAGAAAAAAAGAAAGAAAAAAAAAACTGTTCCTCAACAGTCAAGACAAGGGCTGTTCAAATAATTGTTTCTCAGAGTGTCAATTTCACTTCTACAGATTTCCTTTTAGGTGCTCTATTATCACAGATCAGGGAGAACATATGGTATTTGTCCCTTTGGGACTGGGTTATTTCACTAAGTATAATGTTTTCCATATTCATGCATTTTGTTGCAAATGACTGGATTTCATTTTTTTTACCACTGTATAGTATTCCACAGAGTACACATCCCATAATTTTTTTATCCAGTCTTTAGTTGACAGGCATTTAGGTTGATTCCGTGTCTTAGCTATTGTGAAATGAACTGCAATAAACATGAGGGTGCAGGTAACTTTTTTATTTGCTGATTTCATTTCCCTTGGGTAAATTCCCATAGTGGTTTTACCAGTTTACATTCCTACCAATACTGGATTAGGGTACCTTTTTCCCCACATCCTCACCAGCATTTGTTGTTTGTTGATTTCTGTATGAAAGCCATTCTAACTGAGGTGAGGTGAAACCTCATTGTGGTTTTGATTCGCATTTACTGATGGCTTGTGATCCTGAGCATTTTTTCATGTGTCTGTTGGCCCTTTGGATTTCCTCCTTCAAAAAATGCCTGTTTAACTCCTTGACCCATTTCTTTTTTTTTTTTAAACTTTTATTTAATGAATATAAATTTCCAAAGTACAGCTTATGGATTACAATGGCTTCACCCCCCATAACTTCCCTCCCACCCACAACCCACACCTTTCCCACTCCCTCTCCCCTTCCATTCACATCAAGATTCATTTTCAATTCTCTTTATATACAGAAGATCAGTTTAGTATATATTAAGTAAAGATTTCAACAGTTGCACCCACATAGCAACACAAAGTGAAAAATACTGTTTGAGTACTAGTTATAGCATTAAATAACAGTGTACAGCACATTAAAGACAGAGATCCTGCATGATATTTTTTAAAATTGATTAATTTTCTATGCCATTTCCAATTTAACACCAGGTTTTTTTTTTTCATTTTCAATTATCTTTATATACAGAAGATCGATTCAGTATATACTAAGTAAAGATTTCATCAGTTTGCACCCACACAGAACATAAAGTGTAAAATAGTGTTTCAGTACTAGTTATAGCATTACTTCACATTGGACAACACATTAGGGACAGATCCCACATGAGGAGTAAGTACACAGTGACGCCTGTTGTTGACTTAACAATTTGACACTCTTGTTTATGGCGTCAGTAATCTCCCTAGGCTCTAGTCATGAGTTGCCAAGGTTATGGAAGCCTTTCGAATTTTCTAACTTTGATCTTATACAGACAAGGTCATAGTCAAAGTGGAAGTTCTCTCCTCCCTTCAGAGAAAGGTACCTCCTTCCACTGGGATCTCACTTGCAGAGATCCTTCATTTAGGTCTTTTTTTTTTTTTTTTTTTTTTTTTTGCCCAAGAGTGTCTTGGCTTTCCATGCCTAAAATACTCTCATGGGCTCTTCAGCCATATCTGAATGCCTTAAGGGCTGATTCTGAGGCCAGAGTGCTATTTAGGACATCTGCCATTCTATGAGTCTGCTGTGTATCCCGCTTCCCATGTTGGATTGTTCTCTCCCTTTTTGATTCTATCAGTTAGTATTAGCAGACGCTAGTCTTGTTTGTGTGATCCCTTTGACTCTTAGACCTATCAGTGTGATCAATTGTGAACTCAAGTTGATCACTTGGACTAGTGAGATGGCATTGGTACATGCCACCTTGATGGGATTTTATTGGAATCCCCTGGCACGTTTCTAACTCCACCATTTGGGGCAAGTCGGATTGAGCATGTCCCAAATTGTACGTCTCCTCCCTCTCTTATTCCCACTCTTATATTTAACAGGGATCACTTTTCAGTTAAAATTTAAACACCTAAGAATAATTGTGTGTTAATTACAGAGTTCAACCAATAGTACTAGAACAAAAAAATACTATAATGGATAAAGTATTGCATTGTACATCAGCAGTCAGGACAAGAGCTGATCAAGTCACTGTTTCTCATAGTGTTCATTTCACTTCAACAGGTTTCCCCTTTGGTGCTCAGTTAGTTGTCGCTGATCAGGGAGAACATATGATATTTGTCCCTTTGGGACTGGCTTAATTCACTCAGCAAAATGTTGTCCAGATTCCTCCATCTTGTTGCAAATGACTGGGTTTCATTGTTTTTGACTGCTGTATAGTATTCTATAGAGTACATGTCCCATAATTTCTGTATCCAGTCTACTGCTGATGGGCATTTGGGTTGGTTCCAGGTCTTAGCTATTGTGAATTGAGCTGCAATAAACATTAATGTGCAGACAGCTTTTGTGTTTGCCAATTTAATTTCCTTTGGGTAAATTCCAAGGAGTGGGATGGCTGGGTTGTATGGTAGGGTTATATTCAGGTTTCTGAGGAATCTCCAGACTGACTTCCAAAGTGGCTTAACCAGTTTGCATTCCCACCAACAGTGGGTTAGTGTCCCTTTTTCCCCACATCGTCTCCAGCATCTATTGTTGGTGGATTTCTGAATGTGAGCCATTCTCACTGGGGTGAGGTGAAACCTCATTGTGGTTTTGATTTGCATTTCCCTGATTGCTAGTGATCTTGAACATTTTTTCATGTGTCTGTTGGCCATTTGGATTTCCTCTTTTGAAAAATGTCTATTGAGGTCCTTGGCCCATCTCTTCAGTGGGTTGTTTGTTTTGATGTTGAGGAGTTTCTTGATTTCTTTGTAGATTCTGTTTATCAACCCTTTATCTGTTGCATAGTTTGCAAATATTTTTTCCCATTCTGTCAGTTGCCTCTTCACTTTCCTGACTGTTTTTTTGAAGAACAGAAACTTCTCAGTTTGATGCAATCCCAAATGTTAATTTTTGCTTTGACTGCCTGTGCTTCTGGGGTCTTTTCCAAGAAGTCTTTGCCAATACCTATATCTTGCAGGATTTCTCCAATGCTCTCTAATAATTTGATGGTGTCGGGTTGTAGATTTAAGTCTTTAATCCATGTTGAGTGAATTTTTGTGTAAGGTGAAAGGTAGGGGTCTTGCTTCATGTTTCTGCACGTGGAAATCCAATTTTCCCAGCACCATTTATTGAATAGACTGTCCTTATTCCAGGAATTGGTTTCGAATTCTTGATCAAATATAAGTTGGCTGTAGATGTTTGGATTGATTTCTGGTGTTTCTATTCTGTTCCATTGGTCTATCCATCTGTTTCTGTACCAGTACCATGCTGTTTTGATAACAACTGCCCTGTAGTATGTCCTGAAATCTGGTATTGTGATGCCTCTGGCTTTGTTTTTGTTGTACAAGATTGCTTTAGCTATTCGATGTCTCCTGTGTCTCCATATGAATTTCAGCATCACTTTTTCCAGATCTGAGAAGAAGGTCTTCGGTATCTTGATTGGTAATGCATTGAATGTATAAATTGCTTTTGGCAGAATGGACATTTTGATGATATTGATTCTTCCAATCCATGAGCATGGAAGATTTTACCATTTTTTGGTATCCTCTTCTATTTCTTTCTTTAAGGTTTTGTAATTTTCATCGTAGAGTTTTTTTTGTTTGTTTTTTTTGTTTTTTTTTGTTTTTTGACAGGTAGAGTGGACAGTGAGAGAGAGAGACAGAGAGAAAGGTCTTCCTTTTGCCGTTGGTTCACCCTCCAATGGCCGCCGCGGTAGGCGCGCTGCGGCTGGCGCACCGCGCTGATCCGATGGCAGGAGCCAGGTGCTTCTCCTGGTCTCCCATGGGGTGCAGGGCCCAAGCACTTGGGCCATCCTCCACTGCACTCCCTGGCCACAGCAGAGAGCTGGCCTTGAAGAGGGGCAAACGGGACAGGATCCGGTGCCCCGACTGGGACTAGAACCTGGTGTGCCGGCGCCGCAAGGCGGAGGAATAGCCTAGTGAGCCGCGGCACCGACCCATCATCATAGAGATCTTTAACATCCTTGGTTATTTATTCCAAGGTATTTGATTGTTTTTGTAGGTATTGTGAATGGGATTGATCTTAGAAGTTCTTCCTCAGCCGTCTTGGCCCATTTCTTAATTGGGTTGTTTGTTTTGTTGTTTTGGAGTTTCTTTTTTTTTTTTTAAGATTTTTATTTATTTATTTATTTGAAAAGTAGAGTTACAGACAGTGAGAGGGAGAGACAGAGAGAAAGGTCTTCCTTCCATTGGTTCACTCCCCAAATGGCCACAATGGCTGGAGCTGTGCCAACCCGAAGCCAGGAGCCAGGTGCTTCTTCCTCATCTCCCATGCGGGTGCAGGGGCCCAAGCACTTGGGCCATCTTCTGCTTTCCTAGGCCATAGCAGAGAGCTGGATTGGAAGACAATCAGCCAGGACTAGAACTGGCGCCCATATCAGATGCCAGCGCCACAGACAGAGGATTAACCTCTGCGCCGGCCCTGGAGTTTCTTAATCTCTTTATACATTCTGGTTATCAGTAATATAGTTTGCAAATAATTGCTCCCATTCTGTTGGTTGCCTCTTCACTTTCCTGAATGTTTCTTTTCCAGTGCAGAAGCTTCTCAATTTGCTCTAATCCCATTTTTGATTTTAGCTTTGATTGCCTGTGCCTCTGGGGTCTTTTCCAGGAACTCTTTGCCTGTGCTAATGGCTTGCAGGATTTCCCCAATGTCCTCTAGTAATTTGATGGTATCAGGCCATAGATTTAGGTCTTTAATCCATTTTGAATGGATTTTTGTGTCAGGGGTAAGGTAGAGGTCTTGTGTCATACTCCTGCATGTGGAAATCTAGTTTTCCCAGCACCATTTGTTGAATAGACTGTCCTTGGTCCAGCAATTGGTTTTAGCTTCTTGATCAAATATAAGTTGGTTGTAGATGCTTGCATCGATTTCTGGCATTTCTATTCTGTTCCATTGGTCTGTCCATCTGTTTTTGTTCCAATACAAGGCTGGTTTTTTTTTTTTTAATTTTTATTTACTTGACAGGTAGAGTTATAGACAATGAAAGAGAGAGAGAGAGAGAGAGAGAGAGAGAGAGAGAGAGAGAGAGAGAAAGGTCTTCCTTCCATTGGTTCACCTCCCAAATGGCCACTACAGCCGGCGCTGCACCGATCTGAAGCCAGGAGCCAGGTACTTCCTCCTGGTCTCCCATGTGGGTGCAGGGCTCAAGCACTTGGGCCATCCTCCACTGCCCTCCTAGGCCACAGCAGAGAGCTGGACTGGAAGAGGAGCAGCCGAGACTAGAACCCAGCACCCATTTGGGATGCCAGCGCCGCAGGAGGAGGATTAACCAAGTGAGCCATGGCGCCAGCTCCTAACAGCCTGTTTTGATTATAACTGCCTTGTAGTATGTCTTGAAATCTGGTATTGTGATGCCTCCAGCTTTGTTTTTGTTGTATAATATTGCTTTAGTTATTCGATATCTCCTGTGTTTCCAAGTGAATTTCAGCATTATTTTTTCATCTATGAAGAATGTCTGGTATTTTGATTGGTATCACATTGAATCTGTAAATTGCTTTTGGTAGCATGGACTTTTTAATGATATTGATTCTTCCAGTCCATGCACATCAAAGATTTTTCCATTTTTGTGTATCTTCTTTTATTTCTTTCATTAATGTTTTGTAATTCTCATCATAGAGATCTTTGACATCCTTGGTTAAATTTATTCCAAGGTATTTGATTTTTTTTTTGTAGATATTGTGAATGGGATTGATCTTTAGAAGTTCTTTTTTGAGCCATTGCATTGTCTGAGTATACAAATGCTATTGATTTTTGTATATTGATTTTATATCCTGCCATTTTACCAAACTCTTCTATGAGTTGCAGTAGTCTCTTGGTGGAGTCTTTTGGATCCCCTATATATAGAATCATGTCATCTGCAAATAAGAATAGTTTGACTTCATTTTTACCAATTTGAAACCTTTGATTTCTTTTTCTTGCCTGATGTCTCTGACTAAAACTTCCAGGGCTATATTGAATATTATGCCATTGTTATTTATTTCGTCCTGGGGTATATAAACATCCCCATCATATTGTTTTACTGACTGAATCAGATGTTCCATTTTCTAACCGCTAAAGTTCTTGAGCAAATATCTCTACCTCCAAGGTCAAAATAACTGATTTCATGCCCAAATCTCTATTTCTAAGCAAATGGTAGTACTTAGGAGAGATCAAAGAGATGCATGGCATAGAAAAAGGCCAACATGAGGCCCTGACAATTCATTAGCTGTGTGAAAAGGAAACCATAAATTAGAGATTCATAAAAGTAATATATGCGCCTTCTTACTTTGTTCAGTAGCTTTCAACAGTAACCCAATTTGCCTAGTCCAGAGACATATAATGAGTGTTGTGCTTTGTTTTGGTGGGCTTTATTATTATTGTTTTTAACATCATCATCATTATTTATTTATTTGAAAGGCAACTAGAGAGGTCCCATCTACTGTTTCACCCACCAAATGCTCACCATGGCCAGTGCCGGACCAAGCCAAAACCAAGAGCCAGATATTCAAGCTAAGTCTCCCATGTTGATGACAAGAACCCAGTTACTTGAGCCATTACCACTGCCTCCCAGGGTCTGAGTCAGGTGCTGGAGCCAGGTATCAAATCCAGGCATGGACATCTCAACTGATCCCTAACAATGTGGCACAAACACCTAACTGTGTGTTTGTTTAGACTATTATCATGGGGTGGTTGTTTCCCCTACCTGATATCTGTAGGAATCTGTCTTTTCAAAGCAAAACAGAACAAGAGACAGGGAGAACCACTGTGCCTTATTACTCAACGTCCATTTTTGTCCATTGAGAATACTTTTCCCTAATTAGAAAACTTGAAAGCATTAGGAAAATTTAGTCTCCTTCATTGGTTTTTGCCATTATAAAGTTTTAAAACCTTTTGGAAAAACACTTTGTCAGTGTGTGTCAAGAGCCATTAAAGTGTTTAAACTGTTGAAAACTTAGACAAATTAAATTTAATTTGTTTAAATGAGTTTAAATGAGCAGAGGAAGAAAATTCATAAACCAGGTAGGACTCAGGACCAAAAGTGGTTCACAGAGCACTGCTCCACTGCATGGGGAGGGAGTATGCACAGCTAAAAGCAAAAGTGGCTTACAGAGAATTGGCCTGATTTGTTACACTTTGACATTTGCCTTATTTGGAAATGTTTTGACAGTTTGCACCCTGTGACTGACTGAAAGCTTGCCTGCTGTGATTGGCTGAGACTTGGCTACTTGTTACAAGAATATACTCTCAAGCTAGATTGCAGTTTGTTTACATATTAAGGTACATTATTGTTCATTATGTATAGATGGAACTTTAGGCTAAATTTAATTTAACTTAATTCAGCCCCTTTGGTTAGCCTTACAATTTTGTGATTGACCAAAACCTTGTATACTGACACTACTTTATGTCATCATCATAAGGGACCTTTGTGGTCTTGGTATAGAATTCACAGTGTCAAATTAATTGGATGGTTCTTTATGTTTTCTTTGTTGTTTTGCTATTTTAACTGTAATGAGACCATTTGATGTACAAAGGATGGCTGAATGTGAAGATTTAAGACTCTTGCATTTACAATTCGTCAGGGAGACCATTCAGATGGCTATTAGGGTAATACCAAGTGACCCCTTCACAGGAGTCTCCACAAACTGAACTAATCAAACAATTCAGGGTTCAGGCAATATTGAGACTGTAACAGCATTCAAGTCATGTTGATTAGGGTCTTTGTTAGAGGCATGATGCTTAAGGATCAAAGTTTGCTGGAATATGGCCTACTTTAAAGAGGTATCCATTTTTATAATTGGCCTGGTAACACAGGTCATAGTTAATTTGGAGACAGCTAAGAGAAATATAAGGATTAGAAAACATTACAATAGCCCATCTTGCCACCCATCATTCAGGATGACAGCTCCCTTAAACATATCAAGTGTTTCTTCCGCCCTTCAAGTATTCAGTGGCAGTGTCTAAAGAATTAACAGTGTTAGTCACCTTTGTAGTAGTAAAACCTTGAGAAAGATGGGTTTAACATTCAGTCTCATTCAGCACCATTATACAAGCCCCCAACATGGATGAAGAGGAGATCTAAGGCTGTTTGAAATTCCATTGAGTGTTTTTATTGAAGAATATTCTCATCCATTTTCCAGAGAATGGTATATATCCTTTTGCACCCCTGGGAGGTCTAATTTGCAACAAAATCCAGGCTTTCCCCAGTTGGCAGATTAGCTTCAAATATCTGACAACAGTATACTACACCTTGACCTCCAATAGTCATTCCCAGGAACAATTTGCCCAGGAATTATCTTCATCTGTTTCAAGGTTGGTACCAACTTTGACTTCTGACTATAGAGGCATTAGGAGAACTTTCAGGGAAAGTTGTTAAGAAGGAATGAGCTAGTCCAGTTAGCAAGATCTGAACTATCAAGGAGCAGAACAGAGCGAGCAAACTGCAGGACCAATATAAGATCTTGGGATTGGGGAAGAGAGCCACCTAGTGGCATATGAGCAAAGGTTAGTTGCATTTGTCCACAAGTCTGCAGAGCTCCTGAACAAGGCCCAATTGGAAACTTCACTTTTGTGGTCTT
Organism: Lepus europaeus; assembly: GCF_033115175.1. NCBI lineage: Eukaryota > Metazoa > Chordata > Mammalia > Lagomorpha > Leporidae > Lepus > Lepus europaeus. Next base: position 39,831,381 of record NC_084842.1, read on the forward strand.
TAACAGCATGCTGTAAGGGTGCTTAATCACATTTAATGGAAAGGGGCCTTACTGGATTTAGACTAGGGATGTGCCAGCGATTGCTCATACCCACACAGGGAGTTCCAGGTCTTGTATGAGATGCCTATAAACAAATCCTTTTCAAACAGTACTCTGGCAGGTTTTCTATATTTGGTAGCAATTGGAAAGGTTGTGACACTATGAATATTTCTAGCAAGTGTGGGAGAGCATACAGCAGTGGTGGTGTCTTGGAATATCAAGAATAGCCTGCCATTCTTCCTTTGGGGTTTCAGGGTGAGTCTGGGAACACAGAGACACATTGCTATTGGTGGAACCGTTTCCTGATTTAGGGACATTCATCCACAAACTTAAAAAGGGGCAGGTTTCTTGCTAAAGCATACGCCCTTGCCAAAGCCTTCCACAGATTATGGTCCCAAGGATTGATCTGTAAAGAAAGAGAAGGAATTGTGACAGCAGGAAATAGATGGAAAAGGACAACTAAAATAAGGTGCTCAACGACAGCAGAGAAGTCTTGATCTGTGGTCCTGAAAAAGCTGTCCATGTCTAGGAGGCCTTCTGCTTCTAGAGAAAATATCCTTGGTCAGCTTTCCTTAAGGTCTCCAACAGGTACATGCTTCCAGGAGTCTGGACGAGCCCTTTTGAGTTGTGAGATAGAGACCCAGGTTCAAGCCCTGAATTTTTATTGCAGTGTCAGTGGTGAGAACTTGGCATGGCCCTCCCAATACTGTTTAAGGGTAGGCTCTCCGATACCATTTCCAGAAAACCCAATCTCCAGGTTCAAGATCATGAAAGGTTTGGAGTCCTCACTTTATCACAGAAAGCCACTTTTACCTGATGGAAATACACGTGGGCCAAATGCATTAAAACCTTGCTGTATTTAGTCAGAGTTTAAGAGAGAAGGAGATCAAGGGCCAGAGCTGTGGCATAGCGGGTAAAGCCACCATCTGCAGTGCCAGCATCCTATATGGGCACCGGTTTAAGTCCCAGCTGCTCCACTTCTGATCCAGCTCTCTGCTATGGCCTGAGAAAGCAGTGGAAGATGGTCCAAGTCCTTGGGTCCCTGAACCCATGTGGGAGACCGAGAGAAGCTCCTGGCTCCTGATCAGCCCAGCTCTGGCCATTGCAACCATTTGGGGAGTGAACCAGAGATATAAGACTGCTTTCTCTCTCTCTGTCTCTGCCTCTCTGTAACTCAGCCTTACAAATAAATAAATAAATCTTTTAAAAAGAGAGAAAAAGGAGATCCATGAGGTTCTGCTGTTATGGGTACTGGCCTCCCAGTAGCTGTTATGTAAGGAGTTAACTATTTTCCAATGGGAGTGGATCAGATTGCCATTCATTAAAGCTAATGGTAATACCTTTGGCAAAGGCAATCCAGTTCATTCAGTTGACTTTGCCAAATTCAGTTTTAAAATACCACTTGTTCTTTCAATCTCATCTGCCTTGTTAAAGATGTATGTATGTATGTGAATCACAGAATGGCAGAGAGGGAGAGAGAGACAGAAAGAGAGAGAGAGAGAGAGAGAGAGATCTTCCATCCACTGGTTCACTCTCCCTGCTCTCCACAACAATGGCAATGGCTAAAGCTAGGAGCCAGAAACTCCATCCTGGTTTCCCACATGAGTGGCAGGGGCCCAAGTTCTTGAGCCATCTTCCACTGTTCATCCAAGAATAGGAAGCAGAGCAGCCAGGACTTGAACTGGCACTCCAGTATGGAGACTTGAACCTGCTGTGCCATGATGCTAACCCCATTTCAAAAGACTGAAGGTGATATGGACAATAATAATGCCATAACTGCTTTTAATTTGCCCAGTGAGATGAGTCCTTCTGTTGCTGGAGATTTTTCTAGGACTACTCCATTTAGAAAACATGTTTGCTAGTAACTTCTTAGCTACCATCAGAGCATCAGCTTTCCTGGACATGAGAAAGCTTCTATTCAACAAGAAAAGATGCAAGCTATTATAAGAGCATACTAACACCCCACTGAGAGAAGCAGCCTAATGAAATCCATCAGTATGTGTTAAACTGGTCCATCAGGTGGTAGAAAGACATTATGTTGTCTTCCCAGGATTATGGGTTTGACAAACCAAATGTTGATTTTTTTTTATAAACTATTTTAGCAAGTTTAGAACCACCACCTAACCAGTGTTTCATCAGAATTTGGGTCATCATACCTGTTGTAAGATGAGTTGTAGAGTACAGAACCTCCAGGAAACGTCAAGGAATCAGGATCAGGCAGCCTCTAGGTCCTCTATGAATTCATGCTTGATATTGAATTTATATCCTCCCAGATACCAACTTTGATTTCCCAAATCAGTTGTACTGAACCGTTTATTAAATAGGTCATGTAGAGGAGGTGACTTGCCTCGTTCTTACAGCATTCATTCAGATTACATATCCTAACACTTTCAGCACTCTCTCTCTAAGCATAAAAATCTGCCAAGGCATTCCCTTGATACTCAGGTTCTGTACGGGTATGGGTTCCAATCTTTTTTAAAAATTATTTACTTACTTATGTATGTATTTATTTATTTAAAGACAGAGTGACAGGAGAGAAGAGAGAGAGAGAGTTCTTCTATCTACTAGTTCACTCCCCAGACACCTACAACAGCAATGGCTGGGCCAGGCTGAAGCTGGGAGCCAGGAACTCCATCAGGATCTCCCACATGGGTAGCAGGCGCCCAAGCACTTGAGCCATCTCTTGCCTCCAAGAGTGCACATTAGCAAGAAACTGAATTAGAAGCAGAGAAGCTGGGAATGAAACCAATACTTATTATAGAATGTATGTATAACATGCAGCAGCTTAACCCACTGTGCCACAAAGCCCACCCTGGGATTCAGTCTTAGTAATATAATTTGTGAAAGTAACAGGATAGGAGAAAGGAGTTCGCCTGCTTGGGGGTCCAGTTTTTATAGGGTTCCCAATAGAAGTAAGAAACCTTCTTTGTTTCTAAAGCATGCCAAAATCAGACTATTCTAGAAGCACCTCTACTATTTGCATAAACATTTGCTGACTAGCTACATGACAAGCTCAGGTGAACAAAAAGCTCTTAGGGTTGAGCTAATATAAATTAGAGATGAATTCCCTTTTCTGTTAACTGATTTTGGGTTGTGATAGCATCCCCTGGCTGATTCTAAGACCCATGAACAAAAAGTATGAACTCAGGATTTTCCATGGAGTATCTTGTCAATCAGTACAAACAACCATTACTTCTGTTACTGTACTCACACCATTGTGGTCTTCACTAAATTCAGGTAGACATAGTTGTAGCAAAGTTAAATGAGTTTCAACATTTTAGATATGTATTAGGAGACAGAATAATTTCTTAAGAGGTTGAATACTGTATTTGACTGCAATTTAATAGGCTTTCCCACACTACCTGGAACTTGCAAATAAAGTTAATTTCCTGAAACTGGCTCGGATGAAACCTCAACCAATCTGACTGCTTCTGGTACTGCTTTTAAACAGTAAGAATATGCCTTAGCTACTGGGTCTAACTGCACTGAGTTCCATTTTCCTCATATTCTTGGGTAAGAACTAATGCCTGATTTATTGTGCCCATGAACAAGGTGAAAGGTTTCTTATAGCTTGAAAGTCCTAGAGTGAGAGGCTGTTGGAAGGCCAGTTTCCTTTGATTCAAAGTCTGCTCATCATAGTCTCCCCAGGGTAAAGGCTCTGGCACTGGTTTCTAGTGAGCTCTTCCAATGGGGAGGCCATTAGAGAAAAACATGGGACTCAGGATCTGTACTGCCCCACAAGTGCAAGTAAACCTCTTAATTGCCTTTTGGTTGTAGGCCAGAGAAAGCTGAATAGTTTTTATTCTCTCAGGCAAGAGGGAAGTTCCTTCAGCAGTCAGGTCATGTCCTAAATAGTGGGCACTGTCCCTTGAAAACTGAAATGTTGCCACTGAAGCCTTGTGACCTTTATGTTCAAGTTCCTGTAACGGGTAAACAAAGTCCATTTCAGAGCACTCTAGTGGAAGCACATAAAAACAGATCATGTACATATGAACGAGAACAGAATTTTGGGAAAACTGCAGGGTTGAAAGAAGGGGCTTCAATAAACCCCTGTGGCATTATCCTTCAAGTGTACTGTTGATTTTTCCAAATATAAGCAAACAAATACTGTTTCTCAGTGGAAATACGAAGGCTGGGCAAAAGTTGATTACTGTGCACCTTCTTGGTTTTTGGTTTATATTTGACTTTGATGTTTCACTTGTTTTTAAGTTCTGTTTCTTTGAAGGACAGAGAGAGAGAGATAGAGAAGCTCCCAACTGCTAGTTCACTCCCCAAAAACCTGGAACAACCAGAGCTGAAACTGGAAGGTGGGAGCTCAGTTTAGGTCTCCCACATGTTTCACCTGGTATCCCCCAGTTTCTGCATCAGCAGGAAGCTGGAATTGGGACCAGAGCCAGGACTTGAACCCATGCATTTTGATATGGGATGTGCACATCTTAAGTGGCAAATGTCTGCTCTAGTTGTTTCTTCTAGTTACAGATCATTTATTATTTTTATGTCAGTACATCTCATACAGATGATTCTTCAATTCTTTTTTCTTGTCTTGTTTTTTTAAATTTATATAAGGGGAACAAATTTCATGAGTCTTCAGTTCTATAAAGAAGTAGTATAAATATTGTCCTATTTATTACTTAAGTTCTCATAATTGAATCCCAGATCATGAAACTGATACTGACATTCAGGTGAACCCAGTTTGTAAAATAAACATTTCACATATTTTGGCATAACCTGACAAAAGTATCTCAGCTGACTCGAGGTGATTTTTCTTCTTGTGGTCGTTATTACGAATATCTGAGGATGCCTCATGCTTTCTCTGCTGAGTGTCCACTGCCTTATTTTGAATGCTCACATGATGCTTTTTTTTTTTTTTTGAAAGGCAGAGTGGACAGTGAGAGAGAGAAAGAGAGAAAGGTCTTCCTTTGCCGTTGGTTTACCCTCCAATGGCCGCCGCGGTCAGTGTGCCGCACTGATCCAAAGGCAGGAGCCAGGTGCTTCTCCTGGTCTCCCATGGGGTGCAGGGCCCAAGCACTTGCGCCATCCTCCACTGCACTCCTGGGCCATAGCAGAGAGCTGGCCTGGAAGAGGGGTAACCAGGACAGAATCCGGAGCCCCGACCGGGACTAGAACCCGGTGTGCTGGCACCGCAAGGCGGAGGATTAGCCTGTTGAGCCACGGCGCCGGCCACACAGGATGCTTTCAAAAAGCATTTGTGTTCTTATTGTTATATAGTTCTTTCATAGCCAACATTCAGATGCTGTGCATCAGAGAATATTCTTGAGGTTTCGGTTCTTGTTTACTTTTTAATTTTTGGAGCATCGGTGTATTTTCAGGTATGATGCTAATTTTCAGCTTTTAAGGAAATAAAGACATTGTGACAAAGGATATAATTCTGCCTATAGGTATATATGTGGTAATTGTTATAGAGTTATTTACTATCAGTTGCTTTTCCCTTGGCATATTGTCCCTTAAAAGCCCTACAGAGGCCTGCTCTGTGGTGCAGTAGGTTAATCCTCCACCTGCGGCACTGGCATCCCATATGGGCACTAGTTCTAGTCCTGGCTGCTCCTCTTCCAATCCAGCTCTCTGCTGTGGCCTGGGAAAGCAGTAGAAGATGGCCCAAGTGCTTAGGCCCCTGCACCCACATAGGAGACTGGGAAGAAGCACCTGGCTCCTGGCTTCAGATCGGTGCAGCTCAGCCGTTGCAGCCACTTGGGAAGTGAACCAATGGAAGGAAGACCTTTCTCTCTGTCTCTCCCTCTGTCTGTAACTTTACCTCTCAAATAAATAAAATAAACAGGTCCCTGTTTAAAAAAAAAAAAGCTCTACAAACTTGTGTATATGACCAATATAGATTGAAAATCCAAAATGCAGGGCTGGTGCTGTGGCGCAGCAGGTTAAAGCCCCTGCTTGAATTGCCTGCATCACATATGGGTGCTGGTTCTAGTCCCGGCTGCTCCACTTCCTATCAAGCTCTCTGTTATGGCTTGGGAAAGCAGTAGAAGATGGCCCAGGTCCTTGGGTCCCTGCACCCATGCGGGAGACCTAGAGGGGACTCCTGGCTCTTGACTTTGGATCAGCTCAGCTCTGGCCATTGCAGCCATTTGTGGAGTGAACCAGTGGAAGGGAGACCTCTCTCTCTGTCTCTACCTCTCTCTCTAACTCTGTCTTTAAAATAAATAAATAAATATTAAAAAAAAAAAGAAAAGAAAATCCAAAATGCTCAGGACCGGAGTGTTTTAGATTTCAGAGTGTTTTTTAGATTTTGGAATATTTCCCTAGACTTTACCAGTTGAACATCCCTAATTTGAAATTCTGAAATTAAAATACATTATGCTGTAAAACTTCCAGAGTTTTTGATTAAAAACCCTCAAATTGGGGCCAGTGCTGTGGTACAGTAGGTTAAACCTCCACCTGTGGCACCAGCATCCCACGTGGGCACAAGTTCAAGTCCTGGCGGCTCTACTTCCAATCCAGGCTAATGGCCTGGGAAGACAGTAGAAGATGGCCCAAGCACTTTGGCCCAACACCCACGTGAGAGACCTGCAAGAAGCTCCTGGCTTCGGCTCAGCACAGCCCTGGCAATTTTGGCCATTTGGGGAGTGAACCAGCAGATGGAAGATCTGTCTCTCCCTATCTCTGTGTGTAACTCTATTTCTCAAATAAAAATAAGTAAATCTTTAAAATAAATAAAAATGCTCAAATTGTCCATGTATGTACATATATGTGAATGCATATTTAAATTTGCTTCCTTAATTTCATCTTACTCTTGAGGGTGTGGTGAGTGATGAGGTAGAGAGAGGAGTGAGGAGAGGGTAGGCGTAGGAGAGAGGAGTGTAAGAGGTCGGCTGTTTTCCCTACACCCACTGGGCCACGGCTTGCTTGTCATGAGCACACTTGGGGAGGGTGGGCAGAAAATGTCTGTCCCGTTGCTGTTGTCCTTTCGCTATCTGCTGGGAAGGAAGATTCAAGAGGAGTAAATTCTGATGGAAGCCTTGACCTACACACAGCCTCTGAAGACCAGTCTTCAGGAGGAGTCTGTCTCCTCCCCCCTGAGAAGCCTTTCTCACTGAAATGGCCGTGTTTTCCATGGTACGGTTTGTGAATGCACCATGAGGTAATTGACCTTCCCTGTGATGTTACTTTCAAAAAGACCGCAGTTCCATTTGTGAGCGCTGTTTTTGATCCAGCAGGAAGCTGGATCAGAAGCAGAGGAGCCAAAACTCACCACGCATTCCAACCCTGGATACAGAAGTCCCAAAGCGGCAGTGAAGCCACTGCACCACATGTCCATCCCATTGTCCATCCTTTTTCTGTGTAGTACATGATTATAAGAATGATCACGTTTGTGTGGGGAAAAAAAATATTTAGGGATTAAATGTAAAAGAGTTCAGCATTTCTTTCTAGTTCCTTCTGGCTTTTTCGTGAGGAAGTCTGGGAGGGCTCCTTAGCATCCTCCTCAGGTCTCTCCATTCTGCCGCTGCATCTGCTTTCAAGCTTTGCCCGGCCCCAGTATCAGGTGAATAATTGGTGAAGTTCAGGGAGTCCTGGATCATAAGCTCTATGAGAGCTTACTTCACCATCCTCAGTAAATTTTGAGGACTTTCTCTTGAATTAAGGAAGTCTTTTGTGACGGCTCTAAGCTTAATTTTGGACCATGGAGTAAAACGTGGTTATGGCAGGCAGGCCTGAATGATCACAGGGTTTCACTTTGCAAGACACTTGTCTAACTTCCCCTCTTTTACAATTTTCAGGGCAAAAAGGTAATTGAGCAAAAAGATGGTGGACTCAGAGTATTTAGGTAACAATGGATGGAGAGGGTCCAGTGCTTTTTTGTATCATCCTCAGCTTGTTGTGTAAGCCTTTTATTTGCCCTCTGTAAGGAATTTTTTAAAGAAGCAATTTTCATCTGATTCGATCTTTCAGGTGTCTCTCTGGATCAATTTAAAAATATGTTCCATTGTTTTTGATCCATTCTTTTCTAATGTGCCATGCAAGAAAATAATTTTTCCTAAATTAAGACTATCTTTCACTCACTTCTTTGTGTGTGTGTGTGTGTGTGTCTGTCACTCTGCCTGTCAAATAAATAAATCTTTTAAAATGGGCAAGGGGGTCAGGGCCTGTGCTGCAGCACAGCAGGTTATACGGCTGCCTGCAGCCTCAGCATCCCATACGGGTGTCAGATAAGCTACTGCCTTGCATGTGCACATGCCCTATCAGAATACCTGGTTCAAGTCCTGCCTCCATTTACAACCCAGCTCCCTCCTATTGCACCTTGGAGGCAGCAAATGATGATCCTCTCCCCCTCCCCTCCCCTCCCTTCCCCCCCCTCTCCTGCTCCCCCCTCCCCTCCCCCTCCCCCTTCCCCTCCCCCTACCTCTCTCCCCCTCCCCCTCCCCCTCTAACTCTGACGTTCAATAAAAAAAAATCTTAAAAAAATCATCTACCCAAGGCCTCTAGCTGGATCTAATTCCAGTAATTATCAGGTCTGATCTGATCCTGAATGCAGTCCAATCTAAGAATTTCTTGAATAAACTCAGAGCTTAAAACACAAATTAGTGGCACTTGAATCAGAGAATTTACCCACAACCTCCAGTTGCAGTGAATTATTGTTGAGTACAGTGGTCCCTGGCAGGTGCCTTCACTAAATCACTCAGTCCTCCTGTAGGTCACTGGATATCTACTTTGTATCCCTCTTCTAATAACAATCTGTTAAGAAGAAATACCTTAAGATAAAGCAAACGGGCCAGCGCCATGGCTCAACAGGCTAATCCTCCGCCTAGCGGCGCCGGCACACCAGGTTCTAGTCCCAATCGGGGTGCCGGATTCTGTCCCGGTTGCCCCTCTTCCAGGCCAGCTCTCTGCTGTGGCCAGGGAGTGCAGTGGAGGATGGCCCAAGTGCTTGGGCCCTGCACCCCATGGGAGACCAGAAGAAGCACCTGGCTCCTGCCTTTGGATCAGCGTGGTGCGCCAGCCGCGGCGGCCATTGGAGGGTGAACCAACGGAAAAGGAATACCTTTTTCTCTGTCTCTCTCTCTCACTATCCATTCTGCCTGTCCAAAAAAAAAAAAAAAAGATAAAGTAAATGTAAATGTAATTGAGCTTAATTAAGCAGAAAAAATAAAGCTTCATGAACTAGGTGGCACTCAAGACCAGAAGCAGTGCAGACAGCTCCATTTCACAAAGTAGGCAGGGGACATTTATAGCCAGAAAATGGAAGTGACACACAGAAGCAGCCTGAGTGATTACAGTTCAGTGTTTGCATTATGCACACTTATTTTGGCAGTTCTGGCTCCTTTGCAATAATTGGCTTAGATTAAGCAACTTGATGCAAAAATATACTCTCAAGCTATGTTACAGTTGGTTTACATATTAAATTAGTTACAGTTCACCATATATGGAGGTAACTTAACAATATCCTTTAATACAATCCGTTTGTTCCTCCAGAATGATGTATGACAACACATGGCTGAGTGTTGTTAACCAGGGAAGCTCACCTAAGCCTGGTTTCCAGGGTTTTTATTGGAGGTCAGTCCCATTTGCATCCAGTGCCTGCATGACTTTCCTCAGGTACTGCAACCCCAGTTCACAGATGGAAAGCAGATGTTCACCAAAAATCACATTGTTAGGATTAACTATAGTTGTCCCTCGGTTTCTTTTTTTTTTTTTTTAAGTTTTTTTAATTTATTTATTTGAGAGGTAAACTTACAGAGAGAGACAGGGAGACAGAAAGAAAGGCCTTCCTTCCGTTGGCTCACTCTCCAAATGGCCACAACAGCCAGAGCTGTGCCGATCTGAAGCCAGAAGCCAGGAGCTTCTTCCTGGTCTCCCACGTAGGTGCAGGGGCTCAAGCACTTGGGCCATCTTCCATTGCTTTTCCAGGCCACGGCAGAGAGCTGGATTAGAAGAGGAGCAGCCAGGACTAGAACCAGCGCCCCTAAAGATGCTTTTAAGAATATAGGGGATATACATAAATGATATGCAAACACTATGCAGTTTTACATAAGGGACTTGAGTATTCACGGATTTTGGTATTCACAGGTGGATCCTGGAATCAATCTTCCGTTGAAACCGAGAGGCGAGGCCAGCGCTGTGGCGCAGTGGGTTGCTTCTCCCCCTGCGGCACCGGCATCCCATATGGGCTCATATAGAATTACATTCTATGAGATGTTTCAAGTAATCTAAAGATGCTTTTAAGAATATATTACTTGTAACATCTCATAGAATGTAATTCTATGTAAATAGTTGTTATACTGTATTGTTTAGGGACTAATAACCAGGGGAAAAGTCTACATGTTCAGCAAAGACGTAATTTTTTTCAAAAATATTTGACCCACAGTTGGTGGAATCTATGGATGCAGAACCCTCAGAAGTGGAAGGCTGTGTCTAGAAAAACTGATACATTCTGGCCTAAGACCACAGGCATGAAAAACACTTAAGAATACTCCAGCAACCCAAAATTTAATTTAATCATTCAACAAGTATTTTTTTATTACATACTATCCTAAGCACTCAACATTCAGCAGTGAACAAATCAGACACAATTTTGACCTCATGGAGCTTAACATTTAGAACAACGATTTGTGAGGGAACACAGACAGTAAAGAAATATATCAGTCAAGGTATTTGTTTCAGAATAACCCAGTGTTTAAGAACCAGCCAGCGATGGCCAGCGCCGGCAGCTCACTTGGCTAATCCTCCACCTGCGGCACCGGCAGGCACCCCAGGTTCTAGTCCCGGTTGGGGCGCCGGATTCTGTCCCGGTTGCTCCTCTTTCAGTCCAGCTCTCTGCTGTGGCCCGGGAAGGCAGTGGAGGATGGCCCAAGTGCTTGGGTCCTGCACCTGCATGGGAGACCAGGAGAAGCACCTGGCTCCTGGTTTCGGATCAGCACAGCGCGCCGGCCGTAGTGGCCATTTGGGGAGTGAACCAATGGAAGGAAGACCTTTCTCTGTCTCTCTCCCTCTCACTAACTCTTTCTGTCAAAAAGAGAGAGAGAGAAAGAGAGAGAGAGAGAACCAGCCAGCGAAAGTGGAAAGGGCCAAGAAACAAAAGAAAAAGACAAGTCCAAGAATACACAAAGCGGGATTTGTTGGGAAGGCTTCAGGACAGAAGTATGGTCTAGGGCAACTGCAAGACTGCAAGACCACGATCCCTGTGCCATTGGTTAGTACTAAGGGTTTCTATGTTAAGCCTGTGGCTAACCTGAGTGCTCCTGGACTTTCTCAAAAAACAGTAACTTTCTAGGCATTAGAAAGGGGTTTTCCAGTGTGCAGCCCGGCAATAACTTCCTTTGTCCCGTAAGGTTTAGGATGATCATCAGGGCTACCTAAAGGAAAAGAAGGCAGTTACACCCAAAATGGCTACTGTCACATCAAGCTGAAGCCCTGCAGTATTTTACATCATAAGTGCTACAAAGAAGGCAATACAGGATAGAGATAGAGATTGATAGAGCAGAGGTGCTAATTTTAACAGTGGGCTCAGAGAAGACTCCCATAACAGGTGGCATTTGAGCAGAGAGCAGAATTCAGCCAGGGAGCAGGCCATGCAGATATGCGTGCAAAGTGCTCTAGGCAGAGTGACCTTGCAGTGTAAAGGCCCTGAGAAGGCCTGCATTTGGCCTGTTTGAGGAATTACAGAGTCCAGGGTACTTACAAAATAAACAAAGGTATAGAGTCTGCTGGGGTTGCTATAACAAAGTACCAGAAACAGTGGCTAAACCAACAGAAATTTATCATCTCATAGTTCCAGAATCTAGAATCCAAGACCAAGGTGTCAGTAGAGCCATGTTCCTTCCCTCTGTAGGTGTGAGGAAATTCTGTTCTAGGCCTTCTGGTAGCTTCCTTGGCTTGTGGCAGCACAACTCCATCAGAATGGGACAAGAGTAGGAGCTGGGAGACTATTAAGGGTCTAGGGACAGGACCTTCATTTCAAGCCAATGGGATCTGGCAGCGGCAGGTATGGCTAGACCTGAATAAGGGGAGGGTAATTTACTCACATGTGAGAGAAAGAGAGAAGCAAAAATAAAAGCTGAATATAAAAAGACTATTTAATGAATTTAAGGTAAAAAGGTCTTATATGGTTCCTACTCTCATATCATTTGAATATATAGCTCATCTTTTTCCTCTTAGCTCAATTTGGCTGATTTCCTTTTCTTTATTCCTGCTCTCAGATTCTTTTATTTCTATTTTATTTCCTGTATTTTTTGTAAACTGTTTCATGCCTTCTTTTATTTGTAATTTAGAAGTGAAATAAGCACCAATCTGTAATATGGTCATAATTTCAGTAACATTTAGCATTTATATATAGCTGATTAGCTCAGATACTACTATAATGTGTTCAGTAGAGTCTTTGCAAAAGCAATCAAAATTAGAACCAAATGGAGGCATTAGCGACTTTATACTTAAGAAAGAAACTAGGTACAGGGAAAACAACAAGGTTTCTCACTCCACCTCAGAAATATGGGAACCTGGTTTGAACGTTCGGATCTTCTGCAGTTCCCTGTGGTTGTTGCATTGCATTGATCACGAATTCCGCCAGGGCCCTCTTTTCTGAGGCTCCTTGATTGCCATCTGAGTCAGGGAACCTGGGATCTCCTAGACATTTAATTTTCCAGCCTCCCAGCAACAGCAGACACAGCAAAAAAGTTCAACAAAGAAAAGAGGAAGGGAGAACAGATCTGCACACCTTTGACCTAGCAAGTCCAATTCTAGGGATTCGTCTTAAGGAAATAATTTATGAACATTCACCACTGCATATATTAGTGAAAGAAGCAAACAGCCTAGATGTTTGTCCACAATAACATTCATTCAGTGCTCCAGTTTGGCCCTATGCATTTCACGTCTAAGTCATATTCATCTTCCAGGGTTCAGTTAAAGCTCCATTTTTTTAAAACATTTCATCATAAATTTCTTTTTTTTTTCAAAGTTGTGAATTTGATTTATTTTTCAAAAATAAAGATGCCATTTCAAAATAAGTACAAGGGACTTCAGAGACATCCATATGTTGAGTTTCAAGTTCCTGAACTTTTGAAATGGTGGAAAGAAGGGTAAAACACAAGACATAAATTCCCATTTTAAAGTGCTTGAGTTCTGAACAGATTTGTAAGGCACCAAGGCCCATGTTTCCCTGGGAAGCCCTGGAATCTTTTTTTAATTTATTTTTTATTTTTTTTATTTTTATTTTTTATTTTTATTTTTTATTTGTTAACATTGTATTTCAGAAGGGTTTTAAATTTATAAAACCAAAATTGTGTAGTAATACAAAAAATTCCCATATACCTCTCACCCTTTGCCCCGTCATTAATAATTCATATTATCTATTTGTCACAACGAAAGAACCACACCCAGCTTCCCTTATTTTTTTTTAATCCAAACCCCTTCTATCCCTCCCACCCCTTCAAGTTCCATTTCTGAGAGGACCTTGCCCGGAGCCCTAAGACAAGGTGGTAGCCCTTTGTTACTTACGCATACAGCACCCTATCTCTCTTCCTTTGAAAGCACTTTCCACAATAATGATAGTCATCCCTCAAAGCCCTCTGGGAATTGGTTCCAGGACTATCCCCTCACCCCTGCGCTCTGAGGATACCCAAGTCTGCAGGTGCCATAGTATTTGCATATAAACTATCTGCATCCTCTTGTACACTTTCAATCATCTCTACATTACCTATAATACCTAATACATTGCAAATGCTAGGTAAATAGTTGATATAGTTATTGTGGAGGAAATAATGACTAGGAAAAAGAAGTCCAGACATGTTTCATAAAAATGCAGTTTTTTCTCTGAATATTTTCAGTCCAAGGTTGGTTGAATGCTGTGGATGTGGCAATCACATGAAAGGTCAAGTGTGGTTATTTGTGCCATTATTATTTAATGCTCACCTGTTCCCTTCTCCTCCCAGATGGGAGCTATGTCCATTTTGCTTACCGTGCATCCTCAAAGCCCATCCTAGTGCTTGGCAGAGAGCAGTCTCCCAGTAAATACATGCTGGCCTTAAATGGTACACTTTTCACGGTGCCTGTTAGGGTATATGAATTTCAAAAAACTGTTTTTACAAAGAGGCTACTATTAAAACACAAACAAATTGACTAAATAATTCAACAGCAAACTAACAAAAATTACCACTCACTGGTACACATTCTGGGTAGAAAAAAAAAGAGTTATTTGTCTAAGTTACATGGGAAAATATTCAAGAAAGATTATGCAAAAGATTGTTTATAAAGCAGTTTACACGATGTGATCCCATTTTGGTTTTGCTTAACAAAAGGGTATTTCTATCCGATCAATCATATATTTGAGTGTTGATAATGCCAAGCACCATTCTCAGGGCTTGTGACACATCAGTAAGTAAAGATTCTTGTTATCATGGAGCTCATACTCTAGGATGGGAAAGAGACCATCAGTAATAAATACAGTCATATGCCACATGATGGTATTTCCTGCATATATGACAGCGATCCCACAAGATTACATCAGCTAATGACACTGCACCCATCTCTGGTTGTGTGTAGACACTCTACAATGCTCATACAACTGTGAAATCCACTAACAATGCACTTCTAAAAACATATTCTTGTAGTTAAGTAAAGCATGATCATACATAATATGTTATCATAGAAGTTCAAAGGGTGAATTTATCTCAGGAGAGTCAAGATGGTTGAATAGGGAGGCAGCTTACTGCTCTAGACTAGGGGAAGATTGCTTAAAAAAAAAGTGGAGAGAGTGCAGTCTCAGGGAAGAGTTACGGAGAAAATGGCAGAAGAAATTCCATGCAAATTAGAGTGAGACTGTGGGCTCACGTGGAGGGTGTGGACATGTACAACTCAGGACCCCAGCAGCCGAAAGCCTTAGCACCAGCTTTAGAGTGAGGTGAGACCAGACTTCAGCAGCCCAAGCCACTGGCGATAAAGCTGTGAGAAGAGCCTGGCAGGAATCCAGCTTGGAGCCCTCTGGGGACAGTTATCTGCCAACCTAGAGGGTAAAAAGGGGGTCATATTTCTCTCTCTCCAACCACTCAGCATTGGTGTCTTGTTACTAGCTGAGAGAGTGGGCACCATTTTGGACATATGCAATAGCTGTGCCAGGTCATATCCATTTGCCCAGCAACCAGCAGAGAGGAGATGCTTGAGTCTGGCTGTGAGAATTGACAGGGCTAGGCGTTTGTGACTTTGGGGAGCCTTGTGTGTTGGAACTGTGAAAACACTGTGGCTGCGTGGGAAGGCCAGGGTGTGGCTGGGACTTCTGGCTGTCAGTGTGGGCAGCTCCACATAGTCAGGGCTCCCTAATCCCTTGGTGAGGGTCATTACTGTGGGATCTGTGCTCACACTGAGGACTGCATGGATCCTTTGTGTGGTTCTTATAGCAGCATGGATGAGAATTGCACCCACTTAGGCTAACACCCAGGCATTGGTCTCCTTTGAGGAGAAGATATAAGCACGAGACTATGACAACAGAGCTGAACAAACCTCCCCTCTAATAAAAAAAAAATTACCACACCCATCTGGGGTGTCACCTTAGACACTCCCCTCACACTGAAGCACTGAACAGAGTTCCCTGGCCACACCCAGCACACGCCTCAGGGTATTCAGTGAGAGAGCAGACACTCCACTAAGCCACAGAGGAAAGTTCAAAGATAAAAGCCATCACAGAGGAAAAAACAACAAGTATCACCACAAATGCCTAATAATAAACACAGCAATTCAAGAAATCAAGAATAAGGAAGACACATTAACACCTCCAAAGGAACACAACACTCCAACAGCAGAATGTGAAGATGAAGAGAATAATGAAATGCCAGAAACAGAATTCAAAAAACTTGACCATAGGATTACTTAGAAG
This sequence comes from Lepus europaeus, assembly GCF_033115175.1. NCBI lineage: Eukaryota > Metazoa > Chordata > Mammalia > Lagomorpha > Leporidae > Lepus > Lepus europaeus. The sequence continues at coordinate 39,847,252 of NC_084842.1, forward strand.
TAATCAGAAGCAAATTCATGAACTAAAGAAATCCATACATGACATGAATGAGAATTGAAATTTTAAAGAAAATCAAAATAAAATCCTGCAAACGAAGGATTAAATAGAACAAATAAAAAATATGTTATAAAGCCATAAGAACAGTCTCCAGGAGGCAGAAGAAAAAATATCCAAGTTAGAAGACAAATTTCTGGAAATTTTATAGTAGATCTCCCAAAAAAAAAAAAAAAAAAAAAAAAAAGGAAGATGGAGGAGGAGGAGAAATAAGAAAACTAAAAAACAATGTCAGAGATTTATGGGATACTGTCAAACAACCCAATATAAAGGGCTTTGGAGTCCCTGAAGATGTGGAAATAGAGAGTGGATTAGAAGGCCTTTTTCGTGAAATAATTACAGAAAACTTCTCTAATTTGGAGAAAGAAAAGGACATCCAAGCACAAGAAGCATATAGAACTCCTAATAGACATGACCAGAAAAGATCTTCACCACTACACATGACAGTCAAACTCTCCACTGTAAAACATAAAGAAAATGTGTACGAGAGAAATGAAGATTACTTTCAGAGGATCTCCTATTAGACTCACAGCTGACCTCGCATCAGAAACCCTATAGGCTAGGAGAGAATGGTGAGATATACTCCAAGTCTTAAGAGAAAAAAAAAAAAAAAAAACTGTCAACCCAGAATACCATGCAAAACTCTCAATTATGAATGAAGGTAAAATAAAAACCTTCCATGAAAACAGAAGTTGAGAGAATTTGTCACCACTTGTCCAGCCTTACATGAGATGCTTAAGAATGTGCTACACACAGAAACATCGTTATCACTATGAAAGAGGGTGAAGGCAGAAAATCTCCCAGAAATAGTACAAAGGAAATCCAAAGTAAACAATAGGAATATTTATGGAAAAGTGGCACAACCAAGTCATTACTTTTCAATAGTCACCTTGAATGTAAATGGCCTCAGTTATCCAGTTAAAAGATAGACTGGCTGAATGGATTAAAAAACAAAGCCCATCTATTTGCTGCCTACAAGAAACACAACTCACCAACAAAGTTGCACACAGACTGAAAGTGGAAGGATTGAAAAAGATACTCCATGCTAGAAGAAACCAAAAAAGAGATGTTGTAGCCATCCTAATATCAGACAAAATAGACTAACATGAAAACTGTTAAAAGAGATAAAGAAGGACACTATGTAATGATTAAGGGATCAACTCAACAGGAAGATGTGACTATTATAAATGTATGTACTCCTAATTACAGGGCACCTAGCTATTTAAAAGAAATGTTAAGGGATCTAAGGGGAAACCTAGGCTCCAATACAGTAGTAATGGGGGACTTCAATGCTCCACTTTCAACAATGGACAGATCAGATAAGACAGAAAATCAGCAAAGAAACAACAGACTTAATCAACACTATAGACCAAATGGATCTAATGGACATCTACAGAACTCTTCATCCCACAGATACAGAATACACATTCTTCTCACCAGTGCAAGGAACTTTCTCTAAAAGAGAAATTTTAAAGTTTTGGATCCAAGCAACTGGGGGGTGGAGTTGACAATAATAGAGACGAATGGACAATGAAGTTGGTTTGGAGAGCAAGAACTGGAGTTTAGTTTTGCACATGTTGTTTTTGAAATATTTACTGGACACCTGTGCTACGCTGTTTTCAACTTAGCGTCAGGGACACCCTCTTCTCAGTTATCTCCTAAAAGAGGCTGAGGATGACATCTCCCAGAATCCCCTTCTCCAGGTAAGTCAGTCAGTGAGAAACCTGAGATTGGAAATACAAAACAAGACAGAGGCTGTCATTCTCTGGAAGCACTTGCGATCAGAGTGAGGTCCAACAAGTTGGCTTTGGAGTGAGGTTTCTGAGCATTGCTTGCTCTGAGAATTCCTTGTCATTCACAGCAGAGAGTTGATGGAAATGTGCCAGCAGTTCTTAAACTCCAAGACATCCTCCAGATGTGTGCTTGCTGAAGGATGACTTGGGAGTGACAGCCTGTTTGACTGTCCCTCCCACAGGGCCTTAACCATTGTTTACACTTGTAATTCCCTTTGGGCAAACCTTGTCTGCTCAGAATGCACAGACTATCTTCTGCTTTCCTGACTGATACAGTGTGCAAGTGGACATGTGGACCAGGCAATTGAAAATGGGAATCTGGAGTCAGGAGAGAGGTCAGGGCTGGAGATAAGATTTAGAAAATATCAGCAAATAATGGCAGAGGTTTAGAGAGAAAAATTCAAGAACTGAGCCTCAAGCAGACCAACAAGAACAGGCTGTAGGAAAAAAGAGAGAAAAGTAGATGGAGGAAGGACCAATGAGGTAGAAAGGGCCGGGGAGCACGGAGGCAGGGAGGCAAGCAGGAGAGGATGACCAGCTGTGCCAAGCTCTGCCCATCCATCAGGGGAGTTACCCAAGGACTGAGAATCGCTCCACCAGATTACACAAGGTGGAGGTTATTGGACCTGGACAAAAACAGTTTTTGTAGAGTAGATGGTATTTGAAACATGGATAGTAGTTAGGTTTAAGAGAGAATAGGAGGAAAATAATTAACCTTATAAAAAGCCTGGTAATAAACATGGAAATGAACAAGCAGTATTACTGGGTCATGAGATTATAAATGAGGTTTCTCATGTCTGTCTATCAAGTAACTGAAATGAATATGAACTCCTTCTCTAGTAAGTAAAATAAAAATTATTGGGGTCAGGATGGTTGCAGATGGGTTAAGCTGCTGCCTGCAATGATCGGGTCTCATGAGCACTAGTTTGAGTCCTGGCTGCTCTGCTTCTGATCCAGCTCCCTGCTAATGCACCTGGGAAAGCAGTAGAAGATGGTCCAAGTGCTTGGACCATGCTGCCCATATGGGAGACCCCAATGGGTTTTGGCTCCTGGCTTTGGCCTGGACCAGCCCCAGCTGGACCATCTTGTCTCTCCTTCTATGTGTCACTCTACCTATCAAAGAAAATAAAAATAAATCTTAAGAAATAAAATTTATTATAACCATCTGCCCCTAAATGCTTTAACCACTGTCTTGCTCTTTCCTGAGGCTGGCACCCTCATTCCAAGGGGCTCAGGTCTGAGAAACAGAAAGTACAGATGCAAGGCCTCGGATGTCAGTGTCAGTTCCCAGGCATTGCTCCACCTTTTCCTATTCCCAAGAAGTCAGAATTCTCCACGACCTGTTTGCTGCTCCCAAACCTAAATTACTGAATATATCAAAAGTAATGGTACTCTGACAACTTCAAAATGCTTTTCAATAAATAAATGTTTCAGTAAGTGTTTAAAGACCACTTTCCAGACAGCAAGAACATGCTAAACATTATGGCATTTAACAGGATGAACGTGTTTCCCAAATGCTTAATTTACACCATGAACAGCATGTATTCAGGATAGTCAGAGCTTCATTCAGCAGATGGAGTCATTCAGCTCTACTCAGGAAAGAAAGCAAACATGAGGAATTTCAGCGCTTGAAGTTTGTAAGTCCATAAAAGGTTAAAAATGGGGACATTGAGGTAAAGCCACCATTTGTATTGCCTGCATCTCTGACATCCCTTATTGGTGTTGGTTTGTGTCCCAGCTTCTTCACTTCTGATCCAGCTCCCTGCTGATAGCCTGGGAAAGCAGTGGAAGATGGCTCATGTGTGTGGTTTTTTGTTTTGTTTTGTTTGTTTGTTTTTTGTTTGTTTGTTTGTTTTTGACAGGCAGAGTGGACAGTGAGAGAGAGAGAGACAGAGAGAAAGGTCTTCCTTTTCTGTTGGTTCACCCCCCAAATGGCTACTATGGCCGGTGCGCTGCACCGATCCAAAGCCAGGAGCCAGGTACTTCCTCCTGGTCTCCCATGCGGGTGCAGGGACCCAAGCACTTGGGCCATCCTCCACTGCACTCCTGGGCCATAGCAGAGAGCTGGCCTGGAAGAGGAGCAGCCGGGACAGAATCCAGTGCCCCGACCGGGACTAGAACTCAGTGTGTCGGTGCCGCAGGCAGAGGATTAGCCAAATGAGCTGTGGCGCTGGCTCTGGCTCATGTGTTTTTGCCCCTGCCACTCCTGTGAGAGACCTGGATGACCTGACTCTTGGCTTTGGCCAGGCTGTTGCGAGCACTGGGGGAAGTGAACCAGCAGATAGAAGATCTTGCTCTCCCTCATTCTCCCTCTCTCTTTGTAACCCTTTTCAAATAAATAAAATCTTTTTTAAAAAAAGACGTTTAAAAACAACTTGCAAAATCAAAAATGTGACATTGTGTAATACCTATGAATGTTACCCTATTATTGGGATTAAATCAGTTAATTTTTTATGTAGTTTCGTACAGGCACTCTTTTCCTGCTCTTGTATTGCCAGTACCTCTCACAGGAGCTGCACATAGCATTTAATTAACGTTTATTGAACTAATCGTCTTACTTGCTCTTGTTTACTGGAAAAGTCATAACCATTATCTCCTCTCTCCAGCAACTGCAAATTTAGATTTAATGAGTACAGACTGAGAAGCAGACAGATAAAGCTGGAGATGCTGCAAACATAGGGTGGAGGCAGGAGGACGTCTCCCTGGACTCCCTGTGACTTCCGTCACACTACTGGTGATGCACTACATTCCCTAGTCCCCGGGATAGTATTCTGGAGAAGTATCTGCTGATAAGAGGGTCTTCCGAGTACATGAGTGGGGAAAACAAGGATAAAAAATGGATTTGTCAATATAGATGACAGGAATAATCATACTGTCACATCTCGGTGAATCTTCTAACGATTGATGATAGACATGCGTAATAGCATCTTATAAGGCTCAGAAGTAACAACAGTGAAGCCAAGTTCTTTTCCTGCATCACTTAACTTAATGCCCCCAGAAAACTGGAAGCAGAATTATCAGTCCCGCTTTATAAATGAGGAATATGAGGTTCTGGGAGGTTGCCACGTAAGTGGTTAGGGGAAGCACAGGCCTTCAAACTCAGACTTTCTGTCCACAGAGTCGCAGTGCAAACCTCTGCCACCTTAGTGATGGATGGCCCCTGGTCAGGCAGAGGCGGAAGAGCCAGCCTCAGGTTACGGTCTCAGAAGAGGAGCAAATAGCATTACCAACATATTTGCGAAGCAGTGGTCAGAAGAAGAGATAGAATAATAAAATTATTCAGCAGATTCAGCAACACATAGGGACCTCTCACTACAGATGGATGCTTGACTCATAATTGCTCAAGAGAAAGGAGACTGAATTGAACCCACTCCCTGACTCAAAGACTCAGAAATATGCAGCCATAGATTTGTTGTCAGCTATCATCAAGAGAGAAAAATGAGCACCAAAAGCTGGTGGGAATTACAGCTTTTGGAACACTCAGGTTTCAGTCATTTGTGACAGTCTAGCAGATCTCAGAAGCCTGTTTGTAGGGCTGCTTCAAATCGTTTCACATTCTAAGCAATAGTGAAAAAAAATGCCGTTTATTTGAAATGTAAAGTGAAGTAACAAACATTGACCAGCAGGTGGCTGCCTTTCCTCATGCTGCAGCCTAAAAGCTTACAGAAGATCCAATTAAATTTTTGATTCTGAATATAGCTCTAGAAATCCAGATATAACACATATTTAGAAGAAATTATTAATATAATATTATGTAGTCATACTGTGGCCTGAAGTTTTATGACTAACGTTGTCTAAACCTGGTCATCCAATTAACTGCAAGAATACAAGATAATACAAGCAGTCATTAAGTGAATCATGGAGACATATTTCTACATTAATAAAGATTATAATGTCCAAACCATCGTAAGTCATAGTGAAGGTAATATATTTAAGCACTAATATTTAATACTTTTGCCTTCCTATGTGAGGCCTGTGTAATTTTCTATTACATATGCCAAAAGATACTATTTTAAAAAGTGTTCTCATTCATTCTGAAGAAGTATTAAAATCTATTTTCAACTTTTAGAATGGTTAATATACAGTTGAGATTTCTAAAGTATTAAAAAGTATATTTCACATACTATTCAAAATTAAAATGGCAAACTCCACTTGTTAATTCACAGCAGATTTGTCTTGACTCTCTACTGAGTCCATGACAGTATGTTATCACATTTTTTTCTTACTGACCTTATTTGCATTGAAGAAATCTCTGGCTTCACTAAGTAGTGTAATAAATTAACAAGCATGCTTCTAGCAGTATGCTGGGCACTGAGAAGCAAGAGAAAAGGTTCTTGTCTTCAAAGAGAACATAATTTTGTTACAAAGATGGTCCAGTGGATTTCATATCTCCGGAAACTTTCTCAAATTCCTAAATACGTGCCTACATGTACACTCCCAACAACATGTGTACATTATCAAAGCTGGCTTGATTTTTGCATCACAAATACTCAGTTGGGTACTCTCAAAGAATTCAGTCACTCATTGCCACCTGACTCTTCAATCTCTTCATAGTTAACAGTTGATTAATCCACTTTTCAAAATGAAGGTGTTTAAAACTTTGATCTCAGAAAAGCTCATGTGCCTAAGTATCAGGATTCCTTTCAATGATAGACCCAGAAAATATTCAATCTATGGATGCCAGGTGTCTGGTAAATGCATGGCATGATTGATCACGTAAGGTGGGACGTGTGTTTCAAGTGCCAGAAAAACCAGGAGAGAGAACAAACCAAATTATTAAAGGTTGGTAATGCAGATTACTGATGCCGAGCTGGGGAAGGTCTGGCCACAGCAGTCAAAGATTTCTTGATGGCAATGAAGGTGACCTATAACTGGGGTGATGGGGTGACTCAGAGAGAGAGAGAAGAGCCATTAGGATTGGGAGGAAGGCATGAGAAAACACAAAAGAGCCCTATTAGGGAACATTGGGAGGACTCTGCGCAGAATTTTGAAAATAACATGTTGTTTACTAGCCAGTGATCCTAGGTGCAAAATAAGGCTTGTACCAGAAGCTGACTGGTGTTAATCCTCTATAAATTATCCTCATGCCAATCACACTATTAGGAGTGAATTGTGTGCTCCCCAAAAATGGATATGTGGAAATCCCAAGCACAAGTGTTTCAGAATGCGGCCTTATTTGGAAATGAGGTTGTTGCAGATGTAATAAATTAAGATGGGGTCATATGGGGTCAGGTGGGCCCTAATCCAATAAGGCTGGTATTCCTATAAAAAGGGGAAATTTTGGACTCAGACATGCACACACGGAGAACGCCATATAAAGACTGGAGTTACGCTGCTGCAAGACATGGAACTGCCAGAAGCAGAGAGAGGCCTGAATCCGATCCTACCTCACACTCATGGCCCTGCAAACAGCTCATCTCAGACTTCTTGATTCCAGAACTTTGAGTCAATAACAAATTTCTGTTGTTTAAGCCATTAGATTTGTGGTACTTTGTTACAGCAACATAGCAAACTAATAACACACATCAACCAAAATGCACTACCTTTAGTTCAATACTTTGTATGCATGAACACATGCAGTGAAATCAGGATTAAGACAGAGTCAACCCATCAGAATTGCAGATGGGGTGTGGTGTTCCATGCAGACGCTGTATAAATTCAAAGACTGGGTAAATCTTTTGCCAATGTATAATTCAATGTGGCTGGTAGTGGAGGGTAGTGGAAAAAATAGCAAAAGGGGCCAGCTGAGGCTCCTCTCCTGGCCCTGCAGCATATGGAAGGCTGCCTGCACCAAAGAGGTATACCTGTCAGCTCATTAGGAATATCATCCCGGCTTTACATGTTCACACTGCCCCCCCCCAACACACCCTCCGAATTGCTTTCTTTGCTCAAACAGTGCACTGGCTGGCACATGTTCCACCTGGAATGGGGTAGCTGGGCTTTAGCTCTGACTGCAGACCTGACAGATGATCCAAGAGGCTCCTGAGCCTGACCCTCAGACCTGTGCCCATCCATCTTCAGTGTACGCACCGCACTGATTCTGAAGAAAAACCTCCATCTCTCCCTGTGTATTTGGTGCACTTATTTAATTAACTTCCCTGTTTCCAAAAAGGAACTGAGGTGACCATCCATAGAACCCCACTATCAATGGCACAGCCTGAGAGGGACGGCAGGGCTACACGTTCTATCAGGTCTGCAAGGTCTGCTCTGACGCCCAGCGGGAATGTGTGTTTCTTCTGTGATATTGGAACAACCTGCGCTTTCAATGACTGAAGCAAGTTTTATCTGCCATGAATTTCCCTTTACATGCAAGCAGGTAATCAAAGAAAAACCCAGCAGTATAAATGACAAGGAAAAGAAGTATTCACTTCTCATTTGTATTTTCAAGGTACCATCTACGTATTTCCCCATAGCAAACTCAGTAACACAATGTAACTCCTTATGTGCAGAATGTTGGGATTTTTGTGCTTCTAATTTGCTTTTCTATATATTCTGAAGGTGACAATTTCTAAAACATAAAAAAGATAGAAAAAACAAGATGAGAACTTCTCACAGTTTTGGATGCTGAGTATCCCACAATGGCCCATGTGTTAAAGGCCTGGTTCCCATGGTGGTGGTGTTGGGAGGTGTTGGCACCTTTAGGAGGAGTTCCCAGTAAGAACTCCTTGGGCCAGTGGGGGCTTTGCCCTGAGAGGCAGTTCTCCTGGGAACCTCTTACACTCTTGCAAGAGGATTGTTATAGGAGCCCAAGTTTGGCCCCACCCATTCTCTCTTCCCCTTCTCGCTGACATGTGATCCTTCCTCCACACCGGCCCCACCATGCACTATCCTGGGCCCCTCACCAGAGCTGATGCCAGGACCAGGTTGTTTGAACTTTGAGTCTCCAAAACTGTGAGTTCAATAAACCTCTCTTTACTTCAAAAGTAGCCTATATCAGAGATTTCGTTGAAGTAATGAAAAGCTGCCTATTAGATAGAGAACCAAATAATATGACAGGAAACCACAGAGTGTAATTAATGAAATAAGTGAATAATCTTTTCTAAAAAATAACTCTCCAAGCACTACAAATCCTGAAAAGTGTTTCTCATGGAGAAACACAATTTAAGAAAAAAGGTAGGGCAGTGACATTGTGGCACCAGCATCCCATATGGGTGCTGGTTTGACTCCCAGTTGCTCCAGTTCCTATCCAGCTCCATGCTAATGCACCTGGGAAAGCAGTGGAAGATGGCCCAAGTGCTGGGGCCCCTGCACCCCTATGGAAGATCCAGATGAAACTTCTGGCTCCTGGCTTCAGTCTGGCCCAGCCCTAGCCATTGCAGCCATTTGGGGAATGAACCAGCAAAGGGGAGAGCTTTCTGTCTCTCCTTCTCTCTTTTTTTAATGGCACCTTTCAGATAAATAAATAAATCTTTTAAAAATGAAAAAATAAAAGAGGGTAGAGTGAGAAAATATCTGCAACATGTACATTTTTTTACAAATTAATTTTCTAAACTTTAAAAGAATAAACCAGAGCCTAAAAATGTATATTAGTAACAGCAAAATGACCATAGGCATTTTCTCTTAGAGATTTAAATTTTTCTAAAGTATTCCCAAATAAGCAAACACACACACACACGCACACACACACACACCAGAACCATTTCTTCAAGAACCATCTATATGGATGTTTACATTCAAACCAGGATTCCATACATATATCCCCCACAAACCACTTCATGGAAGACACGGCATGCTCTGTCCTGAAAGTTTCACTAAATTTCATTCAAAAAGAAAAACTTCTCAGTTCTTCCTCTGAGCAACACATTGCACTAACATTGTACTGGAGTTGGCCCCTTCTTAGGCTGCCAACCAGTTGTCCTGCTGTGAGCTGACTCCTCCATCCTGGGAGATGTGAGTCAGGGTAAGACTAACAAAGGGCGACACTATGTTCTAGATGAGTTGTTTTTCTGTTACTCATATGAGCCCAGCTCATAAACCCAGCAGGACTCAACCCAGTGTATTTTGAGTCTCCACCTTGGCTAAGATGGTGCTGTGCAGGACACCACGACAGCAATGGTTTATTTTTGTGTAGAGCATAGCAGTGAACATTCAAACACAGAATTCCCTTTGTATATGAGATCACAAACACTTGAAGGTGGGAGTCTTATCCCCATTTTCAAAATGAAATGCAACTCCAGTAGCAGGGCTACACAACTGCGAGAAAACGTTTGTGGCAGCTGGCCAGAAGATGCTGCAGAATACACAGTGAGTAAGACTCCCTCCCAAGTAATTCAAAGTTGGGAGGTCCAGCTACTTTGCCATCAGGTAAGGCCAGGCCAGCAGGAAAAGGGATTTTTTGTACTGTACTCTGGGTTAGAAGTATTAAGTATAATCAAGTGCAAAGAGCAGAAAACTTCATGGAGCCCACAGAACCCACACTCTATCATTCAGTTTCTGATCAACAATATGGCAAGTAATAGAAAACCATTCTGAAGCTGAAGTTCTCCATAGAATATTCAGGAATAATCTTTGTGAAGTTAAGATATCATGATCACTGATATTTGGAAGCTAAACTTTAGTCAGCATTCCTGGTATCTAAACTGTCAAGTTGTTTGGGGCTAAAAGTTGCACCAGCTTTGACAATTCAGTTCCCTTAAGCAGGTAAAATGAGGACCTTCGATGGCACTTAGATTAATAAGGATATCATTAAAAGAAAGGCTTAGATACATACAGTGAACACACACAAATGGATCAGAAATATTACACATTTTTCCAAAAGCATTATTAATAATGAACTTCAGACATAAAAATATAATCAGCTGCCCTCCAGATTTTGCATGTTTTTCTTTATAAAGGTGACAAGCTGCACTATATACTACGCCATATGCAATCTGCCTTGTGACCACCTTAAGATGGTTAGAAGGGCTGGCACTGTGGTGTAGCAGGAAAACTTCCGCCTGCAGTGCCGACATCCCATGGGCGCTGGTTCGATATCTGGCTGCTCCACTTCCAATCCAGCTCTCTGCTATGGCCTGGGAAAGCAGTAGAAGATGGCCCAAGTCCCTGGGCCCCTGCACTTGCATGGGAGACCCAGAGGAGGCTCCTGGCTTCTGGCTTTGGATCGGCTCAGCACCACCTGTTGAGGCCAACTGGGGAGTGAAACAGCAGATGGAAGGACCCCCCCCCCCCGCGCCTCTCCTTCTCTCTGTGTGTAACTCTGACTTTCAAATAAATATATCAATCTTAAAAAATATGCTTAGAAAGAGTCTTTCTGGGCCGGCGCCATGGCTTAACAGGCTAATCCTCCACCTTGTGGCGCCGGCACACTGGGTTCTAGTCCCGGTCGGGGCACCGGATTCTATCCCGGTTGCCCCTCTTCCAGTCCAGCTCTCTGCTGTGGCCCGGGAAGGCAGTGGAGGAGGGCCCAAGTCCTTGGGCCCTGCACCCGCATGGGAGACCAGGAAAAAGCACCTGGCTCCTGGCTTTGGATCAGAGCGATGCGCTGGCCGCAGTGGCCATTGGAGGGTGAACCAACGGCAAAAAGGAAGACCTTTCTCTCTGTCTCTCATTATCCACTCTGCCTGTCAAAAAAATAAAAATTAAAAAAAAAGAAAGAAAGAGTCTTTCTAAGACCCAGAACAAAGGAAGGTAAATTGCAAACATAAATGATATCTTGGATTTGCTGTCAAGAGGCAATATATTGTGAGCTGAGAGCAATAACTAGCCAAACAGGACTTCATCAAGCAATTCTTTGCTGAATCAAAACCTTTCTGGGCAAACTCCACTCCAGGATGCCTAAAGCATGGAGCCACATCAACTCTGAAACAATTTCAGTGAACCAGAAATTTCATGGACTTACAGTTTCACTTCACATCAGGTGAAGCCATATTTATAAGATAAAGGGCACTAGGTTGAATGACTTCCATTTCTAGCCCTTTCCAAATAAGATACAGAAAATGTGACTCTTCCCTATGTTCATCCTTAAAGTGATGTGTATTAAAGTTATATGAGTTTAATATTAAAGCAAAATGGAGTAAATCCTGGGGGCACACAGGAAGCCCAAATGTCTCCCCAGCCTCTATCACCTGGTCATCAAGTAGACACCTTACAGGCAATGACTGTGACTGCCACCCAGACATCTGCATAGAGATGTTCCTGTCATCCCTCTCTTTGGAAATTCTGTGCACATAAGAACTACTGTAGGCCGGCGCCGTGGCTTAACAGGCTAATCCTCCGCCTTGCAGCACCGGCACACAGGGTTCTAGTCCCGGTCCGGGCGCCGGATTCTGTCCCGGTTGCCCCTCTTCCAGGCCAGCTCTCTGCTATGGCCTTGGAAGGCAGTGGAGGATGGCCCAAGTCCTTGGGCCCTGCACCCGCATGGGAGACCGGGAGAAGCGCCTGGCTCCTGGCTTCGGATCCGCACGATGAACCGGCCGCAGCGGCCATTGGAGGGTGAACCAAAGGCAAAAAGGAAGACCTTTCTCTCTGTCTCTCTCTCACTACCCACTCTGCCTGTCAAAAAAACAAAAACAAAAACAAAAACAATAAAAAACAAAAACAAAAGAAAAAAAAAGAACTACTGTATAACAGCAGGCATTGTGGCACAGTGAGTTAAGCCGTCATGTGGGATGCTACATCCCATAACAGAGTGCCTGGGATTAAGTCCACCTGTGCTCCTGATCCAGCTTCCTGCTAATGTGCACCCTAGGATAAAGACAGTGATGACTCAAGTACTTGGGTCCCTAGCACCCTTATGGCAGACCCAGATGGAGTTCTGGTCTCCTGGTTTTGGCCTCCAGCCTGGATTTTGCAGACATTTGGGCAGTAAACCAGCAGATCTCTCTCTCTCTCTCTCTCTCTCTCTCTATATATATATATATGCCTTTCAAATAATTAAATATAAATAAATAAACTTTAAAAGAGAACTACCATATGGACAATATACTCAAACAGGTTTGTTAAATTTTATGGTCAATATAAGTGATTTTCTAGGTTAATCTTTACTACATTATAACTTTGAAAGCTCATCCTGCATGAAAAGCCATCTCCTCAAATATCAGTTACTTTTAATTTTAAAAAAAGTAAGTTTTGTTTTAGGCAACTATTCAAAATGAAGTCATTGCTTTTTCTGTCATATACCTCCTTTCCCAAAGTATACCAGTTTATTTGAAAACTGTATAAATCACTACTGAGTTTCTATTGTCATCGTAGACATTCAGCCAGTACCTCTATGTAATATCCAGGATATTACCTGAATGCAGAAGCCACAAGAACATGAGACATGTACATTAAATGTAGTTTGCATAATGAACCAGTTTTAATATTATGCAGATACAAATAAAATCATTTAATTTGCTGCTTATCAAAACTCTTTATACTTATTAAAAATGTAAAATTCATTGTTAAGGTTGCTGGCATTTTTTCTTGCTGTAATTATGTCACTGAAAATGCATTCATCATACTTAGTGTTTTTATTAATCTTTCATCATAAATAAATCATGGGATGAACATCACTCTCCAATTTGTTTTATGGCTAAAAAAAATAAGACATCCTAGCTCTTTCGCAAATGAACTGTCACTATAAATTATGCTATGACCCTAAATGGTTACACAAATCTGGAATATGTATTTTATAATAAATTAAAATGTATACATTATACTTGAATTTCCCACATATTTGCAGTACTAGTCTCATTGGTCCAAAATTTTACATCTAATCTCTTCTAAAAATTCATCAGTTATAGAGTTCACTTCTTGTGATAACATTAAGAGCAAATCACATAGATGCCCATTGTAATCCATAAGCTGTACACTGGAAATTTATATTCATTAAATAAAAGTTAAAAAAAAAATCACATAGATGCTCCTATAACATTACCCAACTTACCACTTCATAGACATGGTGGTGATCTATAGTCAGCTTAATGTTTAGCTTAACTTTAGCTTAGTGTTTAGTTTAACTCTCAGCTTACCTGAGAGTTAACGTAACAAATGAAAAATTTTCTCTCCCTAAAACTGTCAGTATGCATTTATTTATACTAAATATACTGATTCTGTTAAAAAGCGGCACTCCATGGATGAGAATTTGAACTGAAGACATACCCACACCACTTCTTAATTTTTTAGGTCCTGTCATTCCATTCATTCTGATGTACCTGTCATAAGTAGCCCTAAGCTACTCTTACGGAACTTACTGCTCCAACTGCAACTCCAGAGAAAGCTCCAGCTCTGAGAAGCTGGTGGGATTTGGAAAGACTCTAAGGAAATCCCCAGCCCTCCAGGCCCTTAAACAGGACAAAGAAAGATATAACAGTACCTCAGCACTGCAAACCGGAAGGCCATCAGCCATGCTTGGTGCAGCAGTACAGTCAGAGGACAGTGGGGAGTCCTTTGAGCCCCAACACAGGCTTCAACCTCTAATGCCACCATGAGGGGCTGGGAGGTTGTAGTTAAGATCAATGGCAAATGACCACCACATTCTTCCATCACCTCAACCCTGGTGACATAGGACACGGGCCAGGAAGCAGCTGAAGCCTGAAGCAGGACAGGATCCCTCCAACAAAAGGTCCCCATCACCCTGTGTTTTCATCTTGCTGTCCCTGGCTCCAGGCACTGCCCATGTAAAAGTATGTGTAGACCATCACCTTTTCCTATGGGAGGCGAAACCCTGACAGAGCCAGGGCAGAGCCACTCTTGGGAAGCCAGGGAAGTTGAACAGAAGAACTTCAAAGAGGAGATAGTAACACAATGGCCTCATCAAAGCTGGTAATGCTGCTTAATATGATTTCTTATTAGTTACATGTATTCTATAAGCAGATCTTAAAAGTATGCAAAGGTGCATTCACTGTGAGTCAAAAAGACAGAAGTCCATGAATCAGGTATTGTGGTGAAGGGAGAAGGCCATGCCAAGATGGCCACTGGCAAGCGAGCGTCAGTTACTCAGGAATGGCTTCAAAACCCACCTGGCAACGGAGCCTGCCTGGCAACAGGCTGTGATTGGTTAGGGCATAAACTGCCCCTTGACCGGATTGGCTGCCTTGGCTATATAAGCTGCTGTACCAACTGAAATAAACGAGTCTGTGGGCTGCTCGCCTCTGGCCTGCTTTCACCCGACTCCCAGGGTCTGTATGGTGACTCCGCGCCTCTTGCCCCCACCACGCTCCTCCTCTCAGAACAAATCCACAACAACAAGGTATCTCCCATGTTTCTGATGTACCTGTCATATTCCATCATGCTTTTAATAACTTGTTCGACACAAGTATTATTTAAAGGAAATCTATGCCTGAGCCAGAATCTTCTAAGAAATAATCAACCACTTAATAACATTGTCTTGGAGCCTGCATTGTGGTGCAGCTGGTGAAGCTTCTGCTTGTGACACCAGCACCCCCTACTGGAGTGCTGGTGCAAGTCCTGGTTGCTCTGCATCCATCCAGCTCCCTGCTATGGCCTGGGAAAACAGCGGAAGATGGCCCAAGTACTTGGGCCCCTACCACCCACAAGGGAGACATGGATGGAGTTCTGGGCTCCTAGATTCAGCCTGGCTCAGCCCTGTCTGTTATAACCATTTGGGGAGTGAAACAGTGGATGGAAGATCTCTTTCTCTCTGTGTCTCTCCCTCTCTTGTTCACTCTACCTTTCAAATAAATAAAGAATAAATCTTTAAAAAATAAAAAGACTTGGCCTTTGAAAATTGTACTGAAAGGCAAAGAAGGAATGCTATCAGAGGGCAACAGCTTGGCTTGGATCTGACAAGTGTCTAAAGTCCTTCCAGCTCCTCGTTTCCCCATCAGTGTTCTCCTGAGTCATCACACAACATTATGAAAGGACAGCGAACTCTCAAGAAAAATAAATAGCTTGAGTATGAGTGAAAACAAGAGACAGAAAATCGGGTTAAGACCTTTAGAACTCAAAGCAGCCAAGTGCCAAAAGGAGTACAAAGTCAAAATAAAAACAACTCCAAGCTGTGAAACGAATGGAAGCCAGAGTGAAGGGGCATGGCTTTCCTATAAGTGACTACTTTGGGATCCTTTTATAAGATTAACACCTTCCAAGCTGTCCCTGGTGACCTCAGAATGTGGGTCCAGCGCTGGGAGGATTAGAGGTTGGTAAATAGCTAACAGATAACGGGCAGTTTTGCTCCAAGTGAACTCATTACCCATTATGTCTCTTATGGGCAATAAGCAATAGTGGACTTTTAATGTAATTAAATCTAATATTCATGCAACAGTCAAAGATTCTGAAGAAGGCTAGGTATTCCCCTTTTAAGCTTAGTCCATTTTCAGTAATTAGAACTGAAGGCAAAAGCATACACATGGCACTATTAATCACTGAAATCAATCATGTCAAAGAGATCTGCATGGTCCTTTTTTACTCTGCTGTTCTCTCCCTGTCATTGCCAGCCAATGTCATTACATTTATTAGTAATTCTGAGCTGCACTTCTTATCCCATACACTCCTTTCTGTGAGCAGGAAGTCATAATTTCTATTCAGTTTAAGAAAATTGTCCCCATTTCGTTCTTACATACAATCACAACAATCCTCAATTTTAGGGACAGTTAAGTTAAACATGTCTTTAAAATTCCTATTAAAGCAGTAAGGAAGGCTTATTGAAAATAATAGCAGAGGGACTGGCGCTGTGGCACGGTGGGTTAACGCCCTGGCCTGAAGCGTCGGCATCCCATATGGGCACTGATTTGAGACCCGGTTGCTCCTCTTCCGATCCAGCTCTTTGCTGTGGCCTGGGAAAGCAGTAGAAGATGGCCCAAGACCTTGGGCCCCTGCACCCATGTGGCAGACCTGGAAGAAGCTCCTGGCTTTGGATTGGCACAGCTCCGGCCATTGCAGCCAATTGGGGAGTGAACCGTTGGATGGAAGACCTCTCTCTCGCCTCTCCTCTCTCTGTGTAACTCTGACTTTCAAATAAAAAAATAAATCTTAAAAAAAAAGAAAATAATAGCAGAAATGCTAAGCTAGTCAAACAAAAAACCTATGAACCATGATACTGAAAAAATAACCACTACTTTTCAGTTAGGTTGTTCATTCCAAGTTGTTCATATACTTTGCCAGACATTCATCTGAACATATTAGTATCTTGGTCTTTTTGCTGCCTGACCAAAATCCAGGAGAATTATATTGGTAATAGATCTGAAATATCTCAACAAAAAGAAAAGCAGGATCAATACCACATAGACGTGAGACCAAAGTCTTAATGGCATTCCCGACCAACCAAGAGGACTGACAGTATCTGTATTTTAAAATGTCTACCTCCAAGACATCCTAACAAGTGGCTCTAACACCAGCTACACTCTGTAAGTCAACAAGGCATCTGTTCTGTGCCAGAAATCATGCTGGATTGGATTGAAAAGACTCCTAAAGAGAAGCTGCAGAGCTGAGATAAGTATATGCCTGAAAATCAAGTGCAGTCCAAATAAGGAGGACTATTTCCTCAGGTGGGTAATTGCAGTTAAAACATAACCTCCACACAATTCCTCAATAAAGGAAAACTATTCATAAGCAGACTCATACTTGATAGAGATCAACATGAACAAAGCAATCACTCCTGGAATTCAGTACAAATTGTATTTACCTGGGGGGAAAGAGCAAGCATTTTAAGGGTGGGCGTTCGGCACAGCAGTGAAGACACTGCTTGAGACACCCACACCCCATGTTAGAGTGTCTGGTTTGAGTCCTGGCTCCATTCCCAATTTTCACTTCACTGCTAATGCACACCCTAGGAGGCAGCAGGTGATGGCTCCAATAGTTGAGTCCCTGCCTTCTATATGGGAGCCCCAGATCGAGTTCCAGAATCCTGGCTTTGGCCTGGCCCATCCCTGCAGGTGAGCATTTGGGAAGTGAATTCAATGACAGAAGACCTCTGCCTGTCCATCTCTGTCTCTGCCTTTCAGATGGAAAAAAGAAAAAGAAAAAAAGAAAAGAAAGGAAGGAAGAAAACCATACTGAAGTTTACCACACTTGGACTGTGCCTTTGTGGGGAAGAAAAAAGTTTCAATTGGTCAGGAAACTTCATTTCTGTGTAGGGTTGGATTTCAAAATTATGACATCATCCAAAGTAAATTTTAGTGCCAACCTTGCTTTCCTTTTGTAACAACTCACTTGTAGATGTCCTGGGGCTTCGGCTCCTCTCTGGTAGGGCCTGTCAGGGTGGGGCCTGGGCTTTGCACAACTGCTTTCCTGCTTTATGGAAACCTCACAGAGCAGAGGAGAAAGTCCTCAGAAAAGAAGCCATATGCCCATTTAAAACAAGGCTTTTTGGACTGGAAGTGTCCTCCAAATCCTTCCACAGGAAAGCCAATGTTCTCTACCTACCGACTGCCTGGCCAGTGCATTATTCTCCCAATTTTTGCCTCTGTGAGGACCCTGGGATCCCAAAAGACTTTTGTGACCCCCCTTCCATTCATCTTTGTCTTTTCTCTCCCTGCCTGTGCCACACTTCAAGGTTTCACCTCAGCCTTTGCCCTGGTAGGAGCTTGTGTCCACACCCAGACTTTTGGTTCCACATTTACCCAAAAGACAAAAAACAGAATTTGCTTTCCTTCCTCCTTAATTCTAGTAAAGTACTATTCAAAATAGACAGGGCCATGAAAACCACTCACACACAAAATCAGAAATCAACTTGCTGAGTTTACTACGAATTTCTCATCGAGCAGAAGCGAAGGCTAAGTTATTCCAGCTGAGGTTACAATGAAGTCGCCAAAACCTTCTGTGGGCCTTGAGAATCCTTATTCTGAGCAAAGTGGTTTCTGGGGACAAAGGATTCACCTGCGGGCCACACTCCTGGAGAAAACACGGATGTTGATTTCAGATGTTTGTCAGCCAGTGATGTCTGCTTGCCTGCTCATTTGATGATTTGGATCCCCTAACTCCAACCTCATATGGTGGGAATGGGGAAGCTTGGCCTCTCTCCTTCCTAGTGAAAGTGTATATATATAAGACTTGAATCTTCCAGAATCCAAGGACAAATCACTTGCTGTCAAGTTCTTTACAAAGAGTCCTCTCCGGAGCTCAGCCACCTCGCTAGTCAGTATGTCCAGAGCTATTTTATGCCTCTCTCACTTACAGCTTCCCTCTAACCTCCCCATGCAAACACTCACTCACTGCTTAGGAAATCCCCATCGCTGCACACAGGAGGCAGAATTCTGGTTCATCCTTTCTCTGACCAATATTTTATGTCCCTAAATCTGAGTCACTGTCTAGAATGAAGCTCTGGAGGGTGAAGTCTCATTTGTGTCATGGCCACTAGTGTCCCCAGCTGGCAAACTTGTGCAGGAGGGAGGATTCTGGTGTGGTCTTGGAGAGTGGTCCAGGAAGGGTGTGGATCTTTTGCCCCATGGGAGTTGCAGGCGTGCCGTTTGATCCTTTAATTGTCTGCTCTTTCCAGATGGAGAGCTACTTAGACCACACACCATGCATATCTCCAAAGGACCAACATTCATGCTCTAATTTCAGAAAGAGGAAGGAAACATTTGCCTAATACTGACTCAGCCTTCTTATTCTCCTGGGCCAGAGAGTCACAAGATATAGAGAGAAATATTTGCTTCCTTTTATTTTTTCCCCCAACTGTCTTCTTTAGTGTGTTCTTTCAAACTTCTAAGAAGAAGGAAATGGTATTTCAACTCAAATACAACTTTTAGTCCTCTTCCTGGAAGGGTATGAGATTGAAACTTCCAGTGTCCCACTCATTGTATGCCCAGGGAGGCAGAATTTAGGATAGAGGTGCAGGAGAGTGGCACCTGTCCTCCACTGGTTGGTGCCCAAGCAAAACCCTATGTAGCTCAACAAATGGAAAAACAGGTGGCTATTTCATTAGGTTAGTCTTCTACGTTTTCCAACCTCTCAAATATAAGCTAGGACTGTTCAACAAGTACGAACATATATCATGCATTTTTTAAATGGACTGATAATAGCCCTCCCATTCACATGTATCTTTTTGCCAAAGAAATCCAATACAAGTGGCCAGCATTGTGGCACATTTGCTCGAGCTCTCTCTCTCTCTCTCTGTCTTCCCCTCTCTCTCTTTCTGTAACTCTGCCTTTTAAATAAATGAATAAAATAAAAAAAAAATAGGGGCTCCATGAAGTTTTAGACCAGCAGTGATTATTTTCCATTTAATCTATATGATTTGGAACTATTTCTCAAATGTACTATACAGAAGCATCTGGGAAGCTTGCTAAAAAGCACTGCCTTTTGGACCAGTCTATCCAGCAAGGCTGGAATGCGTTCATCACCAACCAGGGGATGATGAAGGTAGTCTGTCCTCTATACTTAGTTCTAGGTGTTTTCAGCAGATAATATGAGCTGTTAGAGCTGCAAAAATTAGTTAATTCCTAAAGAGTTGATGTGCCCTCTGGGATGCCAGAGAAAAAATAAACAAAATCTATTCTGAGGAGTAAACACGTACTTAGAAGCTACACCAAGGAACAAAGTGCGGTGATAGAGAACAATGGAATTTGTGGCTTAATTAGCAACACCGTGCTGTGCTTCATGCAGTTACAGACCAATAAAACAAGTACAGCAGAGTGGTTTACAAAACCTCCCAGTTTTTAAAGTTGAAGAAAGTTCACTGGGTTTAAGGCAGTCAAACCTGAGATCTCAATCGTATTACCTAAAGGTGCATATCCACTCCACAGGTTGTATGTGATATGACTTTGTTCAGGTATTTTTTCTTTGTAATCTATTTACAACTTTCAAAAAGAGTTTTTGAAAAGTCATAAACTTTAAATATTACATGGATGCATATGTTTGTCTTTCATTTATTAAGCAGAATTCTAATGAGGACTGAAAACAAAGGCCATTGAGACATAGTCCTTGCTCTCAAGTTTGCTACAGTGTACTGGAGGCGATGAGGGAAAATGAATCAATGTTAGGTGTCCAAGTGGAGACGCAGCTGAAGCATTCATGAGGAAGTCACCTTGGAAGCTCAGAGGACATTCAACCTGGACTCAGTCTGAAGACGTAAGTTTCCCAGGTGAACAAAAGGAAAGGAGAGACAGAACAACTAACAGGTATGTGGAAGTCATATGATCTAATTCAGATTGGCTAAGACATGGGATACTAGGGGACACTGGCTGGAGACTTCTAACCTCAAAAGCAGGGACCTGTTCATACTCAAAACTGGGATCTTATCCTGAGGGTACTATGATTCATTTGTGGATTTTTAGCAGACATATTATATTATAATAAAATTTGCTTAAAAAGAAAAGTGTGGAGTGGGTGTTTAGCCAAATGGTTAAGATGACAAAGTTCCATATTCAAGTGCAATTCCCAGCTCCGGCTCCTGACTCAAGCTTCCTGCTAATTCAGACCCTGTGAGGCAACAGCGATGGCTCAGGTAATTGGTTTTTGCCACCCTTGTGGGAGACCTGGATTGCATTTCCAGCTCCCAGCTTCAGCCCTGCCTACCAGGGTGGACTGCGCCAGGTGACCAGCTGGCTAACAAGGGAGAGGTAGATGAACGCATCTAGGATAATACAGATTTATGATGTGCATGGCTGAAAAACTGGGAGTGCCAGCAATCAAACTAGGAAATATAAGCAGAACAGCTGCAGTTCACAGGTCCTGTAGGGGACATGGGGATCCAAGTTTCCTGAGGCGCAAACCTGAGCATGCCTGAAATAAACAACTATGGGAATGAACAACTGGCATGGCCACAGGGGCCACAGGGGGCACAGAGCCCCTAGACAATGGCAATCATCAAAGATGAGGGCAGAAAGATAAAGGTTACAAAACCATCCCCCAACCCCAACCTCCCTCAGCTGGGAGGTACAAAAGAGGAGAACCTGGAGAAGGAGGATGAGAAGGAACAGAAAGAAAGGGTCACATCATGAAAGCCTGGGGGAGCAGAAAGTTCACACAAGTGGGAATGGAGTACAGACTGTCAGACATCTTGCCCACCCTTACTCGGGCTAGACTACTTGTGGTGTGGATCTCTACCAAGTTCAAAAGCAGGGCGTGGGCTGTATCAACAATAATGGGATCTCAAAGCTCAGGAGGCACATGAGGGCGGTATCAGCACAGGTTAGGACTTGAGTGGGCAGCACCTAAGTGAACGTGTTCTTCCTGGAGTGACCTTCCACTAAGAAGATGTCTCCAACCAGGCGGAAGCTGATCTGGGGCTGGGTGAGGCTGAGACAAAACAAAGGTCAGCTCCTGCTAAGGTCATTTTCCATTGTTACACCACACTCCACTGGGCAGCTGATCCACCTGTCTTCTCCCTCCTCAGACAGAACACTGACAACCAACCCCGTTCCCCTCCTTGGGCTCAAAGAAAAGTTTTCTCTGGGTTCTGGAAGTTACTAATTTCAAGTCTGTAAAACCTTTCCTTTGTAATCTTTTTCCACGTGTCAGTCTTTCTTCTGTGCACGGGGATTGAAGGCAAGTTCCCACACCCACCTCAAGTATTTGTTAAGATAACAGGAGAGCATTTTGCAGCTTTTCATAGATTTTGGAAGACAAGGGTGAAGGGAGGAAATAGGCAATGCAGAAATGCCTGAGAAGGAAACCAAGTACAACACTGCTGCGGAATTATTTGAAAGTGGGGACACGGGTTAAATATTCATCAACAAGTGAAAATTTAGCTCTGTGGTGCAATTGTAAGTTATGGTTATTAAGCACTTAGATGTCGGTTTATTGGAAGAAAGTTCATTGATATAAGACGTAATAGTGAAATAAATAAAATTGTTACTGGAGACGCTATAAAAGTGATACCACCATAGGATCATTTCAGTCTTGCAGGGGAAAAGCAGGCTTCGGTTGCCTCCCAAGCTGGACACGGTGCTCCGACACCGCACGAGGCCCTCGGCGCGGGTGACCCGTCCGCGGCCCCAGGCCGTCGCGCCCGTCTGGAGCCCCCCATACGCCGCGTCCCGAGCGCCGGTGTGGTGAGGAGCGACAGCAGCCGCAGCCGCAGCCGCAGCCACCTGGGACGACCACGCGCGCCGTCCCGAGCATGCTCAGTCGGGTCCTGACCCACTTCTGCCCGTCGCAGGTCGGCGAGCGGGGTGAAGGCGCTGCCGGAATCCGAGAGGAGCCAAGAGACGGCGAGCAGCTGACAGCCTCCTCTCCCAGACATCGATTCCTGACCCGGCGGCGGACAGCCCGGGTCGGCTGCAGGCGCCACCGGGAGCGTCAGTCCGGAAAATCCACCTCTCCGGGTTTTCTTAGCCGCCGGAGCAGAAGAGGGCGGAGCCGAGCAGCAGGCGCGGGGAGGCGTGGCCGAAGGGGGCGGGCACAGAGGCGCCGGGGGGCGGGGCCTGGCCCGGACCGGGGCGAGCGGCGGTCTCTGTGAAGTCTGGAAAAAAAGTCTACACTGCAGGATCGTGCGGGGAAACTTCTGCGGGTGTCAAAAAATAAACACATTTAGGGCAGTCTTTTTTTTTTTTTAATTAAGAGCCATTTTTCATTAGAGAAAACGTAGAAACTATAAATTTAAAAAATATACGGAAAATTAATTTAAAAGTAACCCCGAACCCCACTGCCCCGCGGCAGCAGCGGGCGCCCCGCCGGCCTCCCGCGCCGCGCCGCGCTCTGACACGGCAGCCGGCCTCGCGCCGTCGCGTGGGCTGCGTGGCTCCCGCTCCCGGCCCGGCACGCGGCCCCGGCCAGGCGCCTCCTCAGCACTCGGGCGACGCATCGCCACGGCACGCGACACCGGAGCCCCGCGGCGTCGGAAAGAGATCGACTGAGCCCCGGCTGGCCGATCCGACCTCCTCTGAGGGAAGCTCCCGCCGCTCCCGCCGCTCCCGCACGATCGCCCGCCCCCGCCCCGCCCCGCCCCGCCCGCGGCCGCCGCCAAAACCCGGCGGCGACGCCCGCTCGGCTCCGCGCCTCCGCACCGCCCGGCGGGCCGCACTGGGCATGCTCGGCGCCGGCCGGCTCCGGCTCCGGGAGGTGGGAGGTCCGCACTCGCGGCCGCCCGCCGTGCAGCCCGCATCGCTGCCAGGCGCCGGCGGAGGCGGCTCGCCCGCAGCAGGCGCTGGCAGGCGTCGGGCGCAGGGCCGGGGGCGCGGCGGCAGCGGTGCGGCTGGCCATGGCGAGGGGTGCGCGGCGACCCCCCGAGTGGCGCTGCGGTGTCAGGTTAGCTGGGGCGTCCCTGGAAACGGCGCGGCGGGGCTCGGCGGGAGGGAGCCGTACCCGGTCGGCGGCCGGGGCCGCGGAACTTTCGGGTGCCTGGGCTGGCGGAGCCCGCCGCGAAGGCTGCGCGCGGGAAGACCGCAGCCGCCGGCCGCGGAGGGTCGCGGGATGCTGGGAGATCCGTCCCGGGCGGCGGCTGGCGGGCAGGGGACAGCCGCGTCCCGGGGTCGCGTCCTCACCTTCCGAGGGCGAGAGCCCCGGTGTCCCCTGCGCGCCTTCGGGGAGCCTCCCGCGTCTCCGGAGGAGAAAAGGACGCCAGGCAGTGGCGGGGGTGCGGTGGGGGGGGGCCTTCGCCCATCCGGGGGTCACTCGGAGCCCCGTGCCTCAGTTTACCCGCTTAGGCACGAGGCTGCCCCGGCCGCGGCGCCTAAGGTCTTGAGTGCGGGTTCCCCATCGGGAACCGAGAGGGCGCCGCGTCCTCCTGCCGCAGGAGTGCTGGAAGCTCCGAGTGCCACGAGCCGCCGCCTCTCGGCCGGAGCTCTTGGAGTTTGTCGCATTTGCCACCACAGCAGGTTGACAGCGAATTGCTTGTTGGCTTAAAGTGGGGAAACGTGCTTCAGTGGGCTTAGGAAATACAGTAATTGCAGAACTGATTTATTTTAAGCCTAATGTTTAACACCATTACCTCTTCCAAAAAAAATTACTTGACTTGCAAATTCCAAGATGCGTAAAGCGAGCTAGCAAAAAAGCAAGAAGAATCTTTGCAGGTCTATTATGTACTCATAATGTAGAAAATAATGTTATGGTTGAATTGTTATTTAAGAATACTTGTTAGCAGAAGAGCGGTTACTGTAGCAGTCTATTTTGCCTTATCTTGATTTTATTCTTAAAGTCTTGGAAACATAGCATTGCAGAAGAGCAATGTTTTTTGAGATTTTCTCACTTTTGTTTCTAAGTGAAACACATTTTTTCAGTTGCTACTATGTTGAAACATAGTAAAATTTCAGTATGAAATCCAAGATGGAAAAAGATGTCTTTTAAAACAACGTAGCTCTAGTGACATTTTACATATTACAGAAAAATGCACTTTGTGTGCCCCACTGCAGTTTTTGCAGTTTCTTCCTAAAACATTTAGCACTGCAGCTATAAGAATTACCTGCATCTAATAGGAGAATGGTAGACAATCCTTATTCTAGCAAGAACAAGTTCTGCCTCTAACCACAGCTAAATTCTCAAGCCTGTTTCCATAAGTATTGCTTAATGGGTTCAATTGTTTTACTTGTTAAGTTTGTTGTAAAACTTCTTGTTTGCATTTTTAATAGACCTTAATAGACTTTAAGATGGTATTGACTTTTCATTGGGTTGTGAATAGCTTTCAAAAGTAGGGGCTTGCTTATAAGCCGGAGATGGCTCCAGCTCTAATTCCAGATATTTGGGTGATTTTCCCAGATTGGCTGTGTGCTGTACTTGTACACAACTGAGATTTAATAACAGGAAAGCCTTGAGCTATTGGAACAGCAGTAGCAGCAGCAGCAGGATTACTATTTGTGAAAGTTAGACCTTCACTTCTCATTTTAGCCACATAGTTTGGTTGGGGATATTCATTGCTTCTAAATGTATTTCTAAGGACTTTTAGAAAAATTGAGAAGTTTAAAAAACTCAGACACAGATACTGAGTTGATTTAAATTTTTTGTTGACACATAATAATTGT
The DNA here is from genome assembly GCF_033115175.1 of Lepus europaeus. NCBI lineage: Eukaryota > Metazoa > Chordata > Mammalia > Lagomorpha > Leporidae > Lepus > Lepus europaeus. Next base: position 39,872,879 of record NC_084842.1, read on the forward strand.
CCATATTTATAGGCTACAACGTGATACTTTGATATATGTATATAAAATGTAATGAGCAAATCAGGTAGCTAGCTTTGTGCTTCCTTTTTCTTTAAAAATGCATCAGGTTTAAAATCTATGCATGGTTTGTTTCCTAATATGCATTTTCCATGAACTTTCTAAAGACTCCCTGGTATGAATGGATTTCAAAATTTTTTTGCACCAAAACAAACTTTTAATTCTATTTTCCGTGAAATTTTTGACATACCCTTCTATGCGGGTCTCATTCTCAGATTGCATTCCCAAATGGAAGCAACCTTAGCCTTGGGTTTTTCCTGACATAGAGGAAGCAGCTAGGCCTTATTTACCTTTTGTGAAGAAGAGGTTTAAGACAGATCAATAGCCCTTTTCCTGATCTAAAAATCCCAAGCCATGAAATTCAACCAAAGGCTTATACACACTGCCCTTAACTTCAAAACTTCTACATTCTCATAACCTAAAACCAACAAAAACCAACAGGGGTTAGGTTGAAGAGGGAGTCTGTTATTGCTCATGAAGGAAAAGTAACAAAGTAGAATTTGTATTTAAGTTACAAAACAGGTGATAATTGTTTATCTTTTGTACTAAACTATTGGGTTCTTGCAGCTCAACTGCTAGGGACATAATTTTTAGTTTTGTTTCCATCTTAGGTACTTTGATACGATGTTGTCACATCAACTATTCATGGCAAACTATTGCCTTTAAAAGTAGATCTTCCCCATTTATATATATATATATATGTATATATATTATATAATATAATATATATTCAAATTCTTTGGCTTGCAATTTAAATACTTGAGTCTATTTAAATTTGACTTGCTTTGGATTTTTATTCTATTTCTAAAGTGAGATACTGAAATACCAAATAAATATTCTAGCCAAGTTGTGTTTAACACAGCTCAAGCCAATTTCTTAGGCAAGTGGGATGGTTTTTTGCTTTTTTTTTTTTTTTTTTTAATATCACTTCTAACTCAGCCTCTAACCCAGCACTTGGAATGTGACTAATCTCGTCTAGCTTAGCTCAGGAGGACCCGTAAAACTTGGACAGTATTTTGTATTCCATGGTCAATCACATTAAAGTTAGGGATAGGGGCCCCGGTGCTAACATTCCATATAGGTGCCAGTTCAAGTCCTGGCTGTAAGGCTGCCACAAAACACCAAACACCAGAGTAAGGGAAAGGGTTTATTGGGGGAAACCCGACAGACGGGAGGGAAGGGGAGAAGAAGGAAAAGAGGGAGGAGAGCGTAAGAGAGTGAGAGACATCAAGAGACAGAGAGAGAGGCCATGAATTCAACACTGGTGGTTGGGCCATGGGGTCTCCTGGCTTCCAGCAACGGTGGTGGGAGCTAGAGCCTATGATGGTGTTCAGGCTGTAGATCGTACCATAGATAAGACTGCGCCATTATTTTTTTAAAAGATTTATTTATTTATTTATTTATTTAAAAGAGTTACACAGAGAGAGGAGAGGCAGAGAGAGAGAAAGAGGTCTTCCATCTGATGGTTCACTCCGGAGTCAAACTGGCCGCAACGGCCGGAGCTGTACCGATCGGAGTTTCTTCCAGGTCTCCCATGCGGGTGCAGGGGCCCAAGGACTTGGGCCATCCTCCACTGCATTCCTTTCCCAGGCCACAGCAGAGAGCTGGATCGGAAGTGGAGCAGCCGGTCTCAAGCAGGCGCCTATATGGGATACCTGCGCTTCAGGCCAACATGCCGGCCCCAGGACTGTGCCGTTTTACTAACACTGGCTGCTCTACTCCCAATCAAGCTCCCTGCAAAAGGCCTGGGAAAGCAGTGGAAAGTGGCCCAGGTACTTGGATCCCTGCACTGATGTAGGAGACCTGGAAGAAGCTCCTGGCTCGGATCAGCCCAGCTTCTGCTGTTTTGGCCATTTGGGGAGTGAATCAGTGGGTGGAAGATCGATCTCTCTCTGTCTCTCCCCCTCCTTCTCTCTAATTATGCCTTTCTAATAAATAAATAATTAATTAATCTAAAAAAAGTTACGGATAGCTTTAAGGTACCACTGGTTTAAATTTACCTTCCTGGAATGGTTAAAAGATTAAAGGGTTTGGTTCATTTGGTTTATATGTTATCCTCCAAACAGAAGCCCTGTAAATTTATTGGTCTTGACTCTGCCTCCACTTGAAATCTTTACTCATTAAAATATCACATTAATTTTTCCTTCCTACAGACTGTTATAGTTAGGCCTTGAGGCTGCAGAAATGAATAAGACGTGGTGACTCACCATCTAATTGGAGAGAGATGCCTGAGGATGAATAAATTGCAGTATGAGATAAGTGCTCCAGGAGAGGCATGCACATGGGACTGGGGAGACAGAGAGGGATGAGTTCCTTGGACTGGAGATGAGGAGGGTCTCAAGGAGGTGGTGACATTTCCATAGGACCTTGCCGAGTGCCTTAGGAATTGCTAAGAGTCTTCTAAGCCGAGGAGTAGACACTCCAGGCAGAAAGACCACCATTATGGTAGGCAGAATAATGGCACCCCCAAATATGGAGCTTTGGATTTTGCAGATATACAGGTAAGTTGGGGATTTTGAGATAGGGATGCTATTCTAGATTATCCAGGTGGGCCCAGTGTAATCACAAGAGGTAAGCAATAGAGCAATGCCATATGAGAAAGACTTGACTTGGCTTTGAAGATAGAAGGGGACTGTGAAACACAGAATGCAGGCAGCCTCTAGAAGCAGGCAAAGGCATGGAAACAGATTCTCCCCGAGTCTCCAGAAGGGACAGAGCCCTGTCAACTTTTTTATCTTAGCCCATTAAGACCCGTGTTAAACTTGCAAGCCACAAAACTTCAAGATAATATATTTGTTTTAAGTCACCATATTGGCAGTGATGTGTTCCTAGAGCCATGGAAAACAAGCAGAACCACATACAAAGAGAGGGTCGATATATTGGGAAAATGGGCAGGGACAGGAGGAAGGGATGAAGTGTTCCTTTTGTTGTGATGAGCCAATGTGATGCAAGGAAGTTTGGATTCTAGCCCATTATAGATAAATAATGGGAACCCAGCTAAGGATTTCTAAATAGCAACATGAAATGAACAGACTGCTGCCAGCTTGCTTCTCCTACAAAAGCAATGTGTAGAGCTAAACCCCAGTTTCACAGAGCAGTGTAGTAAAAGGTGTTTAACTAGAGGTGGCCAGTGGCCCATAGAGATCTAGAACCAGCGTGTTGTAAGTCAGATCTATGAGTTGATTCAAAATGACTTTGTGTGTGTGTAAGTTAATACTTTATGAAGAGTTCTATTCACAATTCTTAATAGAAGAAAGGCCTAGGAAGTAAAGCAGAAGGGGCAAGTCCCGTTTCAGTTACTTTGCTTCTTCTCATTGTACTCATAACAGTGGTCTGCTGTTCTGCTGTCTACAAACCATGCACATGTGAGCAGAAAGCTATGAAAGCTCAAGTTTAACAAAATTAACTTGAGAATGACCAGATTTCACATGGGTTAACCCGACAAGTCAGTAATAGCGGCTTCTAATGCCCCGTGCCTGTACTGGCTCAGCTGGAAAATTGCCACAATCAATTAGCAGTGTTTGCCATGGGCTCCATATTTGGCAGGGGATGGGTGACAGCTCTAATACTGGATGACCTAGCTTCTCTGTTTAAATATAAGTAATCCAGTCATTTTTTCCAAACATTCAGCCAGTCTCTTTTATGTACAAGGCCTCAATATCTGCCCTGTAAAAGTTTATGGTCTGGTTGAGTTGACTACTCTGTGTCTGGAAAACCTAAATGAAGCAATCTTCCACCTTGCTGTTACAGAATAACTTATTCAAAACTGAACTACATGTAAGAAAAACTTGGTAAGAGAGCAACTTATTTTCAGACAGTGTGTTAAAATAACCCTAAACTAGCAATATCTGATAGTAGAAACAACAGTAAAAGTTGATTAAAATTTATCTTAATAAAAACAAAACCATACTTTACATTGTGTAGCTTCCATCTGCATAATTTCACAAGATATTTTACTCAGACATCCTTATGTAATGATGCCATACTTCTCTGTCTCTCTCTTTCTCTAAGATTTATTTATTTATTTGAAAGGCAGAATTACAGACAGGCAGAGAGAGAGAGAGAGGTCTTCTATCCACTGGTTCACTCCCCAGATGGCTGCAATGCCCAAAGCTGCACCTATCCGAAGCCAGGAGCCGGGAGCTTCCTCCGGGTCTCCCATGCAGGTGCAGGAGCCCAAGGATTTGGGCCATCCTCCACTGCCTTCCCAGGCCATAGTAGAGAGCTGGATGAAAGTGGAGCAGCCAGTACCTGAACTGGTGCCTGTATGGGATACCGGCACTGTAGGTGGCAGCTTTACCTGTTATGCCACAGAGCTGGACCTGATGCCGTACTTCTCATTCTCCACTACAGAGTACCAGCTCAGTATAAAGCACTCTATTTCTTGGATCTTCTCTGCCTTGATCTTTGGGATACTGCACCCTTAGCTATTCCTATGATTTTTTTAATTGCCCTTTCTCCAAGGGTTTCTTTTCTGCATTCACTGGACCTTTACCTTGGTCTTCTCATCTGTGGCCCAATGTGTTCTTTTCTGGGTGATTTATTTTTCCTCATGACTGCATCAGTAATCCACATACCAGTGTCTGCACATCTTTATTTCAATCTAGCCTCTCTCAAGTCCATGTTCAATCCATTTACTAAGTTATTGATTTATTCAATACTGAGAACTTGAGGTTTTTTCATCCCAGGGAAGGTGTGCAAAAAAGACATGCGAGTGAAATATAAATTTGTGGATAAAGGCTGGGGCTACTTTGGGGAGTACTGGAGGGCTTTGACAGATATGCAAGGTAAAGAACGCAGCATGGCTGGGGACACAGAGCTGTTATGGGGAACTACTAGGAGCTCAGGAAAGGGTCTGTGATGGGGTGGGGGTGATGGCAGGTGGGAAAAGGGGCTGCTCCAGAGAAGAAGTCAAAGAGGTAGATGGGAATCAGGCGCGAAGGATCAAGCATGTCTGTCTTAGAACCTGAGTCTTACACTACTGACAAATGAAAACGTGGACCGTGTTGTAAATCAGCTCTTTTTTCAGTCTGACTTTCACAGCAGCAGGGAACATGGATTGGAGGCAGGCCAGACTAGAGACAGGACTTCAAGGAAGGAGGCTAGTTCAGTGGTGCCCGTAAGAGATGACAAGTACACCAGGGAAAAGCCAAGGGAGATGGTAGCCAGAAACAGGACTGAGAATCTCTGAGATGCAGTGATTGATTTGTATGCCTGGGCAGGGCAAGAAAGGAGGCATTTTAAACAACTCCCATGTAATTAATTAGAGTATCTTAGCCAGGTGCTGCAGTGAGGAGGCAGGCACACCTGTCTTGAGAGATGAGGGGCTGAGAGTGGTTGTGAGGGCTCACCTACAGGGCGAGGCTGGCAGCACCAGAATCATTTCTCAACACGTGGTACAACACTTATAAGAGAGGCATCGCTGATGCTACCACTGCCCCCAGTTCCCCAGCTTCTGGGCAGAGCACTGGGGGCTTGCTGATGGGACCAAAAGAACATTGGTGTGGGTGGATTTGCCTAGTTCTGGATTGAGACAGCAGCTCATTCAGAGCTGGGCCAAAATTGACTTCTTTGTAATCAGTGGGAATGGGAAGCTTGCCGAGCAGATACTTAGATACAATCCTAAGCTTGCCTTCCATTGAATATTTGAGTTTGCTTATGGTGCAAGGAATAACTTAAGGGAAGGGTTTGTTCTTTATTGAAGAAATTAAAAGAGTTGAGCAAAGGGCTCTAGAAGTATCCAATGATAGGGCCAACTGATTTCAGACAGGGCTGGCAGGCACAAGCTCGGGGCTAATTCAGATCACTCCCATTGGCATGTTACGGCTGTACCTGTCGTAGACAAGAAAGGAAGTGTATATTCCCCAGGGCTGTACTTTCTGTCCCTTCTTGAAATTAGTGCAGGCTCTATGTTTGCAGCAATAGGGCCCATGTCAAGGAGACCGGCCACCTCCTTTCTTGCCCAAAGGCCAGACTCCCCTGGCTGGCAGTTAGTACAGAGCAACTGTGTGGAAAGCTGCAAAGCCCACTCTCCCTGGTCCTCAGCAGGGGAAGGTATTTGAATGAAGACTGTGTTAGTGTTTGACTCCAAGCTTTACCCAGGGCTCTCTTCCAGGTCTTGCCAGGCTGCAATGGCTTAAACTTTTAGTAATAGAAGTGGGCATGAGCTGCATTACGCGGCTACTGGCCCAACCTGACTGCTGCTCTGCCTATTGCTTGCCTGTCTTTATGCTGTTTCTGCTGCCAGTCCCAAGATGGAAGAGTTTTTTTGTTTTTTTCCCCACATCTAGGCTATTAGACTTTCTGAAGATAACCTGTTTTTCTCTATTTCAAAATAATTTCAAGGCACTTGAAATTCATTCCCAGGAAACTGTGGAGTGTCACCAGTGCTTCACCTTGCTTAGCCTTTCTCCTCAGTGCCCAGGACCTACGGAGGACTTTGATTCCCTCCTGCCCTTGTGGGACTTCTCATCCTCAACGTGGCTGCCTCTTCTCCCTTCTCAGGGTGTCAGTGTTTGTGTCCTAAGGAATGGGTCATCTGTTCCAAAGCCCTCATTAGCATTCCCCCTTCTTATGAAATAGCATTTCTGGAGGAGGGCCCTACACTCCCAGAATTCTCAAGGTAAGCGTGCACAGCAGACACTCTGCAAGGCCCTGGGGAAAACATTCTGTATTGTGGACTTTTATTCCTCGGCATGCCAGGATTATTTCTGACCCCTACTTGTCTCAACTAAGCCATTACTCCTGCTGGGGGAACTGTCCTCTCTCTTTTATTCCCCTTTCAGGTGTTAGCTAACCCCAGGGAGCAATCTCACCTTCCTAGCTTGTCCTTCTCTGAATTTCTCTGTATTTCTAATACATAGTTAAGTGTATAATTTTTCTAGTGCATAATAATTGCTTTATATTCAGATGTCTCCAAGACTCCAAAGCACCTTTTGTGTAAAGACCTGGTCTTAAGTGTTTTTTAATCCCTACAGCAATTGGTATTCAGCTGCTAATACAGTCTTATAAATACTTTGAGTTTTGTGTAATTGATATGACTGGCTGCTGATTGTTTTTATCACTTAGATAAAGCTGGCTGGCCAGCTGACAGATCATTGAGAACACATGCAAAATGTGCTCGGCCTATCAGGGACTTTGCCCATCAAAGTGAGAGAAAAGCAAAGTTCCTCCCTTCAAAAATTCTGTGTGGAGACCATTGAATGCCTATTTTCTACTTTGTTCTCTTTATGATCATTTGCCGTATTGTCATATCAATATAATATCAGTTTGTCAATGGCACATGGTTTGGGGATGTCTCTGACAAGGCTGGTAGACAATTTTTCAGATCCAAACAAATCCTACAAAGGATTGTTTTATGCACAAAGTTTTAAAGTAACTATCTGGACATGCATGACAGATTGGACATCAGCCCAGGCTGTGTATTCAATCGTTGGTCACGGTGGACAGGGCACAATTGTACTGCACTGAGTCAGAAAATGTGGGCTCTGTGAGTGCTCTCTGTTCGTGGCTTGGGGACTTGGCCCCTGCTTCTCACACTGTCATGTGGGCAGAAAAGTGAAGATCTGCCCTCACTTAAAGAGGTGGTGAGGTTGGGGTGGGGTAACAACTTGGGGGGGGGGGTTGTAAATGTAAATACTGGGCAAATGTAAAGGAAGCTACTGTGCTCTTAAGAGTTACATCAAGGAATCAAGGAGAGTTTGAATTACAGGATCCCCTCTGTTTTTCCCTGAGAGCCAGTTCTTAGTGAAGGAAACTATGAAAACACTTCACTTGCAGGACTGGGAGGAATGTTCATTATGCAATTCTGCTTTGTGATCCTAGGCTGGTAAAGGCGGAAAAGCTATTTTACTGCCCTCTCAACGAGAAGCAAGAGAAGCAAATAGATGGAGTTTTATTCCAATGAAAGAAGAAACCCTAGGTGATCCCTTTCTGAGTCGTGAATCTAAGTGGCCTTACTCAAAAAACTAGAGATACAGGAGTGAGGCTGGTTCCGTATTTTGAAATGCAGGTTAAGTAGGCAATTGCTTTTCATTTCAACAATAAGGGCATATATTTCAGGCATGGAAAGTAGCCCCCACAAACTCACCCTTTTGCAGCCTCTGCCTCCTCTTCCAAGTGACTCAGGACCTCTGCACCCAGAGCCTCCTTTGGAGTACACGACCCTCTTCAGTTTCACAGGGAAAAAAAGGATGCATCTCTGAAATTGAATTTGAAAGAAATACTGGTCTATATTTTCAATTTAGTTTTTTGGTAAAAAAAATAGACATATTTACCTAAAATATCCAAGCAATGGGTGGATTTGTAGGAAATGTAGAGTCAGTGGAAAGGACCAGTAAGTTAGTACTAGATGGAATTTAAAGGGCCTAAAAGTAGAATAAATTCACTCAACATATATTCACATCCTTGCTGCAAAAGAAGCATGTTTTGAGACCCTGGGGACACAGTAGTGAATGACATCAGTGATAGAAGCCCAGCTCTCCAGAAGCTCACATCTTAATGGGGGCAGAAATAGCATATAAATATATAGAAGGGGGACAGCATTGTGATATAGTGGGTAAAGCTGTCACCTGCAGTGCAGGTGTCCCATATGGGCACCAGTTTGACACCCAGCTGCTCCAATTCCGATCCAGCGCCCTGCTGATGTCCCTGGGAAAGCAACGGAGGATGGCGCAAGTGCTTGGGCCCCTGCACCCATGGGGGAGTTCTGGAGGAGGCTCCTGGCTCCTGGCTTCATTCTGACTCATCCCTGGCCATTGTGGCCCTGGAGGGAGTGAACCAGTGGATGGAAGACTCCCCCCCCCCCCTTTCTCTAACTCTGCCTTTCAAGTAAAAAAAAAATCTTTAATAAATAAATATATAGAAGGGGAGTCTTTGAAAAGTTCATGGAAAATTCATATTATAAAAAAAGCATGGATTTCAGTTTTTTTGCACGAAAATAGACTTAGCCTTTAATTCCACTTTTTTCTCAGAGCATTTTGAAGTATCCTCATATACAGCAGTTAAAGCTGTGCAGACAAAGGCAGAGTTAAGGTAGAGAGTGATGGGATGGACACTAGTTTTGCATAGGTGACCAGGGAGGACCTTGTTAATAAGGTGGCATTGAGCGGAGCCCTAATGAGCAGAAAGGAGGCATCCACAACTTGTTCCAGACAGAGGCAATAGTAAGTGCAAGTGTTCTGGTGTGCCTGGCACATTCCAGGATTAGCAGAGCCCAGTGAGGCTAGCAGCTGGTGGGGAGTGTGCCAGGGGGACAGAGGTTGAAAATGCAAATTGTGCAAAAGCCAGGAGCCTACCCTCAGGTCACAGGAAGGCCTTCTCTGGCTCCTACCCTGAATGGAACATGGTTGGGGAACGTACATTACAGTAACTCATGAGTCTTAGTGTTCTCTTTTTTCAAATTTTTGTTTATTTGAGAGAGACAAGGAGGTTCCATCTGCTGGTTCACTCTTCCAACTGCCTGCAACAGCCAGGGCTGGACCACAGCTGAAGCCAGGATCCTGGAACTCAATCCAGGTCTTCCACATGGGTGGCAGGGATAATACATGGGGCGGGGGGCGGGGGAGAAGTGAGAAAAACACTTCCGCTAACAGTACCTTTAGAGTTTACAAAGTATCTAGAATCTGCAAGAAAATATAAGTTCACATTGGCTTCAGGCCAATATTGAAGAAAGTGTATTAAGAATATTGCTCTCTGCTTTGTAGCCATTGTACTCCAAAGGCTTCCCAGGGGACATGGGTTTGCCTCTTCCATCCTGGCAGCAGGGCTCTGTCAACCTGAACTTGCGGGCAGGTAGCTAGGGGTTAGCACTTCAATAAAACCTCTTTCTGATCCATGAGTTCCTCTGGCCTTTTCTTTCTTTCTTTTTTTTTTTTTTTTTAGGCTAGAAAATATTGTGACTCGTGGTGTCCAAGCTTCCAGATAGCCATCAGCTCCTACAGGACTTCACTCTGAATATAGGATTTAATATATTAAATACTCCCAGAGCTTCTTGAGAAATGGAGAAATGGACTTGGGAGCAAATGAAAACAAGAATCCCAAATTGGCAGGATTAGGGCTATAGATTATCAAGTGACATAGCAAATTCATTGGACTAGAATGAAAAATTAAATCTTCCTATGTATGCATTCCAAATACATCAGGAGGATGTGTTGAAAGGTCATTATTTTTAAAGAACAGAGGGGACTGTTGAGGGGAAAAAAAATCCTAACAGTAGTAATATGTTGGGATGGACAGGTGCTTCTGAACCAATAATAGTTTGAGTCAGGAATCTGCTAAGATTGGTGTTGATGCTGACACAGCATGGTGACCCTTTTATCTGCACCACAGTCAGTTTGGAGAACTCTCCTGACAGTATAAAGGTGCTATCAACCATCGACCAGTGCATCTGTCCTGTTTGTATTCAGTTCCTAAGTTTGATTTATTCCCTGGCTCATCAGATACGTGAGGAGATGGCTCTCTGATCAATTACAGACTTACCTTTACTGGATCTAAAACTGTTTTAGTCAACTCATCTACAATGAGACTTTGTGGACAACAAGTCCGTGATGAAACATCAATAAGCTCTTCTAAAAGATACACCTGTGATTAGAATGGCCTTTGTTTCATGTCTTAGTTGCTGACATTTAAAAATTACCTTTATAGAACCAAGAGATTTTAACATAATCTCCATAATCTCTGGCCCCACGTGCATCCCAGGCCCCATTTGGATGTGAGCAGCCATGGGCTTTTTATTCTGGTTTTAAGCCACTAAGTTAATTGTGTGACCCTGGGCAATCATTTATCTTCTCTGGGCTTCCCTTCTCATTTTGTATAAAGGAAAAACCTTTATGAAGACATCTAAAATTTCCTAGGTCTAATGTTCTAGTTCTGTGAATAAATATGTATGATAGACCTTATTTTCATCTTGTTATATTACACCTATAGATAAAAAGCCTTTAATAGAATTTTTTTCTCTCCCTGCTTTATAAGAGTTTGATTTTCAGTTTCTCTGCAGTAGTGAATCCTTGAGGACATCCCTTTTGGTGATCAAGTTAAACCAACTCTTGTGTTTAGTAGGATATCAGTATCTCACTTGCATATTAAAGTTACATTTTTAATGATTTGATGACCCAGGGTAATTTAAACATTTCTTAAAGCTGTACTTCGTATAATTCTTTCTTTCAATCAGAAAAAAATACCATGTAGAAAAAAGTGTGATGAAGATCCAAGAATAGTTTCTTACTACTGTGTACTATTGAAAATACAGTCATATGCTGCCATACAGCTCTCAGTTTGTAACAGTTTATACCTTTGAATTTCATCCCTGCTGCCTGTCATTGTAACACCCTCCATCAGTCAGGTGTTCAGAGAGAGACAGTGAAGCTAGGAGAGGTGAAGGGATCAGGAAGGAGATACCATGGCATCTGCTAGGCTACGCTGGCAGACAGGCCTTCCTCCAAATGCTGCAGCAACAGAGTGCTGCCCAAGAGACTGTTAGTTGAAATTCTTAATTTACGTACATTCCACTGGCAGTGCCAGACATCAGTTTTTGGCAAATGAGATGCTCCTTCCCTAAGAGAGTTGTTGCTATAATTGTAGACATCGCTGGTGTTGCTTTAACCTGCTATAAAATAGTCATTATATTCTGTATGTTCCAATTCTTTTGCCTGTTTGAATCTTCCCCACTGCTTTTAGTTCAGGCCCTTGTTTGTTCTTTCCTTCTTGGATGCTTAAATAGTCTAGGCCACCTCTTCATCAGCAGCCACGCTAAGTCAAGGCCATCTTTTTTTTTTTTTTCTTTTAAAAAATTTTATTTATTTGAAAGGTAGGGTTACAGAGAGGGGAGAGAAAAAATCTTCCATCCACTAGTTCACTCCCAAAATGGGACTGAGCCAGGCTGGAAGCCAGGAGCTTGATACTCCATCCGGGTCTCCCATGTAGGTAACAGGGCCCAAGCACTTGGGCTGTCTTCCACTGCCTTCTCAGGTGCATTAGCAGGAAGCTAGATTGGAAGCAGAGCAGCTGGGATGCCAGTGTAACCTGTAGCACCACAATGCCAGCCCCAATGTCATCTTTCTAAACACAGAACCAGCCATATGCCTATCCATGGCATTTATGGGTTTTAATTATGTGGGAAAGGAAGTTGCAGAACACATCCATAGTCATATACATTTCCCCAGCTGTGTCAGGTTCTCTTTAATCACTATTTCTTTGAATTTGTTGTTCCTTTTTTTGGGTCAACATCTCTCCTCTGCTCCATTTGGTGACTCCATTAAAATTAAACCAAGTATTCACTTCTTCCAGAAAATTCCTGGCTCTTCCAGACCATATGGTTTTCTCCTTATCCCAGGGGATCCTTGATACCCCATTGCTGGACAGTTGTCACATTGACATGTAATTGTGGACTTGTGGTTCTATATCTTCTACCTAGATTCTTGGAAGACCAAGAGTAAAGATTGTGTCTTACCTTTCTAGTCCCTAGTGTGCCTGGAAGGGTAATTTCTCAGTTATTGTGTGTTGATTTGAATTGACCTCCCCTGGATGCTTCTAAAAGTACCCCAGATGTGAGGCCATTCCATACTTTGATGTGATAGCATTTGCTGTCTGATTCGGATATTACCTTTGTCTAATCAGAGGCATCAAGGATCTGTGTACACATATAGACTCTAGAACATGTAGAAGGAAGGAGGGCCTATCTTTCTGAGATATGACTTTAGCCACTGAGACAAAACTTAATGGATTTATTGGTTAAATGATTTGATTCCAGGCTGCAGTAACTGCTATAGAAACATACCTGTCCTACAAATTTCTTGGTCATTAACCAGATTCCCATAGTCCATATTCAGAGACCACCTTAGCTCCTTAAAACTGTAGAATATGCTGGGTTCAGTACTGTGGCTCAGTGAGTTAAAGCCCCAGCCTGCAGTGCCAGCATCCTATATGGACACTGGTTCGAGTCCTGGCTGCTCCACTTCCAATCCAACTCCCTATTGATGGCCTGGGAAAGCAGTAGAAGATGGCCCAGGTGCTTGGGCTCCTGCACCTACGTGGGAGACCCAGAAGAAGCTCCTGGCTCCTGACTTTGGATCGGCTCAGTTCTGGTCACTGTGACCATTTGGAGAGTGAACCAGTAGACGGAAGACCTCTTTCTCTCTCTGTATCTACCTCTCTCTGTAATTCTGTCTTTCAAATAAATAAATCTTTTTTAAAAAGTTTAGTATATGCTGATCATGAAGAAATTAGGTGAGTCAGAATGGGTGATTGAGAATTTTAATGTTATAATTTTTCTCTAAAATGGCTTAAAACCACTTTTAAAATATGTTTTTAATAAACATTGTATGGATTTTATTTAATTTTAAATATGGGAAAGGAAGTTGCAGAATGTGTCCATAACTGACATGGCTTCAATTTGCTACCAGCCTTAAAGAGATAGTGTTAATGATTTAATGAATGTTATTCTCTTTCCAACTCATATGAATTTAATTTTCCACTTCTTGTTTCATGAGTAGAAATCTATTTTCAACCAGAGGCAGCTTTTGTGCCTTTGGTATCATTTGTGCACAGATCAAAATAGTGATGCATCTTAAGTAGATGCTGTGATAAAATCTCCTGTGTGACTATACAAATTTCTCATCATAATGGGTGGGAAAATGCCAGCACTAACACTGCCAAGAAAAAAACAATAACATGTCTTCATCCAGTTCAAAACACCCTTAAACAAGAGGGCCTTTTCCTCCCAGTTCCAGAAATGCATGGACAAAATAGTCTTGTTGATGATAGGTAGAGAAACAAGAAATAAAACTCAAAAAAGTGTTTTATTAAACATTTTTAGATAAAATACAATTGTTGAGAGGTAGGTACAGGGGACCATTAAAGAAGATACATTTGGTGTTTGCTAAATATTTTCTTTTGTTCTATTTATAGAAGGTAAAGTATTTTATGAAAGTTTTCCCAAAGGCCGTGTGCAAACACTTGAAGCTGCACAATTTGTTCATTGTAGCTTTTGTGTTAAAGCCTGGTTTTGAAATCTGTGGTCTTTGTTCTTGTATTTTGAAGGACTGCATTTTTAAGCTGCTGGATTATAATACTTATGGCCTACTCTTTAGTAGCTAAAATGTCTTTCACAATGTTAGAGTGCTATTAACTAACCTTTTTGTATTGCTGTCTAAGAGATCCTTGTCTAACATGCTAAAAAAGCTGCATTTATAGAATACATTCCCAAGATTCAGTTACATGATGTCTTGTGTTCTTGAGGTAATTACTCTTAAACAGTTACCAGTGGTTCTAAGTGTAGCTTCATATAGCAGGTATATAAGATTATGGGTGCCCAGTGTTAAGGAAACCCAACAGAACTATATGTGAGGGTTTCTGACCCCCAGGAGCACTCCTGAGAATTGGAAAGTTGTTTCCTCAACATAGAACAGGAAAGTGCAAGGATCATATGCCATGGAGAAGAGTGAGAAGTTTGGTACAACAGGAATTAGGTACTGCAGGAATTAGGGGAAGATTGGAAGACCTAGAACCTTGGTGAGCCCTGGAACTCACAGCAACAGGAAGGCAGAATCAGGGATGGATGCTGGGTAGGCATGCAACAAACACTGTCTGCAACACCTAGGCTGTCCAGTGCCCCTCGCACTATGAACCCCCAAGCCCATAGCACCCAGAGATCATACTGAAATTAACTCTCTCTCTTCCCAACCATATGAATGGATATGGCCTGTGTTTTTTTTATTTGTTTGTTGTTGTTGTTGTTGTTTGATTGATTGTTTGCTTTGGTTTTTATCAAAGAAGCAAACAGATATCTTCCCCTCATTTACCCTCTAAGTGCCCACAAGGCCAGTGCTAGGCCAGGTTAAAGCAGGGAACTTGGAACTCAATCCAGATCTCCTACATGGGTGACAGGGACCCAACCTCCTGAGCCATCACCTGCTGCCTTCCAGGGTACACATTAGCAGGAAGCTGGATTTGGGAGTGGAGCCAGGACTCCAACCCAGGCACTCTGATATGAGATGTGAACATCCCAAGCCCTCTCTTAACTCTTCAGCCAAACACCCACTCCTGGCCTGTGATTTGTTGAGCTTTGTAGAATTCCCCATTTCTTGAATCCCTGGCAGTGTGCCCAACACATAATAAATACATTTAAAAAAACTGAATGGAAAGAACGTGGTATGAGACACAGTGAATCCTTACTAAAACCACTAAGTTATTAGTGTTCACAAGTTCATTTATTTTCAGAAATAAGTTTTCATAGAGTTTCAGGGTAAAAGCACTCTGATGTCAATAACCTGTGAATTGTATATCGTGTTTTCTGCACCTTAGTAATTTTTCGGACTGGGAAAGGATGGGAGTGAGAATGGAGAAGAGGAGGAAATCAGTTTGCTGACTGAAATGCCTGCATTAAAACCAAAGTCCCTGCCTCTGTGTATCCTCAGGTCTCTAAGGGAGCTAGATGCAATTTCAGAACAGTTGCAATACTTCTGGCCCAAAGTGCCTGCTGACACTATTAAAATATAATAGCACAGCTGTCTCCCCTTCTTTATTCTTGCTGCCACAAACAATATGTTTGAAAGTAGAAACCAATGTGACTGGCCTCTGAAAACAGCTCTGGAGGTAACACATTTGAAAATTCGGTTTGATCTTCCATTTGTTGCATTCACTGTAGCTGTTGGAGGGGGGAGTTATAGTATATTTACTATGTATATTTATTAGAACCTGTCTCCTAGTGTGTCATTTATTTATTTATTTACTTATTTATTTAAAAGTCAGAGTTACACAGAGAGAGAAGGGGAGAGAGAGGGAGGGAGGGAGGGAGGGAGTGGGGAGAGAGAGAGAGAGAGAGAGAGAGAGAGATCTTCCATCCACTGGTTCACTCCCCAGTTGGCTGCAATGGCTGGAGCTGTGCTAATCCGAAGCCAGGAGCCAGGAGATTCTTCCAGGTCTCTCACGTGGGTATAGGGGCCTAAGGACTTGGGCCATCTTCTACTGCTTTCCCAGGCCATAGCAGAGAGCTGGATCAGAAGTGGAGCAGGCCAGGTCTCGAAATAGCACCCATATGGGATGCTGGCACTGCAGGTGGTGGCTTTACCTGTTATGCCACAGCACCGGCCTCTCCTACTATCTTTACTCTGACTCTCCCAAGATATTTAGTAGGGCGTCTGCTCTGACGTGGGCATCAGGGAGTCTAAGATGTATGACTCCAGCTCCTACTCTCAGATACTCACTGCAGCAAATGCCTAGATGGGCAGCTTGTGCCTTCTTGGACCGGGGTTCCTACAAAGGATCCCTGTGCTGAGAGTCACTTGTAATGACTTCTGGTGATGGCATGGCAGTCCGTAATGTATTAAATGAAACCACAGCCAAGGATTTCTGTTTTTTTAAGATTTATTTATTTGAAAGGCAGAGCTAAAAAAAAGAGAGAGAGAAAGAAAAAGAGATACTGGTTTATTCTTCAAATGGCCACAGTGGACAGGGCTGGGTCAGGCTGAAGCCAGGAGCCAAGAACTCCATCTGAGTACCTCATGTGGGTGGCAGGGGGCTAAGCACTTGGATCCACATCTGCTACCTTCGCATGCATAATAGCAGAGTGCTGGATTGTCAGCACTCAAACCAGTCTCATATGGTGTTGGCAGGCAGCAGTTTAACCCAGTGCACCACAATTGCTGGCCCCCAAATATGTCTCTTAAAATGCATAACTTAAAATATACTCAAGAAGCCCAGTTTGAAACAAGGGTATTTTATCCGTTATGCTAATTCTTGATCACCAAGACCAGCAATAGGTAAAAGCTTGGTGTACACGTGATTGTGAACCCTTATACTTGTACTGTGCTTAGTGAGTATTTAGCCAAAACAGCCAACTTAAGGGGTTAGAACTGGGGTCTTGGCCCAGTCTGTCTAAAACCCAAGCCCATGCTCTTAACTATTTTTTATTGAACGTAGGAGTTTTACAACCACCCTGATAAAAGGAACCACAAGGGTATTCAAGTAAAGAAAGGCAGTTGCAAAGTCACAGGAGGGCGTCAGTCACGTGCTGCAGCCTGCACTGCTCCTAGCCACAGGGGTTTGGCTGGCAGAGCAGTGTGCTGGCCTCTCCAGGGCAGGAAGGCCCTCCAGCCCTAAGGGGCATGTGGAAATCTACAACACCCCCGTGCTGAAGAAATATATGCCCTGAGGCTAATTAATCACCACCAGGTACCTCTTCAGTTTTATTGTATACAGAATTGGAATACTAATTTCTGCCTTTGGAGAAGTTCTTCATTCATCCAGCAGACAAATTCATTGAGCATCTAACATGTCAGGGGCAACTTCAGACACTGCAGATACAAAGATAAATGAGGCAGACAGTGTGGTCACTGTGGTATTGGTGTAAGGACAGGCATAATAGGTCAGTGGAACAGAATAAAACAGTTTAGACATAGCCCCACACACATGCGATTGTTTTCAAGAAAGTCATCCATTGGAGAAAAGATGGTTTTTCTTACAGAGGGTGCTGAATCCCCTGGACATATATATGAGGATTGGACCTTCACCCTTTTGTATACACAAAAATAACTGGAATAGGTCAGTGTGAAAACTGAAACTGGGAAGGAGTACAAGGAAACTCTTGGTAGCAATGGATATCTTCTGTATCTTGTTTATTGTGGTAGTTCCACAGGTGTATAGACTTGTCAAAACTCACAAACATGTGTACCTACAATGGGCACATTTTATTGTGTGTAAATTATACCACAGAAAGTCAGTTTTTAAAAGGAAATTATATCCTGTCACTCCCTTGCTTAAAAATGTCAAATGGGGGCTGGCGCTGTGGTGTAGTGGGTAAAGCCGCCGCCTGCAGTGCCGGCATCCCATATGGGTGCCAAGTCCCGGCTGCTCCACTTTTGATACAGCTCTCTGCTGTGGCCTGGGAAAGCAGTAGAAGATGGCCCAAGTTCTTGGGCCCCTGCACCCACGTGAGAGACCCAGAAGAAGCTCCTGGCTCCTGGCTTCAGATCAGCGCAGCTCCAGCCATTGTGGCCAACTGGGAGGTGAACTAGTGGATGGAAGACCTCTCTCTCTCTCTGTGTAATCTTTCAAATAAAAATAAATGTTTAAAAAAAATGTCAAATGAACATTAGATTAAGATACAAACTTCTTACTCTAGTCTAGGTGACTTGGGCTTGCATCTCTGACCCATCCTATAATTCCTCTACCCTTGCTTTCTTGCCCTGGTGGGCATTCATGGGCTGGTTTGCTTTTGTTTTCCTAGAGTACTCTTCTTTCAGCTGTCATATAGCTCAGGGCCATGAACACTGAAGGAGGACCGAAGTCCTCCCTGACTGCCTAACTCAGTAATGAGCACATTATGGTGTGTATTTTCAGTATGTATTTTTAAAAGATTTATTTATCTGAAAGAGTTAGAGAGAGAGAGAGAGAGAGGTCTTTCATCTGCTGGTTCATTCTCCAAGTGACTGCAGTGGTCAGGACTGAGCCAAGAACTCTATCCGGGTCTCACACATGTGTGGTGGGGGCCCAAACACTTGGGCCTTATCTTCTGTTTTTCCCAGGCCATTATCAGGGAGCTGGGATGGGAGTGGAGCAGACAGTACTTGAGCCAATATCCATATGGGATGTTGGGGTCACAGGCAGTGGCTTTAACCACCACACCACAACGCCATCCCCTATAGCATCATCACTACTGAAATTCGTATTTATACATGTAGTTATTTACTGTGTGCTCGTGCCTTTGAGAACATAAATTCCACATAACATTAAAGATTCTGTATCTCTAGGATTCAGAATAATGTCTATCCAATAAGAGATATTCACTAGATATTTTGAAAGAATAAAAAGGTAAGGAATTCATATCTTATAACATAGGCAGTAGAGACATTGAAGGTTGCTAAGTAAAGGAATGGCACTGCATAATTTGAGTTGTAGAATGGAAAGCTCTACCAGTGGTGTCTGGAACTGGAGTAAGACTGAAGGCAGGCAATCGTGTGGAATCTACCACATGATTTCTAGTAAGAAAATAAGGAGATCCAAACTGAGACTCATTGAGAGAAGACAGCAGGATGGAGTAGCGCCAAGCAGTGTTTAAGAGTGGAGTTGTTTGTAGTCAACAACATGTAATTCTTGGTGTTTTGAGGGCATGAGGGCAATAGTTGGATTGAGAAAGGTGCTGCTCTGAACTGAACTAAATGCTCTGAGAAATGCTGCGTGTTAACAGATAAGAAAATGAGTCAGGTTTGGGAATGTTAAATTTGAGTTACCGGAAATAAGCAGGTAAGATCCCTGCATGCCATACTGAAGTACCCGTGTTCAATTCCCAGCTCTGCTCCAGACTTCAGTTTTCTGCCAGTGCAGACTCTGGGAGGCAGTAGTGATGGCTCAACTCACTGGGTTTCTACCACCCATGTAGGAGACCTGGATAAGTTCCCAACTGCTAGCAATGGCCTGTCCCAGCTCTGGCCATTGCAAGCATCTGGGGAATGAACCAGGGGGTATGAACTCTATCTATCTACTTCTGTCTTTCTGCCTCTCAAATAAATAAATAAAATGTAAAATTTGAGTTACCTGTAAAAAATCCAGGTAAAAATGTCCAATGGACATTTCAGGAAAGAGTCAGGACTGAGGACATGGGTTTGGGAGTTATTAGGTATGGTGGCAATAAAGCCATGGCAGTAGAGCTGTGTGTTAGAAGACAAGAGGGCCAATATTGACTCCCCAGCAGTTAACTAACTTTTAAGGAGTAGAAAGCAAAAGAGGAGTTACTAAGGAATAATGAAAACAATTAGGAGGAACCAAGTTGGGAAGCTGTGGAGAATTTTGAGAAAGAATGCCAATAGTAGCCATTATAGAGATTTGGTAAAAGACTAAAAATTTGGCAACTAGGAGAACTGGTTCCTTGAGCAAGAGCTGTTCCAGGAAGGAGCAAATCAAATTCAAAATGTAGCTGTTTGAGGAATTGAGGAAAAAATGTAGGTTGCTTTTCTCAAGGTAGGAAGATGTATAGAAGGAATTCATGCTTACAAGCCTTAGCAGATGAACATTGGCTTTTGTTTTGTGTTTGAGAAGGTAGGATACCACAGGGCCAAAATGGTTGGCTTGAAAGCTGAAGATGGGGGCTGTTGCTGTGGCACAGTGGGTTAAAGCCCCGACCTGCAGTGCCAACATCCCATATGGGTGCCAGTTCAAAGTGCTGGCTGCTCCACTTCTGATTCAACTCCATGCTATTGTGCCTGGGAAAGCAGCAGAGGATGGTCCAAGTCCCTGGACCCCTGCACTCATGTGGGAGACTCAGAAAAAGCTCCTGGCTCCTGGCTTTGGATTGGCTTAGCTCTGGCCATTGTGGCCATTTGGAGAGTGAATCAGTGGATGGAAGACTGACTCTCTCTCTCTCTCTCTCTCTTCCTCCCCTGCTCCCCCTCCCCCCTCTACTTCTCTGTAACTCTGTCTTTCAAATAAATAAAATAAATCTTTAAAAAAAAAATAAAGCTGAAGATGTCTATAAGTATTGTGGGAAGAGGATACTGAACGTTCTAAGCCCTGATAAAACAGACTGTCAGATGTCACTGATGGCCTGGCAAGGATTGGAGATTGTTTGTTTATTTTGGCAAGAACTGCACAATTGTTATCATTTCCAAAGTAGTGCTGCTGTATCCTGGGTATAGGGGCCAGGATGACAAAGGGTTGGCATGATCAGGTTTTATATTGGCAAAGTAATTGTGGCATAGATAAGGGATGAAGTTATTGGGGTTTGAAGTTTGCATGTCTGGGTCTCAACTTAGAAATAAATTTTGCAGGTCAGCAGTAGTGGGGGATATAGACAGATTGAAAGATGTAGAAGAGCTAAAAATCCCAGTGAGGGGAGTAAGAAATCTGGAAGAATGGTTAGTAGAAGTTAAAAGATGGTTTGCTTAGAACTGCGCAATTGCTTGGAACTTTAGAATTTAGAATTTGGAGAAGTGAAAGGCCCTTGTTGTAGCCAAGGATTAGTGGGTAAAATGGAGGGTAGAAGAATAGAGGAAGGTTAGACCTTTGAACATGGAAGTAACAGCCACTTATATGCTACCCCCTACCTACTGATCTTTTTTCTCCAGCCTCTGGGAGTTAGATGAAGACTGAACCCAGGGAATTCAGTGAGTGATCAAGAATCAGTAGATGCCAGTAACACAGAGTGCAGACAGCAAGATGGGATGGAGCTCAAAGGAGCACAGGCACTGGCATAAGGGGGAAGGAGTATCCCAGAAGCCTTAGTGGAGTTACAAGAATGCCAGCATGACTCTGATGAAATCCTTCCAAACGCTGGCAGAGCCCAAGCTCTGACCCCTGGAATAAATGGGAGGTCATACTTACTGGAATAAAAGTGGTTAAGGAACACATGAGGTGAACAGTCAGGTCATTTCCAGTGAAAACAGGTGAGGGGGTGGAAAGAGTCCTTGTGATACTAAAGGAAAGAAGCCTGAAATGATTTTTTAACTCAGTGAAGTAATGTGATATGAAATAAATTCAGGCTAAGAAATGTATTTGTTCCCACTAAGAGTCCTATGTTCTAATGGCAAAAATAACAAAATTACATTGTTAAGACTTCTGTGAAAAACATAATTTAACTTTTGGAACATCTTCTGAATGTGTGTTTTAAAATTATATAGGTCTATATTTTACCTGGATTGCTAACTTTGTAAATATGAGTAGTATTTTTAAAAGTATGAATGCTAATATTTATGTATGTATGGCTTTTCTTTCTTAACAGATTCTTAATCAAGTACCAGCTCTGTGGATCCAGGACAGGTTCGTCCCATGGCCTGCTCTGAACAGTGTGTTGTCTAGTAGAAGATTCCATTGGCAAATCATCTCTCTATTGCCTTACAGAGCAAGCTAAGAAGATGGGTCGATTGAAGAGCCATCTGAAAGTGTGCTTTCTACCTTCTGTGCCCTTTTTAATCTTAGTATCCACTCTAGCCACTGCTAGGAGTGTGACAAACAGCACTTTAAATGGCACTGACATGGTCTTGGGCTCTGTGCCCGTAATCATGGCCAGAACTGACCATATCATAGTCAAGGAAGGGAACAGTGCCTTGATTAACTGTAGCGTTTATGGCGTCCCTGACCCGCAATTCAAGTGGTATAATTCCATGGGCAAGCTGCTGAAAGAAGAAGAAGATGAGAAGGAAAGAGGAGGAGGTAGGCCTTAACGTCGAATGTCATAAAATGGAAACACAGGCTTGAGAGTCAGCACCTACCATGTTAGTTGTTCTTATGCAGGTCATCTAATGATCTCATTTTGTCTCTGTTTTACAAAGGCAGAAGACAGACTAAACTTTCAAGGCTCAAAGTATTAATTCGTTTTTTGTTTTTTTTTTTTTTTCCCACTCATTGAATCAGAAGACAAAGGGCAAATGTTGAATTCTTTTAAAAGGCCTCTTGGAAATTTACAATGTAATGCATTCAGATCTTTATAGAGACATATGTAAAATGGATTTTCCTTAAGTATATGTTCCATTTACGAGGCAGTTTTGTTTTCTTCCATGGAGATGGCTCAAATAAACAATATAGCAGTTGTTGGAAAATGTCAGTTGAATTCATTGACTGTGAATTTAAAGACCACACTTGTTAAAAGAAGTCCACCCCAGCTTTAAACTCCTGGGGTCATTCTGTGCTCCTGGAGACCTGGCTGCAGTCTCTAGACTAAGGCTAAGAGGGAGAGTGGATGCAATAGTCAGAGATGACACATGGCAGTAGGAGAATGCTCGGTTTTTAATGAATGAGTTTCTGACCAAACAGTGTGAATCACCTTTATAAGCAGTGCATTTACTTCAGGGATGACTCCAGCCGGAGACAGGATTGGGTCACTGGGAATCAGTAGACTTTTTATTTTAGATGTGAGAAGTAATTGTCTGAAAACCCGAGGCTGATCTGATTGACCTGAAGGAGTTAATCTACTTTCTCAGCATGTACATGGTGATAAAGTGGGGACTGGCTGTGGGGGAGTAAAGAGACTATTGTTCTGAGGTAGCAGCTTATTAATTTCTTTCATTCATGTTGCACTCCCCGTTCTATAACCCTTTAACCAATGAACAGACCCCAGAGGACTTTCTGCTCCAGGAAAACCTACATTTTTAATCTCTTTCCTTCATTTTATCTTAATTGCTTTGAAAAAGAATAGAGGCTAATGCCTTATAACTTCCTCTGGAACTGAGTGAGTGAAATTTTATTGCAATTACATCTTTCTGGTTCACAGCTGTATTCCTAGTGGTCAGCCTGCTGGAAGTCCAGCTTACTTTTAATGTGCCGTTGACTGTGGTGCTATCACGTAGGTTCCTTTTGATCAGCCATTCAAGGTTGCACAGCAGAATAAAGCTTCTTCCCATAATTCGAAATATTATCCATTATCAATCATCTGCATGTGTAACCTGGGAGGGTGAAACTCCTTTCCCACCAAGTAAAGTTGTAAAACCATAGGAATTTTAAATTAGAAGGCATCATAGAAACATTATGGCCCAAATACCTTTTTTACTGACATTGGCCCAAGTTTCTGCTGTTACTAAGTGGCAGTGACTAGAACCTTCATGCTGACTGTGGAAAGATGAGGGATCACCACCCCTAGCCCATGGGCAGGTTTCCATTCCTGCAGCCCCTTCTTCCACAACTTCAAGTCAAAAGGAAAAGACATCACTCTTGTGAAGGGACTAGTAACCATGGTAACATATACACACTCGGGCCCCAGTACCTTATCATTCTTTCTACAGGGCTGGGCCAACTGCTAGGGGATCAGGG
Organism: Lepus europaeus; assembly: GCF_033115175.1. Classification (NCBI taxonomy): domain Eukaryota; kingdom Metazoa; phylum Chordata; class Mammalia; order Lagomorpha; family Leporidae; genus Lepus; species Lepus europaeus. Next base: position 39,896,669 of record NC_084842.1, read on the forward strand.
TGGCTGAATTGAGGAGAATGATGCCAGACCTGAACCTCGCTTTCACAAGGATTCTGAAATGCAGGTTACCCCTGGATATTAGAGTTGGGGCTGGCGCACTGAACCTTTGATTCCTAGGGAGAAGAAAGCCATTTGTACAGCATAGTGTTGAGGCTTGAATCTCAGTACCAGCATTTTGAGTATTGTCCCAAAGTGGTACCTTCAGAGATATAGGTGATGTCTTAATTGAAAAGACCCTTGTAACTACTGACTCAGTCTAGGCGAGTGGACTCTGTACCTTCTTTATCTGTGTATTGAGGGAGTTGATAGATGGGAGTCACATTTGGATCAGTTTTGTTTTGGGTGCTTAGGTGGTCTATAGCAGTAGCCTATCAGTAAACCCTAGTGAGTGTGAGGAAAGCACAGAAAATGGCTCATCAGAATGTAGCACTCTCATTTTATTTGCAGCCAGTAGCCTCGCTGATAAATCAGCTATTTTAAATCTCATAAGGAAGATGCATTTTAGATTTTTAAAAAGAACTCATGATACTAGTACTTGATGTTCCAGCTCAGCCTCTGTAATTACAATGCATAATAATAGTAATTTCAGGGAGCAAATAACATGGGATAATATACAAAGCATTATACCTAACAACCAGGCCCTACATAGAAAATAGCAGAAATGAGAGATTCATCATCATAAAAGATTAGAATTTTTTCTGCTGCAGTGGCTTTTTAGAAAACCCAGAGTTCTTAACTTTTCATTTCTAATGGGGAAAATGCTCACAACATGGACATCGATTTCATTTTCAGGCTGATAAGCTAGAAGTTTAAATGAAGCAGTGTTTCATTTATAACTAAAGGGAAGTGACTGAATGTAGTTGAAAAATGGTGCTAATATCCAAGAATTTTACCTAGGTACACCAGGACCATTATTAAAATCAAATAACAAAATTAAGATCATTAACAACTACTGCCATTTACTAAGCACCTGTACCAGGCAACTAATTTCTAATTTCCATAATAAGCATGGCAAAGAGATGATTAATCCTCATGGTTACAGAAGAAAAACAAGGTGATTGGAGAGGATGTTACGACACCAGAGTGTGACCAGCTGATCTTTAGTGTCCTGCCATGCCCAGAGAGCCTATGCAAATTGGTTAGGTCTTGGTAGGTGAAAAATGTTGAAGAGCATCCTGAGAATGTAGGAAGAATTCTTGGATGGAAGAGGCACTGTGGCCCCAACAGCAAAGACAAAGAGCGTTGGGTTCTGTGCTATAATGTGTGTGTATGTGTGTGTATGTGTTTAGACGTGTGTGTACATGGCATTTCATATACACAGATGTATTCAGAATCATCATGAGCTGTTCTGGCTGTAGTCTGTCATCTGCTTTGTGATTATCTAGAAAAGGAACAATTTCATTTTTTGTCTCTGCTGAAAAAGTGAGATAACTATGATTCATGCCAGCCCCGCCAATCCTAGAATGAATAGGGTGCTTTCCTGTCCTTGGCAGGAACCACAGCTGGTTTCCTTGGCTTTCCTAATGCTTGTCACTTCAATTCCTCAGGACCAGAAGAAGCTAATGTGTCATCTGTATCTGGGGGATTTCTTTTGGAAGTTCACCAAAGCACCTGCTTAGGGTGGTCTACTAACCATATTACAGAAATAACTCAGAATTCGAATAACACAAATAACCATAAATTACCAAGAAATGTGCTATTTTCAGGTTTCATTGAGTAGAAATGTAGAGTTGCCAGGATGTATTATGAAAAAGTCCCAATTATTTCAGGTACCAATTATCCAGTGTATTTCTCTCTGTAAAACAGAGAAAATCCTTTTTTTCTACTAAGTAGAGTTGTGCATCTTGAATAAACTATTATGTATTAAATATTTACCAGAGGACCTGGAATCCACCAAAGTCTCAAATAAATGGCAACTGCTATTATTGTTGTTAATATTGTCCTATATGCTCTCAGCAATAGACTCCAAATGCTTAAATCCCTGTTCCTTTAGGCAGTGTGTTATTGAACAGAAGGAAATGGTTTCAGAGTGATTTGTAATTCTCTATTTCAGTTTCTCAACCTTTAAAAAATTCAGTAAATACAGAAAAGCTTATATCCCTTAAATGTTGTTTGAAATTTCAAAATACTCATATGACTGCTATGATTGCAGTTTGGAATTCTGCCCTCCATCAAAGGTCTACCTTTCTCAACGTATCACTTTTGTGTACAAAGGGATCTTTGATGCCCAATATGATTCTACCTCTGAAAAAGCAATGTATGCAGAAATCACAAAATACATTATGCACAGGATGAATTGCACATTTGCCTAACCCAGTGAGTCTCAAGTGGGAGCCATTTTCTTCCTAGAGAACATGTGGCAAAGTCTGGAGACCTTTTCCATTGTGATAACAGGGCATGGGGAAGAGATCTTCAGTTGTGATAACAGGACAGGGGGAGGGAGTGTGGGTGGGAGAGGAGGGAGTTATGCTGTTGGCATCTAGTGAGTAGAGGATGCTAAATAGCTAAATAGCCTATAGTGCACAAAACAGGTCCTATCACAAAGAACTGTCCATCCCAAATGTCTGTAGTGCCAAATCTGAGAAGCTCTGTTCTATGGCCAACTGAAGATCATTCCTGAGTCAGGTATTTGAACACACGATGCATTTTCCCATAAAAGGGGTTTGATTTATGGTACTTAGGTTCACCACTGAGCTGTATCATGGGCTACCCTGGTAACCACCATTTGTTTGTTTCTTTAGTGAGTTTGGTGCACCAGTGGGATATGAACCCAGAAAACTTTAGTCTTATTGGTGAAAAAACCCCTGCAGATCTGTCTCAGATAAGGATGACACTGGGATTCCCAAAATGGAAGTTCCTTGTAGGATCTGCATATAGGGGGCTCTTGTTTTAGAAGACCTAGCTACTCAGACATGACTGTTGGTAGCCTGCATGGAATTACTTGCTTGGCATTTTTTTAAAATGAAGATTACTAGCCAGAGGATGAGATGTTTCCTTTTCTGGGATATAAAAAGACAGTGGGTTCCCTTCAGATATGATTACCTTTAAACAGAACTGCAGGTTCTGAACAACAAATTCTGTCCACCTCTACCTTCCTGAGCTGAAAGCTGAGCTGAGCCTGTGTTATCCCAGGCCACCTTTGCTCCACATGATGTAGGAAATAACTTGTTAAAGCTGCCCTTATAATCTCTTCTTGGGAGGCTTGGAGGGTGAGGGGCAGCACAGGAGCCCTTGCGGCTTGTGGTGTTGATAAACTGATTCTTTGCAATAGCTTCAGGGACCCATCTCTACTGCAAAGGCCTCCTAACAGGTGCACCCTACAGTGCTAAATTTGTTTTCAATTTTGTCTTGTAAAAAGGCATGGATCCTTTCTCTTTAGTGGCCTATATTTCAAGTAGTAGAAAATATGCACTACATTCATACACACACACGCACACAATTTTATGCTTATTTCTAAAGTCCCAATTCAGTGTGATACTCATTCAAGTGAATGTTGTACTTCATTGGTGTCTGAATCAACATTTGTTGGGACTCTGCCACCTGAATATTTTTATTTAAGTTGGTCTCAACCCCACTCCCAAGTGGAATGTGGGGGAGTTTCCTTTTCCCCATCTTCTCAGCAATATAACATATACTCAGTACTCCATCCTCCCCTCCATGTATTTTGCCAATCTGAAAGGTGAAAAGGCTATATCCTTAAAAATTTATTTAATCTCCTTACATCAAATTGTAATTTAATCCTGATTTCTTTTATGTTTTTCATTCATTTCTGTGAATCACCTAGTCACATCCTTTTTCCATTTTTAAAAAATATTTATTTATTTATTTATTTGGAAATCAGAGTTATAGAGAGAAAGAGATCTTCCATCTGCTCAAATGTTCATTGCTCAAATGGCCGCAATGGCTGGAGTGGGGCTGAGCCAAAGCCAGGAGCTTCTTCCAGGTCTCCCACATGAGTGAAGGGGCCCAAGCATTGGGGCCATCTTCCGCTGCTTTCCCAGGCACATTAGCAGGGAGCTTGATCAGAAGTGGAGCAGAGTGGAACTCAAATGGATGCCCATATGGGATGCCATCATTGCAGGCAGCAGCTTAACCCTCTATACCACAATACCAGCCTCTCTTTTATCCATTTTTTCTTTTGCGTTGCTTGTCTTGACTTGCTTGATGTATAGGATTTCTTGGGGGAACCCTGATCCTTCAAATATTTTTATTTTCATTTTATTTAAAGAACCAAGAGACAAAGAGATCTCCCATCTACTGGCTCACTCCCAGAACTCAGTTCAGTCTCCCATGTGAGTGGCAGAGCCCAAGTACTGCGCCATCACTTGCTGCCTCCCAGGGTCCGCATTAGCAGAAAGCTGGAATAAGAATCAGAGCTGGGACATGAACCCGGGCACTCTAATATGGGATGCAAATGTCCCCAGAGGTGTCTTAACTGCTACACCGAACAACTACCTCTCCTTCACAGCCTTTGAGATTCTTGAAATGTTTTTAAAAGGCTTTCTTCTTTCAAGATTATAAAAATATTTTTGTATCCTCTAAATTTTATACTTTAATTTTACATTTAGATCTTCAGAGTACTTGGAATTTATGTCTATGTATTATAAAGTAGGATATTACCTTTATTCTCCATCAGGTATCTAATCAATTATCCCAGGAGTCTTTCCCCACCACTGATGTGAAATGCTGTCTCCCTCATTTTTAAAACCCCTATGCTCAGTTCTGCTGATTTAATCAGGGGTCCATGAGTGGGATGGAAGGCTGGTGTCTGAAGTGGGCTAAGGAAGTGCTGAGTGGGGAGGAAGGAAGGCCTTCCAGGCGGAGGGGAAGCACAGGGAGAGGTCCTGTGGCGTAAGAAGTGAAGTAAGGCAAGTCTGTCTGTCATGCAAAATGAGGTTCTGAGTGAGGGGCCTCTCGGCCTCCCATGGGATGTACAGGAAGCTTTTGTGAATGTTGAGGCCCTTCCATAACAGACAAACTGACCTGGTTTTGTACCCTGCTTCTCTAGGAAACCCTTCCTTGCTGTCTCCCCACCCGCACCACGTGCCGTCACACTTGCCACAGGACACTGTAGCTGTCTGACAGTCTGTCCCTCTGTCGGGACTGGATGTTTTTTGCAGTCAGCTTCCTGTCGTACTCATCTTTGTATTCTCATCGTCTAGCATGGCATCTGGTGCAAAGACAGTTTGTTCAAGGGTATTTGTTCACTGAATGAGTGAACAAGATCAAAAAGGTCCCTGCCCTTCTAAAAATGTCAGCTTTGTTGTGTAGCACAGCCCATGCGCTGCAGTACAGCTAAGAAACAACAGCTGTTTTATCGCTACCGTCCTCGGCCTCACATGAAGATTTTCACTTAGGATTCTTGTGTCTGGAGCTTCTTGGGGAAGACAGCGGCAGGTTTCTGGGCACTCCTGTCTCCAGGAGACCTGCGGCAGCCCTTCTCCTGCGCGTGTTATACCTCACGTGTATATACCACCTGATAGGACAGCAGTGAGAAGAGAGGATGGAGAGATGGATTTCCGGGGGGAGGGGGAACACAAGCTGAGCAAAACACAGAAAAGGAGCAAGGGAACCAGTGTGAAGAGTGTTAAGGAAACACTTTATGCGTGACTTTTTGTATTATTTTCAGAATGGAATGTTAAAACATCTGCGCTCTTTTACTTCCTCCAGAACCATTGCATGGAGAACTGACTGACTTGGCATCAGTTGCTGACATTTTAAGTTTTCATTTGTGCTGAAGTGAAACAGCTTCATGAGAATTCAGTGCATTAGTTCGGCTTTTCCATTTGGTTTAAAATACACATGTGAACAATGTCATGTGTACCTGCTTCATGTAGCATGGGAGATTTCTTGTGATGGTCACTGAGGGGATTTTTATTTTTTTAACTTCTGGCAGTGAATGTCAGGACCCTTTCCAGAATGAGTTGCAGGGCAAGGTGTCGGTAGACCAAGCTGAAGGGTAATGTGCAGCACAGAGACTGCTCTCAAGATGTTCCTGGCTGGCTACACGGAGATTCTTCTTGAGCCTGGACCCAACTGATGTGGGAAGACCTCTAAAACACAGTTGTGCCATATTCATAGTTTTCAGAGCTGTAGGTATTACTAAACTATGCAGAAACCTATTTTTCAGTTAATTAAAGGAGAAGAGGCTTAGAGGAGATATTTGGGGTCATAGTTCTCAGGAAAAAATGAATGTATCAGGCTTTAAAAAGGAGAAAGAGACATATGTAACCTTTGAGGTCAGAGCTTCAGTTCTCCTGACGTTACAGTCCTTGGAAATGCATGTGTGTGTTTTGTGTGTATGTTTAGGCTTCAGTACACTTGAACTTGCTTTGTGGTCTGGTAATAAGAGTGTTTAATCCAGGTCACATATTCATTTTACCAAATCACACCTGAGCAGAATCCCAAGTGGCATTAATATCACCTTAATCCATAAAATAAATATTTTTTTCAAGAGAAGTGCAGTAAAGAACTGAAAACTCAAGAGATGTTTTAGTGTCTCTATCCTAGATTGGAAGTAGGAAATCTTATTTACCTAGGTGTTAGTGATAACTGTTTTAGGATCTTAATATATCTATTCATATTAGTCATGGGTTGTAGTTAAGGCAAAACAATAACTTTACACATACATGGCTGAGCTTCTCAAACTCTAAGAGCAGATAAGATTAAATGTTGGGTAAAGTATATAAAAGAGGGTACTCTAAGGACCCACTGTCATGGGCTGAAAATCAGAAGACACTCCTAAGTAATAATTTATCTGCTAGACATCTCACACTTTGCCCCAATATGAACCACACATATCACCTAATTGGATTGTATTTCATTCCAAACTATGCCTTTTTAACAAAGTGACAAGAAACCTTTGAAGTGTCTACCAGTTGTCTGAATTTAATTACTTGGTTCCAGGTTAGATAAGTACATGTTAGTAGACAATTATAAGCACTGAAAATAGCTATCAAGTTCAAGTTCAGGAACATTTAAAAATATTCACTAGAAAAAAGTATTAGCATGTTGTCACTGGTATATATTTCTACACTTTATTTTTCTAGAATGACCAGAATCAATCATCAGTAAAATGGCTACTTCGGTGTGGGGAGAAAACTATAATACCACCAGATGCTTGTCCTCCTAGTTTCGTATTCTTTCCTGCTTTTTTTCCTTTACATCCACATTTGAACTACTCTGTCAGATACAGATAATTTCTCCACAAAAGGGGTGCAGGTAGGAGGAGGAAATAAACAAGTTTATCCTAAGCATTTCCCTTCTTGCCCTCCCCACCCTTTTTTCTGCTATATTTTCCAACAAGAGAAGGTAGTCCAATACCATCCATAGACAATAAGCTTTTCGCAATAGGCTGGAGTTTTCCCCTTTGTCGACAGTGGTTTACTTTTATGAAATATGCAAATTATAAGAATGAATTGCTAAAGTAATTTCCTTGGCCTCAGGTCATTAAATATTTGGATGAATTTGCTGCTGAAGAATCAAAATTCATGTTCAGGGAATGAAAGGATGGAAACCCTGTTCATGCCCCATCTGAATGAGTGAGAATTTCACAGACGGGGTGCCAGGTTTGTCAGTTGATGCACATTCATAAGAAACTGAAACTTCACTAGGTTTTCCAAGCCAGTGTTGCTACTCTTAGGGAATATACACTGGCTGAATTGTTAGAGGAGGGTTACACAGGGACGCCAGGAACTGCTCTTCACAGATGTTCTTTTCAGAAGGCAAAGCAATGTGACAGCATCTATAGAGAGCCTCCAGCCAGATTCACCATGGCTGGCAAGAGGGAGGAACTTGGGGGCCCCCACGAGGCACCTCCTTGCTCCATCTGGCTTACGGATGTTCCTGGAGGAGAGGACACTGTCATACAACAGGCCCTCTGCTGCCTCCTTCCACAGTCCATCCAGCCCCTGGGTACTTCTGTGTTCATGAGATTGAATAAAAAACCAGCATGTTCCTTTTGGAAAACATCAGGCTTTTAATTAGAAGTAAAAGTCACTGCTCTAAAGGGAAGAAACAAGTAATATATAATGTGATAATAGATACTTGAAAGGAAACTCCATGGTAAATTGTCCCAACTCTCTGGAGAGGTTTCTCTGGTTGGCTTCAGGAACTAAAGTGCTTTCATGGAGAAATTCTGCCTGCTCCTTAGAATTCCCAAAGGCCTGGCTTGCAACCTGATTGTTTAATGGGACAGTCAAGGGAGAGAGTGGTATTTCAGAAGGGCTTGGACCCTAGACCCTGAGGCCAAATCCAGTATCATGTTTCACAGTGGTCCTCTGAGCAGCAGGTAGATGGGCTAAGAATTCATCCAAACTGCAGAATTGCACGGGACTCAGAACTCCAATCCCAGGGCAGTCCTTTCCAGGGAGGGGGATGAGGAGTTGCACTGGTCAGCATCTGCTCTCCTCTGAGTCAGGCTTATTTTCAACTTGATGGGTCTGTAATTTTTTTTTACAAGGCCAAAAGAAATTGATATTAGTTCATACCCTGTCTCTCAATCTTCACACTGTTAGCTTGTAACTTTAAGCATAGAAACAGTTCACTACAGATCCTCAAAATTCATGTCATAATTTATGCTTAATTAATTAAGGTCATATAGGGATAACTCCAATCTTAAGAGAAACCCAGGAAAACAATTATAATTTAATTGATTTACTGCAGATCTTTTGTTGAATCTCAACCACTTTGTATTCTGAGAGGCATTAAACTTCCCAGTGAACATAGATTCAGTACAGCCATGCTGACTGAGCAGGTTAGAAAACCAGATGCTACAGATAGGAGTTCTTGAATAAGAATACAGTATTCTCCAGATTGCTTATTTCTCTCATTTTTCACTAGGATGTAGAGTTATACAACATGGAGTTTGGTGATTAAAAGTATAGCCATTTGAGTTCAATTCATCTTCTAGTTTGTTTTTTTTTTTAAAGATTTTTTATTTATTTATTTGAGAGGTAGAGTTACAGACAGTGAGAGGGAGAGACAGAGAGAAAGGTCTTCTGTCCCTTGGTTCACTCTCCAAATGGCTACAACGGCCGGAGCTGTGCTGATCCAAAGCTAGGAGCCAGGTGCTTCTTCCCGGTCTCCGATGCGGGTGCAGGGACCCAAGTGCTTGGGCCATCTTCTACTGCTTTCCCAAGCCACAGCAGAGAGCTGGATTGGAAGAGGAGCAGCCGGGACTAGAACTAGCACCCATATGAGATGCTGGCACCGCAGGCAGAGGATTAACCTCCTGTGCCACGGCACCAGCCCCTCATCTTCTAGTTCTGTTCCCAAACTGATGACCTTGGGAAGATTGTTTAATCTGCCTGTGCCTCAGTTTCCTCATCTTGTAGAGTGGGGCCAGTATTAGTACGCACTTCATAGAGTTGTGAAGATTAAATGAGTAAATGCGTGTCACCAGCACATAGTTAGCATGCCAAGTTCGTCACTGTGAGTAGCAGGAGATGTTTCTAGAAATGTGTCCGTGTGTCTTAATGGGAACTGCACTGAATTCTCTTCTTGGTTGAATCCTCTTCTCTCCCCTCCAACAGGAAAATGGCAAATGCATGACAGCGGCCTCCTGAACATCACCAAGGTGTCTTTCTCAGACCGAGGTAAATACACGTGTGTGGCTTCCAACATCTATGGCACTGTGAACAACACGGTGACCCTGAGAGTCATCTTTACCTCTGGGGACATGGGCGTCTACTACATGGTTGTCTGCCTCGTGGCCTTCACCATCGTCATGGTCCTCAACATCACCCGCCTGTGCATGATGAGCAGCCACCTGAAGAAGACTGAGAAAGCCATCAACGAGTTCTTTAGGACAGAAGGCGCAGAGAAGCTGCAGAAGGCATTTGAGATTGCCAAGCGGATCCCCATCATCACCTCAGCCAAAACTCTAGAGCTTGCCAAAGTCACCCAGTTCAAAACCATGGAATTTGCCCGCTATATTGAAGAGCTCGCCAGGAGTGTGCCTCTGCCTCCTCTCATCATGAACTGCAGGACGATCATGGAGGAGATCATGGAAGTGGTGGGGCTGGAGGAGCAGGGGCAGAACTTTGTGAGGCACACTCCCGAAGGCCAGGAGGCTGCAGGCAGGGACGAGGTCTACACGATCCCCAACTCTCTGAAGCGAAGTGACTCTCCCACCGCCGACTCAGATGCCTCATCCCTGCACGAACAGCCTCAGCAGATTGCCATCAAGGTGTCCATTCACCCACAGTCCAAAAAGGATCACGGGGACGAGCAGGAGGGTGCACAATCTGAAGTCAAAGATGAAGAGGAGACAGAACCATCGGCCGAGCATTCCCCAGACACTGCAGAGCCTTCTACAGATGTAACATCCACGGAACTAACGTCTGAAGAGCCGACCCCTGTTGAGGTATCAGGTCGAGGGCTGCCACCACCTCACCCGGAGACTCCAGAGCCAGCAGTGACACATGACAAAAACACCTGCATTATTTACGAAAGCCATGTCTAATATCAATTCCGAAAAGCTATGCATATCAAGAAAATCAGGGGCTGCTCCTTGTAATACAGATGTAGTACGCACTTGCCGCTAAGCCTTACCAGGAGACTCTCATCCCTTAGGTAGGAGTGATGCCATTTTAAAAGGGGAAACACCTGTGTGCAGTGTATGTGACTGGAATTTCCCCAGTAGGAAAGGATGCAAGCAACATCAGGGTGCGAATTGATCATGCTGGACAGAAGGTGTCTGTCCACACGATGTGAATTTCAGAGGCCATTCTCTGTCGAATCCCTTAATTGGTGTTGCCCTTTTGGCAAAGAGTACACTACTGTAAGATATCCTGAGTTAAGAGCCCTGTCCAATGCATACTGCATTGCTTTTCCTTTTAAAAATTATAGGTCTGCTACAATAGCAAATGCACGTTCTTGGGTTTGTTGCACTTTCTTCTCAGTTTTACTTACTCTCCCTGTTCCTTTATAATGGAGTAGTTATTATTTAATACTACTTGCTCTGTGTTAGTCCTCTTTCCCAGTTTTGTCCTTATTTTTCCCTAGTACATTTACCTCACAGGCTTCGGTGTCTGTCATCAGTACCAGGGCTGATATCTACAGGTCATTTGTAATGTTTCAAACTAGCTTTCTAGGCTCATTTTTTTTTTTTTTTCATTCCCCAAGCCTATTTCCATGCATTGCTTTTTTTGTTTGTTTCCAGTGAAGCTGCTGTTATGAAACTGAGAAAAACTTTGCCCCCAGAATAGCACTTTAATAGTCAAATAAAAATGTATTTACTTATCCAATTCTGAGAGCCTTTTGATGAGCTCAACTGGAGGGAAATTGTAGCAGGTTAAATACACCCTTATTACCCACGAACACCTCTGTTTATGCTTAAGCAACATCAGCCTCCAAAGACTGATTCTTTACCTGGAAAACCTGTTACCTACAAAGACAGATACATTTGCTGAATTCCTGTAGGTTGGCTTTCCAGGAGGGCTTTTCAGGGACCATATGCCATAGGTTGATTCAAACACTTGATTTGACATTTGTGAACTAGTGTAACCAGATCTACTTTTCTTAAATGTATAGCTGACTTGTTGATGGTCAAGGGAGTGAAAAGTTAGCATAATGGTATCAAATTTCTTGTAGAGATTGTTCAATTATTGTTCAGTCACACAAGAAAGCAGGTACATATGAGGGTACATCATGTTATGGAAAGAAGACAAAACTAGTCATTGAAAAGTATAATACCTGACTGCCCATGACCAGCAGCCTGCTTTGCAAAGTCTGGGACTCGGTTTCCATATCTGTAAGAGCGAGCAGAACAGACGAACCCTGAGCACCATTTCAGTGGTCTCACTCTAACAGAACCAAACATGTTAGCATCCTTGCTCTCTTCCACAATTCCTTTATGGGTTTTTGCCTCTTCACTGGGCCCATCTAACTTTTTTATGCTGCATTACTTAAAGAAAGAGGATCAGTTTTAAAACATCATAGCATATTAAACAAATTGTGAATTGTCTCCCCCAACCCCCAAATCATTAGGACCACTTGTACAGTTTAGATTTAATCCTGTTGAGAATTAGTGTTATCATTTCATTTTCACTTAGAGGTAAGGGAGGCAGTAACCTTCAAACAGTTACAAGGTTATGACCATGTCAAGTGACAGGATTATGATGTTGGAGGTTCCATGGACCACACTGGCCATGAGAGAGCATGTCTAGATGTTTAGTCCTCATTCTGTCACCACCTGGGGAAGTGACCATGGGCAGCAGTCTTCCTCTCTGTGGTTTAGTTCTCCTCATCTATAAAATATGTAAGCAGCACTCGACCCACAAAATTGCTTCTAGCTCAAACACAGTTTTAAGGAAAATGTGTGATCTGTGATAGGCTCTATTGCACAGGATAAGCAAAACTTGAGCAAAACTGAAATCCCTGAGACTGGATCCTTTTGCTGATCAAACTTTATAGCAAACATAACTCAGCTCTGTAACTCAGGGCAGTTACAGAAGCAGCAGCTTAAATGGGTTTATTTATAAATCACTGGTATGGAAGGCAATCAGACAAGACATGGAGTTTGATCAGACATCTCTTTTAAGCAGTGAACTATTGCCATCTTGTTAGAAGTGTCTTAAGTGGCCACATTAGTCGTAAGCAATCAAGAGAAATGATGACTCCTGTTTGGGTTCCCTGAACTAAGCTTTTGTGCATTTGGATTATAGAAATATTTTATTTCCAGCTCTTAGAATATAAAACTTTTCCAGTTGCTATGGAAGTTACATTCTTACCATGGATTTTGTACCCTCAGAGCAACAACAATATAAGAAGCTCATTTTCTAATATTGTGTGAAATTTTCCCCCATCTGTTCAGGTCTCATTCCTTCTAAACCCATGTGAAGATTCTCACATGGAAACTACAGGAGAAGGTGTCTATTCCATCTAGGGAAAATAAGCTAAAATAGGGCAGATGTTTTAATGAAGCAAGAGCAGAAATGTGTGACCAAAGACTCTTTCCAGATTGGTTTCTGCTTCTGTAGTCTGCAGTCGATTCAGAGATTTTCAAAACCTTCTCCCTTTTGAAGGCATCAAAATGCTCTTCAAATAATAGTAGCCACTATAGAGGGAGGTTGCTTTATAATGGGAATTTCTCCTGCCAGAAATTCTACATTCTTCCTCTCCATCTTACAGCTTCTTTACGAAAAGAGAGACCTCCTGCTAGAATATGAAATGTAGACCTCATGACTTCCTGCTGATTTTTCAAAGATCAAATGAGCTGTTCAGCTTCATAAAAATTCACAGGAGTGCATGAATATGTGTGCACTCTCATGCACATTGGATGAACTGGGGCAGTTTTAAAGATTTAACACTACATCCTGAGCCCTGTCCTTAGCGTCTTATGTAGGCATTCTTGAAATCAAACAATTTCTGGTTTGAGTCATCCTGATCACATACCTATCTTGCAGTTATTTTCTTGACATCTGAAAATGATTCACACCTGTGTGCACATTTAATTCCTTTAGATGATCTGTAAACTTGGATGGTATTTATTCTAAATGGGGAAAATAGAATTTTATATGGAAAATCTATGTAATTTATAATGGTTTTGTTTTATATATTATATTTTCATATCTTTAGGGCACATCTACTATTCTCATCTTTTTGTACATCATACTTGGCAAAAAGAAATACTAATACTTGACTAAAATCTCTAGGAACCAAATGTGATATGTGTGATATATAATGTGTAGAAATGGCTCTAAAACTATCTGAATGTCTCATCCATCCCAAGCATTCTTGTGTCACTGTATCTAGAGTGATTTGTCTTGGATCTGTATATCTTTTTTGCAATTAAGGCTCAAAGGCTTGACATATCCCTCACAATGGATTCTAGAATCCCCTTCCCTTTCTTTCTTATTGTATGTCTTATTTTTAATTGCATAAGTCTGTGTCATTTCCTTTTGAAGAACAAATGTGAGAACTCAAGAAAGCAACTTAATGGAAAAGAACGAATGAATTTAACTATGGCTGTGTAAATGATTTTTCAATAGACAGATAACATGGTTCAAATCTAATGCTTGGGGTGTTATTTACCAGTGATCCAAGAACTGCTTGACTGTTTAGCATGTGAAGAAAATGTGAGGCACAAAGAATATTTGCATGTTTTGAACAGGCACACTTGAAACAGTGCAACCAACACAAATCAGCTTGACCAATCCTAGCCCCTGGAAGAAATATTTTAAAAAAACAGACTCTTTTTGTTATACCATTCAAAATATGGTGTTGTAGCACTGCTGAAATCCTTGAGTGGCAGTCCCTGTGGTTCTGTCAACTTGGGATTTCCTTTCTGATTTTCATTTGGTCTGAAAATGGAGCATTTAGCTTGTATTTCAGAGCCTCAAATTTCTCAGCGCAGTTAAAGTGCTATCCTTTACCCACATTCACATATCCTTCGGTAGTCCTTTAATTCCCGTTTCTCTTATTGCTTTTTAAACTAACTTATTGGTACTCTTTAAAGAGCTACAAAATTTCATTATATTCACATACATATTTTGAGTACCTGTTATCTTCAAGATATTGATATTCACCTATTCACTTAAAAATCCTCCAGTTGATAACCAAGTTAATTTTCCTAGTTTTCAGTGATTAACTGAGTTTAGGTTAAGCCAATCAATTTGTGGAGTGCGGGGTGGAGGGGGTGAGGGGTGGAAAAAATAAAACAGCCTTGCTTATTGTATTTTTCAAAGGACTGAGTGTTTATCTGTTATCCAAGAAAATATCATACGAGGATGCTAATGATCTTTAACTCAGATTTTTTAGAGATGGAATTTATAAAGGGGCTAGTACTAACACTACCAGCATCATAATTGAAGCCAGAGGATATAAACATAGAAAGTTCCAAGAATATTCTGACAGATTATTTTTAACTGACAATAAAAGCCCCCGAATGTATCTATCAGACACCATAGAACTGCTGTAGTTGAGTTAGGATCAAAGATGTCCACATTTGTGTTTGGTTTGCTGTATTACAGTAGTTCTGGATGTCGTTGGTTAAGTGGAAAAAGAAAATAAATGTTATCTGGGCAGAAATGTTAATCTGGTGATTTTGTGAACTATAAAATGTTCACTTTTTAAAAGAGATAAAATAAATGACTAATATATAGGTTGATATTACAGTAGCAAAAACAACCATGTTACCCATCCTGTATTTGATTTTTGCTTTAATAAAGGGTTTGCACAGGTCTATGGAATGTGTGTCGTGTCCTGCCTGAAGGGCATGTAATTGTGGCCTGATTTACTATTTCCAATTATGTGAAACCTGTCGTTAATTCTTGTCCCTACCTTTTGCATCTGCAGCATTTCTTGGGAACAGTAAAAAATGAAATAATTATTATGCAAAACCTTATCCAAATTCAGAAGACTTAACTATGTCCAAGTTTTATAGCAATTTATTTTTATCTATATCAAGAAGTAATTTTTAGCACTTAACATCAAGCTTGCTATACAGAATTCAAAAAGACCAGGACAAGCATATCCCCAGAAATTCCACAGAGAGAAGGCCCTAAGGACAAAACTGCCACAGAACACCTGGACAACACAAAATCCAGGCCAAAGCCAAGAACACACTACATTCTGTAACAATCAGTAAGCTCCAGAAGCTAAAGTCCTCTCAGATGAGATGAGCTGCAGGATGTGTAAGAGAACCAAGAACAGGAGTGGGTATTTGGCCTAGCAGTTAAGACAATATTATAAGATGAAATATTCCACATCAGAATGACTGGGGTTTGAGTCCCAGCTCCTTTCCCAATTCTAGCTTCCTGCTAATGTGCACCTTGGGAGGCAGAAGGTGATGGTTCATGCAGTTAGGTCCCTGACGTCCACTTGGGTCACCTGGATTGAGTTCCCTGCCTCAGCCTGACCCAGTCCTGGGGATTGCAGGTATTTGGTGAGTGAACCAGTGAATGGGAGTGCTCTCAGTCTCTGTCTCTCTCCTTATCAAATAAAAAAAAAATTACTGAGTTATCAAACTGTATATATAGCCACTCAGAATCAAGCTTCAAAAAATTTAAGAAAAATATACTGGGGGCAGGCGTTTGGCACAGTGGTTAAGTCACTCCTTGAAACACCCACAGTCCACATCAGAGTGGCCAGTGTAAGCCCCAGCTCTTCTGCTTCCCATCCAGTTTCCTGATAATGCATATCCTGGAAGGCAGCAGATGATGGCCCAGACCTTGGGCCCCTGCCAACCATATTGATATTGAAGAGTTCCAGGCACCTGGCTTCAGCCCTACCCAGCCCTGGCTGTGGCAGGCATTTGAGGCGTGAAACAGCAGGTGGAAAATCTCTTTCAAATAAAATGAAATTTTAAAAATGTTTAAAATATGCTGGCATTATTGAAAAAGTTAAGAGTCACATTATCATAGCAGAGAAAATAGGAAAATTTTGTCCTGAGAAATTTTGGTGAATGTTTTCAAGACCCAGAACAAACAGCTGCTAAATACTTTTGCAGGTTTAGAGATGCCATGTTCTGCTTGGGGTTAAATCAAAGGATACAGGTAAGGTTTAGTATTATGAGTGATTTTCAAAGAAGTATATTATACTCTCAGAGTTGGAAAACAGGTGTGAGGCTACCTGATTTTTCCCCCACAATGTCACTGAGGAATAAATAGCTCAGCTCTGTTTCCAAACCTCTAGTAAGTGGGGAGCTGATGATCATACCGTCATTGATAGGTTTTAACTGCTGAGTCAAAGATCTTAAAAGTCATATCCCTGGTTCTTGACCCATCTGTGCCTCGAAGCATGGGTCAGTCCTGCCACTATAAAATTGCCTTCTTGAACTCAGTGTTGTGGTGAAGCCTGTAACACTAGCAGCCCATATCTGAGTGCTAATTCAAGCCTGGCTACTCCACTTCTAATCCAGCTGCCTGCTAATGCACTTGGGAAAGCAGCAAATGATGGTCCTAGTACTTGGGCCCCTTTGACTCACATGGGAAACCCTGATGGAGTTTCTGGCTCCTGGATCTTGGCTTCAGCCTGGCCCAGTCCTGGTCATTGTAGCCATCTGGGAAGTGAAACAGCAAATGGAAGATTCTCTCGCTCTCTTACTCCTTGCCCTCTCTCTCAGTTACTGCCTTTTAAGTAAGTTTTAAAAAACTTTTTAAAAATTGTCACCTTTACTGTCAACACAGCACTAAGAACCAAATATATAAATATATTCATATAAAAGAGGATTACAACAAAAGCACAAGTACCCTGAATTCTACTATATTAACTGTATGCCACATGGTAAACATCCTTCTAAGTGAAAATTTTCTATCAACATGTACGTTAAAGCAAAATCAAATACTCTCTCCATCTCTCAAGATACCCTAAGGCTAAAACTCATTAAATAAAGTGTTGCTCAAAACCAGAAAAAAAATGGAACCAGCAGATTTGCTGCCTCAGCAGATTAGTGCTTCTGAAGGAATATTAGAATTGACCTCCTGAAAGAAGTATATTTGATGGTACTTCAAAAAGTTCCTAGGAATTGCATTAATATACTAGCATAGATTACAAAAATTGTCTGAACCAAAGTAAACATCTTTTAATTCCATATTTTTACAAACTTTATGAAGGATAAAATAAGTTTTCCTAAGACAGCTATTAGCAAATATTAAATAAGTTTAAAAGAATGAAATTAATATTGCAATATATATTTTTTCAAACAAATTTCTTACTACCCCTATATTTTCGGCCTCTGGCCCAATGTTCATTGAAAAAGTAAATTATTTTGGTGAGCACCTGCAGGCAGCTAACTGAACACAGGGGGTTGTTTAACCATTGGCTCATGTTTTAAATGTTCATCATGAAACGGGAAGACCAATGACCCATGTGAAAAATCACCTAGGCACAGAACTCCAAGAGAAATAGGAGAATTTTATCTTGTTCAGTGTAAATGCTATACAGTATCTATTTCCCGAAAATCTTCCTAACTTGGGTGCAACTAATGGATAATGGAGCCCCTTGAGTGATCACTGCCTCTGGTTTGCAGTCTGATTACCAAATAAGTAAAGTCCCAGACCTTTAAGAGGATAAATTATTCTAACTGCCTAGGTTTGTCCACAATGTGGGCAAAAACAAAAACAAGTTTGTCTGAAGAAGGTAAAATTATTCTGTAACAGCATTTCCGATAACCCTCACTGTTACAGTGTTTCCATTCTCTTCCCTGCTGGCATTACATCAGCTGTCCAGGCCACACATTTAGTTATTATGCATGGGCTAAAATGTTTAGTTATGGAATGTATTCTATCAGAAAACTCATCTGTATGTAGTAGATACCTCATAAGTTCAACATAAAAGAGCTCAAATTTAATGCTGACTATGTCTGCAACTATTTGAAATATAAAAACCAGGACCTGGAAGTATATTTGTAGAAATATATTCATCTAATAAAAAAATTTTAAAGCATTAAAACCTCAGAAAATTTAACTGCATGGTCTCCATTCTATGTGAAGGAGAAAAGTGACAACTAATAAGGGGAACCTATGACCAATATTTTTTAAATGGCAGAATATCAAATCAGCCTAAATTATCTTCACAATAATAACCAAAATGCATTAATGATATATCTGAACAATTCCAGAACCTGAAAAAAAATCCAGATTTAAACTACTTGTATTTTGTATTCTTGTTTCATATTGACTATTTTAAGTTACCTTCTCTCATTCTAAAATAGATTGGGGGTGACTAAACCGTATTTTACTTTGTGTAAATCCTTTGAAATTGGTAATTGCTGTGTTTCATGCAAGCTTACAAACTCACAGGCTACTTTATTAAATATTCCACTCCCAATCATTCTGAATCAATGAGAGATTTACAGTAGGATTATAAAAGCACAGCAGCTGGATGATCTATAATGTTTATCTGGTGCTAAAAAGGGAAGGCTTTCTGCTGTGACACAAATGAGACATTGTTATTAAACTATGCTTACACAGAGGGTGTAGGGTGGAAAACAGTTCAAGAACACATAAAACATTCAATGTCCTTCCTTCAAGTCCTTATATATAGATTTGGTTTGCCTTTTTAAATTATTTGAGATTTTTTTAAAAACAACTGAAAATAAACATCAATACACACAAAATTATGAACCTTTAGGCTATTTTCCTATGTCATTAAACATTTACATTAATCAGCATATAAAATGCTAACATAGTCATAGTTTTCCCTTTTGTGTAAGGTCTAAGGAAGGTGGTTATTCTTATGATATCTGATTTAGCTAGCTTATTTCCAAAACAAAAATGGTCATCCAATTGCTTGCAAAACTGTATATACACTCATTGTGACTGTCTAAGCCCTGACTACCATTGTGAATGAGTGGGTTCACTTATGTATTGCCTGTGTTGAGTTTTATCTTTCTGAATTCTCTGAGCCTTGGACATAGAACACATTTTTTAATTAGCCTTTTTGTTTTGAGATTATTGTAGTTTCACATGTAGTTGTAATAAATTGCTGTGGCCCGGGAGAGCAGTGGAGGATGGCCCAGGTCCTTGGGCCCTGCACCCGCGTGGGAGACCAGGAGGAGGCACCTGGCTCCTGGCTTCAGATCAGCACAGTGTGCCAGCCATAGCGGCCATTTTGGGGGTGAACCAACGGAAGGAAGACCTTTCTCTCTGTTTTTCTCTAACTCTGCCTATCAAAAAAAAAAAAAAAAAGAGTATTCTAGTATGTAAAATGTCTGAAATTCACAAGTCCCAAAACTACGGCTCCAGAGTTGCAGGTAGAAAATCATAGGTAGGGGCCAGTGCTATGGCACAGTGGATTAACACCCTGGCCTGAAGCACCAGCATCCCATATGGGCACCGGTTTGAGACCCGACTGCTCCACTTCCTGTCCAGCTCTCTGCTATGGCCTGGGAAAGCAGTGGAAGATGGCCCAAGTCCTTGGGCCCCTGCACCCACATGGGGGACCCGGAAGAAACTCCTGGCTCCTGGCTCCTGGCTCCTGGTTCCTGGTTCCTGTCTCCTGGCTCCTGGCTCCTAGCTCCTGGCTTCTGGCTTCGGATCGGCGCAGCTCCGGCCATTGCGGCCATTTGGGGAGTGAACTATTAGATGGAAGACCTCTCTCTCTCTTTCTCTCTCTGCCTCTTCTCTCTCTGTGTAACTCTGACTTTCAAATAAGTAAATAAATCTTAAAAAAAAGAAAAGAAAATCATGGGTAAAGTCTCAAACAGCCTCCATAACATTGGTGGTCTGTTATCTTTGCATTCTCCTCCCTTGGACAAGACAGGATTTAGTATTAAATGTCCAGTACCTTGGTGATAATGAAATATCTATCAATTCTGATTTTATATTAAAAATATATAAGGCCTTGGTTAAAATCTAATACCAACTCAAGTACTGGAATTAAGACAGCTTGTCACAGTGTTTAGACCAGCTCAAAGGAAGATGCAGAAAGTAGACCACTGAACTTGGTAAGTCTGCAATGTTCTCGTTCATAGCAACTGAAACACTACCATGAAAGAGCCATTCCTTCAAAGTTACATTTTTCTTACTACACAAGAGCCCTAGACCTAGACACACCATTACCCTGTAAGGAATTATTAATTAAGTCATAGTATGAATTGGTTTAATCCTATCACTCAACTTCATCCCCTAAAATCTGAGTGACTGAAGAGATAAGAGTGTTGGAGGCCAGTGCTGTGGCACAGCAGTAAAGCTACTGCCTGCAATGCTCATCCCTTTTGGGCACCAGCTGTTCCACTTCCGATCCAGCTCTCTGCTGTGGCCTGGGAAAGCAATGGAAGATGGCCCAAGTCCTTGGGCCCCTGACCCTTGTGGGAGACCTAGAAGAAGCTCCAAGCTCCTGACTTCGGATTGGCCCAGTTCCAGCCATTGTTGCCATTTGCAGAGTGAACCCTTAGATGGAAGATTTCTCTCTCCCTTTTTCTGACTCTGCCTCGCTGTAACTCTGCCTTTCAAATAAAAATAAATAAATATGAAAAAAGAAAAAGAGTGTTGAAGAGAATAGCAAACAAGAGTGACGTTGACTCCAAGGAAACATCAGCAGAGCTGGCCTTGGGTGTGGAAGTCTGGAGTACTCAGAAAGCATAAGAAATGCTGATCTCCTGAAGTCTAAGATAAGAGTTGCCAAAGGGAAGCATGAAAAAGTAGAAAGCAACTTTGACTTCATGCTGCTACCCAGGACCAGCCATGCCCAGATAGCAATGAGTATTTTTTTTAAATATATTATTTATTTTTTTAAATAAAGATTTATTTATTTATTTGAAAGTTGGAGTTACACAGAGAGGAGAGGCAGAGAGAGAGAGAGAGAGAGAGAGAGAATGAGAGAGAGAGAAAGAGAGAGAGAGAGAGTCTTCCATCCACTGGTTCACTCCCCAATTGGCCACACGGCCAGAACTGTGCTGATCCGAAGTCAGGAGTTTCTTCCGGATCTCCTTCGCAGGTGTAGGGACCCAAGGACTTGGGCCATATTCTACTGCCATCCCAGTCCATACAGAGAGCTGGATCGGAAGTGGAGCAGCCAGGAGTTGAACCAGCGCCCATATGGGATGCCGGTACCGCAGGCAGCGGCCCTACCTGCTACACCACAGTGCCGCCCCCCAGCAATGAGTTTTTAAACACAACATAGAGTATATGAATCAGCTGGTGTAAACTGATCATTAAAATCACAGAAGATGATATTCATTGCCCAATTTCTAGCCAAGAAATCCCTTCAGTCTAAATCGTGCTTGTCTCTTCAATTACTGGAACCTCAATGCTTAACCATTTTGGTCTAAGTTCTTGGTATTTTGTTATAAAAATTAAGTTTTCGCCGGCGCCGCGGCTCACTAGGCTAATCCTCCACCTTGCGGCGCCGGCACACCGGGTTCTAGTCCCGGTCGGGGCACCGATCCTGTCCCAGTTGCCCCTCTTCCAGGCCAGCTCTCTGCTGTGGCCAGGGAGTGCAGTGGAGGATGGCCCAAGTGCTTGGGCCCTGCACCCCATGGGAGACCAGGAGAAGGCCCTGGCTCCTGCCATCGGATCAGCGCGGTGCGCCGGCCGCAGCGCGCCTACTGCGGCGGCCATTGGAGGGTGAACCAACGGCAAAAGGAAGACCTTTCTCTCTGTCTCTCTCTCTCACTATCCACTCTGTCTGTCAAAAAAAAAAAAAAAATTAAGTCTTCAAATCATTTCCAAAAAGTAATTCCACTGATTGTGGAGGGCAGATTTTAGTCAAGTAACAAAATTAAATCTTTCAAATACTTGTTCTTTTGAATATGATTAATTAGTATACTTTATTTCCATTGGGCTCAAAATTATTATTATTGCCACACGGTGTTGCTATTCTGTATTTTCACTCAAAATTCAGGAGTATGCCCAAAAATCTATCTACCATACTCCAACTATGGCGTTCAATTTTATTCTGTTTTGATTCTAAGCTTTGCTGTATTTGCTCTGTATGTGATATATTTCACAGACTTACAAAATTGTTTATACTCATTTATCAACAGTGGGCTATGATATTTCCTGTCCTCCTTTTTTGGTATCAAAGAACATTTAGATAAAGCCAGATAAACCTTTAATTCTCTTCCCCTTCATTTCAATACTTGCCCTTTTTTCTTCCCTGTCTTACACACAGGTTAGCTCAAGTAATATAAGCTTTTAGGCTCTAAAAAACCAAAAAGTTGGTTCTGGCACTGTGGCATATTGGGTAAAGCCTCCACCTGCCATGCCAGCATCCCATATGGGCGACAGTTCAAATCCTGGCTCTCTACTTCCAATCCAGCTCCCTGCTAATGCATCCGGGAAAGTAGCAGAAGATGGCCCAAGTGCTTGGGCCCCTGCACCAATGTGCGGGATCTGGGAGAAGTTCCTGGCTCCTGGCTCCTGACCTGCCCAGCTCCGGAAATTGCAGCCATTTGGGGAATGGTTTTCTCTCTCTCTCTCTTTCTCTCTCTCTCTCTCTTTCAAATAAATAAATAAATCTTTATTTAAAAAAAAGTTAAGTAATTTCCCCAAGACCACAATACCAAGTCCAGAAGAGATTTTGCCACTGTTAGACTGTGAGTTCTACAAAGACGGGAATCGCATCTCTATCTCCACAATGCTCTCAAGAAACTTTCCTTGAATAAATGAAAGCAGTGTGTCACCCAGCTAATAAAGATTTAGCAGAGCTGGATTAAATGCATTTATTCTTAGGGCCCAGTTAAGGGTAAAAAAGTATACTTGGAGGATCACTTTGAACCTAAGCCATCCTGGCACACACCCCCTTTCCCAGGGTGGTGGCTGCGGTCTGGATGTTTGAAACCCACTCTCCCCCCTTCCCCAGTCTCAAATGCACAGCTCAAGATCCAAACCCCAAAGGGAGAGTATTAAGAGGGGTGGCCGTTAGGAGGTAATCAGGTCATGAGGATGAAGCCTACATGCATGGAATCTGTTTTCTCATAAAGGAGACCCCAAGGGAGCATGTTTACCCTGCCCACCACACGGAGACCACGCAGGAAGGTGCTGTCTGAGAAAGCAGGCCTTCTCCTGATACCTTACCTGCCAGCACCTTGATCATGGACTTCCAAGACTCCAGCACGGCAGAAATAAAGTTCTGTTATTGATGAGGCACTCGGTTTACGGTATTTATGTTATAGGAACCCTAACAGACTAAGACAGTGGTTTTTCTGGGTGATTTTTTTTCCCAGAACAAAAATTACTTAAAACTTTTTCCATTTTATTTTCTTGCCACTTTAATGCAATATTTGAAAGGGTGGTTGAAAGTGGTTTTGTCCACTCTGGTTCTGTCATGCAGAGGCAATTTTCTACAATTAGATATCCATGGTGAATTCAGAAGAAATAAACTGTGACACTGAAATGATTTCCATGTCATTATGTGTCATGTTCTCTGCAAGCACTTTATAGTGACCGGAGAATTGAGAGAAACAAATTACCTCCTTTTCTGATTGGCAGATAATAGGCAGGGACAGTAAATGCAGCCCAGTTATAGGTTAACATATTAACTGTCTGGAGTGCTCTGGCTTCACACTATGTTTCTTTTTCTCAAAATTATTTACCTCCAGTAATCTGACTCCTCCTTACTGTCCCAAACTCCGCAACTTACAAGCTCATTTCATTCTCCCTTTTGGAGCCCACCCTCCACTTACCTGCACCCTGCACTGTCACCACCACCAGTCTTTGTTTGCCCTTATTCTTCAGAGTGAACAAATTCATCTTTGAGACTTTGAGCTCTTGGGCACCAAACCCTTTCCCTATGGGACAACTGCTCTTGCAAATTTTTATTTATTCAACTTTACTTCATCTGAAAGTCAAATAGAGAGAGATCTTCCATCTATTGGTTCACACTCCAAATGCCTACAAGAGCTGGAGAAGCACAAGGCTGAAACTAGGAACACAGAACTCCATCTAGATCTCCCACATGGGTGACAGGGACTCAAGGACCTCAGCCATCACCTGATGTCTCCCAGGGTACACATCAGTAGGAAGCTGGATTAAAAGCTGAGGAGCAGACACTCCGATAAGGGATATAGGGACCTCAAGCAACATCTTACCTGTTTTGTGAAATGCCTGCCCCTATGGCAAACTTCTTACACACCCATGTGTCCTACTTTGCATCACACCTGCACAGGTGTGTGCAGATATGTTCACACTCACACACCTTACACACAACCTAGCACTCCATTGGCCACCAGGAGCAGGCCAGCAGAAGGAGGAAGTAGTAACAGGGTTGTAATGCATCGTGATCATTCCCACAAACAGTGAGTGTGGAAAATCAAGAAGGCCTGTCTTACAAGAGCAGGAACCGTATCTGCAACCACACGCTGCAGACAGAAATGCCCTCACCATAGAAACAGTGGATCTGTGTCTTGGTTCTAACTTGATCTTCCCATTCTAGAGGCGGAAGAGAGGATGGAGCACCGAGACAGAGTCCCAACTTATTTCTGCTGGAGCCCATTTACAGCTGCTCTGTCACACTCTCCTTAACGGCCAAATCTTATCATTGCTACTATAGAAGTCTGAGAAGGGTCTTAGATCCCAGGGCTGTTCTCCAACCTGGTATCCAGCAGAGTTGCCAGTGCTACTCTCTTACGTAACATCAGCCTGCCCCACAGCATTTGCACAGTCACGAGAAGCTGGGCTCTAGGTATTATTTAACTCAATGGTAGAAATCCTATTGAGCCCTCTTTGTAAATCACTTCTTTTGTGGCTGTGCTTCTCTGAGCACTTCTTGATCTCTTTATTACCATCTGATAAAGGCATGGTTAGATTTAAATATGCATAGAAAGTGGGCCCAATTTTTAAATATTTTTATGAGATTATATAAATAAAATCTTAATTGTTCTTGCTAAATACTCAGGAATTTAATCTTATCAGTTATGAAAGTGCTTATTTTGTAATCTGTTCTTAAACTAACTGGGTCAAAACAAATCCTACTGTGGCACAGAATTACATTATCTTCTTACCCACTAGGCAATGAGTTTATGGAAATGAACAAGATATATTTACTATATAATTTTCCTGATCTAAAAAACTTGGGTCTATTTCTACTTCATACTTTTTCATACTGTGTGTTAAATGTAAGGTATATAGCTGGAAGAAATTTAAGGGTAAGAAAATATCCAGTGATTTTAGATTATTCTCAGAATTCCCCCTTGCATGGGTGTTATTTTTCTGCAGACCAGCTCATTATGGATTCCTGAGGTTCAACAGGATCTCCTGTGTGTTAATTGGTAACTAGGTAATTGTGCATCTCATCAGGATGCCTTCACATGAAAAGCAGTGCACTAACTTTGATAAGTAGAGAAGTCTGCCAGGAGGACAGTAAGCATTTATTTTTATAAAAGTATCTGTCATCCTGATACATATGATGCCCTGACTCATCACAAAATGGCATTTTTTTCTTTTTTTAGTAGAGCAAAACAATCATTCTTTTAAAAAGTTGAAGTGATGATCTTCAGGTGCAAAGCCAAAAAATACAAGAGTTTGAATAATAATACTGAAGCATTTAGTTATTCAAACTATCAGAGTGAGAGAATCTCTGCATTAGAAAACTAAGTGTAGATCCCCTTTTGTAGTTGATATGAGGCTGAATTCGTCATCCTTTAAACAATTCTCCCCATGTAGTCTATGCATGAGCAGCTGAACACAATGATTTATTTTTTGAAATTTTATTACTTTTTTATTACAATGTTATTACAAATTATGAGGAGGTTTAGCTACACAGAAGATACAACAGAAAGCCAGTCGTTCTTTTAGTAATTCAGCTCTACTGAGTGCAATAGTCAAGGAAATAATAGGCTGCAAGGAGAGCACAAAAATGAGTAAGACCAGGGATGGGGAGACAGGTGTGCAGCACAGCAGTAAGTGGCCACTTGAAACATTCATAGCCCACACTGGAATGCCCGGTTCAAAGCCTGGCCATTCTGTTTCAAATCCAGCTTCCTACTAATTGTACATCCTGGGAGACAACAGATGATGACTCAAGTATGGGGATCCCTGACACCCATGTGGTAGACCCAGATGCATTTCCTGGTTCCTGGTTTTGGCCTGGCCCAGCTTGGCTGTTGCAGGCATTTGGGGAGTGAATCAATGAATGGAAGACCTTTATTCACCTGTCTCTCTTTCTCTCTGCCTTTCAAATAAAATGAAAACAAATGAATAGAAAATTTTTTAAATAACAAAAATAGTCCTTGTCCTGAAAGACTTCGCCTGTCTGAAGAGAATAGAAGATTTGTAGCAAATGACTAGACAGCAAGACGCAACAATGTCTTCATTGGTAAAAAGACAAAATCCTAGGGAAATACAAGGGAAGAATAGCATCCTTTGGGCAGGAAAGAAACAGGAGAACTTGGTCAAGAAAACTGTAACTTCAGATAATCGGTGATAAAGATACAGGTAAGGAAGAAACTCACTGTGGGATAAGGGGTTGAGGAAACACAGCAAAAGCTTCTCCTGAGCCAGAATGCAGGATGTAAGAAAGGAGGCTGGAGGGTCACTGGGAACCTCCTCATCGACCTTGAGAGCCCAAGTGCAGAGCTCTGGCCTTGTCCTTGGGCAGCGGTAGCTTCACTAAGGAGAGAGTGAGTACAATAAACCTCTGTTTAGAAACATGAATGGAGAGAAAGTGGAGGCAGACAGCTGCTCAGGAGACTATTGATGAGGGTCTGATCTAGGTTAGTGGCACTGAAGGCAGAGGAAAAGGAAGGGATACAAGAGATATATCTAAGACGGCACCATCAAGACTTGGCAACACATGGATTCTGAATCAAGAGAGAAGGAGGAGCTGAAAATAAATCTGAGGTTTTGAGCCTGGGTAACTAAAAGAATGATGCTTCCATTAGCAGAAGCAGAGAACACTAAGTTATTAATGTCATTGTTAAAAATCCACTTCAACTGGTTAAGATTGACATAAAGTATATAGAAAGACATCATTTGACAGAAATGGTTTTTGTCTCCCTCAGTGTATTGGGATTAAACAGCTTCTTCTCCTTGGACTCCCTCAAGTGGCAGGACTGTAAGAGCTTGCTGAGTTAGGAAAACATGCAATGGCATTTGGTATACTGAAAATAAAACACAAAAAGCCCGGGTTTCCTAGCACTTAAAAATGGAATCAATAATTAGTCTTCTGTTGGAAACAGAGGCTCATCATCTTTGAGCTCTTGACATAGTAATTACTTGAAAATCTTACTGTTCAGAAGTTCCTACACCAGTGAAAAAAAGAATTAAAAAGACATGTTGAACAAACAAGTGGAGATGGCTTAGAGAGGATGTTTTTGGCTGTCAGTAGGAGAAAACTCAAAATGGCTTAAACAATATTGAGACCTTAAAAAAAATCCCAAGGAATAAAGAATAAGAACTCTGGAGGTGGAGAGGTTCCCAGATTGGAGAGATCATCGCATAATTAAGTGTAGTTTTAACATTCCTAATGCAAAATCCAAAATGCTCCCAAATTTGAAATTTTTTGAGCAGTAGTATGACACAACAAGTGGAAAATTTCACATCTGACCTCACGTATAGTTCAGTCAAAATGCAGATGTCCTGAAACTATTACATAAAATTACCCTCAGGCCATGTATGTAAGAGGCAACAGGAAACAAAAATGAATGTTGTGTTCTGACTTGGGTCCTTCTCCAAGACAATTCACCATGTATGTGCAAATACACAAAATCAAAGAAAACTGAAAGCCCAAAATACTTCTGGGCTGTGCATTTTGGATAAGGGATTCCCAACCTGTCCCAAGGCTATCTTCAGCTTCCAACAGCCCTACTTCCCTATTTGTCCTTCAGCTAGGTTCCCTCATGACCTCCAGATGGCAAAAGCAACTGCAAGCCTCATCTGTTCGTGCTTGCTATTTGACAAAAAAAAAAACAAAAAGGCTATTTCTTCTTGTTTGTCTTGTTTTGTTTCGAGGAGGGAAATGTTTCTCCTAAGTATAGTCAGCAGACTTCTCCCATATCTCATTGTCCAGGACTGAGTGAAATGTCCACCCCTAAATCAGGCTCTGACTTAGACCAGTCACAACGGACATCCTACGGTTTGTGACACCTCTCCTGACATCCTGAAATCAACAGCTAGTAAGAGGAGTGAACGAGAGCAGGGTTATGTTAGCAAGGAGGACAAAAGTAGAGACAAATGGTAGTTGAGATGTTACAATCCCAGTGGTGGAGGGGCAGTCAAGAGAGAGAATAAGCAACTTGAGAATGAATTTAGGTGGAGGGCTTTTAAAAACATTTTATATCCATGAATTCAGAAAATTGAGAACAATCTGCCCTTATTTTCTGTCAGTCACAAGGAACTTTTGTAGCCATAGAAACTAGGACTGATTGGCATGAAGTTCTTGGGCTCTGCAGCCACCCTCATCACTAGGAAGGGAATTCTAAGTCACCAAAGAGCTAACGCTTGTTCTTGGGAGAATGTGAGAGCAAACCTTCTCATGCTGCCAAACTGGCACAGGATAGCACAGCCACTCTGCAAATGAACAGCGCACAATGCACAAGGCGAGGGGAAAAGCTTAAAGTTCTAAATACCCTCTTGAGGGAAAAGAGAAGTTAGTTCCTGGGAACAGTGAACAAATCCTTTCAGAAAAGTGGAATCATTGATTTCAAACATGAATGACTAATGATCACGATGGTGTGGTTTAGAACAGAAAGGCAGCTTCTGCAGCCAAGAGAACTACCAACCTTGTCTCCTGTGATGTTCCATTTACACTTGCTTGATAAAAGCATCCCAGTAAATTAGACCATCTTAGGTTTGTTTAAATGCATCCATTTCACTTACATGAAGCATTTACCCATGAATCCAATTTTCATTTGCATTTGTTGTGCCTATGGGACTTTTCTTACTCAATTAGAGATGACTGATACATGTGTAGGGTTTGGGCAATATAAATATTACATATACAGCTGAGCTCTCAATATCTTCATGTCAATACACATGGTCTTTTTGGCATGCCAATTTGCTTGATTTGTGCATTTGCCATCAATAGGCAATACAAAGGCCTTGAAAAATTCATCCTGAACTATCCAAATCTAACTGACTGCCCACCTATCCTTGCCCAAGCAAGTTAACAGATCACCCTGTTTGGGATTCTCAACTCCATGAATCATAGATAAGCACTACCACAGTCTAGCAGTCAAAGATATTCTAGTCTATTTGTTAACTGTACCATCCCCCATTCTCCTCTGTTCATGCAAATCAGCATGAAGAATATGTGTCAAAACACCAAGACCAAAACATGCTGCCACAGCAAATTATGATGATGATGATCAGGAGCTGGCATTTAGACTAGCGGGACACAGGTGTCTCATGTTGGGCTGCTTGGGTTCAATTCCCAGCTCCAGCTCTTGATTCCAACTTCCTGTCCGTGGAGATACTGAGAGGCAGTGTTGAAAACTCAAATAGTTCAGTTCCTGCCACCTATATGGGATTCCTGGACTGTATCCCTGGCACTTGGCTCTTGCCCCAGCTATTATGATTATTTGGTGAGTGAACAGGTAGAAAAGAGTTCTGTCCATCTGTCTGTCTCTCTGCATCACAAATAAATAAATAAATAATTTAAAAATATTAGATTGTTTGGTATAACAGTCATGGCACTGGTAAGTTGCCTATATTTCAGGCATTGTGGCACACCAGGTTAAGCCACCACTTGATGTCCACATCCAATATCAGAACATCAGTTTGGGTCCCAGGTCCTCTGCTTCTGCTCCAGCTTCCTGATGATGCATCCTGGAAAGCAGCAGATGATGGCCCAACTCACACAGAGATCTGCATAGAGTTCTGAGCTCCTGGCTTCAGCCTGGTCTTGCCCTGGCTGTTGTAAGCATTTGGGGAGTGAATCAACAGATAGCAGATCGGGGGGGGGGGGGGTTAAAATACATAAAAATAAATACATATTTCTTAAAGATGCCTGGATTCCATATTAAAGTACTTGAGTTGAAGTCCCAGCTCCACTCCTGATTCCAGCTTCCTGCTAAGGTGGACTTTGGGAGGCAATAGGCATGGTCAAGTAGTTGGGTTCCTGCCCTCCATGGGGGAAACTCAAACTGAGTTCCAGGCTCCTGGCTTCAGCCTGGCCCAGCCCCAGCTACTGCTGCATTGCCCAGGCACTTGGAGAGTGAATCAGTGAATGCGACTTTCTTTTTTTCTTTCCTCTTTCTCACTGTGCCTCTCAAATAAGGAAAGAAAAACAGTTTTAAAAGAATTATGACATTAATGATAATTAAGTTTATCATTCATTCAACAAACACTGTTAATTGACTACTAGCATATATGCTAGATACTACTGTAGACTTTGGAAACATAACAGTGAACACAGCAAAGTACCTGCCATTATGGAGCTTATGATCTAGTTAGCACAGACAGTGAACAAGGAGCTCATTCAAATAAGATAACATTAAAAAGTGGTTATTGCTATGAAGAAAATGAATTGATATATGATGTAGTGTAGAAAGTTGTAACAACAAGATAACCTCTTATAGGTGTGTATCTCTTCCTTACGTACAAATTTATAAATATTACTAAAACTCTTGCCATAGATATGCATGAATCCACATAGAAACTTCCTCCAGATGGGCACATCCAAAATTTTATTTTATAAAAATACCAAGTTGCTTCAGAACAAATGTATCAAACCTAACAAGTCTTTAACCTACCCAACAGATATTTACTGAGTGTAACCAACAGGTAGGCACCATTACAAACACTGGAGACACATCATCTAAAACAATAAAATTCCTTCTCTCATGTCACTAAAATTCTAGGAGGGCAATGCAGAAAATAAACAAAAAGACAAATGTATAATACAGTAGATGGTGATAAGTGCTAAGGTAAAAAATGATTCAGAGTTAGGAGGAAAGGGAGTGTGCTGATGGAGGTATGTCTTTATTTCCTATGGGGTCATTATACGAAGGCCTCAATAATGAGAACAAATGTGACTCCCCGGAGCAGAGAGTGCTCAGTTAGTGAGGAGAAGCAATGGGAGCTAAAGCAGAAGAGAGGCAGATTGGGTAGTGATTTGTCAGCAGTGTTATGAACGGTGACTCTAATTTTTTTTGAAGTTTTAAGGATTTTATTCAGTGAGAGAAACAGAAATGCACAGGAGAGTGGGGGCTTTATTTAGCGGAGAAAGAGAAGTCTAGAAGCTAAGTTGGGACCATACCAAACAGAGAATAGGCCAGAAGCAGACCACGTGGAACAAGCATGTAGCTAGGAAAGCAGGGAGCCAGCGGCCCAAGGTCACACGTCCCGAAGGCAACAGGGGCAGCAAAGAGTGAGGGGACCCACTGTGCTCCAGGCCTTTTATCCACTTCCAAAAGAGAGTGGTTACATAGTCTGATTAGCAGGTGGCGTACAGGTGGGGTCAGATAGGGGCATGAGATCCCACAGGGGTGTGGTGAAGTCATGGTCTTCCAGGTCACAAATCTAATCAATTTTATTATATCTGCCTACTTACATCATTCCCCTCTCAGAGATTCCAGTCCCTTAATCTTAAGGGATGTTGAAGTGCATAGACTCATCTTCTTCTCACAGGCATGGGAAGCCAAGATACTGTGGCAAAAACGACCTGAATGAAAGATCTTGGTGAACAAGATCCCAGCAGAAAGAACGGGCCATCAAAGAAGGAGGCGCCTTTCTCTGAAGGGAGGAAGGAACCTCCACTGTGATATGGCCTTGACTAAATAAGTTCATTCAGAGTTGGTGAACTCAAGGGGCTTCCATAGCTTTGACAGCTCATGGCAAGAGCCTCAGGTAATTACTAATGTCATAAATAATAGCGTCAATTGTTAAATCAACAACGGGAGTCACTGTGCACCTGCTCCCCACATAGGATCTCTGTCCTTAATGTGTTTTACTATGAGAGTTAATGGTAAAACTATTAGTCGAACAGTACTCTATGTCTTGTGTGGTTGTGTGGGTGCAGTCTGTTGAAATCTTTACTTAGTATATACCAAGTTGATCTTCTGTATATAAAGATAATTGAAAAGGAATCTTGAAGAAGAGTGGGATGGGAGAGGGAGGGGGAGATAGGATGGCTTCAGGTGGGAGGGAGGTTATGGGGGAAAAAGCCACAACAATGCAAAAGTTGCACTTTGTAAATTTACATTTATTAAATAAAAAATAAAAAAAGAATCATATTTTCTATAGCTGCTTCCTGCTTAAGAGGGGTTTAGCACAGGCCTTGCCTGTCCTGGGTCTGGAAGTCTGCCTATCTCATCTAACAAATTCACTTTATGAGCTAGGACACTTTCAGTCACCACCAATGGCTATGTCCCCTGCATGGGGTGACTAATATGAGGCAGGAAGCCTTTGGAAGGTTTTGGTCATGGGTATGGCATGACCTGGAGAGCTGTAAAATAGGTAGGTAACTTAATTACTAACCTAAAGTCTAAGGTTTAAAAGGAAAATGTGTGGGGTAACAAGCCTGAAGTCTTGCCTTCATTAAACTGGGCCTGGTAGAGTATGGCACCTCTTTCTTGGAACCCCATCCCTTCACACCACCTCACCTTTAGCCCAGGTAACTCATTCTGTCAAACTGCACACATTAGAGAATAGTTGTCATTATTTTCGGCAGCTCAGTGGCTAAACTCCTTTCCTGTGTTTAAGGAATACCCTATCCTTCTGAAACAGAGGCTGGCTCTCACTTGAGAAGCTGAAAATTCTGAAATTCTACCAGCTTTCCCTGTAGCTAAGACATGGCCCCACAAATCAGATATACCCTCCATAGAGGCTGAATAGGAAGACAGCAACCTGTGGAACCAGACCCCATGCAACATCCACCCTCCTGAGGGCACAGGGTGGCAGCTCTTCTATTCCTCTCTAGCCAACAGTAGCAGTGGTTTTGTTGCCCATTCTACCACATGTGATTATAGTGGTAAAAGTAGCATCTGTACCCACAAACTGAGGAGGTACATTGTTCTGGTTTTCTATTGTTGTACAAGAAACCACTAAATAGCAATTATTTTGTTATACACACAGAATCTGTGGGTCAGGAATTTGCACATAGTGAAGATGTCTTGTATTTGTTCCATGATATCTGGCACCTTAGATTTGATTCTAAAATACATGGAGGTGACTCTGATGCTCGGAGGTTAGAATCATGTGGATGCTTGACACTCATATCTTGGGGCTGGACTGGGAGAATTCAAGCAACTGGATGCTCACTAAACATCCCTTTCTCCTATAGTCATAAGACCTTTCCTTATGGTCTCTCTGCAAAACCATGGGAAGCTGGACCTTATACATAGTAGCTTAGGGCTCCAAGAGCAAGGACCTAGCCCGGGAAGTCGCATAGCATCACTTCTGCCATATTCTAATTTTCAAAGCAGTCACAAACCCACCTGAGTCAATAGGAGGGAACATAGGCAATAGACATAGGGCAAATAATTTGCAGCCATGTTTTAAAATCACTTCAGCTGTCTTTATGGAATCATGTGCCTGATTTTATCCCTGGCTAGCAGTCTCTAAACCTGGCTATTCTGCTCTCTTCAGAAATTTGGTGGACTACACAATATCCTTTCATAAACTCCTTTTCTAGTTAAATTATCCAGAATTCATTCCTGGTGCTGTCTGTGGCATCTCTGACTGGGACAAACGTCAACCTCACTGAAGAATTATCACCCCAGACAATTCACTAAAACTGATAAATACCAATGGCCTTAAAGCAAGGTAATATAGCTCCTCATTTCTGGAATGCAAGCCTTTGCATCAGGGCCAACTGCACATTTCCTACCTATTACTGAATTCATTCCTCACATTCAATCCCTATTACTGCTTCCCATGTTCAGCCTTTCATCTTCGCTTACTCCTTGTCTATAATCTTGTCCCTGTTCAATCTATTTTCCAACTTGTTCACAGAAAGAACTACCAGTTCAGGTAAGCTCCCATGCTGCCTTCCACTCAAAACCCTCCTTATCTGGCCCTACAAAGGCCACCTACTCATTTCCTTCCGCAACCTCATCCTTATCGCAGCACCACAGGCTTCGATCTCTTTCCTCAACTTTATGCTTTGGCTTTCCTTGTCTCTAGTTTTCTGCTTCAAAAACAACAAGCAGCTCAAATACTCTCCTCTTCTGTCTTGCTCAAGGGACTCCCTCTACTTAGAATGCTTCCCTTCTTTCTTTTCTTTCCAACCTCCCTCTACATATTCCTGGCTAACTCCTGCTCATTCTAGATCACCTCTCAGAATTCTTCCCTTCTTAGTCTGAGTTGGTTCCTCTCCTATGATTATCTCTGAGGCTGTAGTTAGCATACTGTATCTGCCTTTCAGAACTGTGAATCCATGAAGACAAGAGGTAGATCTTGAACATTAATGAGTCCTTGCTGTCAAGGTTAATACCAGCTAACAGTAAATGAATTTTGGTTAAATAAGTAAACGAAATAGACGGTGGGTTTTGTGTCTGATTGCATTTGTGCTCATGGATGCAGCCAGACTCTTGTGATTAAGCAGACACAGAACACAGTGAAGTCCATTGTGTCAGCTTTTTTATTATGGAGGCTAATACTTAATAAATGATGGCAGAAAGAGTTTAGTAAATAATGGCAGCTTTTTCATATGGTGCTTTCTCTGTTGAGACCCAAGGGGTATGTGGAGCAGTCTGCTGACTTCATGCTGTGTTCTAGCAAAGACTTGCAGGCTCCAAATCTAGAACATTTTTGTTACTGCTGCCATCTCTGAAATCACTTGATAGTTGTTGTTGTGATCATAGAACTATCTTGGGTCTAAGGGCTTTTCTCCTTTTACTCTGTTCTAGCATTTTGAATCCCTTCAATTGCTGCCATGGATTAAAAAAAATTTGAGAAGTCCCTGCCAGATTGAAAACCTCCATCCACTTTCAGTATGTCAGTCTATATACAAGAGCTATCATACTGCTGGGTCTAAGGGCACAGACACAGACAACCAATTGAAATAGCAGAAGAAAGAAATAGAAATTAAGAGTACCTACTGCTGCACATTTTTGACTACTCTTAAAACTTACAAGTTGAGAGTTACCCATACAAACAATAATATTTTATGGGGAAGCTTGGGTTTTTAAATCTCACTATTCTACCAATTTATTATTTATGAATAGTTTTCCAATAGATAGTCCATGATATATCTAGAAACAGCATCTTGCCATGTACTTTCCAAGAATAGCTGTCCTAAGGATCGGTAAGCAAATACTATTCTGAAATGTCATGCACCCTATAACCAGCAGATTAAACACACACAACATCATCAACCACAGTCGGAGCAATTCATATAAAATGTTACAAAACATGGTTTCTTTGTTTCTTTGCTTGTTTTCCAATGGAGGATGGACATCAAATGTTGGTGGGCTGGGGGGAGTGCAGTATGCACAGATTCATCAGGTTGAAATATCTCAGAGGCTAAAATACATTTCCAGTGGCTTCCCATGTAACTATTTTAAGCCATAGCATTTCTCATAGATTGGATGTGTGCCTAATCATACAATCAGATTGCTTCAGCTACCAGATGCATATGGGCAAAAATAATAATTCCACACCAAGTTATTATTAGCTTTTATGCCCAAATCATGACTAAGACCCATTTAGTTTTATTCTTTTCCTTAAATATATTTTTATTTCAAATTGACACAGAGTAATTATACATACTTATGGGGTACAGCATGACACTTTCAATGTAGGTATACAATGTGTAATGACCAGATCAGGGTGACCTATTTTTTTTTAGAAGTGATGTGGTCATAATCATTATAGCCAACTTGAATATTTTCCTCCTAGCTTGTGCCCATATTAACAGTTCCCAGTAAGAAATCCTCTTATTAATGAAGTTTCCTTCCTTATGTGTCATCATTTTAATCATAAACCTTTAAGGAAATCCTACTACATATGTTATGTAACATGTTTTCCTTATAAAGCATTGGCACTAGACATTGCTATTATTATTAGG
This sequence comes from Lepus europaeus, assembly GCF_033115175.1. Lineage (NCBI taxonomy): Eukaryota > Metazoa > Chordata > Mammalia > Lagomorpha > Leporidae > Lepus > Lepus europaeus. The sequence goes on from NC_084842.1 coordinate 39,933,005, forward strand.
TCTAGGGCTCTGAAATAAAAGCCAATCACCCAGAATAAGAAATTCTGAAACAATGAGAAATACCTACTACACAAAGGAATAGAATCAGAATGGTCAAGTCCATAGTGATAACATGAGGATGCTCTTTACCTGACAGAAACCATGGAGTACAGGAATCACTACACAAATGTGTATGTGTGTGTATGTGTTACTGAATAACAACTTGGGGAGTTTTATTTCAATAGGATTGATAAGCTTTAAGATCTAACACCATTGGCCCAACTAACTAAAAAAAGAGGAGAAAAGACCCAAATCAATAAAATCAGAGAGCAAAAACAGAATGTAACAACAGACACCACAGAAATAAAAAGAATCATCAGAAATTACTACAAAGAGTTGTATGCCAGCAAACAGGGAAATCTATCAGAAATGGATAGGTTACTGGACATGTGCAACCTACCTAAATTGAACCATGAAGACACAGAAAACCTAAACAGACCCATAACTGAGACAGAAATTGAAACAGTAATAAAGGCCCTGCCAACAAAAAAAGCCCAGGATCAGCTGGATTCACTGCTGAATTCTACCAGACATTTAAAGAAGAACTAACTCCAATTCTTCCCAAACTATTCAGAACAATCAAAAAAGAGGGAATCCTCCCAAATACTTTCTATGAAGCCAGCATCACCTTAATTCCTAAGCCAGAAAAAGATACAGCATTGAAAGAAAGTTACAGACCAATATTCCTGATGAACATAGATGCAAAAATCCTCAATAAAATTCTGGCCAATAGAATGCAACAACACATCAGAAAGATCATCCACCCAGACCAAGTGGGATTTATCCCTGATATGCAGGGAAGGTTCATTGTTTGCAAAACAATCAATGTGATACACCACATTAACAGACTGCAGAAGAAAAACCATATGATTATCTCAACAGATGCAGAGAAAGCATTTGATAAAATACAACACCCTTTCATGATGAAAACTCTAAGCAAACTGGGTATGGAAGGGACATTCCTCAATACAATCAAAGCAATTTAAGAAAAACCTACGGCCAGTATCCTATTGAACGGGGAAAAGTTGGAAGCATTTCCACAGAGATCTGGTACCAGACAGGGATGCCCACTCTCACCACTGCTATTCAATATAGTTCTGGAAGTATTAGCCAGAGCTATTAGGCAAGAAAAAGAAATTAAAGGGATACAAATTGGGAAGGAAGAACTCAAACTATCCCTCTTTGCAGATGATATGATTCCTTATTTAGGGGACCCAAAGAACTCTACTAAGAGACTATTGGAACTCATCGAAGAGTTTGGCAAAGTAGCAGGATATAAAATCAATGCACAAAAATCAACAGCCTTTGTATACACAGGCAATGCCATGGCTGAGGAAGAACTTCTAAGATCAATCCCATTCACAATAGCTACAAAAACAATCAAATACCTTGGAATAAACTTAACCAAGGATATTAAAGATCTCTACGATGAAAATTACAAAACCTTAACGAAAGAAATAGAAGAGGATACCAAAAAATGGAGAAATCTTCCATGCTCATGGATTGCAAGAATCAATATCATCAAAATGTCCATTCTGCCAAAAGCAATTTATACATTCAATGCAATACCAATCAAAATACCAAAGACATTCTTCTCAGATCTGGAAAAAATGATGCTGACATTTACATGGAGACACAGGAGACCTCGAATAGCCAAAGCAATCTTGTACAACAAAAACAAAGCCGGAGGCATCACAATACCAGATTTCAGGACGTACTACAGGGCAGTTGTTATCAAAACAGCATGGTACTGGTACAGAAACAGATGGATAGACCAATGGAACAGAATAGAAACACCAGAAATCAATCCAAACATCTACAGCCAACTTACATTTGATCAAGAATTCGAAACCAATTCCTGGAGTAAGGACACTCTATTCAATAAATGGTGCGGGGAAAATTGGATTTCCACGTGCAGAAGCATGAATCAAGAACCACCTTTCACCTTACACAAAAATTCACTCAACATGGATTAAAGACTTAAATCTACGACCCAAAACCATCAAATTATTAGAGAGCATTGGAGAAACCCTGCAAGATATTGGCACCGGCAAAGACTTCTTGGAAAAGACACCAGAAGCACAGGCAGTCAAAGCCAAAATTAACATTTGGGATTGTATCAAATTGAGAAGTTTCTGTACTTCAAAAGAAACAGTCAGGAAAGTGAAGAGGCAACCGACAGAATGGGAAAAAATATTTGCAAAGTATGCAACAGATAAAGGGTTGATAACCAGAATCTACAAAGAAATCAAGAAAATCCACAACAACAGAACAAACAACCCACTTAAGAGATGGGCCAAGGACCTCAATAGACATTTTTCAAAAGAGGAAATCCAAAGGGCCAACAGACTCATGAAAAAATGTTCAAGATTACTAGCAATCAGGGAAATGCAAATCAAAACCACAATGAGGTTTCACCTCACCCCAGTTAGAATGGCTCACATTCAGAAATCCACCAACAATAGATGCTGGAGAGAATGTGGGGGAAAAGGGACACTAACCCACTGTTGGTGGGAAGGCAAACTGGTTAAGCCACTATGGAAGTCAGTCTGGAGATTCCTCAGAAACCTGAATATAACCCTACCATACAACCCAGCCATCCCACTCCTTGGAATTTACCCAAAGGAAATTAAATTGGCAAACAAAAAAGCTGTCTGCACATTGTTTATTGCAGCTCAATTCACAATAGCTAAGACCTGGAACCAACCCAAATGCCCATCAGCAGTAGACTGGATAAAGAAATTATGGGACATGTACTCTATAGAATACTATACAGCAGTCAAAAACAATGAAACCCAGTCATTTGCAACAAGATGGAGGAATCTGGAAAACATTATGCTGAGTGAGATAAGCCAGTCCCAAAGGGACAAATATCATATGTTCTCCCTGATCAGCGACAACTGAGCACCAAAGGGGAAACCTGTTGAAGTGAAATGGACACTATGAGAAACAGTGATTTGATCAGTTCTTGTCCTTACTGTTGATGTACAATGCAATATTTTATCCATTTTTTTTTTTGTTCTAGTACTATTGGTTGAACTCTGTAATTAACACACATTTATTCTTAGGTGTTTAAATTTTAACTGAAAAGTGATCCCCCTTAAATATAAGAGTGGGAATAAGAGAGGGAGGAGACGTACAATTTGGGACATGCTCAACTGGACTTGCCCCAAATGGTGGAGTTAGAAACGTGCCAGGGGATTCCAATACAATCCCATCAAGGTGGCATGTACCAATGCCACCTCACTAGTCCAAGTGATCAATTTCAGTTCACAAATGATCACACTATAGGTCTAAGAGTCAAAGGGATCACACAAACAAGACTAGTGTCTGCTAATACTAACTGATAGAATCAAAAAGGGAAAAAACGATCCAACATGGGAAGCGGGATACACAGCAGACTCATAGAATGGCAGATGTCCTAAATAGCACTCTGGCCTCAGAATCAGTCCTTAAGGCATTGGGATATGGCTGAAAAGCCCATGAGAGTATTTTAGGCATGGAAAGCCAAGACACTCTGGAAAAAAAAAAGAAGAAGAAGACTTAAATGAAAGATCTCTGTGAGTGAGATCCTAATCGAAAAAACGGGGCCATCAAAGAAGGAGGTACCTTTCTCTGAAGGGAGGAGAGAAATTCCACTTTGACTATGACCCTATCAGAATAAGATCGAAGTCGGCGAACTCAAAAGGCTTCCATAGCCTTGGCAACTCATGACTAGAGCCTAGGGAGATTACTGACGCCATAAACAAGAGTGTCAAATTGTTAAGTCAACAATAGGAGTCACTGTGTACTTACTCCTCATGTGGGATCTGTCCTTAATGTGTTGTCCAATGTGAAGTAATGCTATAACTAGTACTGAAACAGTATTTTACACTTTGTGTTTCTGTGTGGGTGCAAACTGATGCAATCTTTTCTTAATATATACTAAATCGATCTTCTGTATATAAAGATAATTGAAAATGAATCTTGATGTGAATGGAATGGGAGAGTGGGAGATGGGAGGGGTGCGAGTGGGAGGGAAATTATGGGGGGGGGGGGAGCCATTGTAATCCATAAACTGTACTTTGGAAACTTATATTTACTAAATTAAAAAAAAATCTCATTAATACTAAAAAAAAAAAAAGATCTAATGTTAACAATTCTAAGCCACTTAAAATTCTATTAGTGTTATAATAAAAGTAGATTACATGGAAGTATAGCTATAACAACAAAAAGTGTTTCATTATTCAGAAGGTATGAGTTGGGTGTTACTTATACAAACAATATTTGGTGTTTTCTGAGACAAGAAGTTCAGGTTTAACATGAATTTAACTAGGCTAATTAACCCTCTGTTAGGAAACAGCCCTTCATGGAAAGTAAACAAACTTTTAAGTGAGTGTGTGTAATGCCAGTAAAAACTGACTTGCTTCCCTGTCTTTGAGGCCCACCACTTACCAGGCTGAGGAATGCACTTGTGGAGCCACAGGGGAAGAGAAGAAGGTGAAGTATGAAAGACCCGGCTTTGTTAGTTTTCCACCATTCCTTTCATTTTTGCACCTCATTCCTGATCCCTCAGATTCTCCAATTTCTCATCTTATATCCTATTTCTACTGGGTCTTATGTTTGTCCAGCTATTCTAAATCTCCAGGTTTGAACCTGATAACTTATTAAACAAGATCAAAGAAATGCCTTTGTTATGTTTCAGATATGCTTTGAGTGTGTTTACCAAAGGCTCATATGCTGGAGGCTTGGTCCCCAGTATGTCAGTATTAGGAGACAGCAGAACAACTAGGAGCTATGGCCAAATGGGAATAAGTAGGTCTCTGGGGGATGTTCCCAGAAGAGATCAATGTAGTTTTCTCAGAAACCCAGTTAGTTCCCATGAAAGCTAGCCTGGTCCCGTATCTCTCTGGCTTCCTTTCTTGCTGTGTGTTCTCTCGCTGCTACCCATGCTCCCTCCTTGATGCCATTCTCTATAATGTAATGTTTTCAGAAGGCTCTCACTAGAGCCAAGAAATACCATTGTCATGCTCTAGATCCCCAGAACTGTAAGTTAAATAACCCTCTTTTTGTTGTAAAGTGGCCAGCATTAGGTATTTTGTCCTAGTGACACAAAATGGATGCAGACAACCTCTGATGGAATTTCAGGAAGATAGCAATAAGTAATTTAGACCAAAAATGGGTGCTTGGAAAAAATGTGACAAAAGAATTTTAAACCCTTAGCCTTCTCCAATCTACCTACACTTAGGTTCTCAGGGTCAGAGGTCAAGAATGTTGGGAACATCTCATTATTCCTATTTTTGCCTGTCACAAGCTTTGGCCAGACCAACCCCTAAATAATACCCTTAAAATAGATGAGCCAGAGACATTGGCTCACTCTGATCTATCATTCTTCTGTCAATAAAACATTTTAAGTAACTATAAATAACTTTGAACATAGTTACTGGAAAATGGCAAAGCAAAGAGCTCATTCTACAGTGACATAAAAGTAACATTTAAATCAGATTGGACTGAAGCACTGACAACATTTAATAAAATGTTTCTAAGCAACAGGGTTAGAAGAATCAAAAGTTTCAATAGAGCTGACATTAATAGAATGAAGAATCCAAAAATAGCCTCTTGTTCTTATAAGCAATTTGCCCTGGAAGGTAAAGCAAACTCCTTCCCCAAACCCAATTTATTGAATAATAAAGTCTTTCCAAACATCCCATGTATGGTCTCAGCATGGAATGCCCATCTTAATAGCCAAGGCTTAGGATGTAGAAAACACTTGGAGACTAAGAATTGGGAACAACCAGAATTTGAATGTCCTCACCACAGGAAAGCTGCTCCTTCAACCCGTGGGTATTAACATAACATGCAAATAAAAGGAAATGCTTAATATCCCCTTTTATGGATGCATTCAGCCCATCTAAGTAGAAATTTTGATATCCCATTGCTTGTTATGCCCTAGCTTTGTCAGCAGGAAAGATTTTCTGAAGAGAAATGAGTGTCTGTAATAGACCCGAATAAGTGCTTAACAGATTCTTCTCTGGAAGAGAGTATGCAATCTTTTCATGTCACATTAGTGCCACAAAATCAAAAGCCTTTTCATACTTGAGATCAATTCTCCCACCATTGTTTTTGAAATGATAGCTTACAAATCAGTGAAATGTCACATTAGCTTATCCAAGAAATGAGTGCAGTATGTGTGAATGTCCCTTTTAAATAACAGTATGAAGAAAAAGCTTGTGACATACAAATGTGTATTCTTGGCTCTCTATTACCAAAAAAAAAAGTATAATGAAGTAAAAAAAATTTAAAAAGGAAGCCATTGTTTTGGGCACTAGTCTGATTGACAAACAGGTACTGGATATTTTGATTTCTTCATCCCTTCTGCCAGCTGGCACTAGCTATACAGAATCAAGGTACAGAGTGTGTAGATCATTTGGTGTGGGAAAACGGAGTTTGTGTGGAATAGACATATGTTCACATATACGTCTATGCAGAAAGCATACTTTAGAGTTGCTTATTTAACATTTCTTAACACACACACACACACACACATACACTCATAGTACCTTATATCCACTTAAGCAAACCAGAGATAACCTATGAGGTTAAGGGCACATAACTGCTCTGACCCCAGTGATCATACACCATAATAAGCCTGATTTTTCTCCCACATTAGGTCTTTATATATTCCATATACAAATTCTAGAACTATCATTTTGCTTTTAAACTACCTTTCGTTTGAAAAGTAATCAAATGGGCCAGCACCATCGATAGTGCTGGCATCCCATATGGGTGCTGGTTCGTGTCCTGGCTGCTCCTCTTCCAATCCAGCTCCCTGCTAATGCATCTGGGAAAGAAGCAGAGGATGGCCCTGCATCCACATGCAAGACTCAGAAGAAACTCCCTGGCCATGCGTCCATTTGGGGAGTGAACCAGTGGATAGAAGGTGTCTCTCTCTCTCTCTCTCTCTCTCTCTCTCTCTCTCTCTCTCCTCTTTATAACTCCGATATTCAAATACATAAATATTTTTTTAAATTAAAAAAAGAAACATGATCAAATTAACCCACTTCTTGGTAGACCTTTTTTTTTTTTAAACATTTATCTTTATTTAATTGAGAGGCAGAAGAACAGAGAAGACAAAGAGCTCCTCCCGACTCGTTTACTTCCCAAATGCCCATCACAGCTGTGGCTGGGCCAGGCCAAAGCCACAAGCCCAGAATCTGGGTCTCCCAAGTGGGTTCCAGGAAGCCAGCTACTTGAGTCATCACCTGCTAACTCTCAGGGTGTGTATTAGCAGAAGCTGGAGGCAGGAATGAAGCTAGACTTGAACACAGATAACCCATCATGGGATGGGGCCATCCCACATGGTGGCTAAACCACTAGGCCCAATAACTGTCCCATTGGTAGGCATTTCTAAGACAAGGATTTGATGTTAGAGTTTTTGTTGTTTCTGTTACTCCCATCACTTTCCAATGTATCTCAGTGAAGGTGTAAAGCCTATCACAAAGGAAAATGTTTTCAATTGTTACAGAAAAAGATTAGTGCAAAGTTCATTTAAAGTGTATGAAACCTAAAATCAAGCTGCCTATTGCCCCTATCATTTTTCTTAGGTAGCTGTGATCATGCATCCCCCCACTGTTTTTTTTTTTTTTAACCATTATGTATCTTAGATTCTAATATAAGTGCTCAAAGGAATCAGATATGTGAGACGAAAATTGAATGCAAGGCTAATGTTTTTTTACTCAGCTTGTAGCCCTAATACTCTGTTTGCTAATATAGCTACCTTTCATTTTGGTAATGTAATATTGTTTTCATTCAGACATAGTGCCTACATTAATACTGCCTGACCCAACTGACATCAGCACAGATACTTAAATGGCACCCCGCCGTGCAGCGAAGCACTAGGTCAACAGCAGCTCATGGCAGAACAAAACAGTGCCGCTTTGATGGAGAAACAGCTCCTTCTAATTTACACACTGTGTTTCATCCTTGAGAATCAAACTGCAGAAGAATGTTCTGCATTGTTCTAGATTAGCCTTAAAACAATTTTGTAGGTGAGTCAAGTGATTTGGCCTAAGCTGGGGGCATCCCCTGCAGATAAAACCAAACTGGAAGGGCCATGAATTACCTCCATCACTTCACCAAGAATCCAGGCTCTTACATTATTGTTTAGGAGGTTCACAAATGATATGAACACATAAAAAAGTATCTCCAGGCACAAGAGCCGTAGGGAACAGTGAGGTACGCTGAATTAAAAAACTAGAGACGTATTCTAGTCTTGGCTCATTCACTGCCTACCATCATGCATTCAGTGGAAGCCATACTTAGTTCCCTCTCAGACGTGCTGTAGCTCACAGCTGCCATTTATATCAAATTTAAGTTCATAGTGTTGTCTTCAGCCTCAACCACTGTTCTGCTCCAGCTGTCTGAGGGGGATCTAATGCAGAGAGGAGGTGCTCCAACTCTGAAACTGAAATACTTGCACTTGAGTCCTTGGGCTGCCAATGGCCAGCTATATGACCTTGGGCAAGTTATTCAATCTCTCTGGGACTCAATTTCTTAATCTGTAATGGAAAGATGACACCTATCTTGTAGGGCCTTGGTGAAGACTGAGTTGAAATTGTGATATCTGTAGTACCTGACAGAGAGCAGGTATTATGTGTTTGCTAAAGAAACAGTAGTTCCTTCACTGTAATCTTCAGCTTTAAACCCATCTGCTCCACAGAGCTTTCCCAAATAAATAGATGTGGTTTAAGAATCAACAGACAGTTGCTGAGCTGGATTAGCAGTTCCACTATGCTGGTGTATGCATGGTGTCTGGAAGCAACAAGCCGGGCTACTCTTAGATGCTTGATCTACTTCATAGTCACCCCCATGTCTTTATTGTTCTTCTTGTTCCCTGTGTATGTGGCAGCCTGAATGGTGGTGTTCTCTATGGGGAATCATTTGTCACCCACCCTACGGCTCCTGGAAAACTTCTATTCCTCTTTCAACATGAAGCCCAAATATCACCTCCTCTGTGAAACCTTCCTGATTTCCTGGGTTAAGAAGACACTCTCTTTGCATGTTAGTGTTTTAAATGGCCACAAAATTATTTGATATTCCTCACACTGAAAATTAAGGTCAGGGCCAGAATTGTGGATTAAGCTGCCACTTGTGATACCAGCATCCCATACTGGAGTGTTGATTCCAGTCCCAGTGGCTCTCCATTGAACCAGCTCCCTGCTAATGAGCCTGAGAAAGCAGCAGAAGATGGCCCAAATACTTGGGCCCCTGCCACCCATGTGGGAGACCCAGTAGGAGTTCTGGCTCCTGGCTTTGGCCTGGCCCACACCAGGCCATTGTGGCCATTTGGGGAGTGAACCAGCAGATGAAAGATCTCTTTCCTTCTGTCACTATGCATTTCAAATAAATAAATCTGAAAGAAGAAAAAAAAGTTAGGGTTTACATCCCTTCGCCTTGAATTTGAGTGGGCTTAAGGCTGACACATCCAAGACTATGGCAGAAGTGATGCTGGAGTCTTTTTTTTTTTTTTAAAGATTTGTTTATTTATTTGAAACACAGAGTTACAGAAGCCGAGAGAGAGAGAGAGAGAGAGAGAGAGAGAGAGAGGTGTCTTTCATCTGCTTCCAGGTCTCCCACTGTGGATGAAACAGCCCAAGGACTTACACCATCTTCTACTGTTTTCCTTGACCATAACAGAGAGCTGGATTGGAAGTGGAGCAGCTGGGACTTGAACTGGCACCCATATGGGATGCTGGCAGTGCAGGCAGCTGCTTTACCCAATGCTGGCCCCAGACACTAGAGTCTTACAAGGCCAAATCACAAAAGGGGATGTAGCTTTTACCTTATCTGCTGGCACACGCTCACGTGGAGCTTGAGCCTGCCATGCTGGGAGGAAGCTTGGCTCTTTGGAAAGGCCATGTGTCGGCAGCCCTAGTCATTTTTTTCCACTTGGGGTCCCAGATGTCATGGAACAGAGACAAACCATCTCTTCTCTGTGTCTTCTGTGCCCTCCTCTCCAAATTCCTAATCCACTAAATTTGTAAGAATAATAACATAGTTGCTTTAGGCCTGTAAATCCTGGTCTAATTTATTGCAGTAAAATTAACCGGAGGAGCCGGTGCTGTGCTGTAGCAAGTAAAGCCACCTCCTGTGGTGCTGGCATCCCATACGGATGCTGGTTCAAGTCCTGGCTGCTCCATTTCCAAGCCAGTTCTCTGCTATGGCCTGGGAAAGCAATGTAAGATGGCCCAAGTTCTTGGGCCCCTACACCCACGTGGGAGACCCAGAAGAAGCTCCTGGCTGCTGGCTTCATATTGGCCCAGCTCAGCCATTGCAGCCATCTGGGGAGTGAACCAGCGGATGGAAGACCTCCATCTCTCTGTGTCTCTGCCCCTCTAGCAAATAAATAAATCTTTAAAAAAAATGTAATTGGAAAAAATTTTCTATGATTCCAAAAGACTTTGCTTATACAAATATTAAAGCACTCAATCACAGTGCAGAATCATGATTTTTATTTATCACACTCTCTGGATAGCAAATTTCCCAAGGCAAGAACTCTGGTTTATTTACCTTTGGATGCCAAGAGCCAAATATGGTTTCTGGCATAAGATAGATGCTCAATATATCTATAGAATAAATTTCTTTTTGAACGTACAGCCATCAAATAATATTGAATTAAATTACAATAAAATTATAATATGTAATCATAAATTTTTGTTCAATGCCTCAAATTCTGTGAATTCACAAGAACTCTCTGGCTGTGCATATACATTTAACACCTGTGAATATACACACACCTTTTGTGTGAGAATCAGCTCTCCCCAGATACACTGCCCAACATGTTGGGTTCATCATTCAAAGATATCTCCTAAGTTGGACTAGCTTAGAGAAAATTCCTATTTCTTTTTTTTTTTTTTTAAAGATTTATTTATGGAGCCGGCACTGTGGCACAGCGGGTTAAAGCCCTGGCCTGAAGCACCAGCATCCCATATAGGCGCCAGTTCTAGTCCTGGCTGATCCTCTTCCGATCCAGCTCTCTGCTATGGCCTGGGAAAGCAGTAGAAGATGACTCAAGTCCTTGGGCCCCTGCACCCATGTGGGAGACCTGGAAGAAGCTCCTGGCTCCTGGCTTCATATTGGCACAGCTCTGGCCATTGTGGCCATCTGGGGAGTGAACCAGCGGATGGAAGACCTCTCTGCTCTACCTCTCTGTAACTCTTTCAAATAAATAAAATAAATCTTAAAAAAAAGATTTATTTTATTTATTTGAAAGTCAGATTTACTCAGAGGGAGAAGGAGAGGCAGAGAGAGAGAGAGAGAGGTCTTCCATCCACTGGTTCACTCCCCAATTGGCCTCAACAACTGGAGCTATGCCGATCCAAAGCCAGGAGCCAGGAGCTTCCTCCGGGTCTCCCGTGCCGGTGCAGGGGCCCAAGCATGTGGGCCATCTTCTACTGCTTTCCCAGGCCAAAGCAGAGAGCTGGATAGGAAGTGGAACAGCTGGGTCTCAAACCAGCGCCCATATGCGATGCCGCCACTGCAGGTGGCGGCTTTACCCGCTATGCCACAGTGCCAGCCCCAAAGAAAATTCCTATTTCTTCCCTGCTACATAAACTAGGCCTTAGCATAAAACCCTCTTTGAAGTCATCCCTGTTGAATTAGCCTGGAACTTGACAAAGAGCTGCCCTCTGGCTTCTGAACCAATCAGGCAGGCAGACTGCAAGAATCTTAACAGATTCTTTCATGCCCACACCCTTTAACGAGCAGTAGCTTGCACATTGTTCCTTTGATTATCAAACACTCTATTTTTATGCATGTTGAGTAAGCCAAGAAAGTGCAGAGTTTTTGTTTTCATCCCAGCTTTGGCTGCCTATATATAGATCCAGATCATATGTTCACATAGATATGTAACATATATCTGTATATTCACACCACGTTCTCTCCATCGGGTTAGCAGCCTGATTTGGCTCCACTCTGTAGCTTAGAGCTCCTGCTAACACTTCAGGGAATGCTGTTCACTTGCTCCTCTGTGTGTTATGGAGGAAGAATCTGCCAATCCTGCTAAATGCCAAGCAGAAGCTTCATTCTGGCTTCGTTTATTCTGTTGAATTTGAGGTGAATCTTTGATTCAGTGTGCACATGCTAATCAATTACGTCACTTCTCAGATGTCTACTTCCGTAAAAAGCATTTCAAGAGGTCACACAAGTCAACAGCTCATGGAAAGGGGCTGGGATGAAAATATACATAACATTTACCTAAAACTTCAAGACTCTGAGATTTGGATTTATGGAAGGATGCTAATTTGTGAACCATAAAAGTGGGAGATGGGAATTTCTGGGATGGGGTGTAGGTATATGTGTGGCCAATGCAAGGTGTGATAGATGGTGATGGGCCCTGTGGGACAGGATCAAGCTGGCCAAGCAGCCATGGACTTGAAGGCTTATGACCTGAGAAATTTGGGAACCTGGTAAACTACATAAAAAGAGGGACCGGTGCTGTGGTATAGCGGGTTAAACTCCTGGTCTGTGGCTCCAGCAACCCCTATGGGCATGGGTTAACCTCCAGGCCACTCCACTTCTGATCCAGCTCCCTGCTGATGTGCCTGGGAAAGCAATGAAGGATAGCCCAAGTCCTTGAGCCCCTGCACCCATGTGGGAGATCCAGAGGAAGCTCTTAGCTCCTGGTTTCGGACTGGCTCAGCTCCAGCCGTTGTGGCCATTTTGGGGAGTTAACCAGTGGATGGAAGACCTCTCTCTGTCTCCACCTCTCTCTGTAACGCTTTCAAATAAATAAAATAAAATCTTAAAAAAATAAAAATAGAGAGGCCAAACAGTTTCTGAGCACCAATTGATTGTGTGCTTAGGATTGTCTAGCTATATGCCACTTGTGTGCTTTGCCCCAGCCTCATGGCAGGCAATTTTTTTTAAAGATTTATTTATTTATTTGAATGTCAGAGCTAGAGAGAGGGAGGGAGTAATAGAGACAGAAAAGTCTTCTATCCTCTGGTTCACTCCCCAGATGGCCACAATGGCTGGGGCTGGATCAGGCCTAAGCCAGGAGTCAGGAGTTTTATCTGGGTCTCCTGTGTGGGTGGCAGAGGTCCAACCACTTGAGCTATCTTCCATTGCCTTTTCCAGGCCATCAGGGAGCTGGATGAGAAGTGGAGCAGCTAGAACTTGAACTGGTACCCATACGGGATGTTAGCATTGCAGGCAGCAGCTTTTACCCTCTATGCCAAAACACTGGTCCCATGGCAGGTGACTTTGACCCCGCTGAGCCTATCTCTGTCTGTGATAGTGGCTCTTCCTGCCAAGAGTGGTCCACCTCTTGCTTTTAACAAGAAGCCTCTCTCTCTTCACTGTGTCCAGGGTTGCCTAGCACGATCCCATTCCACCTTCAAATTTCATCTCAACTTTTATTTATTGCTTTTCTTTCCTGACTTCAGAAAACCTGTCCAAGTCTCCATATTGGATCTCAATTTTCCTGTCTCATATCTTCAGATATTACCTCTGAATTGGCTGTTTCCCCCTAGCCTATGAATGTTCTCAAATCTAGACACACCTTGTCGACTGTTGTCTCCTCCAGAGATCTCATTGTCTATTTCAAGAAATGTTAAACCCCTGAGAATGATGTTCAAGTCCCTCTAAATATGCTTGAAATAGTTTTTTCCAACCTTATCTCCACTTCCCTCCATTCACGTCATCATTGCTGCATCTATCAGATTCTGAACCCTATGCCTCTAACCGCCTGAATTTGCCACATGTATATCTTTACTAAACTCTTCCCTTTGCTTTTCTGTCCACTGAAATCCCATTTACTCCTCTAAGTAAATCTTAAATCACATTCCTTCCAGAATCAACCGTAAAATGAAATTTTTTTCATGGGTACCAATATATTTCAGCACAATAACAACCAACCCCCAAATCTAAGTAACTTGCAATAAAACCTGATTACCTGATTTCTTACTCTTTGTATGTATTAGCTGTGGATCATCTCATTCTAGGGCCCAGGCTAAAGGAGCAGCCCAATCTGGGTCATTCTTGTGGCTAAGGAAGAACAAGTGAGAGGAGAAATCTGCAATGAACCTTACATATTTTGCTTGGAGATGGCATCTATCTGGTTCTCTCGCATTGCATTAGCCAAGCCACATTGTATGGCCAAATCAAGGTCTGGGAGGGTGGGGACATCTAATCCTCTTCTATGGAAGGGAAAAGTCAATAACTGCAAATATGATCTTATAGTGTTTTGTCTTCATCTTTATTAATGTAAAGTAGTATGCTTTCTATTCATTTTATTAGAAGAACTGTGCTTTGATCTTTGTATCTCCATCTTATTCTTGAGATAATAGAATATTTAGAGATTATAAAATACATTTGTCTAATGTAGGATACGTAATTTTGTTTTTACTTAAATGTCTTTATAGTGGATAAGAACTGCATTTAGTAAATATTTATAGAACACTTACTTTGTTTATAAAGCATTGTATGTCACACTGGAGAGTCCAAGACAGTTCTATATAGTGAATTTGACTGATTGCTTAGTGAAATTTTAACCAATAGGACAGTTATAGTCAGGGTTTTTATGTATAAAGCTATTTTATAATAGGACATTAAGCACCTACAAAATCATAGTCTAGTGGAAGAGCAGCTGAGAGGCATGATCAGATTCCTGATTTCAGAGCACACCACTATGGGTGAGATTCAGAGACAGAAGGCTGATCTTGTTGTCAGCTCTGGTGCTGGCACAAATGACTCCCATGCTCACAAGACTGAGTCCTACACACTGGAATGCTGAATCCAATGACCTGGCCTCAATGACCAGGCAAGGTGTCGACCTCAAAAGCACAAAAGAAGCCTCTGCTCCTCTTCCACATTTCACAAGTGCATCTCATCGACAGAAAATGTTCACTTCCAGAGCCCCAGCTGCAAGAGGATCAAGACAGTGCAGTTTGAGGTTATCTATATATCTGTGGTTTGGGGATTTTAAAATTTCATTTGGAAGGCAAAGTGACACAGAGGGAGATATAGGGAAAGAGAGAGAGACAGAGAGATCTTCCATCTGCTGGTTCACTCCCCAAATGGCTGCAACAGTCAAGTCTGGGCTAGCTGAAGCCAGGAACCAGCAACTCCAGCCAGGTCTCCCACTTGGGTAGCAGGGGTCCAGGCACTTGGGTCATCTTCCACTGCATGCCTAAGCTCAATCGCAGGGAGCTGGATCAGAAGTGGAGCAGCTGAGACTTGAACTGGCACTCCTATATGAAATGCCAGCATCACAAGTGACATCTTAATTCACTGCATCACAGTGCCTCCCCAACTTAATTTTTTTAAGGCAGAGAGAGACAAAGATAGAAACAGATGGACAGAGAGATCTTTCATCTACTGGCTCATGCTCTAAATGCCTGTAACAACAAGGGTAGTCCAGGTTGAAGCCAGGAACCTAGAACTTAATCTGGATTTCCTATGTGAGGGACCCATGGGACCCAACAACTTAAGCCATCCCCTGCTGCCTCTCAGGATGTGTGCTACTAGGAAGCTAGAATCAGAAGAGGAGCTGGGGTTGAACCTAGATACTTCAATATGGAGTGCAGGCACATGAAGCAGTGTCTTAACCACGTGCCAAATGCCAGCTCTCCCTGTGTTTTATAAAAGTAGAAGCATATGCCAAATGCCTTATACTATAGGCAGCGTACTCCATGAGGCTACCTGAGCTCTCTGGCATGGAATCATGGAACTGAGTTATCTGCTACCCACATACTCTCCTGTTTTATACAAGTTGCTTAATAGGTTGTCTTGAAAATGGAGACTGACTTCACAGTATTGCTGTATGAAATATATTATTCTGAAATACATAAAATAGGTGTTAATTAGTATAATTTGTCTATTAAAGTGCAAATTAAGTTCAGTATCAGTAGGTTTGATGGGCTCAGACTGAATTTGATGCAAAAATGGGACTCGGGGTGGGGCGGGGGAGGGCTTGTGGCACAATAGGTTAATTCACTATTTGGGATTCCCACATCCCATATCAGAGTGTTGGTTTGAGTTCTGGCTCCTCTGCTTCCAATCTAGTTTTCTGCTAATAAGGCAAGGCAAGTGCTTGACAGTTCAAGTACTTGGGTCCCTAACACCTACGTGAGAGACCCAGATAGAGTTCTGGGCTTCTGTCTTTGGCCTGGCTCAGCCCTGGATGTTGCTGGCATTTGGGGAGTGAACCAGCTGGTGGAAAATCTCTCACTCATTTGCTCACTCCCTCTGCCTTTCAAATAAACAAATAACATTTTTTAAATAGGGGCTCTGAAAACTGTACCTCTTCACCAGTGTTTTGTGAAGGATGAAGTGACGATGGAAGACAAGTGGATAAAAGGAGTGAGAGGGAAGATACTGGGTAATAAGCAAAGCACCTGACAAGCTATGAGTTTCCACTCTTCTCCTAGAAGATGTGATGGCTGAGACTCCCTTGGCTATCTAGGGAAATAGAATTCCATGAAGGGAGGTCTTTAATTTTACAGATTTCCTCATTAAGCTATGCAACCTAGGATGAAAATCAGTGCTAGCAAGTTGAACAATATAGAGGGAAAGTGTAATGTTAGGTCTTATCTTTGGAATAGGTACTGATGATTAAGATTGATTTTCAATGATATTTTTAGTAGTGAAATACTAAGTCCACTACTGAAGGAAGTCCTATTCTAATCACACAAATACCTTCATTTTTTTCATGTTTTGTTCCAGTCTCAGTCATGGGCATATCCTTTCAATTGACAGTTGCTGTGGTATAGGTATGGTTTGTCCCTCAAACAGTTCACGGACTAGAATCATGGCCCCAATGTGGTGATGCTGCGAGGTGGTAAGTGGAGATGAGGGGGTGGGAGTGTACTTACAACAATGGTGACAGGGTTGTCAGAGGAAGCATCCCAAAAGCGAGGAAGCTGCCAAGCCAGAATGACAAAGTGTCACTTCTACCATGTTGTATTTTTTTAAGGACTCACAGAGTCTATGCAAATCTAATGCAGGAGTGACAGAGCCCATTGTAGACGACCATGTACTTTGGGAAATATTGTGGGCATTGTTGGAAAATACAATCAGCCACACTACCCTAGTGTCAAGATTAAAACAGTAAGATTTGAAAGAGATCTTGTTCATTGTGATGCAGAATAAAAATCGGGGAGCTATAATCATGTTGGTGAAAATTTCTATGAGAATAACCTTCCTCCTCTCTTTTATATTTTGCAATAAACTTACTCAGAAACCTCACAGGTCTATAGCGTTGTGGAGGACAGGGAGAATGGCTTCTGGGTTTCCTGTTGTTGCAGGGGTTAGTACTACAGAATCTAGAAGGTGCTCATGGTTACAGCCATACCATAGGGTCAGTACACTCAGGGATAGTGCTCCTCACAGCTCCATTCACAGTCATTTCTACAACACCTTTGCTCATCAGCCTTTAACAGTCAAAGTTCTAAAAGATCATGTTTCAAGGAAATTTCCCAAATATTTTTCTAGCTTCCACGATCTCAGCAGGGAAGAAAGGAGGATCTAGGAAAACCAATCTGAGAGGGAATCCAATTCAACGAGAGAGGACCTTTGGAGGCATACTGACACTTCTTAAGGCTTCTTTTACTTTCATCCTCACAATGTTAGAGTTAGAAATCATCATAATCTGTGGCCGGTGCTGTGGTGCAGCAGATTAAAGCCCTGGCCTGAAGCACCAGCATCCCATATAGGCGCCGGTTCTAGTCCCGGCTGCTCCTCTTCTAATCCAGCTCTCTGCTATGGCCTGGGATAGCGGTAAAAGATGGCGCAAGTCCTTGGGCCCCTGCACCCACATGGGAGACCCAGAAGAAGCTCCTGGCTCCTGGCTTCAGATCGGCACAGCTCTGGCCATTGTGGCCATCTGGGAAGTGAATCAGGGGTTGGAAGACACTTCTCTCCCTCTCTGCCTCTCCTCTCTCTGTAACTCTGTCTTTCAAATAAATAAAATAAATCTTTAAAAAAAATCATAATTTGCATAATGAATAAAGAGGATCTATATTTTTAGGCTTTGATTGTGACAGCAAAATCCATTTTCTCCTCTGAATCATGTATTCAAATGACCACCCCTTCTTTACTAGTCCACATCCCAGTACACTAGAATTTGCATTCTGATCCCACACTATTCAGCTGAAGCTGTTCTTAGTGTGGTCATCTAAACACTGATCACATCAACATGTAAGAGAGTAAGAAGGGAATTTCATAGGCTGAGCCTAGAACTTTTGGTGCCACTCTTCCCCTAAATTCTACCCAACTGAGCTACTGTGAAGTGTTCCTAAAACACCTTTTGTATCTGCAAGCCTCTGCACATGAGCCATTTTCCTGGTGTTCACTTTCCCCATTGGTCTATCTTTGGACTCTATCTTTTTTTTTTTTTTTTTTTTTTCTGACAGGCAGAGTGGATAGTGAGAGAGACAGAGAGAAAGGTCTTCCTTTTTGCCGTTGGTTCACCCCCCAATGGCCGCTGCGGACGGCGCATCTCACTGATCCAAAGCCAGGAGCCAGGTGCTTTTCCTGGTCTCCCATGCGGGTGCAGGGCCCAAGCACTTGGGCCATCCTCCACTGCCTTCCTGGGCCATAGCAGAGAGCTGGCCTGGAAGAGGGGCAACCGGGATAGAATCTGGCGCCTCAACCGGGACTAGAACCTGGTGTGCCGGCGCTGCAAGGCGGAGGATTAGCCTGTTAAGCCACGGCGCCGGCCCTGGACTCTATCTTAAGGACAGTACCAGTGTTACTTCCTTTTTATACCTCTCCTTAATACTTCCTCTCTCATCCCATTAATTGCTCCTTATCTATATTTTCTATACTTTATAGTCTCCTCTTATACCATATTTGAAGTACTTTAGATGTTTAGATTTACTTCTCCTTACAGTGCATTGCACACAAAATGATAATAATTAAAATTTGTTGAATTCATGCCTCTAATTTTCCTTTGAAAGAAAGGAATTGTCCCCACTTGTTTTCTATCACCCTACATAGGCAGTCTCCCCAAAGCAGATGGATACGAGCTCAGGAGCATACACACAGTATGCTCTGGTTCTGGAAGAAGGCTGCTCGGGAGCTTAGAGGAAATCCAAATACTTACAAGCGTACTGAGGTTCACATGAGTGGTTGTGATGAGTCTAACATAGATCTAGGATAACTCTTTAAGGCTTTTACTGCAAAAATAATGACAGAAATTGAAGACATGAGATGGTGATGGAGGAAGTTACAGAGACAGGAGGCATCCCCGATCTTTCTCTGCTTCAAGTACTCTCTGGAATTGTGTGACCCAAATTGTATTCTACGTAAGCCCAGTTGGCAGCCATTGCATTTTCTCAGACTACTATTCAATGTTCTTGAGATACAGTTTTATTTCATCATTACTTAAAGAATATAACTTCTAAATTTACCTTATTAGACAACCTCTTGGCAGCAGGGAATAAAAATCATATGAGCTTATTACCTGTGGTTACTAAACTACTCAGGCAAAGTTCCAGCCCAGCATGGTCAAGGTTTCCTGGAGGGGCTGACACTGTGGCGCAGCAGGTAAGGCCGCTGCCTGCAGGGTCAGCATCCCATATGGACGCCAGTTCAAGTTCTGGCTGCTTCATTTCCAATCCAGCTCTCTGCTATGGCCTGGGATGGCAGCAGAAGATGGCCCAAGTGCTTGGACCCCTGCACCTGCATAGGAGACCTGGAAGAAGCTCCTGGTTCCTGGCTTTGGATAGGCACAGCTCTGGCCATTGTGGCCATGTGGGGAGTGAACCAGCAGATGGAAGACCTTTCTCTCTCCCTCTCTCTCTCTCTGCCTCTGCCTCTTTGTAACTGTGCCTCTCAAATAAATAAATATTAAAAAAAAAAAAAACAAGTTTCATGTATATCAGGATCACCTGAACAGTGAAGAACACAAATTGCTGTGTCCTGTCCTTAGATTGAGCAGATCTGAACTGGGACCTGAGTACTCACCTTTCTAACAACACAGTCCCAGGTGATGCTGATGCTCCATGTCTGGGGACCTCACATTTTAAAAATATTACTTATATATTTGATATTATTTTTGTGAAAGAGAGAGAGAGGGGTCTTCTGTTTGATATTTTACTCTCCAAATGCCCACAATGGCTAGGCCTGGGCCCGCGGAAGCCAGGATCCAGGAATGTAGTAAAGGTGCCTCACATGGGTGGCAGGAGGACAAGTATCCGAGTCATCATTGCTGACTCCCAGTGTCTGCATCAGCAGGAAGCTAGAGTCAGGAGCTGGAGGTGGGCACTCAACCCAGTCCCTCCAATAGGACATGTGAGCATCTTAATTGCTAGGTCAAATGTCCAGTCCCCGTGACCTCACTTTGAGAACTGGTGCTTTTGCTCATTTCGCATGTCCTTCTCCAGGTAGGATTTTGTAGGTCTTCTTGGCTTCATATAATGCTCCATAGCATCCCCATGTAATGGGGTGTGATCACAGGCAATGAATATCAATAATGTGAGGCATGCTGCATCAGAAAATAACAGAGAGGTGGGTATTAGCCACAGTGACTTACGTTGCCACTTGGGATGCTTGCATCCAATATCAGAGTGCCTAGTTCAAGTCCAAGCTACTCTACTTCCAATGTTCTAGTGCACATCCTGGCGAGCAAATGATGGTGTAAGTACTTGGGTCACTGTCACCCATGTGGGAGACCCAGAAGGAATTCCAGGCTCCCTGCTTAAGTCCGGCCCAACCTGCCTATGTGGGCATTTGGGGAATTAACCAGTGGATAGAAGATCAATCTTTTCTCTCTCTCTCTTTTTCTCACTGCCTTTCAAATAAAATGAAAATCAATAAAATGAAAATAACAGAGACAAAGTTTCCAAAAAAGAAAGACATACATTTAACTAGTAAGAAAAAAGTAGGTATCTCACAAATTCTATTACACCAATTTTTACCTATGTCAAGGGTAAGCGTGCCTCCCTTTGATCTCTTTTGCAAAGACTTAAAAAAATTATCTCACCTAAAGAAGTTCTGTTTGATTTTCCTCAAAAACATATTCTCTTTACCCAATTGTTTGGCCAATCCTCCCTCCCATTGTTCTATGCAAAAACAATGCTGAATGACTTAAGGTCATTATGTTAATAAGAGTAATCACATATATACACACATTTTTCACAACTTGGTGTCAACTGGCATGTCACTTTGTGCTTTGGAATCAAATAAAATTGGCTCAAGTCCCCAGCTCACACATTGTGGGAAATTATCTGACCTTCCAATGTTTCCATGTACTTTGTGGGCTTCTGTTTTTGCCTAGTCATCTTTAGCTACTGTTTTCTTTTCTTTAATTTTAAATCATTCTCATTCATTGCTTTTTGAATTTGACACTTACACAGTTCAATCACCTAAATGGGAACCTGTATTCTCACAAACACTAGTCCTCCAAGACTTTTTTGTATCATGGGCCCTACTGAATATTTGTGGATAACAGAAAAGGATTAGATAATTCTAATCTAATTTAAAAATTTGAGTGTTAGACATCTTTTTAAATGCTAAAAAAAAAAAAAAAAAGGCTGGGGCTGGCACTGTGGCATGGTAGGTTAAGCCTCCACCTGCAGCACTGGCATCCCAAATGGGCACCGGTTCTGTTACCAGCTGCTCTGTTTCCAATCCAGCTCCCTGCTAATGGCCTAGGAAAGCAGTGGAGGATGGCCCAAGTACTTGGGCCCCGGCACCCATGTGGGAAACCCAGAAGAAGCTCTTGGCTCCTGGCTTCAGATCAGCCCACCTTCAATACTGTGGCCATTTGAAAAGTGAACCAGTGGGTGGAAGACCTTTGTCTCTGTCTCTCCCTCTTTCTGTCTGTGACGCTCTCAAATAAATAAATCTTTTTAAAGAAAAAAAAAAGTTATCAACTTAGAAAAAGATAGGAGATGGCATGGAGCCACACAAAAAGCCACTTCTTTGAACTCTATCAACGCTTGGAATTGCTTGGCCTCCAAGATTCTTTCATTCATTCAACATGTATTTATTGAGCAACTGCCGTGAATCAGGTACAATGAAAGACACTGCAGGTATAATAACTACTAAGACAGAGTAGTGCTGGGGAGAGAAAATGAGGTTAGTAAACTAGACTGTGATAGATTTGTGTTCGTAAGAAAGGTTTAACCTAGGCTAAGTGTGACTTCCTCTATATAGGTAGTAACCTTAGCTCCTTCTTGAAAGGTGAGTTGGAATGAGCCAGTTAAAGAGAGAGGAAAGAGAAGGATGAGGTTAGAGGATTTAAGTAATGAATATCCTGAAATAACATGCCAAGGGATTTGTATTTCAATGGTAAAATGTGAATCATAGTGCCTAGTATAAAATGAATTCTTATTAAATCTTATCCTTCATTTTTTATGCTATGGGCAATAGAAGTCAGTGAAGGATTTTAAGTGGTGTGTGTGTGTGTGTGTGTGAGGGTGGGGGATGGTGTTGACACAATAAAATTTACAGCGTGGAGCTCCCTTTGGCTACAGGGAGGAAAGAGATTACAGAAGATCACTATCAGAAGCAGTGAGGCAGCATGGAGCCTGATGGAGTAATCTGGCAAAGTATGATGCTGGCTATAGAAGAAGAATAGCAGTGGGGAAGAGAAAAAAGTGGTAAAGTGTTATATAGATGGGTATGGGGGTGACAAAAAGGGTGGTGTCAAGCAAATAACTAGTGATGATGCCTTCTCTCAGATAGGGATCCCTGGGGAGAGGGGAGGAGCTAGGAGGAGAAGGAAATGATGCTTTCAATGTCCAGGTTTAATGCCTATGGGACATACAGGCAGCTGGACATAGTTTGAAACTAATGAGAAAATCTGCACTAGAAACATGAGCTTTGAAATTTGGCAGCCTGTAGAGTAACTAAGTCCAGAGAGTGTATGAAGTCGCCCTGAGGCAGATGAGGGAAGAACCTTGACAGCCAGCTTTAGTCAGAGGATGAACAGAGGAACAACAGCTGCTCCACAGGAACAAGACTCCAGAGAAACAGGAGAAAACCCAGAGAGAGCAATGCTATGGAAGCCAAGAGGGAAAGTATTTCAAGAAGATAGTGTTGCAAATTTCAGTGGAAATTCAAATCAGATTAAAAATGTAGAGGCTGGCATTACAGCATAGTGGGTTAAGCTGCTGTTTATACACCAGCATCCCACATGGGTACTGGTTCATGTCCCGGCTGCTCCACTGCTCATCCAGCTCTCGGTTAACTGTGTCTGGGAAAGCAAGGGAAAATGGCCCAGGTCCTTGGGTCCCTGAACCCACATGAGAGACCTGGATGAAGTTCCAGTCTCCTGGCTTCCTTCTGGTCCAGCCACGGCCACTGTGGCCATTTGGGGAGTGAACAAGTAGATGGAAGATATCTCTCACTCTCTTTCCCTTTCTCTCTCTCTGTAACTCTACCATTCAAATAAATTAATTTTTTAAAAGGATTTTAAAAATTTCTTAACTATTCTCTCAGTCTTAGTTGAAACTACTATACACTTTTGTGGGAATATGCCCTCTCAACTCTATTATTAGAATTTTTATTTATCCTTGACCTCATTTGCCCCCTTACATAGCTTAAATCCCTTAATCAGACACTCTAAGGTTGTCCTGGTGTAGCAGTTCTGAAACAACTCATGTTAAACAACCTAGGCTGGCACTGTCTGCTGTTTATTATCCCTTTTTCTCCCTGTTTCCACTTCTTAATCAGCGTCTAAAACCTACCTCATTGTATGTGTTTGAAACATTTTCCATTTTCCTCCCCCAACTCTCAAACTCAGCAAAAACATCCACTGGTGTGAGCTTCCTTGGAAACCTCCATCTCACACTCAGACTGTCTTATCTTTTCCCCTTCTTTCCCTCTTTCAGTCTCCCTTTCTCAATCTGACCTCCTGTGACCCTCACTACTGCTCACAAACTACCCCTGAATGTATCTGATTTCCTTTCTACCTTTGCCATGGCATTCTAGTCTGTTACGAACTTGAACTGTTATGTGCTAGACAGACTCTAGGATGCCCCATAACCCTTGCCTAATTAATTCATGCCCTTTACCCCAAAATAGCCCTTCCCTAAAACCTCTATGTCCTCCAACAACCATTATTTTTCTCTTTTTCCTTTGTTAGAATAGTTCTAGAAAGGTAAATAATCTAGATTAGCTGCATTCGCATTCTTATTACTCACTCTGTAGTGCATTAAAAATGACCTCAAATTCTTGGACATTCCTTCCACTGAGAAGTAGAATCTATTTCTCATCCCCTTGACTCTGGGGGAGCTTTGTGACTTCCTTTTATGAACAGAATGTGGTTCAAACAATACTGCGTAACTTTAGAGAATGGGACTTAAGACATCTACAGCTTTAACTCTTATGCACTTAGAAGATACCCTCCTGCAATCCCACTAACATGCTATGAAAAGCCCAAGCCTCAAGCATACACCATGGGAGGCATAAGCAATGCTCTCACATCAACAGCCCCAGTTGAGTTCTCAGCCAACAGCCAGCACTGACTGCCTATTCTATGAACGAGTCATTTTTAACATTCCTACTCAATCAAGCCTCCAGACGACTTCAGCCACCAGTGCCCTCACCAGCATCATTTGGAGCTGAAGAATCACCACACTGAGCCCAGTCAATTTACAGAAATGTGAGAAAGAATGAATTATGCTATTATTTCTTTTTTTTCCTTTTCTTTTTTTTAAACTTTTATTTAGTAAATATAAATTTCCAAAGTACAGTTTATGGATTACAATGGCTTTTTTCCCCCCATAACTTCCCTCCCACCCGCAACCCTCCCATCTCCTGTTCCCTCTCCCAGTCCATTCACATCAAGATTCATTTTCAATTATCTTTATATACAGAAGATTGATTTAGTATATATTAAGTAAAGATTTCATCAGTTTGCACCCACACAGAAACACAAAGTGTAAAATACTGTTTCAGTACTAGTTATAGCATTACTTAACATTGGACAACACATTAAGGACAGAGATCTCACATGAGGAGTAAGTACACAGTGACTCCTGTTGTTGACTTAACAATTTGACACTCTTGTTTATGGCATCAGTAATCTCCCTAGGCTCTGGTCATGAGTTGCCAAGGCTATGGAAGCCTTTTGAGTTCGCTGACTTTGATCTTATTCCGACAGGGTCATAGTCAAAGTGGAAGTTCTCTCCTCCCTTCAGAGAAAGGTACCTCCTTCTTTGATGGCCCCGTTCTTTCTACCAGGATCTCACTCACAGAGATCTTTCATTTAGGTTTTTTTTTTTTTTTTTTCCAGAGTGCCTTGGCTTTCCATGCCTAAAATACTCTCATGGGCTTTTCAGCCATATCCCAATGCCTTAAGGGCTGATTCTGAGCCAGAGTGCTGTTTAGGACATCTGCCATTCTATGAGTCTGCTGTGTATCCCGCTTCCCATGTTGGATCGTTCTCTCCCTTTTTGATTCTATCAGTTAGTATTAGCAGACACTAGTCTTGTTTGTGTGATCCCTTTGACTCTTAGACCAATTGATCACTTGGACTAGTGAGATGGCATTGGTACATGCCACCTTGATGGGATTGTATTGGAATCCCCTGGCACGTTTCTAACTCCACCATTTGGGGCAAGTCAGATTGAGCATGTCCCAAATTGTACATCTCCTCCCTCTCTTATTCCCACTCTTATATTTAACAGGGATCACTTTTATGCTATTATTTCAAGACACTGCATCTGGAGGTATGTAATAAGCAGCAATAATTAACTAAAACACTCAATGCTTTTCATCTATCTGTGCTGTTGAATAAAATGTATAGGATGCCATTGGTTTGGACTGAGTTCCTGCACTTGGCTCAACAGACCAAACAAAAATGAAGTCACTCCCATTGAAGTTCCACATCACCAAGCTGAAACTGAATTCTTTATCCCACCTTCCAAGAAATCACATAAGTGAGAGATAACAGCCAAATCCCCAAACAAGCCAGTTATAGCAGAATAAGGAAGTCCCCTCTGCTCTAACCTTTACAGAGAAAATAACTTTCATCAATACACTTTTTCTGTTTTTTCTTTTCTCAGCCCTTTACTGTGTATAAAGGCAACCTCCCCTGTTCAGCTCAGCAGAACATCCATTTTATTTTACAAAATGTTGCCAGATTCTAGAATTTTGTTGAAAATGCCAATTAAGATCCTTAAAATGCATTTGTTGTAATTTTGTGATCCAACATTACTGGAGAAATTCTTTTTGAGAAGCTAGTTACCTTTGGCTCAAAATTCAGGTTTTTGGTTTTTGTTTTGTTTTGAAACAGCTCCAAGGCATATGACACTAGTGACATTCTTTCTCTCTATTGGTGCAACTTTTTCTCCCTTCATTTCCATAGCAAAACCTGGCACTCAATTTCTTCTCTTCATTCCCTAAATATAGATGCCCCTCCAGGCACTGTCCTTGGACATTATTTTCTATGTTCTTTTACACAGAAGTCGCCAATCTTATTTTTTTTTTTACTTTTATTTAATAAATATAAATTTCCAAAGTACAGCTTATGGATTACAGTGGCTTCCCCCCACATAACTTCCCTCCCACCCATCTCCCATCTCCCACTCCCTCGCCCATTCCATTCACATCAAGATTCATTTTCAATTATCTTTATATACAGATCAATTTAGCATATATTAAGTAAAGATTTCAACAGTTTGCACCCACACAGAAATACAAAGTGTAAAATACTGTTTGAGTACTAGTTATAGCACTAATTCACATTGTACAACACATTAAGGACAGAGATCCTACATGGGGAGTAAGTGCACAGTGACTCCTGTTGTTGATTTAACAAGTAACACTCTTGTTTATGGCATCAGTAATCACCCTAGGCTCTTGTCATGGGTTGCCAAGACTATGGAAGCCTTTTGAGTTCGCCAACTCCGATCTTATTCAGAAAAAGTCATAGTCAAAGTGGAAGTTCTCTCCTCCCTCAGAGAAAGGCACCTCCTTCTTTGATGGCCCGTTCTTTCCACTGGGGCCAATCTCATTTAAATAACACCACTATGCAATAACGTTCAAATCCTTTAAAAGGCATAATAACCCAAAGCTCAATGTTTGGAAATGGGCCAAACAGGATTTTAATCTTGGACATGTGGCATTAGGCAAATGGTTTAACCTCTCTAACCCTTCATTTTCTCTGCTCATAAATCTGTATAATAGGGTCTTGCTCTTAGAGATACCACATCATCCTGCCACAGAAAAAGTATTGAGGATATCAGTGCTTTCCAATGTTTTACACAGCTTACATACAAAAAACAGAACAATGGTTATACGCGCTCTGGGGTTAAATGGAGGCAGCTGCTCAGGTCAAAGAAAATACGGCATGAGGGCTCAGCCTCTCCAGCCCCTCGCCCAGCCCCCATCCTAGGCCATGATCAATATTTAGACCCATCAGCCCATTATTGGCATACCAATGGGAAGCACTACAGGAAATGGAAGCAATTATCATCCTCCTATCAGGTCCTGACCTTTCTCTAGGGCTCCAAGCCCACAGTAACAACCTCTGCTGGACACGTTCCACTACTTCATGCCAAGACCAAACGGTGGCTCTAAAAGTGAGGTAACTGGGCCAGCAGCAGCATCTCCTGAGAGCCTGGTAGAAATGCAAATTCTCAAGCTTCAACCCAGACCTACAGAATCATCAGCCCTGGAAAGGAGCCCACCGGAGTCCATTTTAACAAGCCCTCCAAATCATTGTGATGCAGGCTAACATTCAAGGACCACTGGTCTATGGTGATTTCAACTCTGACTGGCTAATCCTGCTCCTCTCCCTCTGCTACCTAAGTTGATTTATTCCACAGCCCTCCCAGCTACCCTGGCCCCAAACCTCCCACTCATTCCTCATTCCTTCAGTCACCTGCCTTCTGCATCTAATCAGGCACCAATCCTGTCTTATTCACAGTGCTTCCTTTTTCCTCCGTGTTCGCAAGACCATTCCTCAAAGGGGAAGCTAGTCAGTGTCTCCCGCACCAATTCATTTAAAAGTCAATTTGCCCATAACCAATTACACTAATTGCCAGTTAGAATAAAGCAAATCTATTTAACAATTAATTGCATGAAGTCAAAACTGCCCATAATTCATGACTTCTATTACTTCTAAGTTTACTGAGTTCTTGCTGCTCTCCAGATATTTGATAAATATCTAATTCTATTTTTCTAGTTGATATTTTTTAATGTTTTAGTTTTCTTGCAGTAAATTGGAGTTTATTTTGGCTTTGGGTATAAAATGAAGGTCAAATTGTCTCTCTGCCTGCTTACTCTGTCAGGGAGAAAGCTCCTCATTTATAATTCGAAGTTCTGAAATCTAAGCCACTTACAACCTTATTGCCCCCCAGACCGAGCAGAAGCATCAAAGTCCATAGCCAGGAAGACTGAAGTGCTGTGAATGTCCTCTCACAAGGGGGTGACTGTCCCACTTTCTACATTTAGCCCATTTTTCATGAGTAGTTAAAATGGGTTAATTTTCTGGAAACTAAGACAGAAATATCCTTGGACAACTCAACTGTAAATCCTTAAACTCCCCAAAATTAGTACAGTTGACTCTCCATATCTTTGGTCTCTACATCTATAGATTCAATCAACAGCAGATTGAAAATGTCCCCCCCTCCAAAATGTTACATTGTACAGTTAAGTCTACATAGATGCATGTGTACCAAATACGTGCAGACTTTTTTCCTTATTATTCCATGAATGAAGGATGGCAACTATTTACATAATATTTCCATTGTATGTGAAGGATTATGGCCTAGAGATGATTTAAATTATAAGGAAGATTGTGTAGATTATATGCAAATACTATACCAATTTATATAAAGACCTTGAATATGCATATATTTTGGTATCTGGAGGGTCTAGGAATCAACCCATTCCTGGAAGATAATGAGGAATGACCTTTCAGGGCAACTAAATTTTCTGGATCTTTCCTTACTCTGAGACAGTTTCTCTATATGCCCCTCAAGGCAATCATGGCCCTAAGGAAGGAAGCAGGAAGGAGGAAATAGAGTAGGAGACTGCTTGGTAAGAGAAAAAGGTGAGCCCAACCCTTCTGCCCTCAATGAATGTATAAAGAAAGAGGAAGGCACTAGGTTCAAGGCTGAGAACCCATACAACAAATGAAAGATGAAGAGAGAAGCATACAAGACTATTTATTATATGTGTTACACAACACAGAAGCTTTCAGAAATGAAGGTCCATGAATACAGAAAATCTATACATCTTCATGGACAAGCGGGCAGAGGTGTGGCTGGAGGGCAAAGGGGTGTGATATTAGGCTAATGAACTGATAGGAAGTGGGGGCAAGAGTAGCAAGCCTTGTTTGTTCAGATTCTTCTGTGTGATATTCCTTCACCTGGGATGTGAGGTAGAACACCTGTCACATGTGGGTCCTTAAGCGAGAGGGAAAAGGAGGCGGTCAGAGAGTGACCTTTAGAAAATATTCATTCAGGTGAGCTCTTTGTTCCTCTCCAGGTATCTGGGACCTGGGGAGTGGCACAGGGAAGGAGGCTCTAGTCTACACCCTCTTGCTGTACTCTGGAGCCTTGCTGTGACCATTCAGGACTGCTGCTCTGGTCTTGCCCAGGAGGCGAAGGTGGGGTACTTTCTGTTACCACTTGGATCCAACAGGTCCTGATGGATTTCCCATGCTGATTTGACCTCATATATTCTATGGCATAGAATATATATATCCTGTATCCTGAAGAAGAGCAAGGGAAAGTGACAGTGGTCTTTCTGCTTCTGTTTTTTTGTTTGTTTGTTTTTTCCCCGATTTCCAAGTTGCCATGTTCCGGGTAGTGTTTCCTATACCCCAGCAGGAGACAAGGGTTGGACACATGAGGGATCACTACTCCCTGCCAGCCTTACATCCAGCAGTGGCAGCAGCTTCCTATCAGAAGGAAGGGAAAGCCAAACCCAGAGAGGGACTCTGCAACAGGATGCCTCCTGCGGGTTCCGTACCAGGAGCAGCTGCAGCTGAGTGGCAGGGGAGGGCAGCCTGGTTAGGCAGAGCAAGCCTGAGCTCCTGGTCTGAGCGGCCCTCGGCTTCCGTGCCACAGGAAGGCAAGTCCTTTCATGCCGCAGTGTGGAATGCAAAGCCACTGGGCTGAGAGCAGTGGACCTGAACTGGGGCTGTGATGGCCCGGGGAAAAGTGACCCTTCTGCAGAGGTTTCAGAGGATTGAGGGAGATTCGTTGCCCCCACTTCCCTACCCCCTGCAAAGCTGTAACAGGACCTGCTTCCCTCACCTGGGCTCTCTTGACCTCTCTGTCTCTATCCCTCTCCCTCTTGCCCTCTCCTGCTCTCTCCCTCCAGCCTGTCAGGGTTTTCCCACCTAACAATAAACCTTTCCTGTAACTCCAGTGTTTGGTGTGTAATATGGTGACCTTTCACTGCTGTTAATTTAGCAAAAGGCTTTCCAAAAGTATTAAACCCATTTATGTTTCCCACCAGCAGTGGATGAAAGTTCATGTTAATCTATATCCTTGGCCACATTTATTGTCCAACTTTTAAATTTTTATTAATCTGGTAGATATGAAGTACATTTTATTATTTTCTATTAACTTCAATTTTGAGATCATTGTAGATTCACTTAGAAACAGAACAGAGAGCTCCCTGGGGCCCTTCCCTTGGTCTACCCCAATGGTAATATTCTGCAA
The DNA here is from genome assembly GCF_033115175.1 of Lepus europaeus. Classification (NCBI taxonomy): domain Eukaryota; kingdom Metazoa; phylum Chordata; class Mammalia; order Lagomorpha; family Leporidae; genus Lepus; species Lepus europaeus. The sequence goes on from NC_084842.1 coordinate 39,963,655, forward strand.
AGCTATAGCATGATATCACAATCAGGACACTAGCATGAATACAGTCACCCATCCTGTTCAGAGTTCCCTGGTTTAATCTGTTCTTATGTGTGTCTGTTTAGTTCTAGGCAATGTAATCACATGTGTACCTTTGAATAACCACCATCACAGAAAAGATAGAGAGCACTTCCATTACCACAAGGATCCCGAGTGTCCCCACATCTAACTATACCCACTGCCTCCCCAGCCATCCTCTACTACCAAGCCCCTTCCATCCCCAGCTCCTGACAGTCACTCATCTATTGTCCATTTCTATAATTTTTTAATTTTAGGAATGTTTATAAATGGAATCATATAATATACAGCCACTTGAGACTTCTCTTTTCACTCAGTACAATGCCCTTAAAATCCATTCAGGTTGTCATTCGTATCACTGGTTCTTCTGTTTTATGACTGAGTAGTGTTCCATGCTATAAATGTACATAGTCTGTTAATCACTCATTCAACTTAGGAGATGAGTTGTTTCCAGGTTTTGGCTATCAAAAATAAAGATGCTATGAACATTTGCATACTTTTGCATAGAGTCCTTTTGTGCTTTAAAAATGAATTCCCCTGAAAACTCAAGTTAAACACTTTCTCATTTATTTACAGGCTTTCCAGCTGCCGAATAGCTCTGGTGAGTTTTCATGATGATGGGCCCCTGGAATTCAAGTTTCCAGTGATGATGTCCTTCCCACCAGTGCTGGGGTAGGCAGAATGGCCTGCAGGGATGTCCACGCCCTAATCCTGAAGCGAATATGTTACCCTCCACAGCAAACAGGACTTTGCAGATGTAATTTCAGATACAGACCCTTAAAGGTTGGGAGATTGTCAGCTAAACCCAAGCTAACTACATGAGCGCTTAAAAGCTACAGACAGAAGAGATAAGGCAGAAAGGGAGGTGAGAAAGAAAGAAAGAGTGAGAAGGACTCAACCTGCCCTTGTTGACTTTGAAGATAATAGCAGTTCCTGGAAGTAGGAAATGTCCTTCAGGTGACTTGGGTAACAAGTGATACTACATTCTATCAACAACCCAAGGCAGATTTTTTCCCAGAGTCTTCAGATAAGAGCATTAGGCCCTGTCTAGCGTACTTGGGCCTCATTCCTTTGTAATCATAACCTCTACTCTACCACCAATGGCTCTACTCCCAACCTGTGTGTACTGATGGTTCTCTTCCCCACTTAATGCTGTATAATTGTTCAAACCTGGTAAATGCCACTCTTAGGATCATTGGTTACTATCCTCACTCTGTCTTTTATGACCTTGTCTAAATATGATCAGAGTCGGTGAACTTGGAAGGCTTCCATAGCCTTGGCAACTCATGACGACAGCCTAGGATGGTTACTGGCGCCATAAACTAGAGTGTCAATTTGTTGGGTCAACAACAGGAGCCACTGTGCACTTGCTCCTCATGTGGGATCTCTGTCCTTAATGTGCTGTACATTGTGATTTAATGCTATAACTAGTACTCAAACAGTATGTTTCACTTTGTGTTTCTATGTAGGTGCAAACTGTTGAAATCTTTATACTAAATTGATCTTCTGTATATAAAGAAAATTGAAAATGAATCTTGATGCAAATGGAAGGGGAGAGGGAGCGGGAGAGGGGAGGGTTGTGGGTGGGAGGGAAGTTATAGGAGGGGGAAGCCACTGTAATCCATAAGCTGTACACTGGAAATTTATATTCATTAAATAAAAGTTAAAAAAAAAAAAAAGAGCCTGGGGCCAGCCAACACTTTGATTTCAGTAGAGAGACCACACAAGCCCACCCAGGCTTTGACCTAAACAATGGTGAGATAATAAATTTGTGTTGTTGGTAGCAATATAAAGTAGTACAAGTGCCTAACAATGGGAAGAGTACTGATGTCTGGCAGTACCTTCAGTCCTATCCCTGTGTTACCAAGGATCATGTAGGAATTCAGATGTGAGAGAGTAGTGGTAAGCATTCCAACAAAGTTGGAAGAGAACCAATGAAGAGACGACCAGACCACATCTCAGTGAAGAACTGAGAGCCTAGTCTGCATTCAGATCGGGTGTGGGCCTTCCTTCTCCTCCCCCTATACCCTCCCTGGAATATTGCTAGCTGGAGGGCTTTCTGGGTGTGGAATCCCTCCCAGAACTGGATGAAGGGCAGATGAGATTCCTCTACGCTTTCCCTAGGGAGAGGGCTGGGACCCAGCAAACCAGGTTATTGAACAATGGCAAGATATGTAAATGTTGATTTGCTTCCAAGGCTTGCTTCTTCCATCACACAGAAATTCCTCTTTTTCTTCAGCCTCTCAGACACACATAGGCGCTTGTCTACTCAGGTACCTTAACATCCCTGTCACAAGTATTAGCTTTTCAACTGTTCTGGGATTCTGTATCCTGATTGTTGAAAAGGACTGTAAATTCCTGTTTAGCATGGCTCACAGAGGCAGTGGGGAATGTGATAACTTGTATAAAGTGCCTCATGGATGATAGTGAGGTAGGGACTTTCAAGGGGGAAAGTTAAGGGCCCTCCCAGATCAAAGGGAAGGTTGAGGACTCTCCCAGAACAAAGGAAGGGCAACATAGCCTATCCAGTAACTGTGCACACACTCACAACCTTGTAGCCACCTTATAGCGATCCTATAGCCCAAAGTACCCAATCAGAAGGTATGCAACCATATAAGGGAGACAAAGAAACTAACATTGTATAAAAGGTAATTCCCGTCTTTTTGGGGGCTCAGATTTTTTGGATATGAACCCCACCCAGCCTTATGCCAGTATAAATAAATCCTGCTTCCTGCTAGAACCTCAGTGTTGCAATTCTCTCTCCCAGTATCCAGCAACAATAGAGTGACCAAAAATAGCCTCCTGGGGCCAGTGCTGTGGTGTAGCAGGTAAAGCTGCTGCCTGCAACACCAGAATCCCATATGGGTTGCTGGTTCAAGACCCAGCTGCCCCATTTTCAATCCAGCTCCCTAGTAATGGCCTAGGAAAGCAGCAGAGGATGGTCCAAGTGCTTGAGCCCCTGTTACCATGTGAGAGACCCGGGAAAAGCTTCTGACTCCTGGCTTCAGCCTGACCCTGCACTGGCCATTGCAGTCATCTGAGGAGAAAACTAGCGGATGGAAGACCTCTCTCTGTCTCTTTGTCACTCCAACTTTCAGATAAATATATTAAAAAATTTTTTCTTGAAAAAGAAGAAAGCTTCTTCCCTTACCTAGGCCACACATTCCCACATTCATGCCTCTGCCTTGGCACTGATGTTCTAACTTCATCACTTTCACCTGCTGCCCATTCACCATGGCCCACAGGGATTTTGCCCCTTTCAAAAAGCCTCTGTGACCCATCAAATAGACAGTCACATCCCACTCTTGTGAATTCTTGCCCCTTGCTTTTTTTTTTTTTTTTTTACAGGCAGAGTTAGACAGTGAGAGAGAGACAGAGACAAAGGTCTTCCTTTTTTCCGTTGGTTCACCCCCCCAAGTGGCCACAACAGCTGGTGCGTTGTGGCTGGTGCGCTGCGCGGATCGGAAGCCAGGAGCCAGGTGCTTCCTCCTGGTCTCCCATGTGGGTGCACGGCCCAAGGACCTGGGCCATTCTCTGCTGGACTGGAAGAGGAGCAACCGGCACAGAACCGGCGCCCCAACTGGGACTAGAACCCAGGGTGCCGGCGCCACAGGCGGAGGATTAGCCTAGTGAGCCCCTTGCTATTCTTATCTCAGAGCAAGATTCGGGATCAAGTCTCTTATTTCTGTCAAATCTCAGGAAATGCAGAACTTTAAAAGTTTCGATTAGGATTAATTCATTTCACAAATGATATGTGGGAACAAGCATGAGGTGCCCCTACATTCTGCTCTTTCCCCTCCCCAACCCCAACATCCATCAGCATTCTTTCAGTTCTCTGAATCCTAGTTGTCTTAAACCATTTTGTGCTGTGATAACAGAATACACGAGATGGGATATTTTACAAAGAAAAGAAATTTATTTGGCTCACCGTTGTGGACACTGGGAAGCTTGCATCTGGTAAGGGTCTTGCTGCTTCATCCTGTGACAGAAGTTAGAATGCCAAGATAGCAAGGCTGGAGCCGTGGCGCAGTAGGTTAATCCTCCGCCTGCGGTGCTGGCATTCCATATGGGCACTGGTTCTGGTCCTGGCTGCCCCTCCTCCGATCCAGCTCTCTGCTGTAGCCTGGGAAAGCAGTGGAAGATGCTCTAAGTGCTTGGGCCTCTGCACCCATGTGGGAGACCAGGAGGAGGCACCTGGCTCCTGGCTTTGGATCAGTGCAGCTCCAGCCGTTGCAGCCATCTGGGGAGTGAACCAACGGAAGGAAGACCTTTCTCTCTGTCTCTTCCTCTCACTGTCTGTAACTCTACCTCTCAAATAAACAAATAAAATCTCAAAAAAGAAAAAAAGCCAAGATAGCACACACACTCACAGCAGAAGACAAAGTGGGTGGGAAAGGGAGCCAAACTCATCCTTTTATAAGAAATTCATCCCCTGCAATAACTGGCCCATTCCCAAGATCACAGCAACTAATACATTCATGAGGGCAGAGCCCTGATAATCTAATCACCTCTTAAAGGTCCCACCTCTCAACAAAGTTGCATTAGGGACTCAGTTTCCAACACAAGAACTTTGGGAGAGACATTCAAACACAGCACTGGTCATAGCTTCTTGGGACATAAGCCATATACAGAAAATCTCAAGTTGCAATGGTTCAACTTACAATGTTTTGACTTTATGATGACATAAAAGTGAGACATATTCAGTAGAAACTATACACGTAATTTTGAATTTTGACCTTTCTCCAGGCTAGCGGTATGTGGTCTGATACATACAATACTGGGTGGCAGCAGTTTCTAGTCATCTGTGTGATCACAAAGGGAAACAACTATACCCTGGCATACTGTGCTGCTAAGCTGTGATGTTCAGAAGCTGAGCTGGATCACATGCATTTCCAGTTAACAATATTTTCAACTTAGGATAGGTTTATTGGGATGTAGCCCTGTCCTAAATTGAGGAGCATCTGCGCTAGGATTAGGAAGTTAGGTTAGGTCCCTGTCAGCATGAGAAAAAGAGAAGTCAAAATGCTGGCTTCTCCCCAGCAGCTGCCTGTAGAAAGACAAAAGACCAATCCCACTCCTTTGAGTTTCTAGTTTTATCATGAGAATAGAAAGACAAAGTTACCTATCCCACCCTTGTGAATTATGTTTCCTCTCTCAAACTCATACACCCAAGCCCTAACCTAGATTACCTTATTTGAAGACACAGCCTTGAAGGAAGTGAATAATTACATTGAGAAGGTGAGCTTGGGTCCTAATCCAATTGACTGATATCATTTCAAGGCCAGAAAATTTGGACACACACAGAGATACCAGTCATACACACACACACACACAGGAAAGGCCACGTTGTTGTGGGGAAATGGCAACGAAGGAAGATGACCTTGGTTCTTGTCTCCCATGGAAGAATTTCCACATGGACAGGACAGTGTGCAAGATTTATTTAAGTCAGAAACCTCCCACCACAGCAATCAGGAGGGCGGCTCCAAGAGAGGAAGACCCAAGAAATTTGTCAAAGCAGTGCCTTTTAAGCGCAATTTGTGTGAACAGAATAACAGCAATCAATCAGAGGGCAGGGACAAAACCCAGCAGAAGGCCAGAATTGTAATCGTGTCTACTTGCTCATGATGAAACAAAAAAGCCATGCATCAGAAGGGTGGGGTAGGTAACTTTGATATCCTATTCTTATGATAAAACTCAGAGGAGTGGATTGGTATTTTATCTTTCTAAGGCAGATACTGGGGAGAAGCCATCATTTTGACTCTCCTTTTCTCATTCCAACAGGGACCTGACCTAACTGCCTATTAGCTCATCTAACTCCTCACAATGTGGACACAACAGGAATATAGTTGTCTGCAAGTTAACCAGAGACATTTCAGGAGAAACCAAATCCTATTAATACCTTGCTCTTGGGCTTCCAGCTTCCAAAACTGTAAGAAAATTAATTTTGGCTTAAGCTACCTAGTCTGTGGCATTTTGTTATGCTAGTACTAGCTGACTGATACTGGAAAAAATATACTATAGAATAGACACCTGATAATAGGTAAATATCAGTCACAAGGTGTATCTGGTTTTGCTTAAAGTTGATTTTACATTAAGGAATTTCCATTTCTTTTTAATTCACTTTGTATTTTGTCAGAGTAGATCTTTAAGAGCCACCACGAAGAGTTCAGAGTAATGGTCCAAGATGAAACACAAATCTGTATAACCCAAGGATATTTGAATCTATCTTCCTTCACAGAAATAACCAAGTTCTGGGGCACAAGAGAGAGAACTAAGTTATAAGCTAAGACACCCTGCAATTCTCTAAGCAAACATTTCTATCCAACCCAGATCACTGATCACTTTTAGTAGCTGCCTTTAGTATCCTGGAGGAGGCTGTGGATACTCTTGTGTGTAGGCCCTTATTATTCTACCAGTGAAAGTTACTGAATAGCCACTCTGTGCCTCTTCAAACTGAATGAAAAGCTCCCACTGCTACTTGCCCTCTAACATGCTTACGTGCTTCATCAGTTTTATCCTGACAGTAGGCGCTGCCAATAGGTAAAAGTTTTTTGTGCATTGTTCAGTTTATATATTGTCTCACCACTGGCAACTAAATAATTAACTGGTAGTGCTATCTAAAGGTAAGAGAGAGACAGAGACAGAAGGAGGAGGAGGGAAAGGAAGAGGCTTTACCTTAATCCACGGTACCTATGCCTTCACACCTGTAGTTTCATGTTTTGTCACAGGCTACAAAAGGGGGATAGCCGCATTGCTGTCCTTCCTGACACACTGTAGTACAAATAGCCTTGCAAATAACCTAAATAATAGCATCCCCTCTTCTCCAAACCATCCCCTTTATCCCTTCCTACAAGTATAAAATAATTTATCTGATATATATATATATATATATATAATTTATTGGCTTTTACACTTAAATCACTACTACAAATTTATTTACCTCCTTAGAGAGATTAAAAGCTCACAGGCCTGTGATAAATTCCAGCAACAAGCACAGAGTCTGGTACATATTTATTTAGTGAATAAAACCCAGTTCCCAAAAATAATAGCACCAAAGCCTTAGAGAGGAAAGCCATGCCTTAATAAATCACCTTCAGTCACATTTATTTATTTCTGTAAGTCCCAATATGAACTCCTTTGACTGAGTATTTGAGCATTCTAACCCTCCATTTTTGAGTAGAACCTAATGCAGTGTCTTATCCGTTGAAGAGTAAAATCTGGCACAAAACAATACTTGTTCCCACCTCTTTTCCTCCATCACAACAATCCCTCTGCCTCTGAAGCCCTTTTCCTCTTTGTCTTCTCAGATTCTCTGCCTTCATGTGTTACAGACAATTCTACTTCTTTCATGAAGCTTAGTCCAACTACTGAATTTCATTTTTCCTTCTAGAAATTCCTGTTGCGTTTATTAGAACACACAATTCCCTTTTTGTTGATTCATTATTGCAGTTCCCCACCTACCACCAGACAGTATGTTCTCAGAACTCAGTAACTTGTTTAATTGGTTTAACAGTCCCTACACATGCTACTTGATTCATATCAGGAATTCAATACTTGGCTTGTTAACTAGTTATCTAAACTGAGAGGCAAGCATTTGCCCATTGGCCCACATCTCTGATACTTCCTTCTCACGTCTCCCCAAAAGGCAGAGACACCAAATCAATTTATCCTATTGCAAAACATCAAATGGGCCACATGTACTGCTGGAGGGGGGGGTGGTGACTGTTAAAAATCATTCATCTATTTAGCCAATATCCATTGAGAACTGGTTGAGCAAAGATGACACTATTTTATGACAAGCCAAGCCCAGGAGATGTAGCAGAAGACTTATAATGTCCCTTGTAGACAGAGAAGGTAATAAGTACATCAGCAAATAAATGAGATCATTTTAGCTAGTAAAGAAAGCTAAGAATAAAACAGAACAGAGTAATGGGGCTGGGTAAAGAGGTGATCATTTACTTTAAGTTATCAAGAAAGGTCTCTCTAAGTAAGTAACAATTTAGATGACCATTAAATTCTCTGTTTAAGAGAATTTATTTCATCTAAATTGTTCTGTAACAATCAGATGATGGGCAGAGGAACAGAAGCAAGGCCAAAGAGTCTGGAGCAGATTTAGGGGGTAGATAGTGTCAACAGCGGTTAAGTGCAAGAAGAAGACAGCTGCTGGATCATGAAGAACCATGAAGGGCCATGATGACCAGGATGGCCAAGAGGTTGGGATTTTACTTTAAATGCTTTGGGAAGACACTGCAAGATTTTACACAGGAAAGGATATTAATTGACTACAGTTGGACCCTGAATTCTGGCTGCAGTGTTGGGAATCATTGTTTTAAGGCAGGCATACAAGCAGGGCTGTAGTTACCAAACTAGCAGAGTGATCCAGGCAGGAAACAGCAGAATCCTGGACAAAGGCAACAGCAGGAAAAGTAGTGAGAAGTGTATAGATTCAGAAGACATTCTGGTGCTAAAACAACAGGATTTGCTAATGGATTGAATATTGTGGGTGAGAATAAAGAAGCAGGAATCTGGGCCAGCACTGTGGCGTAGTAGGTGAGGACGCTGCCTCTGGTGCCGGCATCCCATGTGGCCGCTGGTCCTAGTCCTGGCTGCTCCACTTCTGATCCAGCTCTCTGTTATGGCCTGGGAAGGCAGTGGAGGATGGCCCAACTCCTTGGGCCCCTGCACCTGAGTGGGAGACCTGGAAGATGCTCCTGGCTTCAGATCGGTACAGCTCTGGCCATTACACCCAATTGGGGAGGGAACCAGCGGATGGAGGACCTCTCTCTCTCTCTCATCTCTCTCTCTCTGTGTGTGTGTAACTCCGACTTTCAAATAAATAAATAAATCTTTAAAAAAGAAAGAAAGAAGAGAGAGAAGGGGAGGGAGGGGAGGGGAGGGGAGGGAAGGGGGAAGGAGGGAAGGAAGGAAGGAAGGAAGGAAGGAAGGAAGGAAGGAAGGAAGGAAGGAAGGAAGGAAGGAAGAAAAGGCAGGAATCCAGAGTGACTCTCAGATTTTTGGCTCAAGCAACTGGGTGCTATAATTGATATGGAGAAGACTTGGGAATGTGCAGGTTTAGAATATGGATTGGATATGGAGACTCCTGTTTTGGACATAACTGTTAGACATCATTTAAGCTCATACGGAAGGCTCAGTAAACTCATCATGCTTGTCTTAGGAACACACAGTTGTGTCTTTCTTCTTGTATGGTTACCTGAACTGACTGAGCTTATTATGACTTATACAAGTTATTCTTGTAACATAGCTGTCCAGAAGGAGTGATAGCAGTATTTCAATTTTTAGGATAATGAAGATGTAAAAGCTTCACGGGACCTCTAGCCTAAAGTCCACATGCACCATTCTAGAGGTATGGATAATAATGAAGGGTCAATTCATACAGGACCAAAATGGTCCTAGAATCTCAGCTTTTACCCCTTTACAATAGTCATTTACCATATAGTTTATTGTTTCTATTTTTGTACTCCTATCTATATGTATATGTATTTTATATAGGAAGAAACTGGAAAATATATGTTGATCACATGAATTTCTCTTGAGGCTTGCTTTAATATTATCTTATTCTCTAAGCTTTTGGTCTTGGGAGTTCCCAGTAATCAAACATTTCTTGGATTAGATTCTCTGAAGTTACCTGAATCCTTTGTATTGCACTGCTAAATAATTTTTCCATTGCCTAAAATTTTTCATTTTGGAGTTAGTGGTGATACCAGGATTAGACCAGGTTCAAAAAGTTTTTTAAAAGCAGGTATGCTACTGATGAAATTTGTATTCCTTTAAAAAATAAATTAAAAAAGAAACAAAAAAGGCAGGTGTGCTATTTTTTGTTGTTCTTTCTAAAATAGCTCTCCTGAGACTCTCATAGGAGGTTAATACCATCAAATAATACCAGTTCTTAACTGCATCTTATTATATAGCTGATATTGTTTTCATACAAAATTGTACTACAGTAATTCCATTAGCATATATCATGACTAAAAGCATCAGAAAACAAATAGGTACTAAATTGTGCCTACAATAGAATTATTCACAATTCTTTTAAAGGAGCTTTGAGATTTTTTAAAATAACCTAACAATTAATTGATGTAGAAAACAGACAAAAATTTAATTATCAATTTGAGACATACTAATAACTCCGTAAAAATATCAACCAGTAATTCACTTACACACTAGATTGAGAATACAAAAGTCAAATCATGCACACACAATAGTTCCTTAGTTATTGAAAGTCATTAGATGTTGACAGGGATTTTCATAATTCTATACATGCATATTTTAAAATATCCATATTCATACATGTATCTATTTCAATATTTTAATAGCTACTCCAAACAAAAGAAACATATTTGAAATAAATTGAAATTCTCTTTCTTTGTCTTTACCAAGGCTCTAGAAAGCCAAAGGGTCATGTTTGTCTCAAAGCCACCAGAGATTTACTAGGCACAGTATTAAGGAAAAAAAATGGGCAAAGGTCCTCTGCTTCTCATGACAAATGGGTCAAAATTGAAGTCTTCCCCAGAGGAGGTCCAGCAATCTCCCTCAGCAAAAAGATTCCTCTTGTTCTCTTCCTCATATTAGCAGCTTGTGCAGCAACTCTACATTATACTTTAAGAAACTGGGGATATTTACATTTAGAGTCCTGGGCAAAATATAATTGTTGTGAGTCCTTAGAGATGTGAGAAAGTGTCTTTCTACTTGACCTGGCTTATCCGGTTCCTGTCTGGAGGACAGGAATTTTCTGCTCATCTTCCAACCTGGCACCCAGAGGGTCTGAAAAGACTTAAAGGCTTCACAAATCTAGTCCTGTTGATTTAGCACCAATCCAGCCTGATTTTTGAAGTAACTTTCTCAATTGATTGAAACTTTTCTCATTTTTATGTTATTAATCACTGGTCTAAGTGTTTTATGTTCTTTCTCACTAAACATGGCATTTTCTCATAAGTAATCAAATTGGAGGAATTCATTCAACAATGTCAGAGTTGAAGGTATAAATCCAAAAAGACAAGGACCCCATCACCCCCTTACCAACTACATTCAAGTTGCTCTAACTTAAGTGCCTCTCTCTGCACCCAATTTAATTTTTCAGAGACAATATCTGAGATCTTGTGTGACTTTTAAATTTAATTCTTATTCAATAGAAGAAGAAAAAAGAGAATTACGAGCTTCTCTTTGTGGTTTTAATATGTACTAACCTCAGCAGCGCAGCATGAAGGGGTGGGTGTAAAACAGAAAGCAAAGCAAGGCTTGTGTCTATTTTTGTGGGTTTTCCCAGCTCACTGGGAGGCAGTTACATGTGCCATGCCCCTCTCTTTTTCCTTTCCACCCTCCCAACTAAAAATAACTTCCCTAAAATCCAGTGTTGTCTTGCAGGAGTTATACAATGTTGTTTTTTTAAAGTAGTGGATGTGGAAGGATAATTATTCAGTTGCCATCCACTTTGCTTCATAATCATTCATCTGTAACTGAGTATTTGTTGGTGATAATGTACCACTGGATACACAGGGATTTCTATTTCAATGAGGAAGAAAAATTTAAAAAGTTTGTCACTGACTTTGATGAAGTAGAAGTCTAAATGGCGTCATAACACAAATAAATGCAAGCCACATTTTTCTAAAGCTACTCTCACTGAAAAAACAAAACACACAACAGCAATGACAAAAGGATCCCTTAGCATTTATGCTATAAATATTAATAGTATCATGTATAAGCACCACATCATTACAAAGAGATTTCTCATTTAACCTTTTATTTGTTCCCCCACAACACCTCCTGAGATAAAGGAAGGAATACTATTGTTATTTCTTTTTCCACATGGTACCAAACCTGGTACAGAGGCTCAAGGTCACACATTTTGTGAACAACAAGAGCTTGAATCTAGAACTAGCACTCCCTCACTATATTAATAATGTGCCATCCTTGAAATATAAGGCCAAGGTTTTGTGCTGCTTTTCCAGTAATTGTGATAGACAGTATAAGCCATAAACATTCTGTAGCCTGGTCATCAAATATCCTGTGATGTACATTGCTTAAAAGGCTAGTCCCAATCTGTAAATATGAACTAGACTTTTTATTTGATTGGCCTATGTGGAGAATTATACTGTGATCCTGGTTACACTCCTGCCATGCTTTAACCAGAATATTTTTTTTCCACCTTACTAAAGTAACTTTATAAATACCTATCCACCCTCCTGCTGAATGCAAATTTTTAAAAGGAACAAAAATATAATTTCTGACCAGAACAGAGAATATGACATTTCACTGGTCATAGTAATTACTACATAGTTATTGTACTCTATTGAGACTGGCACTACTCTTCTCTCCTCCTATTGTCATCCCTGTGTTCCAGCGTATTTTACAATCATTCAGCCCTTTTGAATAACCTTAACAGGACAGTAATTGTTGGAACTGAGATGTTATATTCATCAGACTAGGGCAGAGATTTACCTCCCTGGGTGGTACTTCTACAGTCTTCAGCTGCTCTGGGTTTTTGTTTGTTTTCATCAGATACAGCAACAGGTTATCATGTGCATTCTGCTTTAACTTTGAATACTGATCAACTTTCCTCTACTTTCTATGTAGGATTTATGTAGTTTTGCCATTCTGCTTTCACTGGGGTTGACCATTAGGAAAGAAATTTGTGGATCCAATTGATACCCTTGACACCCAGGTTTCCTGGATTCACCTTGAGCACTCCAAAGCTTGTGGATGCATTAGGGTGACAGGCTGCCTAGAGAATGAGAAGGGAAGCTTACTGGACACATCCTCTGAATTGGAGATAGGTTTTATGTGCTGTAAAGTGTTCCCATCTATTTTGACAATGACTCAATTTTTATAGTGGTGAGGATGGGAGGGTTGTGGGAAAAAAGTGTTTCCATGGAGAAAAGGAGTTTAATTTTGGAAAATTTGGTTAAAATGCATTCCATTGAACCGAGCACGCAGCTTCACAGTACAGCTCTCATGATACTGGTAGACATTAGGAGGCCAGTGTTTCTGAGATCCCACAAGCTTCACACCTACTCCTAGAACCGCATAAAGGCTACAGGCTTTTGAAGGAGTAATTCTAGGGACAGAAACTCAATTCTGTTCTCCTGTTGGTGCAGTAATGGGAAAAAGAGAATAGAGAATTTTATAAAAGAGGAAACTCACACCTGCTAAAACATTTAGTAGCATTATAAGGTAAGTCAAGACCAAAATCAGTGGGCCGGTGCCATGGCTCATGTGGTTAATCCTCTGCCTGTGGTGCCGGCATCCCATACAGGCGCCAGTTCTAGTCCCAGTTGCTCCTTTTCCAGTCCAGCTCTCTGCTGTGGCCCGGGAGGGCAGTGGAGGATGGCCCAGGAAGAAGCACCTGGATCCTGGCTTCAGATTGGCACAGCACCAGCCATGGCAGCCATTTGGGGAGTGAACCAACAGAAGGAAGACCTTTCTCTCTCTCTCTGTCTCTCTCTGTCTATAACTCTAGCTATCAAATAAATAATAATAATAAAAGACCAAAACCATTGCTTTCTTATCCTGAATTGGGAAATAGAACCACAAGGTCATCAAGAGACAACATACTGGGGCAGGCATTGTGACACAGCACATTAAGCTGCCACTTGGAACACCCACATATCAGAAGGAATGAGATGGAGTCCCATGTCCACTTTCTATCCAGCTTCCTGTTAACATGCCTGAGAGGCAACAGATGATGACCCAATTAATTAGGTTCTTTCCACCTAACTAAGAGACATAGACAGGGTTTCTGGCTCTGGGTTTTGGCCTGGCCCAGCCCTGGCTCTTGTAGGCATCTAGGGACTGAATGAGTGGATGGAAGATCTTGATTCTCTTTCTCAAAATAAATAGTAAATAAATGAATATTAAATACAACTTACTTCTTTCTATATTAATTCATAGTTACAGCTAACATGCATTGAGAAGTTACTATATACACAGGCACTTTAGATGAATTACTTCTTTTAATCTGCATAAGAAGGCTATTAGGTTTCAATAGTATATTCATTTTACCAGTGAGGAAAATGAAGTTTAAAGAGGTTAAGTATCCTACATGAAGGATCTCTGTGAGAGAGACACCAGTGGTAAGAAATGCCATCAAAGAAAGATACGCTTTTCCCTGAAGGAAGGAGAGAATTTCCACTTTGCTCATGGTCTTGTTTAAATACTGACAGAGACTGTGGACTCAAAAGGCTTCCACAGTCTTGGCAGCTCATGTGAAGAGCCTCAGGTGATCACTGACATCATACATAAGAGTATTGTTAAATTAACAACAGGAGTCACTGTGCACTTTCCATGCAAGACTTCTATCCTCAATGAGTTGTATTCTGAGAATTGTAAAACTTGTTTTCAAACAGTTTGTGTGTGTGTACATGTGTGCGTGTGCAAGTTGTTGAAATCTTTACTTAGTATAGAGTTGGTCTTCTGTGTATAATGTTAATTGAAAATGAATCTTACTGGAGAATGGGATTGGGAATGGGAGAGGGAGGAGTAGGGGTGGAAGGGCGAGTATGTTGGGTAGAATCACTATATTCCTAAAGTTGTATTTATGAAATTTGTAATTGTTAAATAAAAGGTTTCTCTGGGAAAAAAAAACAATTAAAAAATTTTTTTAAAACAGAGGTTAAGTAACATGTGCATGTTTTCTTCCTAGACTGTTACCAATCCTCTGTCTCCTTGATCTTGGAGTCTGTACTGTTTCCCACTGGCGTTTTGCCAAGGCAGAGACGCTTCTGTTCTGTGGGGCTGCCCTAATTCGGCCTAAATACTTAGGCAGCTTCCCAAGTCTTAACCCTTCTCAGAGACTTCGATGAAAGGCAGCTGCGTGTAACAGAAAGAGACCAAACTAAGAGTCAAAAGCTTCTTTTTCCAGCAGTTGCACTTAATGATCACATGAACCTGATATAATCTTGTGGCCTCTTAGAACCTCAGACGTAAGGGGGGGATACTTTCTCTTCCAATCTGACACAGTTGTTGAAAAGAGCAAATAAGGAATACTGTCTGTGTGAACCAGCTTCGAAAACCATGAAGTGTGTCAAATGTATTAGAGTGAAGATGAGGGCGGATTTGAAGGGTAGCATCTATTTTGGTAATTTCATATACCACCCATGCTAGGTGGGTGGCTTCTAGTTATTTCAAGAGATTCAAAATAAAGGTTGAACCAGGAAGCAGTCTAAAAACACTAATGTACCCATCTCATTCATCTTTTTTCTTTTTCCCAATTTCTCCTTAATGAAGATTGGCTGAAAATATTGATGTTACATTTTACCAGTGCTTTGGCCTTATGAGAGCCTCTCTATTTCCTTACCTGCCAAATGAGCTTGATAGTCTAGATCTGCATTATCAACCCAGAACCAACCATAGATGGCTATTTCAATTCAATTCAATAAGATTTTAGTTTCTCAGTCATATCATTCCTTCATTGTCTGAGGAAGTTATATGAACAGCATGAGTCTAGATCATTTGTAAAGGCCAGTTGAATTCTAACTCCTATTGAATTGTTTAACATCATTTATTGTTTTTATATGCTTTGTGTTAAGTCCTCTTGCATTTGATACATGCATATACCTGCACACTATGAAAAAGGTACTGGTTTAGTCAATAAAGTACATAGTAACCTTGGCACATTACATATGTTGAATATTGTTCAATTTCTAATTAAAACATTTCCTGAGACAATATATTTACATTAAAATCCTGAAAGAGGGAACTTTTAGTGTACTTAGAAAGAGGAGCCTTATTTATACCAACATTTCCTCACTTTCTTTTGAACCTAGAAAGGGGTTTCTCCTATATGTCTTTGTTGTTCACCTAACCTAATTCGGCTTTAGACAAATGGATAAAGTGGATGCCTCTGCCCAATAACCTTGCCCTCTAAAACCAGTGGCAGTTTCCCGAGTAGCAGCTGCTGCTTCCCTGGGGGTTTCAGCCTTTTCAAACAGTTACATGGAAGAAAAAAATAGAGTACATTAGTCTTCCATTTTTCTAAAATGCTGACACAAGCATCACTCAATCATAAGCTGAAAATAAGCACTGAAATCTCCTAGCACTTAAGGACAAAAAAGTCAAAGATTAACATTTTCCAGGTGGTTGTATCAGTTTCTTTCTCTCTGACAATACTTGGGACTACCTATTTCCATCTTCTCTCTAATTGTTTTGACCTAAGAGAGGCCTTGGTGTATGTCTTTATTCTCCCTGAGTTATAAGCTTTCACAGCTATAGGTATAAAGGCACCGTGTTGTGAGAAGTTTGGAAACCTGGAGAAAACGGTGAAAGGGAGTATCTGAAGTCCCACTAGAGGCTCACAATGCTATTACTACTTTGACCAACTTCAAGTCTTCTCCTATAAACACTTGCTTTTATCTTATTTCCCTTTTTTCTTATATAGACATCTTTATTATATAGGTAAGCAGCTGTATACTTAAAAAAAGTAACACTTCTATGTTTTACATTTACCAACATAAAATTAGTAGTCTAAATAGAGCACCTATTTGTTTTTACTCATTCCTTCTAAAACAATTCCAGTGTTAAAGGAGGAGACAAGAAGCTTTTCTCCCTTTAAAATTAGTGTTGAGCCAGTTAAGTATGGTCAAATTTACTGATGCCAAGCTATTAAATAAGCTTTTGATGGGGACAGAGGAGGAACTTCCTGCACAAAGGAAAGTCTATGCAAGTTGAGAGTGGTCAAAAGAAAGTGCAGCCATCCCTTACCCATGTATAAGAAAACAAGTTTGTTCATAGACTGTATAACTATTTATTCAGATTCCCGCTGGGGTAGTCCAAATACCAGGGCATTCTACAGCATATATGGATTGCAATTCTCAATTTTAAGAATCCTTCAAATTTCCAGTGGATTTGAGTCCAAAACAATAGTGTCCACTCTCCTACCCCAAAGACACTCAAGGACAAGTCAAAGCTCACCATCCTCCTCTTTAGAAAGCAACCACCAATGTGGCTCTGCCCTGAAAACTCCCAAGCCCTGTGCCTCCCAAGTCCAAATTTCAAATTCCTAGGTAAAATATTGGAACAGTTCAGTTTGGTCAAGCATATATCTTGCCCAAGCTAAATGGGCCAGGGGACATTGTCAATGGATGCTAAAAGCTCCTCCATGCAAGCTGAACAATGATACCTACAGCCACAATTACTGTCTAGCTTCATGTAAAGAACTCTTATCCTGAATAACACATTTTATAATGAGTTCTTTTTTACTAGACCTTTTTATTAGGCTAACTAAAAATATGATAGGAGTATAAGAACAGAAAAAGTAGAAAGCCTGGAGCAGGCATTTAGCCTAGTGGTTAATATACCTGCCTCTCACATCCCATATCAGAGTACCTGCTTAGGTTCCTGGAACCACCTTCTTTTCTTTTTTTTTTATTTTTTTATTTAAAGGATTCATCTAATTTATTTGAAAGGCAGAATTACAGAGAGAGTGGGAGAGACAGAGAAAGGTATTCCATCTGCCGATTCACTCCCCAAATGGCCACAACATCTGGGTCTGAGCTAGGCTTAAACTAAGTGCCAGTAGCTTCTTCTGGTTCTCCCACGTGAGTGCAGGGGCCCAAGGACTTGGGCCATCCTCCACTGCTTTTCCAGGCACATCAGCAGGGAGCTGGATTGGAGTGGAGCAGTCGGGACATGAACCAGCCCCAAAATGGATGCTGACATCTCAGGCAGTAGCTTTACCAGTGGCTCCACTTTCTTACCCTATCCTCTCACTAAGGCAGACCCTGGGAGGCGGCGGTGATGAATCAAGTAACTGGGTTCTTACCATCAACACAGAAGACATGGATTGTACTCCTGGCTAGAGGTTTCCCATTCCTAGCTTTGGTCCTGGCCTCCTACCCCAGCTGTTTCAGGAATTTCAGATGTGAATCAATGGGATCACATCTAACTAGCTCTCTCTCTCCCTCCTTCTCTCCCTCTCTCTCTCTCCCTCCCTTTATCTCTCTCTCTCTCTCTCTCTCTCTCTCTCTCTCTCTGTGCCTCTCAAATAAAAAAAAAAAGAGTAGAAAGCCTATTTTGGGGCAAATGCTATTTGGGAGATTAATATAAGCACTCCAGAGTCAGAGGAAGAAGTTTCTCATGTGCTTCAAATCCAAACTGCAGCTAAAGTCACATTTGGCTAGTAGAGCAGCTATACTTTTCCCAAAGGCCACTGTAGTGAGAACAGTTCCTGGTCACTGCTCAGTAGGCTGACCATGTGATATCTGGTTACATTCTGTGGTACAAGTGCAGCAATGGGCAGAGCTGGCAGCACAAATTTCAAACACAGTCTCACCAATGAAGTCTTCCCTCTCCATCCAGCTAAAAGTCCTCATCTTCCTCATCTTGCAAAAATGGTGGACCTCTGGGGCATGGCATTACTATAAAGTATTCTATTAATTCATCCACATGATCTCCCATCTTATCATTAGGCCAAATGATATGTTTCACCCATATAGTTTCTATGACTCAATCTATGTTACTGTTAGGACCTATGTTCCTGACTTTACAATATAAATTAATTAATTCTAAATTACATAAATATATAATTCCTCAAACAAAAAATAATCAAAGTAATTACCACATGTGACGATCTCCTGATGGTCTGACGTTAAAAAAGGGCAGCTCAAGATGTGATGTGACAGGGAAGAGTACAAAAGGACACAAACAGGACCAAGGCAGATGTGGCTTTCTCAGCAGCATCTGACTATAACTTTAGTAAGGCAAAATTTGAAGCTAACTCTGAAACCATTCTTCATATAAATTGTGCTAAATGACATATGAGTAAAATTATGTCATATAATAACTATGTGCAGTGAGCAAGTATGTAGCCTAGGTTACAATGCCCACATTCTACATCAGAGTGCCTTGGTCTGACTCCTGACTCAGACTCCTGACCATGGCTTCCTGCTAACGCTGATCCTGAGAGGTAATAGGTGGTAGCTCACGTAACTGGGTTCCTGCTACTCATGTGGAAGATCGGGACTGAGTTTCTGCAGGACTCCTGGCCCTGGCCCTGGCCAGGTGCCTGTTATTACGAGCATCTGAACTCACGGTTGGGAGCTCTCTGTCTCTCTGCCTCTCAAACAAACAAAAAGTCATTAAAGATTTTTTTTCTTATGTTCAACTTAATGACTTACTAAATAAGTACATGTATTTATATAAGTAGCTTTTTTATTCGCTAAAATGAATTAGCATGTTCATACACTTAATCAAATAGAACTCAATAAAGTTAAACTCAATGAGAAAAAAAATAATGATTCATGCTCAAACCCATTAGAGATTACTTTAATCTGTGCCAGTCCTGTGGCAAAATACGACCTTGTAAGTGATCTTTGTCATTTATGCACACATTATCTCTTCTTATTCTTTATTGTCTCTTGCTCTCTCTGTGTTTTGTACGAAGGAAGTATTCAATAAATATTTGTTTTGGCTGGCGCCGTGGCTTAACAGGCTAATCCTCCGCCTTGCGGCGCCGGCACACCGGCTTCTAGTCCAGGTTGGGGCACCGGATTCTATCCCGGTTGCCCCTCTTTCAGGCCAGCTCTCTGCTATGGCCCAGGAAGGCAGTGGAGGATGGCCCAAGTCCTTGGGCCCTGCACCCGCATGGGAGACCAGGAGAAGCACCTGGCTTCTGGCTTCAGATCAGCACAATGCACCAGCTGCAGCGGCCAAAGGAGGGTGAACCAACGGCAAAAAGGAAGACCTTTCTCTCTGTCTCTCTCTCACTATCCACTCTGCCTGTCAAAAAAAAAAAAAAAAAAAAAGAAAAAGAAAAAGAAAATAAATAGATAAAATAAATAAATATTTGTTTCTGAAAGTTTACTCTCTCCTGGGCAAAATGAAATTGTTGGGCAGAATCACTACAGAATGTCAAAGTCTGGCTGGGCTCTTCTCTCCTATCCTCTGCCTGTGCCCTGTGCCCCATGGGGGTTACATAACGGGCTGTTCAGCTCCGAGCCACACCTTCTCATGATTCCTCCCTCTCCTTATTCCCACTCTACCCACTGTGAATCCTGCCTCCCTTCTTCCCCTCTTCAGAACATTAATTTTTGCAGTCTAAGACTAAGAAAACAGTGTTTCTCTGAATCTCGTTAGGAGAAATATTTAAACCAGCAACTCATGTCTATTTATAAAAATTTAACTCGTACACCAAGAAAAGTCTAACAAACCAAAACCTTTTGCTAACCATTTCAATTCAGATTTAACCACACATACAGGAGACCATTAAAGGGCCAGTGAACTAGAGCTTTAACCTGGCCTAATGCACAATATTTAGCAGTGAAGATGAATTTCGATTGCACGCTCCATTATATTGAATTTGATTTTCCCGTATGGTGAGTAATGCTGCTTTGAAATTTGACTTTGCTAAGTCATTTTTCCCTACCAGATCTCTAGAAGACTAAGTTCAAATTTTGCGTAAATGCCTCAATTGCTGAGCCAAAAAGCTGGTACAATGCTAATGCTATTTTCCAGACAAATGACCATGCAGAGCAACCTTTTGTTGTCCCTGTCTGGAACCTGTGTGGCAGAACAAAGAATCTGAGGCACAGGTGAGAGCTTTGCCAATCGAGACCCTGACACCTGGACAGTGGCCATTCAGCAGCTCCCTGTGTCCTCAGAGGATGTCACAATCACATTTAGAACAGATCGAGGCTCCACCAGCAGCAGGAGCATTTTGTTTCCTGTCCTAACTCACAGTCTTGCAGGACTGCTAAAGCCTTCATTTCCTTTTGTGCTCTAGAAGAGAAATTATAGCCTGATGTCAGCATAGTGATTACTAGGCCAAAATGGAATTATGTTATAGACTGGGAGACCAGCACCTTCTGGTTCCCAACAAAGATTTCAATCCTTTTTCTATCTCCCTTCCCATCACCCTGCATTCTCTTCAGTGTCTCTTTCTCTCTCAATAGAATAAAATAGAAAAACAGATAGATAATCTCCATCTCCATCCCCATCTCCCCTCTCTTCCTAATGCAATTCACATCTACAGGTCTGGAGGCTCCTTGGGCCTCCAGAATCCAAATAAACAGCTAGAGGAATCTGGACGCATCACTCAGAGTCAGGCAGATCTAATTGTATGCAGCTATTTTCCACCAAGGAAAAAAGAGAGCAAATTCAGGAACATTAAGAGACAAAAATTAAAGACTTTTTGTTCTGTTCTTTTTCTCTAGGGCTGTGAATAGCGTCTTTATATCATTATGTGTTTAAGTTCTTGGTTTTTAGGTCTAAAATGTCCTGCCTGTCCAATGGAAATATTAAGTCACCAGACCAATGATGGTGCAGTCTGCATTGTTGCTAGGGCGCATTACAGTAAATGATAATGTTAGTTACCTTTCCTTATTTATTCTTAGTGCAATGCAGCCATGCAGTGCGTGCTGTAACTCTCCAACTCCCTATAGCACATCTGCTGTTTGTTTCTCATTGTGCCCAGAATGTGAACCCGCAGTCACTGCATCCTGTAGCATAGTTGTCGGGTATTGTGGAAGGCATGAGGGAAAAGGATGAGAGAGGAAGAATGATAAGCACAGTAAGATAGGCAGGGGCAGAGAAAATGTGTATATGCAATCATATTCTGGAAAAAGAGAGACTGCCCAACCATGCTCGTCCTAATACTTTCTCTACCTGGGGTCCAGGCACACATACAACTGCCACACACTTTGTACTACACGTCACTGCAAGTGGTTCCTACCAAATATGGAAGCGACCCAAGTGTTCTTCCAGAGAAGCTGAAAGAATACACTTCTATTGTGGTCCTCTTAGCACGCTTTGTCCCAGCTCAGAAGGGGAATGCTTGAAGGACTTAAACAGCACAAGTTGCATTCAACACCATAGTGGGGGCAGGCGCCGTGGCTCAATAGGCTAATCCTCCGCCTGCAGCACCGGCACACCGGGTTCTAGTCCTGGTTGGGACACTGGATTCTGTCCCAGTTGCCCCTCTTCCAGGCCAGCTCTCTGCTGTGGCCCAGGAGTGCAGTGGAGGATGGCCCAAGTGCTTGGGCCCTGTACCCACATGGGAGACCAAGAGAAGCACCTGGCTCCTAGCTTCAGATCAGCGCGGTACGCCGGCCGAAGCACATTGGCCGGAGTGGCCAGTGGGGGGTGAACCAATGGCAAAAGGAAGACCTTTCTCTCTGTCTCTCTCTCTCATTGTCCACTCTGCCTGTCAAAAAAAAAAAACAAAAACAAAAAACAAAAAACAAACAAACAAAAAACACCATAGTGGGAAGAGAGGGGACAGCATCTTGTTAAGACACTCCAGGATTACCTTTGCATTTGTATTACATGTGGGCTTCAGGAACCAAAGCCTTCCTTTTGAATAATACTCTGGTATGTTTTCAGCTTAGGAGCCTGAGTAGTACTGGATGGACCAGTAAAACAGTGAAGGTAATGGGAAAGCATTACTTTTCCCAATGGTGAATCTCTATTCCACTTCAGCAACAGGCCCCAAATTGGGCATCACAGCTGTCTTCTTCATCATTACTACAATTTTCCATTCAATACAGCCAAGTGAAAAACAAGTATGTCTTTGCATTTGCTGTTAAATTTAATCAGAGACCACCTTTACAGCCACTCTGGATCATTATCATCAGCATAATTACTGTTTAGTGAACAATAATCACACATTTATGTAGCACAGATATGCAGGGAATCAACTACAGGAAGGCAGGAGAGCAAGGAATGCCTGTTAAGATTTTACAGAAGCAGTAATTAATATTGAAAATTAACTAATTTATATAAAGGGACAACTCTGTATAAATATTATTGACTCAGTGGGTTGGGAAAAGTAGAATGAAGACAGAGCAAAAGAGACAAAGAACACCTGAAATTCCACAATTAGAAGTAATCTGTATTTTTCAGGTTTAAAAATTATCTCCAGTTAAAACGTATTATCGGGGCTGGCACTGTGATGTAGCAGGTAAAGCCACCGCCTGCAGTGCCAGCAACCCATATGGACACAGGTTCAAGTCCTGGCTGTACCACTTCTGATCCAGCTCTCTACTATGGCCTGGGAAAGCAGCAGAAGATGGCTCAAGTCCTTGGGCCTCTGTACCAGCATGGGAGACCCGGAAGAAGCTCCTGGCTCCTGGCTTCGGATTGGCTCAGCTCTGACCATTGCGGCCATCTGGGGAGTGAACCAGTGGATGGAAGATCTCTCTTTCTGCCTCTGCCTCTCTGTAGCTCTGTCTTTCAAATAAATAAATCTTTAAAAAAATAAAATAAACGTATTATCTTGGATGAGGTTGTCCACTGACTCCAGAGCCAGCACTTATGTCTATGCATGTCCATGTATGCTGCAAAATGAGTTGAAACATGTTCATATTCTTTTTTTCCCTCACTTTTTTTGCACATGACATTTTCCTTCTTCAACCACAGGACCCCACTGGCCTGAGGGAGGATCTGAAGCACTATAGAAACGTAAAGACAAAGAAAGCTTTTGGCTCCCAGAATAGGACTTTGAAACCCACAGAAACCTAACAGTCTTGAAAACCTAAAAGTTTGAGACAGAAACTAATTTCTGAAGCCTCAAATATTTACTTTCCATCTCAGGAGCAAAACTAACAGAACTGATCATAAATTAACTCTAAGCTACTGGCAGGAAGACCTCATGAGATGCCACCAAAAAAATTCCAGCCAGAAAAAAACTGTACTTTGCATGTTTTTTTGCAATTTTAAATTTATGACGAGGGAGTTGTGAAAATTAATTAAATAATATGCCTGAAGCATTTATCACAATTCTTTTTTTTTTTTTTTTTTTTTTTTTTTTTTTTTTTTTTTTACAGGCAGAGTGGACAGTGAGAGAGAGAGAGAAAGGTCTTCCTTTTTGCCGTTGGTTCACTCTCCAATGGCCGCCGCGGTAGGTGCGCTGCGGCCGGTGCACCACGCTGATCCGATGGCAGGAGCCAGGTGCTTCTCCTGGTCTCCCATGGGGTGCAGGGCCCAAGGACTTGGGCCATCCTCCACTGCACTCCCTGGCCACAGCAGAGAGCTGACCTGGAAGAGGGGCAACCGGGACAGAATCGGTGCCCCGACCGGGACTAGAACCCCGTGTGCCGGCGCCGCAAGGCGGAGGATTAGCCTATTGAGCCGCGGCGCCGGCCTATCACAATTCTTAGCATGTGATAAACACTCTCATGTTTATAATAAATATTGTACTCACCACACTACCTAGTACATATTACCTCTCTTCTTGTCTGCTTCCTTCCACCTAAGCCATAACTGGATTGTGCACAGGGTTTCCCTTTTATTCATCAATTCATTTTGGACTCCCATCACAGAGCTTGGTGCTTAATAAATATTTATTGAGGGGATGCACCTCACCAGTTCCATGTGCAGTGAGAAGGGGAAAGTGGCCCTTGCTCTCTGTTATCTATCTGCCTGACACCATTACCTCTAGCACCAGTCTATGACTGGTTGTGTAAAAGAAATGAAAATCTAAAAATCAATCATCTGAGTTTTAGATTAAGCATGAGGGTGTTTTTCCTCTCAAGATGCTAAAATAAAAATCATCTGTCTCCTTAAAAATGTGGGGACTTTCTATTCTCACTGAGTTCCTTTTTGATGTGAATTACATCTGTCCTGGATGATTTAGACATTGCTTTGTTGGAAGACAGAGAGATTGGGGGTGGAGAGCTGTATTTGTTACAATGACTAAGACACTGCTTGGGAGCATGAATCCCATATCAGGGTGCCTGGTTTGAGTCCTGGCTGCTCTGCTTCTAATCCAGCTTCCTGATAATACATGCCCTGGGAGACAGCATGTAAACAGCTCAAGTACTTGACTCCCTACCACCCACGTGAGGGACCTAGATGGAATTCCAACATTCTGGCTGGGGCTAGCTCAGCTCTGGCCACTGCAAGCATCTGGGGAGTGAACCAGCAGGTGGAAGATTTCTCTTTCTCTCTCTCTCCCCCTCTTTCTCTCCCTCTGTGCCTCTCTGTCTCTCCACACATCCATCTGCCTTTCGAATAAAATAAGTAATTTTTTTTAAAAAGACCAGATTATCTTTGAAAGAACCTTCAACTCTATGATCCTATGATTCTATTAAGTAGTTAATATTGTTCAAGTTGCTCTTAGCAACAGACTGATAAAATTACAGTTTCTTCCATACCATGCAAATCTAATACCACATGCCCACTATGCCTGCTCCAACAATGTTACTCACTCAGCAATCCTGAAGAACTATTCAAGGACACTTTCTTTTCTTTTGTTCAACTAAATAAAGGGCATTCTTAGAATCTTTTATAAAATATATTTAATATTTGACATTGATTTTATTTAAATTTATTTTATGTAAATATTTGATTTTCAATTTACTCAAAAGACAAAGATCTTTCTCCTTCTGGTTTACTTCTCAAATGTCTGCAACATATAAAGCTAGGCCAGGCAAGTCAGGAGCCAGGGATTCTTTTGGTTTGGTTTGGTTTGGTTTGGTTTTTAGAGTGAGAAGAGAAGGATTTATTGAACATACTGCAAGAAACAGCAGGCAGGCAAGTCAAATAGGGGTTGACAACTGCTGCAGGAACGAAAGATCCCATCCAGGTCTCTCAGGTGGGTGACAGGGACCCAAGTACTTGCCACACCTGATACCGCCAAGAGTGTACATTAGCAGGAAACTGTAATGAAGAGTAGAACAAAGACTCAAACCCAGGCACTACAAATATAGGATGTATGATCCCAAGTGGCATCTTAATTGCCACATCAGATGCCCAGTCTAAGAGCTTTAAACTACTACCTGTCATAGGCTTACTACTTATTAAAATTCTACTGGAGTTTCAGACATGTCATTCACTAGGCCTTAAATTCCTCCTTTTCCTTCTTTCATTGCACCGCAGTTGTATCTACAAGGGTACTTCAAAAAGTTCATGGAAACGTGTATTATGAGAAAAAAAAAACTGTTTGATATTCAAAAATTTTTTGCACTAAAATAAATCTACTGATTTCATTTTCCATGAACTTTCTGAAGCCCCCTCATGTATAAATTAAGCCTGTGTCATTTTTTCCCCTTTTAGCACAGACCTAGAACACCAAATTCTCTCTTTTTTTTTTTTTTTTTTTGACAGGCAGAGTGGACAGTGAGAGAGAGAGAGACAGAGAGAAAGGGCTTCCTTTGCCATTGGTTCACCCTCCAATGGCCACCACGGCCAGCGCGCTGTGGCCGGTGCATCACGCTGATCCAAAGCCAGGAGCCAGGCACTTCTGGTCTCCTATGGGGTGCAGGGCCCAAGCACTTGGGCCATCCTCCACTGCACTCCTGGGCCACAGCAGAGAGCTGTACTGGAAGAGGGGCAACCGGGACAGAATCCGGAGCCCCGACCGGGACTAGAACCCTGTGTGCCGGCACCGCAAGGTGGAGGATTAGCCTATTGAGCCGTGGCACCAGCCAGAACACCAAATTCTCAAAGTTAGAGAAGAAAATTCCTGGAGATAAAGATGATTTGAGAACTCATTTCTGCTTCATCTTCAAACCTCTCTTCCATAGGAGAGATCAGAATTGATTACTCAAATGAAATTTACTGAGATAATGAATGCCATGTTTCCACAAACTGCCTGGCGTGTTCAAAAGGAGAAATAGAGTCTGAATGGATGCTTGAAGCCTTGAGTCAAAGGTAGCTCTTTGGGGCTGGCATTGTGGCATAGTCAGTGAAGCTGCCACCTGCGACTTCGGCATCCCACAAGGGCACCAGTCTGTGTGCTGTATGCTCCCCTTCTGATCCAGCTCCCCAGCTAATGAGAAAGCAGTGGAGGATGGCCCAAGTCCCTGGGCCCCTGCCACTCACATGGAAGACCTGGATGAAGCTCCTGGCTCCTGGCTTCAGCCTGGCCCATCCCCAACTGTTGTGGCCATCGGGAAGTGAACCAGCAGATGGAAGGTCTGTCTCTTCCTCTCTCTCTGTAACTCTGCCTTTCAAATAAATAAATAAATCTTTTTAAAGTAACTCTTTTGCTGCTCACAAGTCACACACTGTTCAACTCTGCCTCTGCTGAGTTTGTCTTTGTTATACTTCATGAATCAAGTAACAAGGATTTCATGAGAACAATGATCTACTAGGTGCCAAATATGTACCAGGCTTACCAGTTGGGCAGTGCCATACATATCACATTGCACAATGGCAGCCCTAGCACCATGAGGTATTACGGCCTGGTCCATCACACAATCATGTAATTCAATCTTCATAATCAAACAGAGAAATATTATCATTCAATTTACAGATAAGGAAAAAGGCTCATTGAGGTAACTAAAACTACCAGGGCCACACAAATAGTAAAGAATGGAGATGAAATAGAAACAGGCCTGATACCAAAGGGCCTGCTATTATCAGGAAGAATTCTCCATGCTGTGGGATTTAAAAATAAGCAAGGTGGGGTGTGGCTGGCACCGTGGCATAGTGGGTAAAACCGCCGCCTGCACTGCAGGCATCCCATATGGGCGTCGGTTCGAATCCTGGCTGCTCCAGCTCTCTGCTTTGGCCTGGAAAAGCACTGGAAGATGCCCCAAGTCCTTAGGCCCCTGTACCCATGTGGGAAGACCTGGAGGAAGCTCCTAGCTTCAGATCAGCTCAGCTCTGGCTGTCACGGCCATTTAGGGAGTGAACCAGCGGATGGAAGACCTCTTTCTCCCTCTCTCTCTCTCTGCCTCTGCCTCTTTGTAGCTCTACCTTTCAAATAAATAAATAAATCTTTTTTTAAAAAAAAATAAGCAAGGACTGGTGCCATGGGGCAGTGGGCCAAGCTTCCACTTGTGACATTAGCATCCCACACTGGAGTGCTGGTTCAAGTCTTGGCTACTCAACTTCCAATCCAGCTCTCTATTAATGTTCCTCAGAAAGTAGAATATGATTCAAGAACTTGGGCCCCTGCCACCCATGGGGGAGACGTAGGTGGAGTTCCTGATTCCTGGCTACAGCATGGCCTAGCTCTGACTGCTGTGGCCTTTGGGGAGTGAACCAGCTGACAAAGATCTCCACCCCTGCTCCCCTTTCCTCTGGCCACATACTTTTTGTTGCTCTGCCTTTTAAGTAAAGAAATAAATCTTAAAAAAAAAAAAAAAAAAAAGCTAGTGGGCCTGGCTTTTAAAGAGTCTGAAATGCAGTTAGAGAAAATAAGACAGAATCATATAAAATTAAATAGCAATAAAATATTGAAATAATGGCTCAATTCAAAAGAGAAAATGTGTCACATGGAAGACCATGATTAATTGCTAAATAGACCATATGGCAATAATTGGTATAACCATTTAGAGGAAATGGAGGTCTATAAATATTTACAGGCTTTTACAAACATAGTCAATGTATTGGGGATTTCTAAATAAGTCCCTAAAACTGGAGGCAGCACAAAGGCAGATAATAAAAGAAAAACATGACCTTGATTCTTCTGCAAAAAGGTTTAGTGGAAGAGTAGCCAGCAGGCACTTGTAGAGGAGGAAGATAAAAAAGATCCATGGCAAATATTTCAGAACACTGTGAGAGAGATTTGACATGTTTATTTTCCTTTAGAAGATTTTGATTTTGGATTTAGCTGAAGGCTTTGGGAGTTCAGTATTTTAAACATGTGAATGATATCACTTGATGTGAAAATGTAGTATATGCTTTGAGTTTTATTTTGTAGTTTAATATAAAATTAGCTAAAGGAGCTACTGATTTTAGAAAAAGAATGTAGAAGGATTTTCTAGTAAGTTAAAGGCTGATAAGAAGGAATTGCACTGTTACTTTTTTTTTTTTTTTTTTTTGGACAGGCAGAGTGGACAGTGAGAGAGAGAGTCGGAGAGGAAGGTCTTCCTTTTTCCATTGGTTCAACCCCCAATGGCCGCCACGGCCGGCCTGCTGCACCAATCCGAAGCCAGGAGCCAGGTGCTTCTCCTGATCTCCCATGCGAAATTCTGTGTATACAAGCCCTTATATTGTTAACTAAAGTAAGCCAATACAGATTGGTTCAGAGAATTAAGTTAACGCAAAAGCCCTTCGGTTTGCTTGGTAGCTCACTTGCTCGGTTTTATGCTTTAAACTTGTTTCTCTTAACGATGAAGATCTTTTCAAAGTTGTAAACATGTACTAGTGTCCATGTTTACTGTCCAGGAGGAGTTAGTGGTGTGGTATTCATTAATAACTCAGTGTCTTATGTATTGTGTACTTTTCACATCTTAAATTCAATAAGAAAAACTTTTTGAGTTTGTTAGCATGTATTATCATAGATTGTCCATACATGACAATTCAAGACTATGTAAAAGTAACTACAGGTATAAAGTTTCAGAAGGTGTGAGCAAGTCATGAAAGGTTTTAAAAGGTTTACAACTTTAAAATTGTTTACAGAGTTTTCTTTAAGTTACGTGCTAATGCCAAAATTACATTGACCTAAAGTTGAAGTAAAAAATGTGCACTAATGTTAATAAATATCTGAAAATGGTCTAAGTCGTAAATCTTGGAAACTGTTTTTGCAAAAACTGTAACGTCTATTTTAACAGTGTCTGCTTAATGGGTTACTCTGCCATTTCTAAAGTTAGGTCCTTTTTAGCTCTGTTAAATAGTTCTGAGTTATGTGCGGATTTTGTGTGCTAACTCTTATGTTCAAGGTGTTTGTTTCTGGTTTCCAAGGTAATCTAGTGTATACTCTACTGTCTCTGTTAAGTTCAGATTAATAAAAAACATTGTTAAATATCGTTATAATTAGATCTGCTCTAAAAGTGTTAAGATCACCCTGTTTAATGAAGGGTTATCATTTCAGGATGTTAAAAAATTCTATTCTAACCAGATACTCTAAATTCTCTTGGCACCTTTAACAAACTTTCTAAAAATCAAAGTTCTAAATTCTCTAAACTTTTGGTATCTTCAAAAGGGCCCCTGGAGATATCAAAAGATATATCTCTCATCTTACAGAGATAATAACCAATTGGGGTGTTTAAAAGTGCTGCCAAGATGTAAAATGATTCAACACTCTACTAAAATTCCTTACAACCCACAGGAACAGGCTATGGTGAAAAAAAAACCATCAATGCCTCAAAAAACAGTTATTAAAACAAAAAGGGGGAGTGGCTACCCCCCATCTACAGTTACATAAGGCCTTGTTTACCATCAATATTTTAAATTTTTCGAGAAAGGGTCAAGGGAGTCAAGGTTCCAAAAACATTGCAGACATTTAACCCCTAAACCTCAGGCGCTTGTTAGATGGAGAGACTGTCTCACCCGACTCTGGAGAGGGCCTGACCCACTGATTCAGTTGGGAAGAGGATTTGGCTGTGTGTTCCCCATAGGGGAGTTGACTCCAATTTGAATACCAGCCAGAAATATCCGGCCTATGCCTGATGCAAGTAACAACCCACCCAGGGAGCAGTTTGCCCCTGAGGGAGATTCCCTTGTCTTTCCTCTTCCAGAAATGGATGGAGATCGAAATCCAAAGGCAGGCGATGATGTGGACGCTACTCTTCGCTGTGATCCTGAAGTGCCCAGCCTAGTGACGGGGGATTCGATGACCCAAACGAGATCATCAAAACACTTCAGGAGGACCTGAAAAAGACGAAGAGAACTCCAAGAAAGCCTCTTTTGGAAGAGCCTTAATGGACTCTTTCCCTACCTCTTCTCTCTTCTTGGACTGCTTCTTGCCTTGCTTTTAATCCTTGCTATTGGCCCATGTATAATGAATAGGCTTATACAGTTTATACAACAGCGCATAGAGGCAACAAGGGTAAGACAGGTTGAGGTTCATTACCAGAGGCTGCTAGCCACAGAGGGCTACGATCCCCTGAACTGGGGAAGCGCTCCCGGTGCTCTCCACATTGCCAATGACGGGTAAGATTCCGGATGGACCGGAACAACCTAAGACAGGCGGTGGAGAAAGCTCACCACGCCCCCATAATTACAAGTCACGCGACACCCCAAGACGGGTAAAGCACCCAGCGTCCTGCACCAACCTAAGACAGGGCTCATGGCCAAGCTGCCTGGGTTACCAATGACGGGTAAGGGCAAGGACGGCTGGGGGCAACCTAAGACAGGGATCGCGTGCTAAAACAAAAAGGGGGAATCTGTGGGGCATGAGCGCGGCCAGGCCAGGCCAGGCCCGGCCCGGGGGCTCTGCATGCGCAGCTGCTCCAGGGTGCCCCCGCCCGAGCTGCGCGGAACGAAGCCACGCGGAGCCAAGTAAGATGGCGCCCAGAGGAAGTAAGATGGGCGGAATCCAAAGTTGTTTACCACTAAAACTAACTGGCTGCGCAACAACAAGGGAGGTAACAAAACTAGTAACAAGTGTATAGACATAGGGCTAGTCCTATAGAAATCCCCCCATAAGGTGATTTTTTAAGTGATTGGTTGGTCCTTAGCCCTGCCCCAATGACTCTGCAGTTTTGTGTTATAAAAGGTATTATTATACAAAAGGTGACTGAGTCCTTGCTAGACTTGGCTCCCCGCTGCGTCTGATTGTCTCCGGGACCAGGAGGCTGGGGAACGGGCGAGCGGCGCGCTTACCTTTCCTCGGACCCAGTCCATCCTTGTACGGGTGGACTAAGACCCAACACAAGAGCTCACAACAAATGCTTGAAGGAGACTTATCCTATCACAAATATACATGTCCCTTCTTCATTTCTACACACTTGTATGGGAAACTTGATTAACCCATCTAAGTCCACATGTCCTTGACATTCAAGACATATGGGGTTTCAAAAAGTGACTGTATCTGATACAGAGTCAAAAGAATTAAAATTAGAAACAGTCATTGGTGGTTAAAAACACTGAGTTTTAAGTCAAACCAGCATCTGACTTGGCCTCCAACTTTTGGAGCAATGTGATCTTTAGGAGGTTTTTGACCTCTCTGGGTCTTCATTTCCTCATTTCCTAGCTTATGGGGTAGACGTGATCATTAAAGATTCTGTATGCCAAAAATTTAGTTAATTCCTAGAATATAACATTTGCAAATAAATGGCAAATCTGCTACCATCATTTCTTCACAAAATATTACTTTGAGTATGCATTAGATGACAGGAATATGGAAAAAGAATATGTTACTTGCCCCCATGATATACTTTAGTCCTAGTTGCCATCACAATTTTTATCAGAAGTTCACTATTTAAAATTTTTTTCCGGCCGGCGCCGCGGCTCACTAGGCTAATCCTCCGCCTTGCGGCGCCGGCACACCGGGTTCTAGTCCCGGTTGGGGCACCGATCCTGTCCCAGTTGCCCCTCTTCCAGGCCAGCTCTCTGCTGTGGCCAGGGAGTGCAGTGGAGGATGGCCCAAGTCCTTGGGCCCTGCACCCCATGGGAGACCAGGAGAAGCACCTGGCTCCTGCCATCGGATCAGTGCGGTGCGCCGGCTGCAGCGCGCCTACCGCGGCGGCCATTGGAGGGTGAACCAACGGCAAAGGAAGACCTTTCTCTCTGTCTCTCTCTCACTGTCCACTCTGCCTGTCAAAAAAAAAATTTTTTTTTCAATCATCCCCAACATATTCTAGCATGCATATATAATTTATAAATTATATGCAGACATTACTAAAATTGTATACTTTAAAAACATATACAACAAATAACTGAAAAAGCATAAACAATTAAGATCTTACTGGATTACCCTGTGCATCCCTTGAATATGCTTTGGAGTCCCTTGTTTTATATCAGGAATCAAGACATTTTTCCGCAGAGGGCCAGATAGTAAATATTTAGGGTTCTGCTGACCACACAAAGTCTCTGCTGTATGTTCATTGCTTTAAAAATGATCTAAACAACTCTTTAAAAATGTAAAGAAATATTTAGCACCAGGATGTAGGATGTAGCTTGCCTTTTTTTTTAGATTGTAGGCTTCTTTAGAATAAATTATTCCAGACAATGAACTAATAAATTTCATAGTAAGTTCTGAGTGAAATGAACTATTTCATGCAGTGGGGAGTGAAAGAGAGGAAGCCACCTTCAGCTAAGATGGTCACAGGAGACCACATTTCAGCAAGACCTGAAGGATGGGAAGCAGCCAGCACAGAAGAGCAGAAAAAAACCTTCCAGGCAGTGGGAAGAACATGCAAGCACAAGATCCCCAGGCGGAAAATGACTTGTTTGTTCGAGGGCTGACAGGAAGTCTGTGTGCCTGGAAATAAAGGAGCTAAGGTTTGGGAGTCAAGTGGGAGCAAATTTGGAGAGTTTTGAAGATGATTTCCATAAAGTAAAGCATTTGAAGCAGACCTGTAGTTAGAAGGTATAAAATCAGCTGATTATATGTCTCAGGAAAGTTCACAGACTGAAATGATCACCAGAATGTGGTGGATCAAGGATTGGCTGCTGGGACAAAAACAAAAGTTAGAAAGGTAGACTGTTTTGATGATGTCCTCTATTTAAGACAATTATTAAACTTCTAAACTCTTCATTGCTTTTCAACCTTGAAATAAAGTCATCACTGAGGCATATGCTATTCTTCCATTAGCCACACCAAGTTTAGACCAAAGCCCTCATATTCCCATGTACTAAAATTAAAATTACCCTGATATGTCTTCCTTGGAAGACCACACAAGAAGTAGGTAACACTGCTTGCCTCAAGAAAGGGAAACTAGGTGTCTACAGCACAAGTGGATGGAAACAACAAACCATGTATCTTATTATGCTCCAGAATTTTGAACCATATGGTTCTAGCATTTACTCGGAAAGCAAATAAATAAAATTAAATTTAAATTTTCAAACTACATTAATTTTGTGCAGCACCACAATTCCAGGTGGGTCTAGGCCTCCACCCCTATAACTGGCCAGCCCGTTGGCTCCTTTATAGCGATTATTTAACTCAAGGCTGAGAGGTCAGAGATAAGGGGGCATGGCCCTGGCAGAATGGTAAGGATCCACACACTTTCTGGGGTTGACCTTTTTTTTTTTTTTTTTAAAAAAGTATTACATTGTACATCTAGAGTCAGGACAAGAGCTGATCAGGTCATTGTTTCTTATAGTGTCCATTTCACTTCAACAGGTTTCCCCTTTGGTGCTCAGTTGGGGGTTGACCATTTTTGAAGACTAGCCAATCACTTTTCTTTTACCTCCCAGCCTTTTGTGTGTTCATTTAAAAAGAAACACCTGTGTAAAGGACTTGGAAATTGGTTCCATGACGGACATGCACAGAAAGCCAGTAACTGAGAGTTTGAGCCACCATTTGGACTGTTAAGGAAAGGGAGCCACTAAGGCTCGGGCTGTGTGGGGCAGAGCGCACTTTCATTACTAAACATGGGTGCATTTTTGGACAAACCCAAAACTGGAAAACATAATGCTCATGGGTGCTGGAAATGGTTTATATTATGGCCTGAGCAGCATGCAAGGATGGAGAGTGGAGATGGAAGATGTGCACACAGCTGTTGTGGGTATTTCTAACCCCTTGAAAGACTGGTCATTTTTTGCAGTGTATGATGGTCATGTTGGAATCCGAGTGGCAAACTACTGCTCAACACATTTGTTAGAACACATCACTACCAATGAAGACTCTAGGGCAGCTGGAGAATCAGGATCTGCTCTTGAGCCTTCGGTGGAAAATGTCAAGAATGGTATCAGAGCTGTCTTTGAGACTTGATGGCTACGTGAGTAACTTTTCAGACCTCAGAAATGCGATGGACAGGAGTGGTTCTACTGCATGGGAGTTACGGTTTCACCTAAGCATGTCTGTTTTAACTGTAATGATTCATGTGCCATTCTCTATAGAAACAGACATGTCTGTTTTTCTACCCAGGATCACAATCCTGTAATCCAAAGAAAAATGAGTGAATTCAAAATGCAGGAGGCAGCATAATGATACAAAGTGTTAATGGTTCATTAGCAGTATCTGGTGCTCTGGGGGACTATGATTAAAAGTATGTTGATGGCAAGGGCCCAACAGAACAACTTGTTGCTCCAAAGCCTGAAGTTTATGAAATTTTAAGGGCAGAAGAGGATGAATTTATCCTCTTGGCTTGTGATGGGATCTAGGTTGCTATGAATAATGAGGAGCTCTGTGAATCTGTGAAGTCTAGGCTTGAGGTATCTGATCACCTGGAAAATGTGTCCAATTGAGTAGTGGACACTTGTTTACATGAGGGAAGTCGAGTAGCATGAGTATTGTACTAGTTTGCTTTTCAAATGCCCCCAAGGTCTCAGATGAAGCAATGAAGAAAGATTCAGAATTGGATAAACACCTGGAGCCGCAGGTTGAAGAAATTATGGAGAAATTTGGTGAGGCGGGTGGGCGCCGCGGCTCACTAGGCTAATCCTCCACCTGCGGCGCCTGCACACCAGGTTCTAGTCCCGGTCGGGGCGCTGGATTCTGTCCTGGTTGCTCTTCTTCCAGTCCAGCTCTCTGCTGTGGCCCGGGAGTGCAGTGGAGGATGGCCCAAGTCCTTGGGCCCTGCACCCACGTGGGAGACCAGGAGAAGCACCTGGCTCCTGGCTTCAGATCAGCGCAGTGCGCTGGCCGCAGCAGCCATTGGGAGCTTGAACCAATAGAAAAGTAAGACCTTTCTCTCTGTCTCTTTTTCTCACTGTCCACTCTACCTGTCAAAAAAAAAAAAAAAAAAAAAGAAAGAAAGAAAGAAAGAAAGAAAGAAATTTGGTGAGGAAGGAATACCTAATCTTGCCCATGTCACGGCATCTTGTCTGCAAAAAATATCCCAAATTTGTCTTCTGGGGGAGGTCTCGCTGGCAAGCACAATGTCATTGAACCTGTTTACAATAGACTGAATCCACACAGAGAAAGCAGTGGGGGTGCTGGAGATCTAGAAGACCCATGGTAGCCTTAGAAATATTCTAAAATGCTTTTGATTCTAGAAATTGGAGGCAAAAAACTTATAATTACAATTTTATTCAATACAAGGGAAAACCACTCTTGTGGACTCTCAATGTTTTGTGATACATGAGCAGAAAATCATTAGCATTCCCCATCATTTGTTCATTTTTGTGTTTTCTAATAATTGTTATTTGTAGCATTGCCTGTACTACAGTATGTTTTGCCAACCTCAGGCATATTGGTTACATCTGTGTTGAACTTCTGGCCCTAAAAACCAATGGGGTTATTTTAACACAAATCAATAAATGTGCCTGAGGTGCATAGGAATACAGTTAGCTATACTCTAAGATACATTTTTTTATCAAAACACACAAACCTATAAGCCTGTAAGAGTAAAGAATTATATGACCTGTTCCTTTTTTCCATTCACCAAGTTGGAAACCTTTTGCAGCTCTGTGGCTTGGAATTTCATCTGAGCAATTTACTATAGGACACGTATTCATTATTAATTATTATTTAATTTTCCCCCAATTTTACCTGTATTACCATAGTAGGTTCTCCAATAATGTCCAAATTGTAATATTACCGTGCTTCAATATAAAGTGTATTTGGCAATAATATAAGCTCTTACCAATTTTATGCTTGTTGTCTATAACATCCTCAACTCTCACAAGAAATCTTTTGAAACCAAATGGATTGATTTATGGCTATTGATAATTTGCTTTGACATCTCACTGCTGCAAATTCTTTTAAATGATGAGAGTTGCCTTTATATTGTAAATTGCGATTTTTATTTTACATGTGGGTTTCTATAGTTTTTCAGCTTTTAAGACAGAAGTTTTGTGTAATTTGGAATAATTTTATAGAAAAAATAATAATAAAAGTCAACTTACACACTGGCAGTTCCTCAAATGATTAGTTACCACATGACCCAGGAATTCTACTCCTATATAAACATATTCTCAGAAGAAGTGAAATCACATACCCATATAAAACATATACACAAATGTCGGCTGGTGCTGTGGCTTAACAGGCTAATCCTCCGCCTTGCGGCGCCAGCACACCAGGTTCTAGTCCCGGTTGGGGCGCCGGATTCTATCCCAGTTGCCCCTCTTCCAGGCCAGCTCTCTGCTATGGCCCGGGAAAGCAGTGGAGGATGGTCCAAGTGCTTGGGCCCTGCACCTGCATGGGAGACCAGGAGAAGCACCTGGCTCCTGGCTTCGGATCAGCGCGATGCGCCGGCCGCAGCGGCCATTGGAGGGTGAACCAACGGCAAAAAGGAATACCTTTCTCTCTGTCTCTCTCTCTCTCACTATCCACTCTGCCTGTCAAAAAAAATATATATATATATACAAATGTTTAGAGATTTATAATAGACAAACAAATGGAAACAACCCAATTGGCCATCAGCTGAAGCATGGATGAAATAAATGTGGCATATTAGTGCAATGGAATACTATTATGCATCAATATAACAAAATGAAGTACACACTAATAAATGCTACAAAGTGGATGAACCTTGAAAACTTTATGCTATGTGAAAAAAGCCACTGACCAAAGACCATATGTTGTATGATTCCACCCATGTGAAGTATACAGAATGGGCATATTCACAGAATCAGAGTAGATTAGTGGTGGCCTGGAGCTGATGTGGAGAGGAGAGATGGAGTGTGACCACTGGTAGTTATTAGGTTTCTTTTAGTAGGGATGAAAATGTTCTAAAATTAGATTGTGGTGATTGCTATGCATAACTCTGTGAAAATAATAAAATATTAATGGGTAAATTGCATGATATGTGAATTACATCTCAATAGAGCTAATTTTTTTAATGTAAACTTACAAAGAGGCTACTCAAGCACAACACTGTAATTTAAGGTATAGGTAAACTGCCATTTAATATGAAAGACTAACAATGGCAATCAATATATGAAAAACATGGATTCATAAAAATGAAAATCAATAGAACATTTTTTGTTACCAAAAAATCTAATTGGGATTTCTTATTCTGAAGAAAGCATGACCTCCACAGAGTTAGTTTTTCTGGAACCCATCAAGTTGCCTGCAGCAAGCTCCTTCCCTCACTGCCCTTGATTATGCAAAGTAGCAGGCTAAAGAGGTGAAACATTATAAACGATCAAAAGTCCTGAAATCAATGAGAACGCCCTTTAGGAAGCACTTTGATACCCACAGATATTCAACTTGCAATTCCCTTTTCCCTTAGAGGACACAGGTCACGAAACTGCAGAAAACCTGCAAATAATCTACTTGAGGATAATAGGGAGTTGGCATACTGCATATGTATGGCTGGTTCTTAAAATGCATTTCAAATAGATTGTTACACTGACAGAATGAGCAATAATTTCTTTTGTTTATTTTATTTTACATACTTTTGTTTTGCCAATTTTAAAAGACCCTAAAGTTAGTATTACAGGGGTTTATATGATAATTTATAATAGTATATACTGTCCATAGTAAATCTTATTCTTGCAATACAAAATAATATCAATAAGTTACATGTGGCCATATGCAAATACCCAACATGAAAATTCAATGGCTAGACAGGAATCTAGTTACTCTTCTCTTTAAAGCTAAATTTGTAAAGACACAGCTTAGTCTTAATTTCATAATTTTGTAAGAGCATATACGTTCAGTAATGATGTGTTCAAAGTGTTTTTCAAACTTTTCTGGGGCAGAATTGCAAGCTAAAACAAATGTCTTTATTCAGCTCCTGCTACCAGGTAGAAAGGTACTTAATGGAGAGGGAGTTAGTACAACTGTTGGGTTGAAATCACATATTTGCCAACATTGTCACTCATTATAACGAATAGTAGCTCTCATAAAATAATATGTATAATCTGTATCTTTACTGTGGCTGCTTTTATCCAGCTGCCAATGTGATATCTCCACATGGCTGTCTCCTAGGCATTTCAGCCTTCATGTGTCCAAAGCACAGATGCTAATCTTTGCCCCCAGATCAGCTCCTCCTGATGTCTTCTCTATCTCAGTTAAGGATGACTTAATTTTTCCAGTTTTTTAGGCTGAAATCTTTGATAGCAATCTGTTTTTTTTTTAATTAATTAATTTTCTATGCCATTTCCAATTTATTTTTTTTTAACTTTTATTTAATGAATATAAATTTCCAGTGTACAGCTTATGGATTACAATGGCTTCCCCCCCCCCAATAACTTCCCTCCCACCTGCAACCCTCCCCCCTCCCGCTCCCTCTCCCCTTCCATTTGCATCAAGATTCATTTTCAATTCTC
Source organism: Lepus europaeus (assembly GCF_033115175.1). Classification (NCBI taxonomy): domain Eukaryota; kingdom Metazoa; phylum Chordata; class Mammalia; order Lagomorpha; family Leporidae; genus Lepus; species Lepus europaeus. The sequence continues at coordinate 40,002,655 of NC_084842.1, forward strand.
TTTATATACAGAAGATCAATTTAGTATAAAGATTTCAACAGTTTGCACCCACATAGAAACACAAAGTGAAACATACTGTTTGAGTACTAGTTATAGCATTAAATCACAATGTACAGCACATTAAGGACAGAGATCCCACATGAGGAGCAAGTGCACAGTGGCTCCTGTTGTTGACCCAACAAATTGACACTCTAGTTTATGGCGCCAGTAACCATCCTAGGCTGTCGTCATGAGTTGCCAAGGCTATGGAAGCCTTCCAAGTTCACCGACTCTGATCATATTTAGACAAGGTCATAAAAGACAGAGTGAGGATAGTAACCAATGATCCTAAGAGTGGCATTTACCAGGTTTGAACAATTATACAGCATTAAGTGGGGAAGAGGACCATCAGTACACACATGTTGGGAGTAGAGCCATTGGTGGTAGAGTAGAGGTTATGATTACAAAGGAATGAGGCCCAAGTGCACTAGACAGGGCCTAGAACAAAGGACAGAGTCATTATTAGAGGAGCTAAGAAAGGTGCTGTCTAAGCTACAATGAAGTTTTCTGATTGAGAGGCAAATAGAACCTGATAGAAGGGGCTTGATAATAATCTGGTGGGCTTTAGGCCTTGTAAATTCAGAGGCCCAGACCTATCTATCTCTTCACGTGGGGTATATCCTAAGGGAGGTGTGAACCTCCTAGGGGAAGGCACTCTGTTGACTTTCATTACTTGGCTGGCCTGGGAGGAGAGCTGGCCAGGTAAAGGCAGGGGGCATCTCTAACAAGAAATTTACAGTTCTGCCTGCAATGTTGCTGACCCTACTTGACCATCCCCTCAGCTGCAGTGGTCACTTTGGAAGTTGGGCTGAGTGAAGGGCTTTTCAGCTTAGAGCCAATAAGATCTGTGGCTCTGACCTGGGCATCCTTCGACTCCAGGGCAGGTCCATTTCCAGTGATCCAACTCTTGGCAGAGCTGCCAGGGCTCTTCACAAGCTGACTTCTGCTGAAGCCCAGGCTTACCACATTGAAAGCCACTGCAGTGGACTGGCCTGTTGGGTCTCCTTGAGGGCAGATCACTGTACAGATCAGCCATTAATAGGCCTGCCACCCATTGCTTCTGATGCCTAGCTTTCTTTTCCTCCTGGTTTGTGTTAAAGCAGACCAGAGGATGCAAGTCAAGGGAGTGCCCATGTCCCATCTCTAATCTTCGGTGGCCTGAACTACAAGTCTATAGTCACAGGCATGTTCTGTAGTAGTTTTTCTAAGGTAGACAATGCCCATGAGGAAAATTATATTCTCACTTTAAAACTTTCTTTCCCTTTGGTCTGAAAGGGAGGTTTTTTCTACTTACTGTATACTTCGCTGATGGCGAAGTGAATCTAGCTATGAGATTATTATTTGAGTTCTTATTTTGGCTATGCTATTGCAGAAAAATGTTAGCCATCTCTTTTATAAGGTCTAAAGATTAAATTGTGCATCCTACAGATTCCTTCATAATAGAATTAGTTTCCTACCTTGAAGAGAATAGAGAAATGAAAGAACAAGTTGGGCTTAGAATAGAGAAATGAGGGAGCAAGTCCTAGATCGCTTGCTGACAATAGCAATATCACATGAATACTTAGCAAACCATTTCAACCATTAGATAACAACTTAAGAAAACATTTACCAGAAGGTCCAATGCCTTCTATAAATTTTAAGAATCATGTATTTGAAAACACCTCTTAACTATCTAACATGGTGTAGTTTGTTTAGCCAGTAAACTTAAGCACAACCATCTAAAATGTTTTTAGTTTCTTTCTACCAACAAGTCTAAAACATATGATACACAGATTCAGGTCCCACAAATTAAAATGTATCTTTGATTGATTTTAGCAGCTTAAATTTATGGACAATCTTATCTATAAGCCATTTAAAATAAAACTCTTAATAAAATTTCCCCATGTGGACATACCATATGTACACACATATAATATAGCATAATAGACCAATATATCAATTTTAATAATAGCTTTTAAAATCTTTAACTCTTTTTGTAGATTGCCAATTGATTTGAATTGCTTTTTCTTTTTAGTAACCTCAGTTAACCATACTTTCTCTCAGTTGGTACTGTTAATACATTATTGGCTTCATCTGTTTACAGAGCCATCCCAAAGTACTGAATACAATAAAAGTGGCTGGAAAAAGTCCATAGGAACCTATAGGAGGACAGCTAAACACAGAACCAACAACGCTTTAGTTTTATGAGCAGCAGATATTCAAATTTTTGAAAAAAGCACATATTTAAATAACCCATAGCTCTTAATAAAAATTCAGCTGTTTTTGAACAATTAGAATTTAACAGACATCAAGAGAACATAATAGATTACTTTAACACATTGCTTTAACAGAGCATCAGAGTTTAATTCTATGTCAAAGAGAAATTGAGCTTCCTGTGATCTTTTGCTGTGAGGTTTCCTTCCTTTACCTTCTTTCATATTGGTGACCATGTTTCTGTGTTTCTGTGTGTAACACATCTTTAAGCATCTTTTGCAGGGCAGGATGAGTGGCAACAAATTCTTTCAGTTTCTGTTTGCTGTGAAAAGTCTTATTTTCACCTTCATTCACAAATGAGAGCTTTGCAGGATATAGTATTCTGGGCTGGCAGTTTTTCTCTCTTAGTACCTGGGCTATGTCTCGCCATTCCCTTCTAGCTTGTAGGGTTTCTGATGAGAAGTCTGCTGTGAGTCTAATTGGAGATCCTCTAAGAGTGATCCGACGTTTCTCTCTTGCACCTTTTAGGATCTTTTCTTTATGTTTCACTGTGGTGAGTTTGATTACAACATGTCGTGGTGAGGATCTCTTTTGGTCCTGTTTATTAGGGGTTCTATAAGCTTCCTGTACTAAGATGCCTCTGTCCTTCTCCAAACCTGGGAAATTTTCTGCTAGTATCTCACTGAAAATGCCTTCTAATCCTTTCTCCCTCTCCATGCCTTCAGGAACTCCTAGAACCCGAATGTTGGGTTTTTTAAGAGTATCCTGTAGATTCCTGACAATATTTTTTAGATTTCTAATTTCTTCTTCTTTTCTTTGGTTTGCCTGTTTCCTTTCCTGTTCTCTGTCTTCTAAGTCTGATATTCTCTCTTCTGCTTCGCCCATTCTGTTTTTAAGGCTCTCTAATGTGTTTGTCATTTGATCTATTGAACTCTTCATTTCATTATGATTTCTAGTCACTATCAGAGTTTCTTGTTCCACTAGTTGTTTCATTTCATTTTGATTCCTCCTTAATATTTCACTTTCACGAGAGAGATTTTCTATCTTGTCCATGAAGGATTTCTGTAGTTCAAGAATTTGTTTTTGAGAACTTCTTAATGTTCTTATCAATTTTTTGAGATCCGCTTCTTGCATTTCTTCGATCTCATCATCTTCATCATCTTGAATTGGGGTGTCTTTTTCATTTGGGGGCGTCATAGTGTCTTCCTTGTTCTTGTTAGCTTGGTTTTTGCGTTTGTTGTTTGGCATGTTGGAGATATTTGGTTTCTTCACTGTGGTGTTTTTTCTTGTTACACTATGGCTCTATATTAAGTGGACTGTCTGCTTTCAGTGGAGCCTTAGAGGCTTGAGATGAGTGTGGACTGAGAGCTGTGTTTGGTTCCTCAGGGTTGAGGGTGTGTCAAGGATGACACTCCCAGGTTAGGTGTGGTAAATCTCTCTTTCTTTTTTTGATTTAAAAGGGAAGTAATTCCGCACAGCTGAACGTAATTGGAGATAGTTAGCAGGCAAATGATATACCCACAGGAGCCAGAGATCGGAAGCTCTTTCCCAAGGACCACACAGGGAATCTCTGCTGCCCTCAGTGTGGGCTCCAATTCTCCTGCAGTCTCCCACTGGGTTGCCAAGTTAGATGCTAATCTCCTGTTATTTCACCCCTCCCCACAGAGTCAGGTTTTTCTGCTAGGCTCAGGGCTGGTGCAGACCTGAGGTCGCCCTGCTTATGACGTATGTCCAAAATGGCGCCTGCTCTGTCTTGCTCGCCTGTGAGAGGTGAGCGGAGAGAGAGAAACTTGTGTCCGTATCAGTCACTTTTTTTATTTTTTTTTTCTCTCTCTTCTAGTTAGCCTGGTGAACTTTTCCCCACGGAGTTTCAAGCCTCGTTCCCTTTAGCCTCCTCTTTCCGCTTGCCTGCTGGTATCTCGGGCTATGGAGGTTCGGCTCACCTCGCGTTCCAGCGCTGGTGCGTTGAGTCTGCCGCTGGTGTCCCGAACTTGGGCTCCCACGCTCTCCACGCAGGTCCACTGTGAATCACTAGTTCCGAAAGAGTTTCCTCTGCTGTTTCATCCCCTACTCTTCCTTGACCCTGCAGTATCTCCACTTATATTAAACTTTCTCTCCCCCCGGACTAAGTGTGCTTCCTGCCTATTCCGCCATCTTGCCGCCTCTCAGCAATCTGTTTTTTAAAGATTGATTTTATTTATTTGCAATACAGAGTTACGGGGTGGGTGGGGGGAGAGACAAAGAAAAAAAATCTTCCATCTGCTGATTCATCCTCCAAATGGCCATGATGACTGGGGCTGGGCCAGGCTGCAGCCAAGAGCCTGGCACCTCCTCTGGGTCTCCCACATGGGTAGCAGGAGCTATTGGGCCACCCTCTGCTGTTTTCCCAGGCTCATCAGCACAGAGCTGGATTGGAAGTGGAGGAGCTGGGATTTGAACTAGTGCCCATATGGGATGCTGTTGTCACTATGCCACAATGCTGGCTCTTTGATAGCAATCTTAACTCTACTTTTTTGCTCACATCCCACATGCAGTCAGTAACAAATCCTTTCAGCTCCATTTTCAAAATGAATACACATTTTCAAAATGAATACAAATTCAAAATGAATATAGAATTTAAATACAAACTTTTCACTACTTCCCTGTCTGCAATAGATTCAAAGCAGATCTTTTACTCTGATAGATCTACCATTAACTCCTACAGTACCTTTGTGCAAATTGGAAAAAATTGCTCTTCTCCAAGGATATCTGCAAGAAAACACGTTATGATAAATGCAAAAATTGGGATGCTTATAACGTGCCATGCCCTCCCTTAGGTTATGTCATCTTTGTGCAGGGAAAAAACTGAGTAATTGTATGAAACTGCTTTTCTTCCTAACCTATGGTATTTTTACTTATCTGTCTTATTTATTATCTGCTTCTTACAATAGCATTCATTCCTTGTGAGGGCAGGGATTTTGGTGTCTTTTTCTCTATTGTGTCCCCAGCACCTAAACTGCATCTGGCATATAATAGGTACTTAGTCCTTGTCTGATGAATGAAAATGACTAAAGAACAAAAGGGTCACATCACCAAAGCCCCTGAGAATGAGCTGCCAGCAGCTAAATATTCTTCTGAAATCAATTGATTAGATGCAAATCTCCAAGCACACTATTTATGTGGAAAGACCATTTGAAAATAGAATCCCTTTGGGTTGTTGGTTTCTTGTTGAAACAAACATTTCCATAAAGAAAATATTTAGTGATATATAAGCCCAACCATAAAGAGCAAGGCATAACTGAAAGAGAAGTGGATTGGGAGCTCTACGTCAGGGTCTTGCAGACCCTGAAAGAATGTGCTGTGTTGAGTGGTCCATCATTTCACTTTTCACTGCTTTAACTCAAATACCTAAGAGGTGCTTCTTGGGAAGGAATAAATTTATTCTGGCTTATAATTTGGAGGTTCCAGTTCAGGAACAGGTGGCCACATTAGCCTAGTGTCTGGTGGAGCTGACAATGCCAGAACAGGTACAGAAGGAACAATCACAGGGTAAGCCAGGATACACAGAGAAAAGTTAGGCCAAGCTCAGCTTAAATAACCAAGCTAATAGAAGAAATATCTTCTACTGGTAAACCTCTAATGACCTAAAGACCTCTCACTGGCCCCAGCTCCCAAATATCATAATTAAATCAAGTCTCCACCCTTAATCCATCAACTGTGAACCTAAGACTTGGAGGTTCAAATGTCTGCACAAGCTTGGGTAGCTAAGTGCTGCTCAATCCATAACTAGTGAAAATCCAATTGTTCTGTATGGAGAGAGCAGGAAAAAAAAAAAAGAAGAAGAAGATAGGGCTTTTGCCACCTCCTCTCTGGCTTTGAGAACAAGCAGTATACCTAACTATGACCCTTACCAAAACTTCACTGAAGTGGTGTTTGGCTCAGCACTTGAGATGCTGCTTAAGGCATCTGCATCTAGATTTGAGCCCTGGCTCCACTCCCAATTCCAGTTTCCTGCTAATGCACACCCTCAGAAGCAGCAAGAGATGACTCAAGTACTTGAGTCCCTGCCACCCACATGAGAGATTTGGACTGAGTTCCTGGCTCCTGGCTTCAGCGTAGCCTCTTCCTGGCTGTTGCAGGTTTATGAGGAGTCAGTGCAAAATTTTAAACTGAATGCTATTTGATTGAGCTTGTGTTTTGAGAAGATCACTCTGGCAACAGAGTACAAGGCAGACTGGGAGACATTTAGAAAGAGGTCTACTTAAAGTATGTAAATGCAAGGCTACTTAAATTATCCAGAAAAGAAATAAGAAGGGCCATATCCGAGACAATGGAAGTGGGATTTTGCCGAACAGTCTTCACTGCCATCAAAACTCCAAAATACTAAATGTAGTAATCATCAGGGTTTTTTAAATAAAATTAGACTTAAATAGTGTTAAAAGACACTGGTTTCTGAGAAAAGAAGTGGCTAATTCACACAGTTAATCAACATCCAAGCTGGCCTTATATTAAACTTACACCTAGTACATTTAGTAAGTGCTTAACATGTCCTTAAATTTCAATCAAGGATGTTAAATAGTCTATAACAATTAATTATGAATTTCAAAACAAGAAATTATATTATTATTTTAAGAGATGGAAATGCTTAATTACCTTATTTGATCATTACATGTTACATACTTGTGTTTAATTACAATATAGTGCCACACAAGTACAAATATTAGTTGGTTAATAAAAATATATAAAAAGAAATTCAATGCAGTACTATACCCAGGTATTATTTCATAAGTAAAAAGTAAGCCTATCCTACCTTTTGAGAGATATAAAGCAGAAGAAAAATAGTGTTAAAATTAAACAATCAACCTGGGGCCTGTGTTGTGGCACTGCAAGTTAAACTGCTGCTTGTGACACCAATGTTTGAGTCCCAGCAGCCCAGCTTCTGATCAAGCTTCCTGCTAATACACTTGAAAAGGCAGCCGAAGATAGTCTAAGTACTTGAGCCCCAGCCACTTATGTGGGAGACCAGGAAGGAGTTCCCTGCTCCTGGCTTCAGCCTGGTCAAAGGCTGTGGTTGTAGTAGCCACTTGGGGAGTAAAACAACAATGGAAGATCTCTGTCTTGCTCGCTCTCTCTCTCTCTCTCTCTCTGTCTTTCAAATAAATAACCAAATAAATAAGTCTTTTTAAAATTGTAAGTTATCTGAAAAATGATAAAAGTAAAATGATAAAAATTTTGCCACTAAAAGGTATATATTCATTCAGAAATATTTCTAGCATATATCATTCCTACTGATTTTTTAATAAGACATGAGTCCCCATGTATAGTATTTCTCCAGTTTTAAGAAGTTTTGTAGATCAATTATTTATAAAGAACTGTTTTCTATAGCCAGTCCTCTCCTCTTTGCTTGTATTTCTCCCAGAACTGCACCTCCAAACATTTTCTTTTTATCTTTTATGGTAAAAGAGAGTAGTAACTCATGTGATTAATATCCTAGTGTCCCAAGATATTCAATCTCAAATAAACAAACAAAAACTATGCAACACTGCTTGACATAAAATATTTTTCAAGATAACACATTAATCTCCTCTGGCACATCTTGATATATTTCGGGTTATAAATTTTACTTTACTCATCCATTAGATTTTCTTCATGAGTCTTTAAAAAAAAAAAAAAGACAAATGTGGTTTACATAAACAAACTAGGGCTCCACAACCACAATTTCATGCACTGTCTGTCTCTCCAGGAAAAGCATAGTGACTAAGATTGATCTAGTTCCTTTCATTGTTAGATTTCTTTCTTTTATATTTCCCAACTGTTACCATTCTGTAGCACAACTAAGTAAGAGCAAAATAAATACAAGTTCCATAGGCATTTACCTGGGAAGGGCTTTGTCCTCAGAAAGACAAAGAATATCATAGTCCAGCTCCCCCAGGGCCCGATTAGACCTGAGTTTACAAGACACACACATACACACACACAAACACACTCACCCATGCCTTATTTCCATAAACTAAAGCAATAAGAACAAAGGTCAAAATATCTCCCCCTTCTCACCCCAGAAAAAATTATGGTGTGCTATTTAAAAGGGAAAAAAAAGGCAGTGAGGTTTTTATTGGTCCTTTGAGCATTTCAAGAAAACCGGCATTTCTAACATACTAGCGAATAGATCTGCCACCTGGCTCAAAACACAGTCACAGAACAGGGGTTGGGCTAGAAAACATTTCAGAAGTACAGATAAGAAAGGTATATTATTTAAAATCCTAAACCAAGCCAAAACTTACAGTCATCCTTTCCTGGGAATTTACTATGTGCCGGGCACTGTAGTGGGGGAATTGTATGTGCTATATCCTTACTGTAATCTATTGAGATAGGTATAGTCAGTTTATAGAAAGCCAAAGTCAGGTTAGGGGATTAAGTGATTTGCCCAAGATAGCACAATCAATAAATAGCCTAGCCTGGATTCAAACCCATGTCTGCATCAGACATTTGTCTCACAAAGAGCCAGGCACTGTTTTGGGAATTGGCAAAATAGCAGGAGGGTGAAAAAACAATAGATAAGAAATGTGTGTATGTATGTATGTTTGTGTAGGTGTGTATACTATGTGTCACACAACAACATTTTGGTCAACTACACACCACATATATGACAGTGATCTTATATAATTGAGCTGAACAATTCCCATTGCCAAGTATTTTTATTATAGCTTTCCTATATTCAGATATGTTTAGATACCTACATACTTACTGTGTTACAGTTGCCTACAACATTCAGTACAGTAACATGCTGTGCTGGCTTGTAGCCCAAGAGAAATACGTTATACCAAATAGACTAGGTCTGTTAGTAGGCTATATTATTGAGTTTTGTGTAGATATGCTCTATGATGATGTTCACACAATGATGAAATTGCTTAATCAATCAACTCTCAGAAGGTATCCTCATTGTTTTGTTTTAATTATTTGTTTATATGAAAGGAAGAAAGATAGGTATAGAAAAGACAGGGAAAGAGAGAGAAAATTCCTCAAATATCTACAATGCCCAAGGCAGGTACCAGGATACAGAACTTAATCCAGGTCTCATGAATGTCAGGAATCCAATTTTGAGCTGTAACTACTGCTTCTCAGGATCCACATTAGCAGGAAGCTGGAATCAGGAGTCAGAGCTGGGCATAGCAGCCAGGTGCTCAGACGTAGGGTGTGGGCATCCTAATTCATATATTTCTTAATTGCTAGGCCAAACCCCTGCCCAGTATCCTTGTTGTTATACGTGAAATGATTGTACATGTGTGTGTATGTGTGTGTATACATAGACAGTGATGTAGATGTAAAGTCAGTGCAGATTATTGCAAAGAAAAGAAAGCAGACTGAGAGATGTGACAGAAAATAGGGTGTGATTTTGCGTAGGGTGCCAGGGAGATCTCTCCAGGAGGATGACTCCCGAGCAGTGAATGAACAAAGTTAAGGAGAAGCCACGCAGGTGTCCAGGACAGAGCGTTCCATGGAGAGGAAAAGGTGAGATCAAGGTCATTAAGCAGCAGTGAGTGGGCAAGTTAGGGCAACAGCAGGAACACCGGCTGCATCTGTGAGTGGGGGAGTAGGATGGGAGGGAAAGCAGGAGGCAGGGCCCACAGAGAGAACTGTGGCCCCTAACTTAAGGAGAAGACACAAGTGGGGGTGTTCTGAGCAAGGGAACTGAAGATCTGTTTTCTCTCCAATGCCACTGTCCTCTCTGCTCCACCTCCAACCCCAGAGCAGCCAGTTTCCCTCTCATTCGCCCAGCACCTGCTTCTTTGAAACCTGTTCTAGGACCCTGACTTCCCTGACCTGTTTCTCTCATCACAGTCTTGTAGCTATGTGGGCACCGATGGCTTATTATCGTTACCCTTCCTTCCACTCTCTGGAGACTTAGGGACCCTATATCTAGTTGCCAAGGGCAGCTTTCTCAGTCCTGCCTGGAAGATACCAACGCAGGAAGACTAGCAGAGACTTCCCAAGGCACAGCCCTACCACGTCTGTTTCTCTGTACTTAACATCTCTACAGGTTTTATACTTTGCTGTTTTCATCACAGTGCAAGGTTAATTCAGATTCAGTCACGGCCACAAACTCCTGAAAAGGAACAAATAGGAACCCCTATTAACCTCCAGATCATCCCAGGAGTTGAGGAAACAGAAGCAAACAGGACAGAGTTCCCCCAGCTGGAGTCTACACTCTATGATTAGGTATAGGAAAGGGACCTTCTCAGTGCAATAAAGTGATTGAAATAAAATATTTGCTATGCTTTCATTTGCAACATTTTGTTTATTTAAAAATATTAAGTAACGCTAAAAGGCAACAGTGTTTTACATTGATCAGGAGTAAATCGGCCAAAACACGTACCTGAACACATCTAAACTGCAGCAGTAGTCTAAAGGAGGAATTTCAGATGATAAAACAGGGACGAAGGTATCATGAAAATGGCTAGGAGGGATTGTTTGAGAGCAAATGGAGTCTCAACTGGGGCTGGGCCACACACACATAGAAGCTGTCCAGTTGAGCAGCCCTACCTCTGTGGTTACACCTCTGTCCTCACTGGTGCTGTTTTAAGGCACTTTCCTGGCCAGGATCATTAGATAGTCCCATGAAGTTCTAGTGAGTTTCTTTTCTTTATTAGAAACTAATTTTAAGAGCAGAACAATCTGGACGCTTGGCCCTTTGTATTTATAACACAATGCAGATCACCCAGCAGAGGCACCAAAATTAGTGATTGGTTCACTTCCTCATGCCTTGTCAACTACCTACAGGCATATGAGTGTAGTATATATGTATATATATAAATATGTACACACACATGCACATATCTATAGATATCCTATATCCAGTAACTCTTTGCTCTGTTCATCAGAGCTAAAATTCTTTATATCTTCCAACATTGCTCATGGCAATCATCCCCACAGATTTTGTACCTTGATATTTGTATTTTAAGCTGGAGCAAGATTCATTCAGAGTCACAGTCACATCTTCTAAGACAGAGGACAATATTCAGATCACTGTTTCTCAACCACACGTTCTCTAGAGTACCAAAGTGTATCCCGGATATTGACTCCAAATGTTTCTTCTCGGCTTCCTTCCAGAAACAGAATGTTGTATAGGATTGACTTTCAATCCCTAAACTCCTGGAAATTCTAGACTTTAGAGGGACAGTCACACAGAACTACCTCCCTAAACTAATCTTCTCAACATCTCCCCCTCTCCAGCTCCACGTGTCCAGGAGCACAGGTGTTTCCTCAGCCCACTCCTGAGAAAACTAAGCCCAAGAACAGGGCAGACCAAATGGTCCAAGACAAGACTAATGCCTGAGAAAGAGATTCCATGTGTGTTATTTTTCACCCTTCAGCTGTTGGATATGGAAGCAAATGCACATTCCAGTCTCCTCCTAAGCAGGTGAAGACATTGCTTAAGCCTGCGGCCAGCTGTGTGACTGCAGGCTGTTTCTCCACATCCCCTATGTTTCTGTTCCTCCCTCGTCTTCTTTCTGGCAATAAATTCCTAGCTGTAATTGTTCTCTATGATTCAGAGCTTCCACAAGTGTTTATTGAGAAGCCTACCGTGTATTCTGTGCTTGCTGCTATGTGACCCTAAAAGACATTTAACAAAGATGTGGTTCCACATTTGGAATTGCTTACATTGTAGGTGAAAAACAAAAACAAGCAAGAAGCATACATGGGCTGTGCAACAGTGACAGGAAACCCAAATGTGTGGGTTGGAAGGCTTTGTGGAAGACAGAAACCTAAGCTGAACTCAGAAGGCTCACGCATCATCGGTGTATGAGGGTGACTCAGGAGGATATTCCCAGCAAAGCTTGAGTCAATCATGAGCGAGATGCGTGGGAAGGTCAGTGAGCAGATCTGCCGATCCATCAGATTTCCAGCATCCCCATTCTGTAGTGTGTGTGTCCTCAATCTGAAATAGCTAAGTGTTACTCTCTTGAAAAAGATTTATTTAGTTATTTGAGAGGCAGTCACAGAGAGAGGGAGAGACTGAGAGAAAGGTCCTCCATCTGCTGGTTCATTCCCCAAATGGCCACAACAGCTGGAGCCAGGCCGATCTGAAGCCACCAGCCAGAAGCCCGCTCAGCCAGGAGCCCCATGTGAGTGCAGGAACCCAAGCACTTGAGCCATCCTCCATTGCCCTCCCAGGCCACAAGCAGAGAGCTGGGTCAGAAGAGGAGCAGTAGGGACATGAACCAGCACCCACATGGGATGCCAGCACTGCAGGCAGATGCTTAACCTACTACACTACAGTGCAAGCCCCTAAATATTACTTTAAAAAAAAGAAAAGTCTCTCTGGCTGGCGCCGTGGCTTAACAGGCTAATCTTCCGCCTTGCGGCGCCGGCACACCAGGTTCTAGTCCTGGTTGGGGTGCCAGATTCTATCCCTGTTGCCCCTCTTCCAGGCCAGCTCTCTGCTATAGCCCAGGAAGGCAGTGGAGGATGGCCCAAGTCCTTGGGCCCTGCACCCGCATGGGAGACCAGGAGAAGCACCTGGTTCCTGGCTTCGGATCAGTGCGATGCGCCGGCCGCAGCGGCCATTGGAGGGTGAACCAACAGCAAAAAGGAAGACCTTTCTCTCTGTCTCTCTCTCTCACTATCCACTCTGCCTGTCAAAAAAAAAAAAAAAAAAGAAAAGAAAAGAAAAAAAGAAAAAAAAATGTCTCTCAAGAATAGACAAATTGGAGAAGAGAAGGCAGAATGATTCACCTCTTCTCAAGGAGGAGCCGAAATAATTTAACATGGAGAGAGGTCCCAAGTACTACCATTTTAAGAAAAACACAGAAACTCCTCAAAGCACACAATGAATGGCACTAGAAGTACATTTGAACTGAGTTATACCTCTACTGGTATGGCCCTGTATTTCTCATTGTATTTGTGGATGTCACTCTGCCCACAAAACCACCTGAATAAATTCCCAAGATGTTCATATCTCCTCCTCTTCCTCTCCTTCTCCCACCTTCTCTAGGAAAAAAATGCTTGACTACTCTCTACACCCACTCTTGCTTTCTGCTTTTGTATGCCACCTGTTCCTATAGTGTTTCAATGAATACGCATAAACCCTGACTCATAAGACTAAAATGAGCACTGTTCCAAGGGCCTGAATGTGCCTTGGAGAGTCACAGCCAAGATATGTAGGCTGAGCTGAAAGCAACAACTTGGATTCTTTTGTGACTGTGTTTAACACCTACATCTTCTCACCCTATAACATTTTATGTGCTTCACTGGGCTCCATGACTCACCAGTCCTTGCCTATCAATCAGATAGATGGGGTTGGTTTGTTTTTAAGGGATTTGGGGGGTGGAGATTAAGGGTCTAGAAATGCCAGACAATAAGGAACTACATTTTCTGAAGGAAAGAGCAGCTTCCCCTACAATATTTTACTCTGAAATTCAGCTGTTGGCAGCACCACATTGATTTTAGCTGCCTTGTTTTGCTGGTAAATGATGGCTGGATGAGCTGCGGCTTATACCTCCCTCACTGTAATCAGTTCTAGGCTGAGAGAGGAGGAATTATGCTTGACAGGTAATTAACAAAAATGACAAGTAGCAGAATTGGGGCTCTCTGATGGTGAACTACAGTTTGTAAAAGATAATCTAAATTTAATTTACGAGACCTCAAATGACAAAGCGATGAGTACCATGGCCCCTGCATGAGGTTTACATTAAATTAATCTTTCTTACCTTTTACTGTCCTTTAAATTTTAATTTGAACATAAGAGGGAAGGATTAAAATTCTGCACAGTTTGAATTTGGAATGTAACAGTTTCTGGGTCAATGCTGAACATAAGATGTGGAAACACTGATTGAAATGCAGACTGCTTGGGCTGGAACTGAGACCAGATTACCAATGTCAAAAGAAAGAGCATCCATTCATGATGCTGCAGAATGAAGGAAAGGAGAAACACATATTAAGATGCCAATATAAGGAATGAAATCATTTCAGGATCTTATCTTCATCTCAAATAAGAGCAAATGAAACAAATAATTGACCCCGTCTGCAAGCCCATGGGGGAGTTGTTTTACGTTTCAATAACATTAGGATGAAGAAAGAGCATCTCATTCTCCCGTGTTTGGCAAGAGTTACTTTCCCCAAGTTTACTCTCTGTGTAAACACAGGGGCCACATGCCGCAGATCTTCTCGAAAGCCACCCATATCAAATACCCAGACTGGGTCAAGGCTAGGGGTAGGAAGGATTTTTCCAGTGAGAACAATCACCCATAAACCAGTCTTCACGTTCTCTCACACACAACCTAGATTTCCCTTTGGTTTTAACCTGTTTGCTTCCCATTCATAGAAATAGCCTTTTCCTCCATGGAATGGCCAGGAGGCACTCATGGTTTGAGATTTTGGGAGCTAGGCATAGAGATCTGCTCTGAAATTCTTTCCTTTGCTTGGGTCTGCAAATACAGAGAATTACCATCATTATTCCTAAGAACTTTGAGTACTATTTCCTAGAAAAAAACTAACATCTCAGATTTTCCTCTCTGTCCATTCCAGGGATTTTATGATAGATGCAATAAATCATTATTGTACAGGCAGTGGCATTGTGGTGCAGTTTGTTAAACTGCCAATTATAATGCCAGCAGCACCATCTGGGAGTGCTGGATTGAGTGCCAGCTGTTCCACTTCTGATCCAGCTTTCTGCTAGTGTGCCTTGGAAGTCAGAAGCAGTGGCCCCAAATGCTTGGGTTCCTGCCACCAGTTTGAGAGATCAGGATGGAGTTTCCTGGCTCTTGGATTCAGCCTGGCCTAGTCTCGACTGTTGTGATTATTTGGAGTGAACCGTCAGATGGAAGATTCTCTCCCTCCCTTCCTCCCCCCTCCATCTTCCCAGAAGGTAGCTGGTGAAGCAGCTGGTCCCTCTCATCCATGTGAAAGACCTGAACTGAGTTCCCACTTCCCTGCTTCAGCACTGGATCAACCCCAGTTGTTGTGGGTATTTGGGGAGTGAACTAACAGATGTGAGCTAGTGAGCACTCTGTCTATATCTTTCTTTCTCTGCCTATGAAATTAACTAGACAAAAAAATTAAAAATTAGCAGAAGACTATGTTTAGAGGTGTGGACAAAGTTAAGAGAACCAGCAAGGCAGATTTGTGGCACCTAGAGACTAGCAAGAGCAGGCAGCCACCACTACCCCAAAGCTGAGAGAAGATGAGTTGAGTGATGGGAGGAGCTGTGATCATGAAGGCACACAGCCATTGCCAAAGATATGAAGCTGAAGCAAAACAGCAAGAATCTCAGGGGCATGGGATGCTTGACTTCTCTCTCCTCCCATGCCTCAGTCTTCTGCTAAAATTTCCTATATGCTGAATTTGTTTAGAAGACAGAATCAGAGATGCCAATCTAATGCAGTCTGGGAATCAGCTTCCAGGGTGTGGAGCAGAGTAAAGAAAGGGAGAGAATGAATGGGGTAGGGAGATAGGACAGATAACCAAGAGAGGGCCATCTTCAATGTGTGTGTCCAGGAGTCTCAGAAGTTACAATATTGCCTCACACCACTGAATAGAAGGTGGGCTTTCAAAAAGTTTGTCAAAGTTAATAAACATCAAGCAACACCACATGTCTCCTGCTCACAGAGGAGGACACAGGATCACTTCTGAGATGTCCCCACCAAACACTGTATCTTAAATCTCAGCAGAAAAACCCAAACTGAGAGACAATGTGTTTTCTTCAAAATGGTCAAGATCATAAGAGAAAATGACCAAGGAACTGTTCCAAATTAAGAATCTAAGGAGGGGCCGGTGCTGTGGCATAGAGGGTTAACGCCCTGGCCTGAAGCACCGGCATCCCATATGGGTACCAGTTCTAGTCCCAGCTGCTCTACTTCCAATCCAGCTCTCTGCTGTGGCCTGGGAAAGCAGTAGAAAATGGCCCAAGTCCTTGGGCCCCTGCATCTGCATGGGAGACCTGGCTCCTGGTTTCGGGTCAGCACAGCTCTGTCTGTTGCGGCCATCTGGGGAGTGAACCAGCAGATGGAAGACCTCTCTCTCTCTGCCTCTCCTCTCTCTGTGTAACTCTTTCGAATAAATGAATAAATCTTAAAAAAAAAAAAAGTCTAAGGAGACATGAAAACTAATGGAGCAGACCATCTTAGACTGGGTCCTAGATCAGGAAATTTTATTTTCTTTTAGTATAAAAGGACATTAGTCAGACAATAGACAAAATTTGCCTAGGAGTTGAAGAATAGAAAAATATGGTAGCCTTGTTAATTTTCCCAATTTTGGTAATTGTACTGTGATTACATAAGAGAATATTCTTTTTTCATTCAAACATAATATACTTGGAAGTATTTCATGGTAAAGGGAAACAATGTCCCCAGCTTACTAAAATGATTTTTTAAAGAGTACATGAGGTTGGGGGAAGAATAGTAAAGTAAGCAAATAGGGGGAAATGTCAACAATTTGGTAGAAATAGGTAAAGGAAATCTAGGAGTTCTTGTTCTGTTCTTTCAAGTTTTCTGTGAGCATGAAGAGGGAGAGAGAGGACTTATCCATGGAATGAGGATGCTGGAGACAGGAACTGCTCATATACATTGAGAGAATGGCTAGTTCCCCATGGTGTCTCCAGAGCTCATTAAATGAATGCTACACAGACTGTTCTGGGTGCTCAGTGACTACTCTCATTCTAGGACTCCTACTGGGAACTTTATTCCTTTTATTAAGATTTGTTTTTATTTTTATTAATCTGGTCACAATATTTCAATATTGGAAGCAGCTTCTAATTCTTTTTAGAAGTATAAATTATCACTGTAAAATGAGACAAAACCAGGCAAAGCAGAAACCTACACCATGTCTTTGTTGGAGAGCTTGGCATGAAATCACCAAGCTTTCTGCCACCGATGCAGGGAGGTGAGTGAGGAGAATAATACTTCTGCTAGCCTTGAAGCTGGATTGTTTTCCTCCACCATGCTGCTTGTATAATGTTTTCTGGGGGAGGAGGGGATGAGAGCAGTTTGCTTATTTCCCTACTGCCTCATTCCATCCCCTGAGCAGTTGTTTGAAACAACCATGATTACATATATGGTGCCACATACATCACTCTAGCTGCAATGGTTTTAAGTGCAGGAAAGGCACAAGTAAACCTATTATAATTTCAAGAAAAGTTAGAATATGATTCCAGTTTTAGCAGAATTCTGATAGTAACTGTAGGGTGTGATTTGTTTTGTGTTCGACTGTTTTCATCTGAGGAGTCTGGGGATGCAGGGATGTCTGTGCTTTCCAGCATGCTACCTATTTTAGTCTAACTCATGTTACCATAGGACTCTAAGAAAAGTGAAGAAATTCCATAATGTCACTATGTAAGACCGAAAAAGGAAAACTCTGGTACTGAGTATCAGAATGACTGGGTTTCAGATTTACTCTGCCAGGCAGTATCATTAGCTTGAGCATCAATTTTTATGGCAACAAAATTTCAATGTGTAAGTAATTCAACAGACAAGTATTAGATAACTACTGTGTGCCAAGTACCATGGAGAAATAAAGTCAAATAAGGTTTGATTTTCCCCTTGTGTTGCTTTCATGATTTCCTTTGGCCAGTGGGATTGATGGTTATAGAAATATAGTATAATACCCTAGCAGGTGTAAGTTCCTATCAATGTTGTTATTTATTCCAAGAACTATACTTAAAGAAAAAACACATCAGGAAATTCACAGAGCAGGTGACAAGGGTAAAACAGGAGTGTTGTTATGTGGGCACATTCAGAGCCTAAAGAGCTAAAATCTGAACCAACAATATTCAGCCCACAGAGAGATCATTCATATGTGATTTGTTTTGCTAACAAGTATCATTTTGCTAAGCTAAAGTTGAGTTTAAAAAGCACATTTTTGAATAATATATCTGGTGTGGTATTGCAAAGAGAGCAGCAGCAGAACAGAGATTCATAATGTGTGAACGTATGTGTCTTTATTTTCTTTTATATTTATTTATTTATTTGAAAGGCAGAGCTACAGAGAGGCAGAGGCAGAGGCAGAAAGAGAGAGAGAGAGAGAGGTCTTCCATCCGCTGGTTCACTCCCCAGATGACTGCAACAGCTTCAGCTGTGCTGATCACAAGCCAGGAACCAGGAGCTTCTTCCAGGTCTTCCACATGAGTGCAGGGGCCCAAGGACTTGGGCCATCTTCTACTGCTTTCCCAGGCCATAGCAGAGAGCTGGATCAGAAGTGGAGCAGCTGGGACTCAAACCAGTGATGATATGAGATGCTGGCACTGCAGGCAGCAGCTTTACCCACTACACCACAGCGTCATCACCCTCCTCTTCTGATTGAACTTCCTGCTAACGTGCACCCTGGGAGGCAACAGATGTTGGATGAAGTACTTGGGTCCCTGCCACCCACGTGAGACTGAGGATGGAGTTTCTGGCTCCTGGCTTCAGCTTGGCCCAGCCCTAGCTGTTGCAGGCATCTGGGGAGTTAAACAGAAGATGGAAGATTTCTGTCTCCTCTCATCCATCCTGGTATTCTGCCTTTCAAATGAATTAATAAATAGCCTTTAACTATCTAACAAAGCAAATCAGTTTAAATTGGGATCTTGGTATCTGTTGAATCATACTTGCAAAAGTACAACAAAAGTACATCAGAGACTGTGACCATGTAGTAAACAGAAATAAAAACTGGATAATATTTCAGATAATTTGAATGATGTGAAACAGAGGACAGGAGTTCCTCCACTACTCAAGAGATTCTGTGAATTTTATTAAATCAACTGAATAATTCAGGTCTCCCAAAGGTCAGAGTTTCTTTCTTTCATTTTTTTTTTTTTTTTTTTTTTTGACAGGCAGAGTGGACAGTGAGAGAGAGAGACAGAGAGAAAGGACTTCCTTTTCCGTTGGTTCACCCCTCAATGGCCGCTGGCATGCTGCGGCCGGTGCACCACACTGATCCAAAGGCAGGAGCCAGGTGCTTCTCCTGGTCTCCCATGGGGTGCAGGGCCCAAGCACTTGGGCCATCCTCCACTGCACTCCCGGGCCACACAGAGAGCTGGCCTGGAAGAGGAGCAACCGGGACAGAATCAGGCACCCCGACCAGGACTAGAACCCGGGGTGCTGGCGCCGCAGGTGGAGGATTAGCCTAGTGAGCTGTGGCGCCGGCCTAGAGTTCCTTTTAACTTCAATATGTGTGTGTGCATTTATCCTCTTGAAAATGTGTGTTGTGTGTGTGTGTGTGTGTGAAATTACTTCACTTTTCACCAAAAGCCTTGAGATAGACCAAAAGAATGAACTGCAATGTTGGGAGGGTAGAAAATCAAGAAGAAAAACAGGAAAACAAATAAAATTCACTTAAGTATAAATGATCTATACTTGTAACATTTAAAATAATTGTTAAAGAAGGATTTTATCTTAGAGAGATCTTTTAAAACTTTCTAAAATTTTAAACCAGAAGTAAATTCTAGATTATTTCAACAAAACCTGGACATTGAACCAACAGAAAAAGAAGATAAAAGTAAGTAAAATTAAACTTCTTATCTTTACAGTGATAATGAAGATCTGGATATAGTTTACATTTTTACTTTGCTTAAGAAATACATTATGAAATTATTATTTAAATATAATCCTACCCCTTAGAAGAATAGATTTAGGACATATATTTTCTAATAGCAAAAGAGGGAAAAAGAGGATAAAGAAAGCATAATATGGTATGCAAATTATATGACATTTTGGAATGGGTGAAACTACAGAGATGCCTAAAATGTCAGTGGTTACCAGGGCTTGGGGGAAGTGCAGAGAAGAGAGGGCCAAACAAGTGGAATACTGAGGCTTTTGAAAGCAGTGAGGGGCTGGCACTGTGCTGTAGAGGTAAGCCACCGCCTTCAGTGCTGGCATGCCATTTGGGCATGGGTACGAATCTCAGCTGTTCCATTTCTGATCCAGCTCTCTGCTGTGGCCTGAAAAAGTGGTAGAAGATGGCCCAAGTATTTGGGCCCCTGCACCCATGTGGGAGACCCAGAAGAAGCTCCTGGCTCCTGGCTTTGGATCAGCGTAGCTCCAGCCATTGTAGTCATTTGGAGAGTGAACCAGCGGGTGAAAGACCTCTCCCACCCTCCCTCCCTCTCTCCCTCTCTCTCTTTCAGAAACAAACATACTCTTTGAGAAAACAAACATATAATATCAGCATAGAAGAAATTATCAACACAATTATCATTCTTCACCTGAAAGCTACTTAGAAATTTTATCAGCTGCTATAAACAAGAGTGTCAATTTGTAAAGTCAACAACAGGAGTCACTGTGCACTTACTCCTCATGTGGGATCTCTGTCCTTAATGTGCTGTACATTGTGATTTAATGCTATGACTAGCACTCAAACAGTATTTTTCACGTTGTGTTTCTATGTGGGTGCAAACTGTTGAAATCTTTACTTGATATATACTAAACTGATCTTCTGTATATAAAGAGAATTGAAAATGAATCTTGATGTGAATGGAAGGGGAGAGGGAGCAGGAAAGGGGAGGGTTGCGGGTGGGAGGGAAGTTATGGGGGGGAAAGCCATTGTAATCCATAAGCTGTATTTTGGAAATTTATATTCATTAAATAAAAGTTAAAAAAAAAAAAGAAATTTTATCAGCAAGTAAAATTTGTTTCAGTTACTTATGTAACATTTACAAAAACTGATTATGTACTAAGCTGGAAAGACATTACATTAGAGGATAAAACATTATAAGGTTATAATGAAGTGACATGGAAATAAACATACAAATAGAAGTATAACCATAAACTACTGGGAAATATAGGTATTAAAATATACTATAAATCTACAGAAAATTAAATTTGTTTGGTATCAAGAATGACAAGATGGATCAATAGGATATACCAGAGAGTTAAGATATTGATCAAAAATGGGAATAAAAAGCAGTATTTCAAATGAGTTGGGCTGAAAACTTTAAATCATGTTTTACAATTTATTATAATCATCTGCAGTGGGATGGAATTGCGTTCTTTCTTCATTTTTACTTCAGAATAAATTCCAAGCAGATCATCTATTTAAACATCAGAAAATTAAATGATAAAAATAGTAGGAAAAATATAGGAGTTCTGCTCTCTGTGCTGTCTGCTCTCTCTCAGCTTCTCTCTCGTCTCCTCTTCTCTCTCTAGCCTCCTCTCTCCTTCTCTCTGTTACACTCTCCTTCTCTTTTTCCTTTCTCACCCCTTCCCTCCGGCCTGCTGGGTTTTCCCCAATAAATCCTTTCCCTTAAAAAAAAGAAAAGAAAAAAGAAAAATATAAGAGTTTTAAAAATAACTTAAATTGGCCGGCGCTGCGGCTCACTAGGCTAATCCTCCGCCTTGCGGCGCCGGCACACCAGATTCTAGTCCCGGTCGGGGCACCGATCCTGCCCCAGTTGCCCCTCTTCCAGGTCAGCTCTCTGCTGTGGCCAGGGAGTGCAGTGGAGGATGGCCCAAGTGCTTGGGCCCTGCACCCCATGGGAGACCAGGAGAAGCACCTGGCTCCTGCCATCGGATCAGCGCGGTGCACCGGCCGCAGCGCGCCTACCGCGGCAGCCATTGGAGGGTGAACCAACGGCAAAAGGAAGACCTTTCTCTCTATCTCTCTCTCACTGTCCACTCTGCCTGTAAAAAAAAAAAAGATGTAAAAAAAAAAAATTAATTAAGGAAGGCCTTCCTAAGCAAAACATAAAATAGAGATAAAAATAGGTTGATAAAATTAATTTCTATAGGGAAAAATCAAAATCTAAGCATTTTTTTTTCATAATATGCATTTTCCATTAACTTTTTGATGAGCCCTCACAGTTTATCATGGATAGATTTCAAATTTTTTGGTACCAAAATGAATTTATACTGTAATTCCATTTCTCTATGAGCTTTCTGAAATCTTCTCATACCTTCCAGCAGATTCATCTGGGTTTGTTCATATAGCAACAGAACTCTAAGAGGAGCAAATAGGCAAGCTCCAACACATAAGTACTTTTCAAAAAAATGCTTATTTATTAATTTTAATTGACTTGGAAGGCAGAGTCACAGACAGAAAAGGAGACAGAGAGAGATCTTTAATCTGCAGGTTTATTTCCCAAATGTCCACAAGAGCTGGAGCTGGGCCTGACCAAATCCAGGCCTCCCATATCAGTGGCAGGGGCCCGAAGACTTGAGCCACCTTCTGCTGCCTCCCAAAAAGCATCAGCAGGAAACAGGATCAGAAGCATTAACAGCTGGGATGTGCATCGGCACCCCAATGTGGGATGCAGGCATTCCATAAAGTAGCTTAACCCACGGTGACACAATGCCCATTCCAACAAAAACTTTTAAATTGTCCATATACACAAAGTTTGCTACTATTTCATTAGCCAAAGTAAATCATATTTACAAGCCTACAGTCAGTGGTGGTGTGCACTACCAAAGGACCTTCATATAAGGAGTAAGCAAATTGGGACCTTTACTGTGATCAGTCCAACACAATGAATTATTCAATAAATGATGCAAGGAAAACTGAACCATTTTGAGGCAAAGTAGGTTAGACTCGAACACTGAACCAAATCAATTTCATACATATTAAAACTTGAATGTAAAGATTATCATATCTCAATAATAAGGTTGACAAACAACAATGTAGAAAAAATATTTGCAACAGATATGGCAATGGGTTAAGGGTATAACAATAATAAACTTTTTAAATTCCATTTTCCCATGAGCTTTTTGAATGACCCTTGCATATAAAGAGAGATTAGAAACAAACAAGATAAAGATAAAGCAGTGAAGAATATAAACGGAAACATTAGAGAATACAAGTGAACTATAAACACAGGAAAACATGCTCAGATCAGTGATGATCAAAGAAATGCAAGTGAAAACAAAACCGAGGTACCAATTCTGGACAAATGGTTTGATACAATGATATGTTAATGTTAAGTGCTAAAGAGTTGATTAGAATATAAATTGGAAAAACACTTCAGATGGGTAAATTAACAAAAATGTTCATGTGAAGGGGCTGGCATTGAGACTCCACTTGTGGTGCTGACATCCCACAAAGGCATGCTGGTTCAAGTCCTGGGTGCTCCACTCCTGATACAGTTCCCTGCTAATGCATCTGGGAAGGTAGCAGAAGATGATCCAAGGACTTGGGGCCCTATAATCCATGTGGAAGATCAGAATTCCTGACTCCTGGCTTCAGCCTAGCCAAGACCTGGTTGTTAGCCGCCATTTGGGGAGCAAATGGAAGATGAGTAGTACCAGTTAAGAGTTACCTATGTGAACGAAACAAAAAGGAATAGTCTTAGGTAATTCCTTAAAATCATTTAGCACATCCACCAATGCCAAAGCTGATGTTAGCAATGGAAAAATAAGTCTTCTATCTCTTTTCAGGAAAACAGAATGTGCCAAGAAAGGTAGTTTTCAGCAAAGATCAAGAACCCCATATTCTAATGGCTTAGGCATAAGTCTAAATTGAGAAGATGATTTTTAAATGTGGAAGTAATTGACATGAGAAAATAAAGAAACCATTAAGTTCAAGGGCATTTATTAAATATGAAAAAGGGTCAAATTCAAGGACATTTATTAAATACGAAAAACATTGAGAGATAAGTAAGGAGTGCTGCTTGGCCACTGAGCTGAACTGATAGTGACCCCAAATGGCCACTGTATTTTGAAGTTGTGTATAATTATCAACTACTCAGTGAGGACAGTGCTCATTTTGAAGATTCATCATAGATTTGGGGAGAAATATCTCACCTTTTAAGGTTTTCAAGAGGAAATTTGTACTGCAAAACATAAATTTTGAACTCCATACCCTAGTTTCCTCTTCTGAAAAATGGGTAAAATGTGATTCACATGACAGGATGTTATAAGGATTAAATGAGACAATATAGACACATACAGGCTGGAATGTCATTATGATCACATGACTTCTCGTTCTTGTGAGGATGTATAGGCTCTCTTCTGGCTGTTCATACCTTCTTCATCCTTCCTCATCACTCACAACCCACGTCCTACATGAACTCACTTTTGCTTCTCATTTAATGTCTGCGTCACATAAGCTATGTACATGCTTGAAGGATGGGGAGAAAGACTTTGGTTCATTTAACAATTAGGTCAGAGACTCCTTTTCTTTTAGGCATGCCCTTTTCTTGTTAACTAGATTAGAAGTACCCTGTGCTCTGAGGCATTGTCTTGAACTCCTGTTTCTCCCACAACACCCAGCATACAGTAACATTTACTAAGTAATTATGAGATTATATTGTTTGGTAGAGAAATTTTAAGTAAGACCTACAATGTTTGAGTAATTTTTTTTTAATTTTTAAATTTATTTGAAAGACAGACATAGATCTCTCATAGGCTAGTTCATTCTCAAAATCTTCCTGCAACAGATGGGCCTGGGCCAGGCCAAAGTCAGGAGGCTGGATCTAATCGAGGTCTCTCACATAGGTGACAGGAACAAAAGCACTTGAGCCATCACCTGCTGTCTCCCTGAGTGCATATTAGCAATGAGTTGGAATTGGGAGAAGACACTCCAATAGGAGATGTGGGTATCCCAAGCAGTGTCTTAACTACTTGTACCAAACACCTGCCCTTGGTTAAATATTTTAAAGGTGATCGTGTACATCAGCAATGCTACTGTCAATCATAAGCACCATAGCTATATGGATAGTTTGTCAAAGAAGGAAAAAACCATTCTCAATCATTCTCATGAAATACCTGTACCATGATCTTCCAAAATTCTTTTTCTACATAATTAACTTTTTCAAAAAACTTCCTATATTTCTAAGATTCAAACTCCAGATCCATGAGATTTACACAGTAGTGCGATACTTCTGTCAAATGATGTCTTGAATAAATGTTTTTTGTTTTGTGTTGTTAACAGGATCTACAAATAATTTTGTTGCAATTGAACAAATAGGAGCCAGCTCAGTAGAGCAGGGGATAAGCTGCCTGCACTGTCCCATATGGGTGCCAGTTTGAGTCCTGGCTGCTCCATTTCTCATCCAGCTCCTTGCTAATGGACCTGGGAAAGCAGTGGAAGATGGCCCAAGTCCTTGGACCCTGCACCATGGGAGACCTGGAAAAAGCTCCTGGCTTTGGCTTGATCCAGCCCCAGCCATTGCAGTCATTTGGGGAATGAGCCAGCAGATGGAAGATTCTCATTCTCTCTCTCTCTCTCTCTCTCTCTCTCTCTCTCACTCTCACTCTCACTCTCCTCTCTGTAATTCTTTCAAATAAGTAAAATAAATCTTAAAAAGAATGAAACTGAACAAATAACCAACTGTCTTCCTATGCTGGATGGCATGCCCCAGATTTGCATCCACTTTACTCCAGAGCCTGCACAGTAAGGGATTACAAATAAATAGTTGGCTTTCTGTAGAAACGAGCATCAGCAACTAGACTGTTTACAAACCTTCACATTTTAAGTGTTCCCTTTATGGTTTTTCCCTTCTTTCTATCCTTACAAAGGGGCTCCCTTGGTAAGGACTTTCTCTTGCTGAACCTGAAGAGGTGAAGAGAATCACAGAAGGGGTGGTGGCTACTCATAATTTTTGGTGCCAGGAGCCAGCCCTCAGGATTTGTCCCTTACTATACAGGGAATGGACAGCCCTTCCCAACCGGGGGGTTGCGGGTACAAAGGTTAGTTGTCAGGGCAACTCCTCAGCCGCACAGGCATCCACAGCCCTGCCTCAACTCTGGCCTGTACCCTCTCACTAGGGGTGGGGGCCAACAATTAGTTACAGCAGGGAGAGCCAGGGAGGGACCTGTCCAGTCCTGTGAAGGAAGAAGCCTCCCATAATAGTCCCAGTTCCAGTCAATAGCCAGCAAACTGTCTATCCATTGAAGGTGAAAATAAATGGCAGGTAGGCAGAAAGAATAAGGCTGGTGCTGCCCCCAGTCTCTATCCAACACAGGTGGAACAGGGCTGAAATGCCCCCACTAAAGTGGGGTGAAGTGAGGGAAAGGAAGTCCCCACCTATGTAGCACCCTCACAGCCCAGGGACTAGGGAAAAGGCAGTTATTAAGTGCTGTAGCTCCTGGCTGGGCTGGGCCCCAGGAAAGCTTGGAAGAAAGCAGGCCAGGGCAGGAACCAGGCAGGAGGATTTTCTGAGCAGTGTTTGCCCTGCAATGCTTCTGGCAGAATGGCTGGGGAGGCTGGCCTGTTAACTCTGCCCTTAGCCCTTGCCAGCCACCAACCATCTCTCGGCACACTGCAGGACTGCCCTGTTCACAGAGGAAGGTTCTGGGCCACTGGAGTTTATTCGATGCTGTGGCCCCAGCCTGAGCTCCACATGGGTAGCCTTCACTGTGAGCTTGGGGGTTTCGTGCTGGGGCAGGGGTACTTGGTCTGCCACCCCCAGGCTCACACGAGATGATCACAGGGAAATGCATGGGGAGGGGGTGGGGAAGGGAAAGAATCCAGCTTCACGGTGCCCTCGGTAATCACAATCCTTAGCACCCTCTTCAGCATGACACACTTCTGTCTGTTCCTGGTATGACTGTCTCCTCCAGAACTCATCAAGTCCCCATCCTCATCACAGAACACAGAGCCACACACATAAATAAGGAGAGGGGCATGGTTTGACCTCTAGGCCGCACTAAAGCTTCCTTAGTGCCCACCTGCTGAAGTGAGGTGATGGCCACAAGCCCAGAGCTCTGGAGCTGCTGGCACCATGTCAGGGTCGCTCTGCTCTCAGTGCAGTGGGAGCCACCATACACTGCACTGTTCACTGGCAGGTGTCATAGTCTGGGGCTGCAGGCCAATTTTTGTGTTTTTGTTTTTTAAATAATTGAAGTATCTATTTTTTGAACATACATTATAAACTTTGACTAAAAAAATGATTGATTAGGACAATGAAAGAAAGGAATTTTTAAAAATCCACTTCCAGAAATTATATGTTGTGGCTGGCGCCATGGCTCAACAGGCTAATCCTCCACCTTGCAGCGCCGGCACACGGGGTTCTAGTCCCGGTTGGGGTGCCGGATTCTGTCCTGGTTGCCCCTCTTCCAGGCCAGCTCTCTGCTGTGGCCAGGGAGTGCAGTGGAGGATGGCCCAAGTGCTTGGGCCCTGCACCCCATGGGAGACCAGGAGAAGCACCTGGCTCCTGCCTTCGGATCAAGCACAGTGCGGCGGCCATTGGAGGGTGAACCAACGGCAAAAGGAAGACCTTTGTCTCTCTCTCTCTCACTGTCCACTCTGCCTGTCAAAAAAATAAATAAATAAATAAATAATATGTTGTATACTAATTTGGTTTACTAATAGGAAATGTTTCAACTAACCTAGTGAAAAAGGCAAAAAGACCAGTCTAATCATGATATCAACATTTTAGTAATTATTACATAATAGCTACACCTCATTGAAAAACAAGTATTTCACCCTAAAGGTATGAATTTATTTACTTTTAAAGATTAATTTATTTATTTTGAAAATCAGAGTTACACAGATAAAGAAGGAGAGATTAGAGAGACAGAGAGAAAGAGACAGAGACAGAGATTTTCTGTCCATTGGTTCATTCCCTAGATGGTCACAATAGCCAGGGGTGGCCCAGGGCAAAGCCAGGAGCTAGGAGCTTCATCCGGGTCTCCCACGTGGGTGGTAGGGGCCCAAACAGTTAAGCCATCTTCCACTGCTTTTTTCCAGGCCATTAGCAGAGTTCGATCAGAAGTGGAGCAGACAGGACACGAACCAGCGCTCATATGGAATGTAGGCACTGCAGGCAGCAACTTTACTCACTGCACCATAGCACTGGCCCCTTAAATTTACTTTGCATTACCTAGACACTTTATGATAAAATTTCTAGTTTTACATTTCCTATTTATGCCATGAATAATAAAGGATAACACCAAAGACCACTCTAGAACATGTAATGCTATAGCTCTTTGTTAGCATGATTCTAAAGGCAAACACTCAGCCATCCCAACTAAGTAACAGAGTGAGGCTTTGTTGAGTGAGGGGAGAGTACACTGAAGGCAAGTTCTGGGACATTCAACAACAGCAGATCCTGTAGGAAGGGCGAACCACTGAGATGAGGATGGGGTGAAAGAGCAAATTGGGAAATAGTGCAGCAGTCACTTGTTAATGCAGTCCAACAGCCTTTACTAGGATCCATTTCTACTTCAAGGCCCTCCATCTTCCAAGTTCCTGATGTTTTCCAGAGTTGTTGTTATTCAGGTTTTGCAGCAAGAGACACAGACACCAACCATCCTCGTCTGGTCAGACCCTACTGAAAGGGCAACACTTGACACAGATGGTTCCAAAAAATCTCCAAAGGTCACCCTTCACTTCATTTTAATGCTAAGATCTCTGCTCCAGGGGGAGCTTTAGCCTTATATGCATTATCATAACATGCAATGAATTGTAAAGGCATGATTCTAATCAGTATTTGTGTGAACTTGTACCCACTCCTACATGTGATGACAAGAACTTGCCATGTGGCAAATTCATGCTTTCCCTTGCTTGGGTAGTCAGCTTTGGAAATGATTCCCCATGCTTTCCTTATTTGCTGCAAATAAATGACTTTGTGACAACTAGTTCCTCTGGAGGTTTTGTTTTTTTTTTCTCCTTAAGAAGTGAGCCTGTTCTGGTTTGGTGACACAATGATTCAGTTGTCATTGTTTCAACATTTTTGCTAAAAACAAAAAGGGTGGAGTGTGTAAGGCAGGTGAGCAGTCTGGAATCAGATTAGATTTGTTGAGATGGGTGGAGTGTTCTGTAGAATGGCAAAGACCCAGACAATGGAGCTGTACTTGGCATTCAGGAAGGAATGCTTGAAAACACAGTTACAGACACAACTGGAATGTGGTTAAAATAACCTGGACTTGCCATGAAAAGAACTAGACCCAAGATCTAGTTCTGGTCTTGACAATCCCTCTGAAGGTTAATATTTTCCTCTTTAAAATGAGGGAAATGATGTCTGCAGCAGTGAATTAAGAGGACTAAATGAATCCTTATGGAAATTCTTTCATAAACTCCGAAATGTCTATTTACACTATTGTTTTTATTTTGTATGGTAATCTCTACATTCCTACCTGTTCCTCCTGCTTTCTTCATTGGGGTTAAGGGCAAAAACATCTTATTAGCCCTTAGGTCAAATGATGGAGCTTTTTCTAGGAGAAGCTGAATGATTAAAATTGGACCAATAGAGAAACAATTACCCACATTGATCTGGACATCATAATCCCAGTTATGTATCTAAAATCCTCATTAGCTTTAAAGATTATTTATTTGAAAGTCAGAGCTACAGAAAGGGGGGAGGGAGGGGAGAGAGAGAGAATGAATCGATCTTCCACCCACTGGTTCACTCCCCAAATGGCTACAATGGCCAGGGCTGAGCAGGCCAAAGCCAGGAGCCAGGAGCTTCTTCTGTGTCTGCCACATGAATAGCAGGGGTCCAAGCACTTGGGCCATCTTCTGCTGCTTCCCAGGCCATTAACAGGGAGCTGGATCAGAAGTGCAACAACTGGGACACAAACTAGAGCCCACATAGGAAGAAGGCATTGCAGGTGGCGGCTCTACCCACTACTCCACAATGCTGGACCCTCATTAGCTTTTTAAGTAGACAAATCAACTTGATAGCTCCTATTGTACATGTACTCATATAAAATTGTAAAGACTTTCTTTTCCTAACAATAACTAGTCCTTACTTTATAATTGTGTTGCTGATACTTGAAACCAAAGTGCCACATTCTTGTTCTTGTTAAATTGTATCCTGCTGATTGTACCCCTTGGGTCCAGCAAGCTGAGAATAGCCATCAAAAGTATCAGCCTCCTCTCAGAACAACAGAACCCATGAGAAGTGGCACCTGCCCTGGAGAAGCTGTGAAATCACATACGGAGTAAACTACATTTGCTAAACATCCAATCCTGGATAGCCATCTTGGAGATTTATAATGTGTGTTACCACAGTGAAGCTAGTTTTTTTTTTTTTTAATTTTATTTTATTTATTTGAGAGAGAGAGAAAGATAAAGAGAAATCTTTTCATCTGCTGGTTCACTCCTCAAATAATTTACAACAGCCAGGGGTAGGCCAGATTGAAGGCAGGAGCCTGGAGCTCAATTCAAGTGTCCCATGTGGGTGGCAGGGACCCATGTACTTGAGTCTTCGTCTACTGCCTAACAGCGTGTGCATTAGCAGGAAGCTAGAATTAGAAGCAGATCGAGCACTCAAACTTAGGAACTCTGATATAGGATGTAAGTGTCCCAAGTGGCATCTTAAGCATAGTGCCAAATGTCCATCCCCAGGAAGCCTTGTTTTCTCAACAACAAACACACCTTAGAAAAGTTTGATATTAACAGAGAGAGCAATACTATGTTGCCATTAAAAAGAATGAAGTACATCTATTTGAACTGATATGCAAACATTTTCAAGAAATATTAAGTGATAAAAAGCAAGTCCAAAACAAGTCTAACTACATTTCTTTCCTGATTTTGTTTATTTATCTGGGAGGCAAAGACAGAGAGAAAGAGAGGGACTCCAAAAGATTAACCAGAGGTTAACCTGCTGGTTAATTCACCAAATGCCCACAATGACTGACGGGGCAGGAGGAAGCTAGGAACATGAAGCTCAATCCAGGCCTCCCATGTGGGTGGCAGGAATACAAACACATGAGCCATCACTGCTGCCTCCCACTGTCTGCGTTAGCAGGAAGTCAGAGGCAGGAGCTGGAGCCAGGTTTTGAACTCAGGTACTCTGATGTGGACCAGGGGTATCTTAACCAGCACCTTAACCCCTGGACTAAACAAGCATGCCTAACTACATTTTAAAATAAGTAAGCTATGTATGAGTATATGTGTACAAAGACACCTAAATACCTATATGGAAAGGCCTGAATGATAAATACCTTAACAGCTTTCAGTGGCTACACCCAGAGATAGATACAAGTCCCACTGGAATGGTAATGGAAGGAGACCTTTGTATTTTACTCTA
The DNA here is from genome assembly GCF_033115175.1 of Lepus europaeus. Taxonomy (NCBI): domain Eukaryota; kingdom Metazoa; phylum Chordata; class Mammalia; order Lagomorpha; family Leporidae; genus Lepus; species Lepus europaeus. Next base: position 40,033,739 of record NC_084842.1, read on the forward strand.
TAGGTTGCAGATTGTCTGAATTCTTTACACTGACAATGTAAACAAAAATCTAAATTAGTAAACAAAATTATAGGATTGTAGGATGTAAGGGACCATTATTTGTCAGTGGTTATGTATGAAGACACTTTTTAGTGACTACACAAATGTAATAACAGAAACCAAGCTGGGAGTGGTAAACTGGCACAGCCACTGTGGAAGACAGTTTGGAGATACCTCAGAAATCTGAATATAGACCTACCATATGACCCAGCCATCCCACTCCTGGAAATTTACCCAAGGGAAATGAAGACAGCATATGAAAGAGTTATCTGTTACCCCTATGCTTATTGCAGCTCAATTCATAATAGCTAAGATATGGAACCAACCTAAATGTCCATCAACTGAAGACTAGATAAGAAATTATGGGCTATGTACACCATGGAATATTACATAGCAGTAAAAAAAAAAATGAAATCCTGCCATTTGCAACAAAATGGTTGCAACTGAAAAACATCATACTTAGTGAAATACACCAGTCCCAAAAAGACAAATAACATATGTTCTCCCTGAGCTCTGGTAACTAATAGAGTATCTAGAAGGTAATCTATAGAAGTGAAATTGACACTTTGAGATACAGTGACTTTTTTTAAAAAAGATTTATTTATTTATTTGAATATCAGAGTTACGTAGAGAAAGGAGAGAGAGAGAGGTCTTGGGTCCGCTGGCTCACTCCCCAATTGGCTGCAACTGGCCAGAGCTGCGCTGACCTGAAGCCAGGAGCCAGGAGCTTCTTCTGGGTCTCCCACACAGGTGCAGGGGCCCAAGGATTGGGCCATCTTCCACTGCTTTCCCAGGCCATAGCAGAGAGCGGGATCGAAAGTGGAGCAGCCAGGTCTCAAACCAGCACCCATATGGGATGCTGGCGCTTCAGGCCAAGGCTTTAACCAGCTGTGCCACGGTGTCAGCCCCGAGATACAGTGACTTTGAACAGCCCTTGTCTCAACTGCTGAGAAACAGTTTTTTTTCCCCCATACTATTTGTTAAACACTTTTCTTAGTATAGAGTTAACCTTATGTGTATAAAGTTAATTGAAAACAGATCTGAGTAAAAAATAAGAATGGGAATAGGAGAGGGAGGAGGAAGAAGGGTGGAAGCACGGGTAGGAGGGTAGGTACGGTGGGAAGAATCACTATGTTCCTAAAGATGTATTTATGAAATGCATGAAGTTTGTATACTTTATGTAAAAGGTTTCTGGGTTAAAAAAATACAAGCAAATACAAAAATGTACTATCGACAAAATAAAGCAAAAATTGTACTCCCTCTTCAGATTCTTAAACACTTTGTAAGACAAATTAAACAGATTTTGAAATATGGTGGAAAATACTTTGCAGTTTATCCAGATAAAAATCTGGCACCTGTGTAGTACAATTCTCACAACCTGCCCTGAGAGTGCTAACTTCATGATGTGAAGGTAACCAAAGACAATGCTCAAAAAATTATTCAAGAGTAAGAGTAAAATAAGGCGGCCCTGGGGAAAGAGCACAAATAATAGTTACGAGCTCAAACCCAGGACCCTGTGCTTTCTGATTAAACCTCAGTTTCCATATCTGTAAATATGAGGTAAGACTTAATCAGAAAATAGAGGTTAAACTATTTTGGCTCAAAATTTGTAGTTACTGATTTTTCCCTATAAATAATTTCTTGTACTGCTTTTAGGAGCAGGTAGAAGTCTCAGAAAAATACAATATTTCTCAGAAATAAAACTAGAAGATGAAAGTGGAATTCAAGAAAACCCATTTCAGTTTCCTTTGAGTTTTAATACTAACAACTCAGTGTTTCCTACTGAGCCACAAATGTAGGAGCTCCTGCCCAGGGATTCAGAGCTGTGCTCTGGGTTCCCTGGTTCTATTCCCTGAATCCTGACAGGCAGTGAGCTGTTTTGGTCTCGGAAATACTTCCAGTTGAAGTGAAATGAGATTTCAGACCCTTAGCAACTATGCAAAGGTGCATGTATGGGAGCACTGTGTCTTAAAGCATTCTTAATAGACATATAGTATCACTCCCAGACTTTTAGGGTCATAATAAGTCTCTAAGCTAGAAAAATGAGTAAGAATCCAAAGGGGAACAGGATTGGGACTTATGAACAACCCTGAAGCACCAGGACAATGAAAACAGTGTCTACAGGAAAGTAAGCCAAAAATCATGAGAAAAAAATAAGATGCCAGGAAATTATATAAGTGTAGATATTTTAAATGCTAAATTATAAAAAAGCAATGGAATACCTCAATTAGCATCCACTAAAAGGATTACTGGCTCTAGGTTGACAGTCTTGACCTTTTTGTGATTTGTATCAGCTCCTTGAATCCTGTTGTAAACTCCTTTAACATGTAACCCTGTGGGAATAAAGAGGATCAAGTCAAGGTATGCAGTGAATCGCAAATAATTTCTCTTCCCAGGGACAATGGACTGCGGAAACTTGCATTCTGAGCTGCGGGGGTGGAGCTGTGTTGCCAGGGAGACAAAGTGGCATCAAGACGAGCCCCTCAAAGTACTCAGCCTCCACAAATGCCTCTTGTGATGAGGTGGCTGTGCCGACAGCCAGTGTGGTGATCTGGAGGTACATTACTCAGGTTGAGGATTTTTCATGGAACAAACTGTCTAGTCACCCTCGCATCTGCTTAAGTGCCCGTCATCTGTAGGCAGCGCTGCTGCGGAGGAAATAACTTGTTGTCTCCTGGTTTCTGTTGAAAGGAATTTTCCCCAAGTCTCCCTCCACCATGTCCTCCCTCTATTCCTGGGGACCCGAGGGAAGAATAACTATCTGAGTCGTGGCCCCACTCCCTTTTGTCCCATGAAGGAAACCTGCTCGTCAAGAATTTGTCTTCTCCTGGACTCTTCTTGGCCCGAGAAGCTGGCCAGAACTCGAGGTAGAAGACACCAGCCTGGTTCAAACTGTTAGGGTCTGAGTCATAAATCAGGCTAAACCTGGGCTTTGGTTGGGACAACAATTTACCTTCCCATGAAGTCACATCCTCCTACCTGGCCTCTGTTTTGTCATGGACAATATTTAAAAAAAAATATATATATATATATATATATATATTACTCATTTTAAAAATTGTATTAAATTGTGGAGAGGCCAGGTGGAGAGGAGGGGTGTTGCTAATTGGAATCCCCCTCAGATGCCTTAACAAGAATGCTCAAATATGAATTTGGTTTTATACAAAAACCACCCAATTCAAAAGGATTTAACTTAATGTACTGATGTGGGCTCTAAGAGGTCCATGAATCCATGGAAATCTTGGCATATAAATACATTTTTCTGTCCTTGACACAGGTTGAGGAACTCCCATCTAATTACTGACCCCCCCCCAAAAAAATCTTTTTTTTTAAAGATTTATTTTTATTTATTTGAAAGTCAGAGTTACATAGAGAGAGGAGAGGCAGAGAGAGAGAGAGGTCTTCTATCCGATGGTTCACTCCCCAGACGGCCACAACCAACAGAGCTGTGCCGATCTGAAGCCAGGAGCCAGGAACTTCTTCTGGGTCTCCCATGTGGGTGCAGGCGCCCAAGGACTTGTGCCAACTTCTACTGCTTCCCCAGACCACAGCAGAGAGTTGGATTGGAAGAGGAGCAGCCAGGACTCGAACTGGCACCTATATGGGATGCCAGCGCTTCAGGCCAGGATGTTAACCTACTGCACCAGAGCACCAGCCCCCCAAAAAATTCTTAAATGAATCATGCTACCAGGTATTTTTTTTTTTAGCAAGCTACAAAATTAGTGATTATTAGATTACTTCAAAGTTGAACTATACATGAAATAGAAGTGTGACTCCATTTGTACTGCTTCTGGATATCATGCTTAGCTAAATCACATCCAAGTAAACTGCTTTCTTACTGTACTTGGCCTATAGCAGTTTGTTTGGTTTGGTTTTCTTTTAAAAAAAATTTATTTATTTATTTATTTATTTGAAAGGCAGAGTTACAGAGAGGCAGAGGCAGAGGCAGGGGCGGGGGGGGGGGGGGGCTTCCATCTGCTGGTTCACTCCCCAAATGGCTGCAACAGCCAGAGCTGAGCTGATCTGAAGCCAGGAGCTTCTTCCAGGTCTCCCACATGGGTACAGGGGCCCAAGCACATGGGCCATCTTCTACTGCTTTTCCAGGCCATAGCAGAAAGCTGGATCAGAAGTGGAGTACTGGGACTCGAACCAATGCCCATAAGGGATGCTGGTACTGCAGGCGGCGGCCTCACCCACTACACCACAGTGCCAGCCCCTGGTTTTGTTTTTAATGATGACTCCTTGGCCAATTCATTACCATCCTTGGGATAAGTAAAATAAGGAGTCTTTCCTTCAGTTTTGGGAGTTTTTTGGTTTTTGGTCTGTCAAAAGGAAAGGGTAAATATTGAACAACTGACTACTCACTAAAAATTTACCTAGTAGATATGGAAAATAAAGGATTCTAAATACTGAAAAATCTTGCATAGAGGTAACCCAGAGCCTTTTGCCTGTGGATGGGTAAAATAATGAATAAAATATAAATATAAATGTGGATGCATGTGTACAAAATGTGAGAAAAATATTTTGAAATGCCCTGTGAAACACTGAAGTTAAAAAATTTATCTCAAACTAGTGATAATTCAAGCAGAATCATCACAATAAATCTCCACATTACTCAATAAACACAAATAAAAATCAAAACTAGCTAAAATATGAGCCAACATGAAAAGATTACAAACTTCACAAGGAAGCAATCCACCCTAAGGGAGAAACAGCAGATGTGACCAACAGAAAGATTAACATCTTCAAGAACCCAGGATATCAGAACAGTTCAAGAAAGGCTACACAATCAATATGCTTTAAATTATTCAAGGAAGGATAATAATAGCTAACAATTACTGCTTTTTTTTTTTTTTCCAACAGGCAGAGTTAGACAGTGTGAGAGAGAGAGAGAGACAGACAGAGAGAAAGGTTTTCCTTTTCCATTGGTTCACCCCCCAAATGGCTGCTACGGCCAGCGCGCTGCAGTGATCCGAAGCAAGGAGCCAGGTGCTTCCTCCTGGTCTCCCATGTGGGTGCAGAGCCCAAGCACTTGGGCCATCCTCCACTGCCCTCCCGGGCCACAGCAGAGAGCTGGACTGGAAGAGGAGCAACCAGGACAGAATCCAGCGCCCCAACTGGGACTAGAACCCGGGGTGCCGGCGCCGCAGGTGGAGAATTAGCCTAGTGAGCTGCGGTGCCGGCCCTACTTCTTGATTCTTAAACATATAATTGTTGGCATTAATGGAGAGATTACATGGCTCAGATAAATTTATGTTAATTATAATTCAGCATAAAGATGAAGCTTAATTAGTATGAAAATGAGTTTAGTGGCCGGCGCCATGGCTCAACAGGCTAATCCTCCACCTAGCACACCGGGTTCTAGTCCCAGTCAGGGCGCCGGATTCTGTCCCAGTTGCCCCTCTTCCAGGCCAGCTCTCTGCTGTGGCCTGGGAGTGCAGTGGAGGATGGCCCAAGTGCTTGGGCCCTGCACCCCATGGGAGACCAGGAGAAGCACCTGGCTCCTGCCATCGGATCAGCGTGGTGCGTCAGCTGCAGCGGCCATTGGGAGGTGAACCAACGGCAAAGGAAGACCTTTCTCTCTGTCTCTCTCTCTCACTGTCCACTCTGCCTGTCAAAAATAAAAAAAGAAAAGAAAAAAAAGAAAATGAGTTTAATAGTCATAAAATATAGACCTCGAAATTATATGTATATATGTTTTAAAAAAAGTATTCAGAATTGGACAAAGACATAAATCCTCAGACTTAAAGCTGGTTAAAAACAAGATAACTAAAAGTAAATCCAGGGGCTGGTGTTGTGGTACAGCTGTCTAAGTCACTGTGACACAGGCATCCCCTATCAAAGTACCTGGTTTAAGTCCCAGATACTCTGCTTCCTGTTACTATGCATGGGAAGGCAGTGGAGTACGGACCCATACCCACAACTGCTTGGACCCATGTCACTCATGTGGGAGAGCCAGATGGAGTTCCTGGCTCCTGGCTTCAGCCTAGCCCAGACCTGACTGTTGTAGCCATTTAGGGAGTGAAGCAGAGGATAGCAGATTTTCTCTGTCTCTCTTCCTTTCTCTGTCACTCTGCCTTTCTAATAAATAAAGTAATCTTAAAAGAGAGAGAGAGAGAGAGAAAACCAGCTGACTGGAGCTCTTTTTCTCTGTCTCTATGCCTGTCAAATAAAGGTGTTTTTTTTTTTTTTTCAAAAAATAAATAATAAAAAGAAAATTTTTATCAGGAAGATACAACAATCCTGAAGCTCTGAACAGCTAGATGCAGCTTCGAATTCTTCAAAACAAAAACTGGCAGAATTACAAAGAGAAAGTGACTGATCCAGTCTCATATAGATTTAACATACCTCTCTCAGCAACAGATAAAACAAGCAGTCAATAAAGTAAATGATATGTAAGAATCAAAAAACATTAAACCGTCAACTCCTGAATAATTGCCTATGAAGAGTAGACAAGTCTTATGTCCCAGGAAAGAACTGAGAGATGGCTGCACTCCACAAGGACCAGCCAAATGAGGTTAGTTTCCCTTTGTGACTAAGGAAAAGTAAGGAGTAGATACCCCTGTTGGAGGTTTACAAAACACACTAGAAGGAAAAGCCTAGAGCCCACCTTGACTTTCTAATAAAAGAAGAGCAACCACATCACCTAAGAAAAGAGGTCTCCAGCTAAGTATCCACAGAATGCAGGACAGAAATTCTCCATGTTCTCCATGGAATGCGACAACCTCAGATGAAGACAAGCCTTGGGCTGACCAGTTACCCATGCAGAAGTCTGACTATACAGACTGGGAGGGGGATTTGGACATTGGAGCCAGGCCTGGTCAGTCTTCTGTGTAGGACGGATACTTCTGAGAAAGCAGAGTTTGTCTTCTGCAGATCAGACTGCAGGATCCTTTCCCATTTCTTTTCCCCTAACCAAGCTTAGAGGGAACGATAGAGTCTTACAAGGTAGAGATCTTAGCTCCTAATACAGCATGGCCTCCCTCTTGTCTGGGTCATGCCAACCAACCTCTGAGAATACTTCATTTATATACAACAAGAGACTGCTAAACTTTTAGAACTGTCTCTGAACACAGGTTGAAATTAATAAATCAACTGGGTTAGTTTTGTCAAAGATCTCAAGGATATGGGGACGCACAATAGGTTTTCAGACAGAATCTTATAAGTAACACAAATTTGGAGGCCCTATTCCTGCATACACAAAGCTGTGATCCCTATATTTGGGTTACAGGAAGTGAGGGCAGAGAGAGATTAAATGACTGTGTGAGCCAGCGAGCTGTACAGCCAAGATTAGAACAGGCTCCCAGAGCCACTTCCTCTGTGTCACCACCACCGCCTTTTCTTGTTTTTCCACTCCAGCTGATCACTACATGAAATTTGAAAACCAGGCTGAAGAATGTAAAACCTTCAGATAATTAAAGACACTGTTTATGAATTGCCTAGAGAATGCATCCATGCTTTAAATATTTCCCCTTATGCAAAGTAAACAGATGCGAACCCCAGCTATTGGGATTAATATCCTATTTCATCTTGCATTTAGCTGATAGTTTCATCAAAAATAAACATATTTTGAGAGAGAGAGAGAGATGCAGTGCTGCTTTTATTTGTTTATTTATTGAAGTTTTCTGATTTTAACTTTTCAAAGTCATTGCTTGAAATGGCAAGAAATAGATCAATTAACAAACTAAATCAAGAATCCAAATATTTTTTGTCAGATCCCTAAAACATATATTTACTTATAATTTCAATGACATAAAATAGAAATAAGCTATCTTTCATAAAAACTAAGACATAGGGACTCAGGCTGTGACACAGAGGGTTAAAGCCCTGGCCTGCAATGCCAGCAACCCATATGGAAGTAGGTTCAAGTCTCTAGTGCTCCACTTCTGATCAAGCTCCCTGCTAATGTGCCTGGGAAAGCAGAGCAGGATGGCCCAAGTCCTTGAACCCCTCCACCAATGTGGGAGACCTGGAAGAAGCTCCTGGCTCCTGACTTCAGATCAGCTCAGCTTTGGCCGTTGTGGCCATTTGGGGAATGAACCAACGGATGGAAGATCTCTCTCTCTGTCTCTACCTCTCTCTGTAACTCTTTCAAATAAATAAAATAAATCTTTTAAAAAAATTCATGGAGAAACAATTAAAAGATGTTTATTTTTAAAAAAAACTAAGATAAAATTCTTGCAAACGGCTATATTTTCATTTTCTATATGTTCATTCATTTCTGCTATTTTTTCTTTTTTTACTATGCTCTATCACAAAGATTGGCAAATTGTGTCTATAAGGATGAGATAATAAATACTTTCAAGTTTATGGGCCATGTGATATCTTGCAATTACCCAACTTTGCCATTGTAGCAGGACAGCAGGCATGAATGGAATGTAAAGGAATTACATAGCCATCTCTGTGGTACAGATCATCCTCAGTGGCAGCACAGGATAACTGGCTAGATACATTGTCTAGACCACTTGGTTGACATTTTTGTATGCAATGAAATGTATTTAATCTCTTTTCTTTACAATTTATTTGTTCTTTGTGCTAATAATAACATGTTATTTCTTATAATATCTGAACATGAAATATAAAATGCACCATTTATTTTTAAATCAAAGTGTTTACTGCTATAGGAATTTATTGTAAATCCTAATTGTTATCATTTCAGCAGAGTATTATCTAAATGGAATAAAATAATACAAACTGAATTTAAAATTAATGTAATAAAGACTAAGAATACCAGTTAAATGAAAACTGATTTATAAATTAATGAAAGGAATGGTGGTTTGGCCTAGCAGTTAAGACGCCAGTTAAGATGGCCGCATTCCACATCAGTATGCCTGAGTTCAAGTCCAAATCTGGCTTCCAAGTCTTGCTCCTATCAATGCAGACCCTGAGAGGCAGCAGGTACTAGATCTCTGCCACCACATGAGAGACCTGGATTGAGTTCCTAGCTCCTCACTTCAACGAAGCCCAGTCCTGGTCGTTACAGGCACTGGAAGAGTGGATATGAGTGTTCTCTCTCTTTTCTCTTTTACTCTGCCTCTCGAATTTTTAAAACAAACAAAAGAAGTGCCAGCGCTGTGCTTCAGCGGTTAAAGCCCTGGCCTGAGGTGCTGGTATCCCATGGGCACCGGTTCTCGTCCCGGCTGCTCTTCTTCCAATCCAGCTCTCTGCTATGGCCTGCGAAAGCAGTAGAAGATGGCCCAAGTGCTTGGGCCCCTGCACCCACTTGGGAGACCCGTTAGAAGCTCCTGGCTCCTGGCTCCTGGCTTTGGCTCGGCGCAGCTCCAGCCGTTGTGACCATCTGAGGAGTGAACCAGCAGATGGAAGACCTCTCTCTTTCTCTTTTCCTATCTCTCTAACTCTGTCTTTCAAATAAATAAAATAAATATTAAAAAAAGAAACAACAAAAAAACTAATGAAAAAAATCAAGACTTTCTAACAATTGAAATGATTGAGAAAGGTTGCCTAATTTGGTATGTATTATAAAAAGCAAGTTGTATGAAAATCTTTATTAATGCAAAATTATCAGTGATTTTGCTCAAATGAAATCAGGAAAAATAAATTAGGTAATATTTCATCAGTTGTGGATATTTGTATTATTCATCCAAATTTCTAAGCATAGTCCATGAACATAATATGCATACAAAATTCCATAATCTTGAAATTTTGCTTTTAGTCATATTACAGGTATAAATTTACAAGTATTCTTAAATTTTGTTATTACAAGCATATATTTGTAAAGAACATAAGCTAGCATATTTTTAACTTTTATTTAATAAATATAAATTTCCAAAGTACAACTTTTGGATTATAGCTGCTTTTTCCCCCCATAACCTCCCTCCCACCCACAACCATCCCATCTCCCACTCCCTCTCCCATCCCATTCTTCATCAAGATTCATTTTCAATTATTTTTATATACAGAAGACCAACTTAGTATATACTAAGAGTACTGTTTGAGTACTAGTTATACCATTAATTCACATAGTACAACACATTAACTCCTATTGTTGATTTAACAATTGACACTCTTATTTATGACGTCAGTAATCACCTGAGGCTCTTGTCATGAGCTGCCAAGGCTATGGAAGCCTCTTGAGTTCGCCAAATGAGCTAGTACATTTTTCAAAATTATGATAAAACACACATGAAATTTATCATCTGAATTATTTTTTAAAAAAGATTTATTTATTCATTTGAAAGTCAGAGTTACAGAGAAAGAGAGGCAGAGAGAGGTCTTCCATCTATTGGTTCACTCCCCAAATGGCTGCAATGCCCAGGGCTGAGTTAGGTGGGAGCAGGAGCTAGGAGCTTCTTCCAGGACTCCCACATGGGTGCAGGGGCCCAAGGACTTCGGCCATCTTCCACTGCTGTCCCAGGCACATTAGCAAGGAGCTGGATCAGAAGTGGAGCAGCCAGGATACAAACCTGTGCAAGGATTCTGACACTGCAGGAGATGGCGTTGCCTGCTACAACACAGCACCAGGCCCATCTCAATTATTTTTAAGTGTACAGTTCAGTAGTGTTAAGTACACTAACACTGTTAGAAATCAATCTCCAAAACTGTTTTCATTTTTTTTTAAAGATTTATTTATTTTAAAGGCAGAGTTACAGAGACAGGGAGAGACACAGAGAGAGATCTTCCATCTGTTGCTTCACTCCCGAAATGGCCACAACAGCCAGAGTTGAGCCAATCTGAAGCCAGGAGCCAGAAACTTCTCTGGGTCTCCTACATAGGTTCAAGGGTCCAAGGACTTAGGTCATCTTCCACTGCTTTACCAGGTGCATTAGCAGTGAGCTAGATAGGAAGTAGAGCAGCCAGGACTTGAACCAGCACCAATATGGGATACTGGTGGCACAGGCAGAGGGTCAACTACTACACCACAGTGCTCACCCCCTATTTTCATCTTGAAAAACTGAAAGTCTACACTCATTCATTCCTCTTCCATGTGCCCTGACAAACACCATTCTACTTTCTAGATGATTTGCTCTCAGTAGCTCATAGGAGTGGAATCATAATATTTGTCCTTATGTGATTGCCTGATTTCACTTAACATAATATCATCAGTGTTCACACATGTTGTAGCATGTGTCAGAACTGCCTTCCCTTTCGAGACTGAATAACAGTCTGTTACGTGTATATGTCACACTTTGCTTATCCATTCATCCAACTATGGACACAGGACTTGCTGCCACATTTTGGTTACTGTGAATACTACTACTAGGAATATGAGTATATAAATATCCTATCCAGATCCTTCTTTCAGTTATTTTGAGTATATACCTAGAAATATATGTTTTTGATTTGCTGAGGAACCACCAATTTGCTTTCCATAGCAGCTACACTATTTTAATTCCCACCAAGAAGGCTCAAGGGTTTCAATTTACTATTTTCTGCTTTGCTTTTTGATTTTTAATAGCAGCTCTCTTAATGCAGATGAGATAGTATTCCTTGTAGTCTTTACTTACCTTTTCCTAATGATTAGTGATATTAAGCATCTTTCCATGTATCTTGGGGAATTATGTGTATTTTATTTAAATTTGTTAGTTTGATTTATAAGTTTAGACAGATAGCATCTGGATCTCCATTTAAAATCTTGCCTTGAAATCAGATTCCCAATCCATTCAAGAGCATTTTGGTGGGGCCAGCACTGTGGTACAGCAGATAAAGCTGCAGCCTGCAGTGCCAGCATTCCATATGCTTGGTCATGTCCCAGCTGCTCCACTTCTGATCCTGCTCCCTGCTAATGCACCTGGGAGAGCAGTGGAAGGTGGCCCAAGTACTTGGGCCCCTGCACCCACATGGGAGGCCCAGAAGAAGCTCCTGGCTCCTGGCTTCAGCCTGGCTCAGCCCTGGCTGTTGTGGAAGATCTCCCCCCACTCTTTTCCCCTCCCTCCCCCCTTTTGCCTTTCTGTAACTCTGCCATGCAAATTAAAAAGAGAGAGAGAGAATTTTGGTATGCAGTTAAGTAGTGCTTGACCCTGTAAAGTAATTAAGATGGAAGTACTAGATGCAATAAATAATTTTATTTTAACTGAAGATAGAATTAATAATATTCTTCTACTTCTAGCACTTTGCCACTACAAGAGTGGTCTCCAGATCAGCAGCTTTAGCATCACATGTAAGCATGGCAGAAATGCAAAATCTGAAGCTTCACCTAGATGTGCTGATGAGAACAAGCATTTCGGGCTGGCACTGTGGTATAGTAGGCTAAGCCTCTGCCTACTGCACCAGCATCCCATATGGGTGCCAGTTCATTTCCCGGCTGCTCCTCTTCCAATCCAGCTCTCTGTTTATGGCCTGGGAAATCAGTGGAAGATAGCCCAAGTGCTTGGGCCCCTTCACCCACGTGAGAGACCCAAAAGAAGCTCCTGGCTTCTGGATTTAGATCAGCAAGCTTCAGCCATTGCAGCCATTTGGGGAGTGAACCAGTGAACGGAAGACACCCCCCTGCCCCGTAACTCTGCCTCTCAAATTAATAAATAAAACTTTAAAAAAAGAACATGCATTTTAAGAAGATCCCCAGCTAATCTGAATGAGCTTTGAAGCTCTGACCTGTATATTCATACAGGTAACCAGAAAGGCTAAAAGCAAAAACTTGAATAACAATATTAGTAACATTTATTGCATGCTTAGCATGCACCAAGAACTGGATCAAATGCTTTTCCTATTTTATCTTATTTAATCTTCACAACAAAAGTATAAGGTGTTCATAAAACTGAGGTTTTTTGCCCAGGGATGGGCGGTAAGCAGCCACTTAGAATGCACATATCCACACTAGAGTACCAGTGCAAGTCCCAACATCCCTGCTAATACACCTGGGAAAGAAACAGATGATAACTCAAGTTCCTGAAACCCAAACACCCATGTGGGAGACTCAGATAGGGTTTCAAGTTCCTGATTTCAGCTTGGCCCAGCTCTCTCTGTTGCAGCCATTTTGGGAGTGAACCAGTGCATGAAAGATGGATAGATCTCTGTCTCTCTCACTCCGTCAAATAAATAAATAAATAAATAGTTTTTTTTTTAAAGAAGGGTTATTTTCCCAACTTTCATAGCTAATAAGAGGTTGAGCCACAATTTAAATGCAGGCATTCTGAAAATGCCATGGATATCACATGATATTTTGTCTCTTTAATGAATAAATGGTACTATACATGACTGTATCTCCTGATAGACTCTACAAAGCACATTGCCATTACCTATTGTCTGCTGTAAATCAGGCATTGCAAAATATTCTTTTTTTTTAAAGACATATTTATTTATTTGAAAGGCAGAATTACAGAGAGGCAGAGGTAGAAAGAGGTGTTCCATCCACTGGTTCACTCCCCAAATGGCTGCAATAGCCGGAGCTGGGCCAAGCTGAAGCCAGGAGCCAGGAGCTTCTACCAGGTCTCCCACGCTGGTGCAGGGGCCCAAGGACTCGGGCCATCCTCCAGTGCTCTTCCAGGCCATAGCAGAGAGCTGGATCAGAAGTGGAGCAGTCGGGTCTTGAACTGGCTCCCATATGGGATGCCGGCACTGCAGGCAGCAGCTTTGCCTCTGCACCACAGCACTGGCCCCACAATATTTTTTTAATATCAAAAATAAAAAGTCAAGAAGAGAAACTTTTATTTTCCTTTTGCAGAGATGTTAAATAACTGCAAAGCCCCATAATTAGATGCTGGAGGCCAAATTCTAATCCAGTCTAACTCCAAACTCAGTTCCATCCAGCTGTCTCCCACGCCTCTTTCTTGTTCTTGTCAGTCTCCTCAGGGAAACCCTTACCTCCCATCCATGATATCTCCGCTTTCAGAACAGTAGGAGAGTGGCCACAGTGTTTCACAGATGGGATAGCTCTGAGAGGGGCACAACCTGGTGAGCGGTCAGGTACTCGGAGAGGAGTAGTGTGCCTGAATTCACACCTTGGCCTTGAAAGTGGCTACGGGGCCATGGAATCAGCATCTGGAGAGACATACTCTGATGACGTCATCTCCTCACCCCATCTGTATGTTCTCTGTGTTTCTCAATCAGTCTCTGCACCTATATTTTGAGGGGACAAATGTTTCTAAAATATGTTTTTAAACTTTGTACCTCTGATGATAACTCTTAAATTTGTATATAAGTATATTCTGTACCATTTGGATAAGCACTTAATGGTTAATACTCAATGAAGTTTCTCAGGCTTGGGTGTGTGTTCACAGTCCCATTTGTGTTGCTAAAGTTATCCTTGGATAACAGCATTTGGGGCTAATTGCACTGCTTCTCCAAGAATGGGGTCCATGCACCTGTATTCTCAGAGGTTTTCAAGGGCTCTTCTCTACCTGTAGTCAGGCACAGAACTCGGGGCAGCCACTGTAGTGTAGGGGGTACAGTGCCACATCCCATATGGGCACCAGTTTGAGTCCTGGTTGTTCCACTTCTGATCCAGCTCCCTGCTAATGGCCTGAGGAAGCATCAGAAGATGGCCCAAGTCTCGGGCCCCTGCCCCATGTGGGAAACCAGGAAGGGCCTCCTGGCTCCTCTGGCTTCAGAGCAGCCCAGCTCCAGCTGTTGTGGTCACTTGGAGAATGAACCAGTGGATGGAAGATATCTCTTGCCTTCTCCCACTCTCTCTGCAACTCTGCAGAGATAATTTTAAAAATAGATCTTTTTTTAAAAAAGAAAAAGAACAATAACTTGACTACTGCATTAGGAGCATTATAAAAATTACATCAGAATCACAAAACATTTCTATAAGATGCTACAAATATACTGGTACTTTCTTCCCATATCATACAGTCTCTCTTTCAACACTATATGAAAATTGGGGAAAGGCAGAAGTTTAAAATATGACAATTAATTGCCATTCTTCAAAATCTTAAGGAGTCACCCACTCTGGAGGGGGTGGATATTTCTTCTACTCTGAGCCTTCCTTCTAGGTGGAGAGCAGAGGGAGTTGCTGCAGAGAATCACCTGTCGCTCTGCAGATGGTGTGCAGGGAGCAGCTGGACGGGTATGGCTGGGCATCCCCACTCCTGTCCCTTCCCAGCTGCAGCCTGTCTACAGAAAGCGTGAGCTGTGCTCTCTTCTTCCTTGTGGTAACTTTTACAGTGTTAGCCCCAGTCCTGGGCAGTTAGGTCTGATCATCGCGGGGTTCAATAGTATTTACGAAGCCCTCTTTTCACAGATACATGCTGCAACCTGTGGTATCAAATGATACTTGAAACTCCAGTTTGCCTTACACTTTCATGTTTGTTTGTTTGTTTTTTAATTATTTGAAAGGCAGAGTGACAAAGGGTGGGGGATGAGAAATAGAGATGGAGAGAATGTTCCATCTATTGGTTCACTCCCCAAATGGCCACAGCAGCCAGGTCTGGGCTGAAGCTAGAAGCCTGGAACTCCAACCCAGTCTCTCACATGGGTGGCAGGGGATCAAGCACTTGAGCCATCTTCCATTGTTGTCCCAGGTATATTAGAGGGAGCTGGGTCAGAAGCAGAACAGCCAGGATTCCAACTGGCACTCTGATATGGGAAACTGGCATAACAAGTAGCAGCTTAACCCAATGTACCACAACATGGACTCCTTATTCTTTCCTGATATTTAACCACTATTTCAAACTTTGTTCTGAATTAGTAATATATTTTTTCAGAGCCCCTCACATTCAATACTTACCATTTTAATTTTAAATTTAATTTTAAAATAATTTTATTAATATTATTTAATGATATTTTGGGGCCGGCGCCATGGCTGACTTGGTTAATCCTCCATCTGCAGCACCGGCATCCCATATGGGTGCCGGGTTCTAGTCCCGGTTGCTCCTCTTCCAGTCCAGCTCTGTGCTGTGGCCCGGGAAGCAGTGGAGGATGGCCCAAGTACTTGGGCCCCTGTACCCACGTGCAAGAACCAGGAGGAAGCACCTGGCTCCTGGCTTCAGATTGGCATAGTTCCAGCCGTAGCAGCTATTTGGGGGGTGAGCCAATGGAAAGAAGACCTTTCTCTCTCTCTCTCTCGCTCTCTCTCTCTCTCTCACTGTCTAACTCTGTCAAATAAAAAAATTATTTAATGATATTTTAAATAATTTATGCTATTTTAAGTAATATTTTAAATTTTTAAACTCTTAAATAATGTGACAAAATATTTTTAATATATTAGTCTAACCAATGATATAAAATTCCAGATATCAAGAATTACTACACCAGGGGTTTAACTGACTGGAGACCTTATGCTTCTCTCTTCACATGGTTCTACTGAGTACGATGCTTGAGAAAGGATACCAGTATGTGGTCACAGAAGCCAGCAGGATAAGTTTCTCTTGGCACTCTCCACCTTAAACCTTGTTACCCCAGATCTGATGGTAACTGTTTTCACACAAGGCATTTGTTTGCTTGCTATGATGATATAACAGATACAACATGACCATTTTATGTAAAGTACGCATATTCAAAAAGGGTTAATACAAACTTAAAACTAATTTATTTGGGGCACACCTGTTTAACTATACAGTGATGGGGAAAACTTGTTCTATGGTAATTACTATGATTTACAGCATGTCCCAAGTGCATTATAGAATATATAACTTCAACATTACAGTGTAGGAAGCAAGCAATGGTTTATCGAGGCAACATCACAGCTTTTATTTGTAGCTTGCTGATTATTAAGATTCAAGGGCATTATGTAGCTAGTATTTCTTCCAATTAAAGTACAACAAAGAAAGTACCTTTTAGTACATAAAGCATGAGCCGTCTGTTGGTCAGGTTACAATAGTGATGATGTAAGCACGGAGGGGGTCACATAGATGAAGAGGGAGGTCACCCTGCTGAGAAGCAAAGGGGAAGACACTAAAAAGAGCTCTGATCGATGAGAATGCTCTGCCACAGTTTCATTTTTCGCTTGCCTGTTACAAGAAAGATAAATGAAATCTGAGAAAACTGGATTTCCCTGTGCCTGTGGGAGAGATACAATATTCTACACAACATTAAAGGGGAACATTCGCATCACTGCAATTTGTGAGCAGTCAGGGGAAAAAACTTACTTTGGTCCTGCTACATTGTACAGTAGGGAGAGAAAGACTAAAAGTAAGCAAGGAATACCTAATGGAACAAATTTCCAAAGGATTTCTTCTTTATAGATAATCAATTGAGGTGGGGGGAGGGAAGTCACTCTCACTGTGGCTGAATTCCCTGAAGTCATTTATTCCTAAACTACTCCGAAGGCTTTTGGACTGTTGTCCCTACCGATCAAGCCATCAGAGACTCCTAAGACAGACAGGCTAATGCCGGTATTAGCCAGATTGACAGGTAATTAGCACAGAAAACCAGCTTGGGCACTGATGCACAATGCATTCTACATCAAATATAAATGACCTTTAGAATATGCTGTTGTTTGCTTTTGCTAGTTGTAGGATGGGAGTTCCCAGTTCTTATGTTAAGTATTGCTCTGTGAGAGATCAACTCAGAGATAATAATACCTATTATCTATTGAACACTCTGGCACTTCTTGTTATCTCTTTTCATCTTCATCACAGTTGCTCAACGTAGACTTTACACACACTTAATCAGCAAGGAAAGTGAGTCTGAAATGTGCAAAGCTGACTAAAGACAGGAATTGTAAAGAGTAGCAGCAAAATTCAAGGCCATGGTTTTTGCACCAAAATATATGTACTTTAAACTCTGTCACAATCCACCAAAACATTTAGCAGTTATTTATTGCTTTACTGTTTGTCACAGAGTGACGCTGACTTCCTGGAAGGAAATATTGATTCCTGCTCAAATACAGATTTCACTATTAAATTGTAAAATAAATTCCATGCCAAATGCCCAGATAGACTGCATGTGGAATGCATAGAACTTGGGGAAAAATGGAAACCGAGGAAATGATTTTCTCATGCTGTTCTTTTTTTTTAGCAGAATCAGGACATAACTTCACTTCCTTCTCAGTCATCTCCCCTTCCCTCCTCCAGAGCACAGTCCTCTTCCACTCTCTGGCCACAGACCGGATCCAGTTCTGGTAGACCAGCTGCCTTCAAGGAGTCTGCTCCCATAGAGTCTCCTCAGTGCCCCCTAGGATTTCTTCAACTCATCTGGGACAGAATTCCATTTGAAAAGGGCTTAGGGGCAGCATTCTTATCTAAAATAGGGAACTGAGTCTCCAGTATGGTAGCATTTTAAAGATGGAAGAGGCATCATGGCCAATCTCTAAGACAAAGGACAAGAACCCCGGGGGTCTCCCTCCCTCAAGGCCCTCAGCTCTCACCTCTGCCCCATTGCCTTCACTTGTTGCGGTCTCTCCTCCACTCAGGACCTGACTTGTTTTTCTTGCCCAACTGTTTACATTCCCAGACTTGCTGAGATGTTGAGAGAAAACGAGGTCAGAGTGTTTGTGGCAGGTTCCAGGCCCCACCCTAACCCCTGGCTTTCTGATTTTGTTGAAAACAGGCAGCTCAGTCTGCAGTGATGGACAAAGCTTACAGAAAGAGTCATCTTTTCCACTTGCTTCTTTTTGAATTCTTTAGGGTTATTGATCTGCATATTTTTAATACCAGGCAATTGTTGACAGGAGACTAACAACAGAGACTATCTTCTCTGCTCAGTGTATCCAAAGTCATCCCTTACAGCTGCCACCACCCGCTGCCCTCTTCTGCCTGTCTTCAGCTTGGATGTGATGCAGATTGAGCATCCTTAAAATGAAAATCCAAAATCCGAGAAGCTCAAAATATGAAACCTTTTGAGCTTCAACATAATGCCATGGATGGAAACTTCCACACCTGGCCTCATGTCATGGGTCTCAACCAACAGGCAGATACATTAAAAGTATTGAGTAAAATTTCCTTCAGGCTATGCATATAAGGTATCTATGAAACATAAATGAATTTTGAGTTTAGACTTGAGAGCTATTTGCAAGATATCTTATTGTTAGAATAGCAAATATTCAAAAAATGTCCCTAGCATTTTGGATAAGGGATACTCATCTTCCACCACACATATTCCAGGGATGAACATGGGGATCTGCAGACAACCTGCAGCCACCACTTAGCAGCCTTGTGACCTTGGCTGAACTTCTGAACTCCTCTCGGCTTCAGTAGCCCTACATGTCAAATGGCTACTGAGTCTTCATTTCATAGAATTGTTGTGAGGGTGATGTGAAAAAAAAAAATTCATGTAACATGCTTAGCTCAGTCCCTGGTATTTTATTTGTACTCAGTAAATGATTATAACTATCACTACTCCCAAACAGTCTTTTTCTAAAGTCTCTGCTTGTTAGAGACCTAAGAAATACAGTATTCAGATTCTAATGAATGTTCAATAATAACTGATGTCTTCTTTAAATTTTTTAATAACAAAGAAAACAGATTTCATGTATTTCACTGGTACAGTTCTAAGATGATAACAATAACAATACTTTCCTCCATTTCTCCCTTCCTCCCTCAATCCCCCTCCTTCTTTCCTGTTTCTTTTTATTTCAATCTACTCTATAATCATTGACTTAACACAGCACTGACTATAATATTCAACATGTAAAAAGTAGTTCCACAGAAGTATAAACAAAGGCTAAAAGCAATAATCAAATCATACAATGTCTATTTCATCTCCATATATACATATATATATAAACACACATATTCTGTATTCTGTATTCTATATTAACTCCCACATGTCAGAGAAAAAATGATACTTGTCTTTTTTGGACTCGCTTATTTCACTAAGCATAATGGTTTCCAGATGCATCCATTTTATTGCAAAAGACAGGATTTCATTCTTTTTTATGGCTGAGAAGTATTCCATGTGTCTACACATCACATTGTCTTTGTCTAGTCATCAGTTGAGGAGATAACTGATGTCTTCTATGGAAAGATTTGTTGAACATGACACGGCTTTTTGCTGGGACCCCTCAAAGATATGCTTTCCTTGGGGACATAATTCACATAGAGTGAATGCCCTTAATTCTATCAGGGTCTCTCCAGGCTACACACTGGAGCCCTGAAACTCCTTTGTATGACATCAAAGTCCTTTATCCTTCAGTTAGAGATAATTCCTAAATTGTAATAATTCCATTTCTGCTCACACCTCTCTGTTCCAGTACTATGAACACGGTGGTGCTTTTACATCTGCCTGAAATTCATCTCAGTAGCACCACAGTCAGTGAAGAAAAGGTAGGAGCCTACAGGGGAGAATCCCTGTACTGCACATTCCTTTTTCTTAAAGTGTTATTAGTTATTATTATTATTTTTTATTTGAAAGGCTGGGGGAGAGAGAGAGGGAGGGAGGGAGAAAGTGTGGGAGAGAGGAAGGGAGAAAGGGGTCGGTCGGTCTTTCATTTGCTGATTCACTCCCCAAATGCCCACAACAGTCAGGTCCAGGCCAGGCCAAATTTAGGAGCCAGGAACTCTATCTGGGTCTCCCACATGGCAGGAACCCAAGTACCTGAGCCATTATCCACTGCCTCAAGGTGTATTAAGGAAACTGGATCAATAGTGGAGGTGGGACTTGATCTCAGGTATGCTAATATGGAATGCAGATGTCCTAAGTGGCAGCTTAACCAGCTACACCACCACACCCACTGCTGCACCCCATATACTACTGTTCAGAATACTTATACAAAAATGGTAACATTTCTCTTCTCTGTTGAACCTTCTCAGTGTGGTAGAGGAAATGACCCTCTCTTCTCATTGTCATGGTTCACCCCATGAGAACACAAAAAAGAAGAGAGACTGACAGTTCCATGCAGGTGGTACAATAAGGAAATTGTTATCTCAAAGTTTCAAGAAATTCTCCAACCAACCCTGAATATCTCTGTTGGTGAGCCAGTATTAAGGATGTTAAGATAAAAAAAAACAGAAGAAACCCACTGCCAGCATCATATCGAAAGAGGAAATATTGAAAGCATTTCTACTAAGATCTGGAACCAGAAAAGGATACTCAGTTTTATTATTGCTATTCAATATAGTCCTGGCATGGAAAGCCAAGACACTGTGGCAAAAAAATGTTCTACATGAAGGATCTCTGTGAGTGAGACCCCAGTGGAAAGAAGGGACCATCAAAGAAGGATGCACTTTTCTCTGAAGGGAGAAGAGAACTTCCACTTTGCTTATGGCCCTGTCTAAATATTGACAGAATATGTGGACTCAAAAGACTTCCATAGTCTTGGCAGCTCATGTCAAGAGCCTCTGGTGATCACTGATGTAAAAAATAAGAGAGTTAATTGTTAAATTAATAACAAGAGTTGCTGTGCACTTACTCTCCATGTAGGACCTCTGTCCTTAATGAGTAATACTATGAGAATTAACTAACACTTGTTCTCAAACAGTACTTCATACTTTGTGTGTATGTGTGTGTGAAGGTACAAATTGTTGAACTCTTTACTTAGTATAGAGTTGGTCTTCTGTATATAAAGTTAATTATAAACAAATCTTAGTGAAGAATGGGATGGGAGAGGGAGTAGGAAGTGGGACAGGAATGGGTGTGGGAGAGTGGGGGGAAGAACCACTATATTCCTAGAGCTGTACCTATGAAATTTGTATTCATTAAATAAAAGCCTTCTTAAAAATATATAGTCCTGGAAGTTTTATCCAGATCCACTAGGCAATAAAAAGAAATCAAAAAGATACAAACTGGAAAGGAGAAAGTCAAATTATCCCTGTGTGCAGATGATATGATTCTATACACAGAGGGACCCAAAGACTCCACCAAGAGACTATAGGAATACATAAGAGAGTTTGGTAAAATTGCAGGTTATAAAATCAATACACAAAAATCAATAGCCATTGTATACATAGACAATACCAAAGCTGAGAAAGAACTAAAATCAATTTCATTCACAATAGCTGCAAAAAATTATAAATTATTGGAATAAATTTAACCAAGGAGGTGAAATAACTCTATGATAAAAATTACAAAACACTAAAGAAAGAAATAGAAGAAGACACAAACAATAGAAAAAAACTTCCATGTCCTTGTATTGGAAGAATTAATATCAAAATATCCACACTACCAAAAGCAATTTACAGGTTCAGTGTGATCTCTATCAAAACATCAATGACATTCTTCTCTTATCTAGCAAAAAGATGCTAAAATTCATATGGAAACACAAGAGACCCTGAATAGCTAAAGCAATATTAAACAACAAAAACAAAGCCAGCGGTATCACAACTCCAGACTTCAAGACATACTACAGGGCAGTGCTATTCAAACAAGGCTGTTACTAGCACAAAATAGACATATAGACCACTGGAACAGAACAGAAACCCCACACATTAATCCATGCATCTACAACCAACCTTTGACAAACAATCTGAAATCAATCCCTGGAGAAAGAATAGTCTCTTTAACAAATGATGCTGGGAAAATTGATCTCCACATGCAGAAATATGAAACAAGACCCTTATATTACACCTTACCAAAAAATCCACTCAAAATGGATCAATGACCTAAATCTGCAACCTGATACCATCAAATTAGCAGAGAACATTGGAGAAACTGCAAGACATCCGCATTGACAAAGACTTCTTGGGAAAGATCCCAGAAGCACAGGCAGTAATGACAAAAATAGACAAATGGTATTATCTCAAGCTATAAAGCTTTTACACTGCAAAGGAAATACTCAATGAAGTGAAGATGCAACCAACAGAATGGGAGAAAATATTTGCAAACTATGCCACTGATAAAGGATTAATATCCGGGATCTACAAAGAGTTCAATAAACTCAACAACAGCAAAACAAACAATCCAGTTTGTTTTGCAAAGGACGTGAACAGGCAATTTTAAAGGATGAAATATTAATGGCCAACAGATTGATGAAAAAGATGCTCAGAATCACTAGCCATCAAGGAAATGCAAATAAAAACCACAATGAGGTATTAGGTCACCACAGTTAGGATGGATATCATCCAAAAAACAAAAACAGTAACTGTTGGTGAGGCTACAGTTAAAAGGTACCTTAATCCAATGTTCATGAGAACATAAACTAATACAACCATTGTGAAAGATGGTATGGAGCTTCCTCAGAGATCTAAAAATAGACCTACCCTATGATCCAACCAACCATCCCACTCCTGGAAAGAGATATTTTACCCTCATGTTTATTGCAGCTCAATTCACAACAGCTAAGATATGCAATGAACTGAGATGTGCATCAGCTGATAACTGGATAAAGAAATTGCTGGATGCAGCCCTTGTTTATACCCCTGTGGAACTGTGGCTGTCCTACTTTTCATTTGTTGAAATTATGATTAGTGGTGAATTAAGCCTGTAAATATAGAGTGGGTTAAAATTATGGTTTTGCATAATTTTATGCAAAGAGAGTGGAGGGAGGATGCAGGACAGTGAGGGAAGTGTGGTTGTCTTCTTGGAATTGTACCTATGGAAGGCACAAAATCTGTTCTTTTATATTAACAAAAAATTTAAATATATTTATATGATTTATCTAAAAAAAAAAAAAAACACAAAAGGAGCCCAAGGCTGACATTATGGAGACAGCTGGCCACACCAGGCTCAAAGGATAGGTAATCCAGTAGGGAGAAAACAATGGCAAGAAGGACCCAGGAGAAAGATGCTGGAATTCAATGAACTCTGGTCATTCAGATTGCCATGTAATCCCAGTCCACCCAAGTACAGAATTACATGTTTTGCAAGCTCCTCTCTGTGAAGCTTTTGTCAAGACACTCTGGTAGGGTCTGATGAAGCTCTTCCCCAAAATAGCTGAACTACAGGATCTCAGGTTCCCCCAAAACCCAAGATGGTTGAAGTCTAGGACTGAGCTGTTTAAAAACATTTAGGGACAACTGAAGAAAACACATATTTTTCACATATCTTTCTTAATGGCTTTTAACATGAGTTTCACCTCCTGGTAAAACTCAATGCTATCTGCACAGAGGCAAGGAGGCTGAAATTTTATTGAAAGAAATTGTTCATCCTTTACACAGTATAGGTGTTCCTCTATCTATCCATCCATCATCCATCTATGTCTCTCCTTTCTCTCTCCCTCAGCTGGAAAAGAAAGGCACCCTGTACCAATAAAGAATCTCTTTCTTTGTCTCTCTGTTTCTCAGCTGTAAAAGAAATGCATCCTTCACCAATAAAGAAATGTCCAGTGTTACATAATGGGAAAAAGTAACAATTCTGGAACATTTGCAGTACAAATTTAATTAGGAGAACCTGGAATAGCACAACCTCTAATTTTAGCTCCTTCCTTTTGTTCCTTTGTTGCTGCCTCCTTGCCTGGCACTTCACCCATTTTTGTCCTTAGCAAGATTGCGAGGAACAGCTGTTTCAGAATTAGAAATCCTCTATACTACTAATTAGCTCTATCTTGCATCTTTCCATAGGAAAGAATAATTTTGTAATATTATTTCATTTTCAATAAAAATTCATATAAATTCATCTTAATACTTTAATAGTATCCTCTGAGGTGTTTTTTTACTAACAAATCCATATTTGTAGTCATTGAAGAGTATATATTTGTTGAATACTTTTAAAATTTTATTTTTAATTTGTTTGAGATACAGAAAGAGAGACAAAGATCTCTCATCTGTTGATTCACTCTCCAAATGATTTCAATGAAGCCAGCAGCCAAGAACTCTATCCAGGTCTCCCTCATGAGTGGGAGGAACTCAATTACTTAAGCCACTACTGCTGCCTCCCAGTGTCTGCATTAGCAAGAAACTGGAGTCAGAAGCAGAAGCAAGTATTGTGCCCAGATACTCCTATATACATAGGTACCTTTATTGATATCTTTTTAAGATTTTTTTTCATTCTATTTGAAAGGCTAAGAGACAAAGAGAGAAGAGCAACACAGGAAGGGAGGGAGAGAGGGAGGGGGAGAGGGAGAGTGAGAGAGAGGGAAATGGGGATGGAGGGAGAGAGAGGAGGAAGGGAGAGAGGGAGGGAGAGGGAGGAAGGGAGAGAGGGAGAGGGAGAGAGAGAGACACTGAAATTTTATATCCACTGGTTCACTGTTGAAGTCAGGCTGAAACCAAGAGTCTAGAACTCCATCCAGATCTCCCAACTGGATGGCAGATTTGAAGTATCAGAGCCATCATCTGCTGCATTCCAAGGTGCATATTAGCAAGGAGCTGGAACAGAAGCAGAGAAGCCACAACTGGAACCAAGCATTCCAATATGAGATATAGGCTTTTCAAGCAGCAACTTAATTCCTGCACCTACCAAATGTCCATCCCTTAATCGGTATTTTAAACACTTAACTAACACACACTTCTGCTGGGTTCTTAAGTTTCTTCAGCATGGGGAAATTTATTTAAGAAGAACATTGTTATAGTTCTACAATCCCTTATCCACAATTCCAAAACTCAAAGAAAAAAAAAAAAAGAAACCTCTTCGTTTTAAAGATTTATTTACTTATTTGAAAGGCAGAGTTACAGAGAGAGAGTGAGAAAGAGAGAGAGCACAAGAGAGAGATATCTTCTATCTGCTGGTTTACTCCCCAGAAGGCTGCAAAGGTCGGGGCTGAGCCAGACTGAAGCCAGGAGCCAAGAACTTTTTTTGGGTTTCCCACATGGGTGGCAGGGCCCCAAGTACTTGGGCCATCTTCTGTTAATTTCCTCGGCCATTAGCAGGGAGCTGGATAAAAAACCTGTGGTGCAGCAGGTTAACGCCCTGGCCTGAAGCACCGGCATCCCATATGGGTGCCAGTTCTAGTCCCGGCTGTTCCTCTTCCCATCCAGCTCTCTGCTGTGGCCTGGGAAAGCAGTAGAAGATGGCCCAAGTCTTTGGGCCCCTGCACCCATGTGGGAGACCGGGAAGAAGCTCCTGGCTCCAGGCTTTGGATCGGCGCAGCTCCGGCCGTTGCGGCTAATTGAGGAGTGAACCATTGGATGGAAGACTTCTCTCTCTCTCTGCCTCTCCTCTCTCTGTGTGTAATTCTGACTTTCAAATAAATAAATCTTTAAGAAAAAAATGGAGCAGCCAAGATTTGAACCAGTGTCCATATGGGATGCTGGCACCACAGGCAGCAACTTTACTTGCTACACCACAATGCTGTACCCTCAAAAATCTTGATAGTTGTTCAGAACACAATTGGCAGTAAACCTGATCTGACTTGAGCTCATTTGAAGGCAAAACCTAACATGCATTGTCATAATCCCTTTCATAATTTAAATTGCTCTCACTGCATAATGCAAATATAAATACTTTTCTTCAGAAACAATAATGTGCTTCATCACTGGGGCTGTCCTTTATTTCATTTCACATAGTATGTGATACATTATCATTCTAAAGTATGAAAAAAAAGCTGAATTCTAAAATATATCTGACCTCGAGAGTTTAATTAGGAATTGTGACCCAGAAAATATTTACTGAAGAAACAAATTAACTAATGACTTAAGTGTATGTTTTACTATGTTAACTTGGTCCATCTCTGACTCTGTAATTTTTTGGAACGATGGCTATGACCCCCTTTGTCATGTCGGAAGCTATTCATCTAAGCAGTGAGGAGTTCTGAGTTTCTGGCACTGCCCACAGTGGCCTCAGTTTCCTCTGTCATTTGTAGTGAGGATGGAACTTGAACCCTGGGCATCCATAGGCTCATTATACCATATCATCCATTTATCCATTTAGCTTCCATTCATTCACCAAACATTTATTAAGCTTTACAACCAGGCTCCATGCTAGCAGAAGAAATACAAAGATGAATGAGAGTTAGTCTCTCCCCTCAAAGAACTCCTATTTCTAATATGAACATTTATAAAGCAAAATGTTAGAGACCCATAGTTATCTTTTTTATAATACAGACATCCATTCTTCCTCACACATGTTTACTAAATTCTACTCTGCCAGGCAGTAGGGATACAAAAATACATAGACCTTGTTTGGGTGGGCAGTGTGACTGGGGAGGCTGGTGCTCAGAAAAATGTATCCTTTTGCTGCTATTCTGACATGGTAGTGAGAAAATACCCATCTCTGGCTAAGAAAGTCAAACTGCTTTCATAAAGGTAGTGTTTTTGGAGCTACAGTAGATGCTTATTTAGAAAGACAACCAGAGAAAGGGTATTCTAAGGAGAAGGGCAGAATATGCAAATGTGAGACTAGAAAATATGTGGCTAGAAATAGCTTGGCACACAGAGCTAGAGTCAGTTTGGAATGGCTGGAGTCCAGGTTGCACATGGAAACAGAACACTTGAAAAAGTAGAAACCCAGATCATAAACAACTACATTCCAAGCTAAGGATTGTACATGGTTTCCTCTAGCCAGTGAGGAACACCTGGAGGATTTTAAGGTAACCAACTGACACAACTAGATTTTTATATGAGGATATTATATGAGGAAGATCCTTCAGATGGGGAATAGTTTGGAGGGGAACAAAAAAAGATACTGAATTTCTGTTTCCAACAAGATGCCCTCAGTAAGGAATGTTTCTATCCTGCAGGACTGCCCTGAGTGGAAGCTCTGAGGCCCTGCAAGAAACCGGGAAGAAGGCTAAGTGAATCTTCTGTACTCCTCCACCACTGCACTTCCCCATGCCTCACTTCCCCATAGATGTCTTCAGGTGGCACTGAGATGCCCAAACCACCCGATGTGCATTGAGGGAGAAATGATGTTGCATTCATTTAAATAGGAGGGTAATGGGTAGTAAATAAT
Organism: Lepus europaeus; assembly: GCF_033115175.1. Classification (NCBI taxonomy): domain Eukaryota; kingdom Metazoa; phylum Chordata; class Mammalia; order Lagomorpha; family Leporidae; genus Lepus; species Lepus europaeus. Next base: position 40,061,321 of record NC_084842.1, read on the forward strand.
TTCCTCTTCAAATATTTTTTGCAGTGAGGGAAAAGTTGATAACTTATACAACATAAGCATCATTTTCTCTTTCCTTTTCTTGAATGCCTGTGTTCTGTTTCATATACTGAAAGATAAGGAGCATCCCAAGAGACAAAGTAGTAACTGTGGATTGACTGTTCATGTGGAGCCCCTGGAGACAGCATAATGTGGCAGTCATTTTTTAAAAATTCTGGTTGAATTTATAAAATCTATATAAAGGCAGCAGGGTAACAGAAAAAAAAAACAACTGTCTGTTGCTCCTCTTTAAAAATAAATATGGAGCAAATGTGTTTGTTGAGTCTTTTTTGTACATATTTAGTGTTGAACATGATGTGTAGGTATACATTGTGAAATGATTAACACTCATGGAGCTCAGAAGTATTCAGGGAAAGAAAATGTATATTTACACTCTTTAATAAAACAGTAGTTAACAATGACTATTCTCATTTTTCTTGCCAGAAAATTCTCCCTTGCCTGTTATTGGCTACAAAAGGATAGTGTGTGCTTGACAGGGTTTTTCATGTCACTTAGTATGGCTACAATCATATGCACTCTTAACAAATGAGGTGAGATGGGACCAGGCTGTGGATTAGAGGATAAAAGCTGCTGCCAGCAGTGCTGGCATCCTATATGGGTGCCAATTTGAGTCCCGGCTGCTCTTCTTCCAATCCAGTTCTCTGTTATGGCCTGGGAAAGCAGCAGAAGAAAACCCAAGTCCTTGGGCCCCTGCACCTCTGTGGGAGACCCAAAAGAAGCTCCTGGCTCCTGGCTTCAGATCAGTGCAGCTCCAGCCATTGCAGCCATTTGGGGAGTGAACCAGTGGATGGAAGACCTCCCCCCAGCCTCTGTTCTCTGCAACTCTGCCTATCAAATAAAATAAATAATAATAATATTAACAAATGAGGTGAGAATGCTGAAATGTTTGATCTGAGATGCTATCTGGAGTGTTCTCCTTCATTTGTGTACCTGTTAGCTTCACTGAGACTAGAATTAGAGTATTGCCTTCTTTTGTGTCCCCTTATCTCAATGCAGATGGAGCCTTAAAAAATTAGAGTGAGTCCTAAATGAAGTCTCATTTAAAAATGTTAAGTGGCTTAAAGCCACACAGCTAGCTTGAAAAAGACCAGAATCTGGTTTTAATTCGTTTTGTTATTCATTCACACACTTTCTGTTGCCTGATAATAATCTCAAAAAGAAGCCTGAATAGGCTCAAAGCTACAAAAAATTGCTCAAATGAGAAAATATTTATTGACTGCCTCATTGAATGTTAAGCACTATTAAACATAGCTCTTGCCCTCACAGACCTTAAAACACTACAATGTGTCAACAGTACAAATATGATTCTTTGAGTTCTAGTTGTGAATCTCACTGCCCATGGGTAACCTGAAAGGCTCATTCAGCTCATCAAGCCTATGTACAAAAAAAATTAAAAAAAATTAAAAAATGGAAAAAACTCATCCTTGTCTCCTTTTCATAATGATTGAATGGTTAGAGCAGACAAATTATAGCCCATGGTCTAAATCTGGCCCAATACCTCTTTTTGTAAATAAGATTTTATTGAAGCACGGTTTCAGTCATTTACTTCTACATCATCTATAGCTGTTTTCCATGGAGTCTAGTAGGTGCCTGAGACCTTAGGTCTATAGAGAATTAAATATCAAAAAATCTGCCAATCCATGGTTTAAATGACTGTAGTTTATGTGCAGGAATTTTCAATATGGCACATATATTTTATAACTTACATAGCAATAAATGTCAGGCTGGGCAGAAGACCAGTCCTTCTAGAGTTTAGGACATGAAAGACCCTAACCTTTGATTCATGACGTTTATGGTAAACTCAGAACAATATATTAGGGTCATCAACCTAGGCCTAGCAGGTTTTTTTTTTTTTTACATTTATGCCTGGTGAGTGTTCAGAGCTCTGTCAAAAACCAGGAAGGCATCAAATACAAATGTATAAATAAAAATTTAAAAGCAAACATGAAAACAGTAGAGCATGAGTATCCTACAGAATCTGACATAATCCTTCCTCAAAAAGGTGTATCCTATGGATAATCCTGTGGGGCCCAGCAGGGGAGAGAGCTTCAGTCTGAAGCATGCTGCTACATAGCTTGCTTGGAGAAGTCATCCATGTGCATCTGTCTCAGAATAAATGTATTCTTTTAAAGTTGAGATACAATAAATTATATAATGTTTAAGTGAACACTTCAATGAATTTTTATATATGTATATATGTAAGTGGTCAATGCCTAGACCAAGGTATATAACATTTGCAAAACTCTGGGACTCTCCTAGGCCCCCATTCACTTGGTAAATCCCAACAGAGACTGAATATTATTTTTTTTTAAGATTTTATTTATTTATTTGACAGGCAGAGTTACAGACCATGTGAGAGAGAGACAGAGAGAAAGGTCTTCCTTCCGTTGGTTCACTCCCCAAGAGGCAGGAGCTGCGCTGATCCGAAGCCAGGAGCCAGGTGCTTCTCCTGGTCTCCCATGCGGGTGCAGGGGTCCAAGCACTTGGGCCATCCTCCACTGCCTTCCCAGGCCACAGAAGAGAGCTGAACTGGAAGAGGAACAGCTGGGACTAGAACCGGCGCCCATATGGGATGCTGGCGCCATAGGCGGAGGATTGAACTAGTGCGCCACGGCATCGGCCTGAGACTGAATATTCTAATATCTATCAACTAAAATTAGTTGTGCCTGGATTTCAAACATCATATAAATGGAATCAGCATTAGCTACATTTTGTGTCTGGCTTCTTTTGATGTAGACAAGCCTCATGAATTTAAGATCAGTCTCTCTTTCTTGGCTGTGAAGGCAGTCAAAAAGACAGAAGTATCAAAAATTGGGACAACAAATCCACACCACCTACGCAGATCTGGTGTTATTGGTTAAATGTAGACTCTCACAGGTGCTCTTTAGCCCATGCAAAAATCAGCTGCGTTGCAATTTTAAAATGGTAAATATTGTTCTGGTCCCTAATAGCTACAGGCCCTTCTTCCCTATAATCAAGCAAGTGCCTCAGCATTGCCTGCTTAGCATACAAACCACATGCTCAGCTGTCTGCTCTCTAAGATCCGTGCTGAATTGCTGAAGGTCTGAGCCTCAGCTTACACCCTGGTGCCTGTTCCTCTGCCTCTAGAGAAACATGACTATCTTTACAAAAACAGCCCCTTGCCTGTGACCAAATCTAGCAAAATTACAGCTTCCCTTCATGGTAAAAATCTAATGTGCTTAGCACCTACTACAGAATCACCAAAGCTGAGGACATCAACCAAGCCAGAAACTTCAATCTTCTTGCAACATTTTAGTCTCATATACTTTGCTTCTTATTAAGGTCCCAAGACCCACAGCCCATTGACGCCATGACACATGAGGCTGTGAGATGATCTGATGACTGAGGCCTCTTCCCCACTGGGACCCCAAACGATTCAGAAATGAGACAAAAGAGTCAGGTGATGGAATGCCAAAATGCCACATTATACAGAGAAAGTCCAGATGGAAGGACATAGATTATATCTGCAGGTAAACAGACTTCCTAATATTTTATTCTATTTTCAAAGAGTCATTTATTTATTATTTTAAAGGCAGGCATAAAAAGAGAGTGAGAGAGAGAAATCTTCCATCCACTGGTTCACTCCCCACATGGTGGCGACGGCTGGAGTGGAGCCTATCTGAAGCCAGGAGCAGGGAGCTTCTTCTAGGTCTCCCACACAGCTGCCGGGTCCCAAGCACTTGGGCTATCTTCCACTGCTTTCTAGGGCACATTAGCAGGGAGCTGGATTGGAAGTAGAGCAGCCGGGACTCAGACTGGCACCCATATGAGATGCCGGCTCCGCAAGTGGAGGCTCAACCCGCTACACCACAATGCTGGCCCCCAGACTTCCTAATATTAAACCCTAAAGTGAAACAACTACTCCTCTAATCTCAGGCAAAACTACATCACTTCAGGTCAAACCTAAGCATGGAGAATTTAAAGGAATGTTTGTTCCCTGTGGGCAGTACCCTCCCTGGAGGAAGGAACAGAGGAAGGAGCTAGGTTTCCTGTGCCCAATTTCTCCTTCCCAATTCACAATACAAATTTAATCATTTTTCTTCCATTAGGGGAGTGATTGAGAAGGTGTAGAGAAATGAAGGGAAGTGTTCTCTCCACATAGGAGGAAACATTAGAAGAGAGAAATAATGATCCCTTCAACAGAGATATAAACTATCAACAAATCATTAGTTAATACAACATTAATCATATTGATGCTTAAAAATGTTAAATCATGCTTATGCCATGGAGTAGATAATAGCCAAAATGGTATTAGCTAATTGAAAACCCCTTTACTGATCACTGAGATATTAAATTTATAAGTTTATAATATTTGTAAATGGCCTTAGATATCAGAACAAAATAGCTTACAAATAAAGCATCCTTGTTTTGAATGGGCTATTACTTACTTTTAGGGTTCTCTTTAATAAGATTTTTCTTTATAAGAAACCATGACAAAATAAAATGGAGAGGCCTTATCACAAGGAGAATTAAAAGAACCAAATTACTATTTAAATCTTTTAATAATCAATGATTATCCTCTGGTTAGATTTTCCATCACAAATGACTATGGGACAAAAATAGAGAGCTATATGTAACCAAAATATCCTTTGGAGTAGAGCACTATTACAGAAAGTCTCAATTTTATCACAGTCTAACCTAAACACACTAAAGAGACTTGTAATTACACAGTCCCTCCGATGCTCACATCTGAATTACTGAATACTCACTATTCAATTATTTATGATACATGAATTATCATTGCTTTAGATCAATCTGCAAAGGTAAGTTTTAAGAACAGAAAAGAGGGGTGGGCATTTGGAACAATGATTAAGAAACCATTTGGGAAACCTGCATCCTATATCCAAGTGCCTGAGGTTCAAGTCCTGGCTCCACACCCCAGTCCAGCTTCCCACTAAAACACAAAGAGCAGCAAGTAACAGCTGAAGTAGTTTTGTCTCTGCCACCCATATGGTGGGCCACATGTGGTGGGCCCAGATGAAGCTCCTGGTTCCTAGCTTCAGACTGGCTCAGCACTGACTGTTGTGGACATTTGGAAAGTGACCTGGCACATGAGAAATTTCTGTCTGACTCTCTCCGTCTCTTGGCCTCTCAATTTTTTTTTAAAGAACACAGAAGGGGGCCAGAGCTGTGATGTAGTCGGCTAAGCCTCTGCCTGTGGTGCCGGCACCCGTATGGGCGCTGGTTATTATACCAGCTGCTCCTTTTCTAATCCAGCTCTCTACTATGGCCTGGGGAAGCAGTGAAAGATGACACAAGTGCTTGGGTCCCTGCACCCACGTGAGAGACCCAAAAGAAGCTCCTGGCTTTGGATCGACTCAGCTCCAGCCATTGCGGCCATGTAGGGGGAGAAACAGCAGATAGAAGACCTTTCTCTTTGTCTCTCTCTCGCTCACTCGCTCTCTGTAATTCTCTCTCAAATAAATAAATAAAATCATTAAAAAAAAAAAAACAGAGAAGGGAGAAACGTACCAAAATATCCAAACAAGGCACCAATGCTCCATGGACAAGAGACAGAGAGCCCTGCACCTCTGCCCCTGGCTAGTTGTGTACTTTCGTGAGAGTCACAGTCTCTGCTGGCTCCAGTGTCCTCATCAGTAACCGGATGTCACACAATTACGTCATCTCCCAAGTCCTTACAGTCCTTTCACTCGACAGAACCAGTGACATTTGGTTGCGTAAGCTTTGGTTGTGAGTTCTGACTTTACCAATTAGCTAGCTATTGGTAAAGTGACTTCTTGAAAATTAAGTGACTCTATATCAATACTTTCAGTACTAGTAATAAGGCAGAACACAGCCATATTATACATATAATAGAAATGCCCAAGAGTACTCCAAAAGGTCCATGTAAAATGGAATTAAAAGATATATTTGTGGGATGGGCATTTAGCTAAGACACTGTTAAGAGCCTGTACCCCATATCAGAGTAACTGTCTGATAATTGACTTCAGCTCCTGACTCCAGCTTCCTGCTATTCTTGGAGGAATCAGGTGATAACTTAAGTAATTGAGTTCCTGCCACCATTGTGGGAAACCTGCATTGAGTTCCTTCCTGGCTCTCAACTTCAACCAAGCCCAGTTCAGCCATTGTGGGCATTTGGGGAATGAACCAGTGAAGGAAAGTTCTCTCTCCCTCTCTTTCTATTCTCTCTCTTTATGTGTGTGGATGTGTGTGTTTATCTCCCTGTTCCTAAAATTTTTAAATAATTAACAAAATAAAAGATACAGTTGATGAGGCCAGCTCTATGGCACAGGGGGTAAAGCTGCCGCCTGCAGTGTCAACATCCCATATGGGCACCAGTTCGAGTCCTGGCTGCTCCTCTTCCAATCCAGCTCTCTGCTATGGCCAAGGAAAGCAGAAGATGGCTCAAGTCCTTGGGCCCCTGTACCCGCACAGGAGACTGGGAAGAAGCTCCAGGTTCCTGGCTTTGGATCAGCCCAGCTCCGGCAGCTGTGGCCACTGGGGAGTGAAACAGCAAATGGACAACCTCTCTCTGTCTCTGCATCTGCTTCTCTGTAACTCTTTCAAAAAATAAATAAATCTTTTTTAAAAAAAAAATACATTTGAGAAAAATTTTGAAATCCATATAGGATTTCTTCTTTTAGATTTATTTATTTATTTGAAAGTCAGAGTTACACAGAGAAAGGAGAGGCAGGCAGGCAGGGAGAGAGAGAGAGAGAGAGAGAGAGAGAGAGAGAGGGAGAGGGAGGGAGGGAGGGGTAGGTCTTCTATCTGCTGGTTCACTCCCCAATTGACCGCAATGGCCAGAGCTGCACAGATCTGAAGCCAGAAGCCAGGAGCTTCTTCCGGGTGTCCCACGTGGGTGCAGGTCCTTGGGCCATCTTCTACTGCTTTCCCAGGCCATTGTAGAGAGCTGGACAGGAAGTGGAGCAGCCGGGACTAGAACCGGCGCCCATATGGGATGCCGGCGCTTCAGGCCAGGGCATTAACCAGCTGCACCACAGTGCTGGCCCCTACATGATTTCTTTATATAGACATTTTCCATGAACATTTTGAAGACTCTCATATAACAGAGTCATGGAGGTACAGAAAATGAAGATATTTTTATGTAAAAATTATATATTTTGTATATCATAATTGTCTATTTATATGAAATGTTTAAAATTTTTCTGTATAATTATATAAGATAAAATATTGTTACAAACACACAATTCAGTACTTTCCAAACTGAGTTCCTTAGAAGATACTTGAGTTAGCTGGTAATAATTATTTATACTCTGATTTATCTTTTCAGTCAACCATTGATCGCATTAAAATAGATTTTCTGCTCTGTGGATTATCTGAGAAAATTCAGCACTTTATATTCCTACTGCAAAATTAAGCCATAAGTCACCAACAGAAATGCAAAGTTAGTACAGCAGCATGGGAAACATGAACTGCTATGAAAAAGCATGTACTGATTTCCTGAAAGCTGCTGCTGGAAAAACACATTTCATTAGCTCTTTTGGGAAAACAGGGAGAGAAATATACTGTAATGAACCACAGGTATTTAAGTGAAAACAGCCTTTATTTGGAGGATACCATTTATTGACGACATTTGAGGGGTTTAAGAGGACTTTGAAGAAATCCCTCAATACCTTTCTTATTGACCCATTTGTTAATCACAAGTGTCAAGGACTTCCTAAATAGCAAATTTGATGGTTCTTATCACCCAGCTTTACACTCCAAGGTACATTTTTAAAATTCAGGTTCTGTAAATTTACTCAATACCAATTAATATCAATTAAATAAGACCATTAAGGACTCTGTTTCATGCTAGAAAGTTATTTCTTAATTAATGAATTAAGTAATTAATCATTCTGCTGAGCAGCGATATGAATGAAAATACATATAAAGAGACATTCAGGGCTGGCGTTGTGGCACAGTGGGTAAAGCTGCCACCTACATACCAGATGGGCACTGTTTTGTGTCCTGGCTGCTCCACTTCTGATCCAGTTCCCTGCTAATAGCCTGGGAAAAACAGCAGAAAATGGCCCAAATGTTTGGGCACCTTCCATCCACAAGGGAAACGTTAATTAAACTCATGACACATGGCTTTGGCCTGGCCCAGTCCCAGCCATGGAGGCCAACTAGGGAATGAACTAGCAGATGGAAAATCAATCTGTCTGTCTGTCTGTCTCTCTCTCTCTGTATATGTGTATCTGTAACTCTGACTTTTAAATAAATGAACCTGTTTTGAAAAGTGATATATTCACATGTCTGAATGTGTGTATGTGTATGTATATATTCATACATGCATGTGTGTATAAAGGCATATGTATATACATATATACATGGATGTATGAAGAGATATACACACATCTACAAAGAGATACATAAGGATTCTTCAAAAAGTTCATGAATAATAATAATAATTAATAATAAGTCTATTTTGGTATCAAAGAATTTTGAATTCATGTGTAAATTTTTAAAAATATATATTCTCCACAAACCTTTGAAGACTTCTCCTATATACATGTCTATATCACTGTATATGTTATTTGCTGAAATGCCACTGTGTTTACAAGGTACGGATACAATTTCTACAAATATCAGCCGAATTCTCTAAGCAAATCTTAGGAGTTGGTATAAATATCACCATCTTGTAGAATAGAAAACTGAGAATGGGTAGGGAGTCCAAGGTTCACATCTCAAGCTTGGAAAAAGAAAAGGAACTCTGGAATGTCACCTGCAGAGTTCTGACAGGCCAGCAACAAGGAGCATCTGGAGTTAACCACTTAGAAAGGCTATATCAGCTCTGGGAAATAACTTAGGTTGAAAGGAAACGATGTGCCTTCTTTTGATATGACACCTGTGCCCCTAGCACTGCTCCACCTGAGTTCAGAATGTGTAAATTCCTCCAAGCTGGCTCCTCTACAGTCAGAACTCTCCAAGTTCTACTTTAACAGAAGCCTAACATTGTCACAAGTAGTTGGATACAGAGCTTCAGAGAATTTAGTTTTTTTTGTTTGTTTATGTTTTTTTGACAGGTAGAGTGGACAGTGAGAGAGAGAGACAGAGAGAAAGGTCTTCCTTTTTCCATTGGTTCACCCTCCAATGGCAGCTGTGACCGGCGCACCACACTGATCCCAAGCCAGGAGCCAGGTGCTTCTCCTGGTCTCCCATGGGTTGCAGGGCCCAAGCACTTGGGCCATCCTCCACTGCACTCCCGGGCCATAGCAGAGAGCTGGCCTGGAAGAGGGGCAACCAGGACAGAATCTGGCACCCCGACCAGGACTAGAACCCGGTGTGCCGGCGCCACAAGGCGGAGGATTAGCCTATTGAGCTGCGGCGCCTGCCGAGAATTTAGTTTTCTCGGAGATGAGTTCACTCAGGCTATGTCCCCAGGAGGTATTTATCCAAAAGCTCCTAGGAGTTGTAAAACCAAACCAAAAGTTCATATGAGTTGTATGGCAGGCTTAATGGGGGAATGGCTCAAATCTAGTCAAGAATATGTGTATCGTCCCAGAAACTCCAAAGGGAAAATGAGACCAGTTTCCTGAGCTGTATGTGCTAAAATATTTTTTCCCATTGAATTCATTTCCATGTTGAACACTAGTGGTTAATAAGTGAGCTTACTTTCTGCTGCTAACTCTCTCAATTCTGTAGTTGCCAGCACTTACGCTGGGAATTAAATACATTTCAAATTAAATACTTTTCAAAGAAATCAAATCACATTCATAAAATTTAAACTAATTTGTTTCAGAGTGTGACCAGATAAATGAGTATTCTACTATTCTCTAAAGTTCAATACAAGATATAGATAAAAACCATTTCCATTTTGGCTGGCGCTGTGGCTCACTAGGCTAATCCTCCGCCTGTGGCACCAGCACCCTGAGTTCTAGTCCAAGTTGGGGTGCCAAGTACTAGTCCCGGTTGCTCCTCTTCCAGTCCAGCTCTCTGCTGTGGCCCAGGAGGGCAGCAGAGGATGGCCCAAGTGCTTGGGTCCCTGCACCCACATGGGAGACCAGGAGGAAGCACCTGGCTCCTGGTTTTGGATTGGTGCAGCGCCGGCCGTAGCAGCCATTTGGGGAGTGAACCAACGGAAGGAAGACCTTTCTCTCTGTCTCTCTCTGTCTATAACTCTCTGTCTCTCTCTCTCACTGTCTAACTCTGCCTGTCAAAAAAAAAATGACCTTTAATATAAAGCAGTCACACTCAAACATGGTCATTACTAATAGAAATGTTACATAAAAGGGGGAAAATGGTAATTCCACAAAATATAACTAGACCCTAGAAAATATGTGGATCTATTTAATCACTTTATTCACTTATGTCTTGCACTTAACTGCCCCAAAATACATTTCTTGGGGGCATGGATTTAAAATTGTTTTTAATCTGAATAAAATTTACCATCTTAGTCATTTTTAAGTGTTAGTTCAGCAGTGTTTGCTATATTCATAAGGTTGTGCATCAAATGTATAGAACATCTTCATCTTGCAAAACTGAGACCCTATAACTCACTGACCAACATCTTCACATTTCCTTTTCCTCCCAACCCCAGGAGACTACCATTCTATTATTTGGTTCTCTGAGCTGGAGTACTTTAGCTAACACCTGTAAGTAAAATCATACATGATTCATATTTGTCTTTTGGAGATTCTTTTATTTATCATAGTGGCCTGTAAGTTCATCCATCTTGTTGCAATTGACATAATTTCCTTCTATTTTAAGGTTGGATGGTATTCCATTGTGTGTATAAACCACATTTTCTTTATCCATTCATCTGTTACTGGCCACGTAGGCTGATTCAATCCTTCTGCTATTATGAATAGTGCTGTAATAGACAGGTAGGTGAAGATATGTCATTGACATCCTAATTTCCTTTCCTTTGGAAAATCCCATGAAGTGGGATTGCTGGATAATATTGTAGCTCTATTTATAATTTTTTGAGGAAGCTCCATAATGTTTTTAATATGCTATGAGTCTTTTAACAAAATTACACTTTTATTTACCCACTCCTCTGAAAAATTTATTTTTATACTGAATTTCTAACAAATTCACTGAGTTATATTTGACATATACTAAATAGGAAATCGTGTAGTTAGTATAGTCACCGTCTAAAATGCCAGCATCCCACATGGGTGCCGGTTTGAGATCTGGCTATTCCACTACCAATCTAGGTCCCTGCTAATGTACCTGGGAAAACAGCAGAAGATGGTCCAAGTGCTTGGGCTCCTGTACCCTTGTGGGAGATCCAGAAGAAGCTCCTGACTCCTGGCTTCAGCCTGGCTCAGCCCCAGTGGATGCAGCCATTCGGGGAGTTAACCAACCAATGGAAGATAGCGTGTGCTTGCTCACACTCGCGCTCTCTCCCCCTCTCTCTTTCTCTCTTTGTGTAACTCTTTCAAATAAATAAATCTTTAAAAAATGAAAAAAGCATACAGTTTTGTGTGTAAACCCATAAAATAATGACCACAATAAAGGAAGTGAATGTTTCCAGCATGCACAAAATTCTTGTGTCCTGTCTGACACCCTATCCTCAGGCTTCCTATCACTGCCAATTTCTTTTCATTTCCTAGAATATTATATAAACTGAAGCAGTGTGTATACATTTTTGTGTAAATTCTTTCAATCAGCATAATGACTTTGAGATTCATCCATATTGTAGAGTATATCAAATAGTTCACTCCTTCCTGCTGCTGGGTAGCATCCCATGGTATGTGTGTATCACTGTTTACTTACTTATTCTGAAATATTTATATTCTACAATTTACTTTATATTCCATTAAAGAGAAAAACAAGAAGAATTAGGATCAAGTCTTCAAGGAAATACAGTAAGAGGGCCAGAAATTAATCTATAGTAGTGGCCCTCAAATTCCTAGACCTCACTGTTACAGACTCTGATTTGTGTTCTTTTTAAAAGTTCCCCAGTGACCCCGATACACAATAGGTTTGGGAACCATTAATCTAGGTATAACTAGGGCAGCTGTCACAGCAGACACTGTCAGAGTCACAAAAAAGACTGGTCAGGTGAGACACACAGGTTAGACAAGGCCAGGCCAGTCATAGAATTTGGTTCACATGATAGAGACTGGCTTCTTTCTGACAAAATGACAAGTATCATGGAAAGCAGAGCAGCAGACCAGAGGTTAGCTCATGGTCAGAAAGTGCTGATACAAAAGGCCAGTACCCTGGATAGCTCCTTGTTGGCAACACTGATTCAAATACATCTGAGGTCTTTTATTCCCAGAAACCAAGAATTATGTGATGAGTTCCACCTCCAGGAAATCTTGTTTGGGTAATAAAAGTGCTGCACAAGCATGCTAGATACCCTTCCTGTAGTATAAGAGAAATATCTTTACTCCTCACTATAATGACAACCACCAAGTTTTTTATCTCTTTCAAATGGGAAGGATTCGCAGGACGCCAATGGAGTAGCCACACCCCTTGAGGATTAAACAGGATAGTTCATGTAGAAGGGGACATGGGAAACTTATCCTCCATGAATTGTCCCCTTCCTAATTGTATGCCACACCCAGCCAGACTGCTCCTCCAGTTACTATTAATACTATTCAAACTATCAATAGTGTTAAAACTGTCTGAAGGGTCCATACAAAAAAACTGATTTCTGGACAATGGTAGCTGAGGAGAATCACTGATTATGACCAATGACATCTTCATTTCCATGGCAGACCTCCAGCTACATGAAAGAGACAATGACATTGAAAATACTCTAAAATTTGAAGGAAATTTTCCCCATTCTCTCAAAAGAAAAAGGTCCTGTTTTAGGGTGGCATTGATATGAAAGTCCAAGAAGTGGCAATGGCTTTATAAACAAAATGTTAACTCGTAACTCAAAGCCCCAAACACAAATGTACTACAGAGCACAGATATTCACAATGACAGTACAAACATGACCTTTAATGTCATTGTTGTTCTTCTAACAGGTTTTAACTCAACCTGCAATCAGCAGGCTACGTGAGACAAATTGGATGCTGAGTCCTAGAATAGGATTATTAGTACAAATAGCTGACAAGCCTGGTAGCTCTCATGAAATCTCTGAAGTAATAATTGCTACATGGAATTTAGCTTGAAGACAGTGAATTGATCCCTCTAGGGATACTTAATTAGGGTAGCAAGTTGCCCAAATAGTTACAATGTAAAAAAAATTTTTAAAAGGATGCCAGAACCACAAAAATGCACTTAAAGCACCTATAAGAAAAACTGTAAGGAAAAAAACAGGTCTGTAAGAAGCAGTATATCCCCTAAGTCATATTTATTTATTTTGTTCACCTTCCATTATTACAGTAAACCAAAATCCCAGAGGACTCAAATGACCTTGGGTTTTTCCCCAAATGGAACAAATTCAAATACAGACTGAAAGCCACCATTTTTACCTATATATTTTCCTTGTTATATTTATTCTGAGTTACCAACACCTGATACGGAATTAGGGAATCACACTGAAAACATTAAAGCTATTCTCCCCTGCCTAACATATACACTGGTATGTGTGCCAGATATGACACTGAGAGGCTGAATTGACAGTTGCCAAGGAGAACTATGAATATCTCAGCTGCTCATGCTGCTGAGGGGAGAAGGGGAAGACTAAGGTTTTCTACGAAGGATTAATTTGTGAAGATCAGTCTTTTTCATCATAATTGATGTTTATATATAGGTTAGGTATATATAACATATATATGTAACTCAACACATATATTGAATAACAGAAAGAGACACAGATAAAGAGACTTCTAATCTACTAGCTCACTTCTTAAATGCCCCCAATGACCAGGGCTAACTCAGCTGAAGCTGGGAGCCCAGAACTCAATCTGGGTATTCCATATGGATGTCAGGAACTGAGCCATCACCTGCTGCATCCAGAGTGAGCATTAATAGGAAGCTGAAATCAGAAACACAGCCAAGACTTTAACTCAGGCATAATATAGGGCATGGGCATCTTAGCCACTAGGCTAACCACCCAAATCTTGAGTTATAGATTCTTACTCATATTCACTGGTTTACTAGTTTGAATGACATCACATGTTTACTTACTATTTAGACACAGCAATTCTAACCAAAATTTATAATAAACAACTTATTTCAAATATTTCCATATGTTTATTACTATAGTACTCAGTTTATTACAGGACATTTATTTAAAACATTTTAAGGTTGTAAATGTACTTCCAAGATGACTAGACTGAATTGGATTGCCATATCAAAGTAATTTCCAAGAATACTGCTGTTAATATAATCTTGGGCTGGTTTTATGTAAAGCTCATCATTTTACAGCAGTGTTTCTCAACAAGTGGTCCTTGAACACTTGTATCAGAATTACCCCGGATGCTCATCACATGTAGATTCCTAGCTGCTGCCCCAAATGCATGAAATCAGTGTTTGTGAGAATGGAGCCCAAGATGCCTTATGCTTAGAAGGTTGGCTGGTGACTCATGGATATGGTAATGTTTGAGATCTACCGATATACAAGACAGAATCAATTTCTGCTTTTTTCATTTAATGAATTATTCATTGAATATTACTAACTAAAAATCTTTTTAAAATTATATTTAGTCATGGTTGTCTTGGTTTTGGATTTATTTATTCAATGGATATTCATTGCATAAACACTATGAACTATGTACTTGACTAACTCTAGAAACAGCAATGAACAAGACAGAAATATTTGAGGGGCCAGCGCTGTGGGCCTCTGCCTTTGGCACCGGCATCCCATATGGGTGCCGGTTCTAGTCTTGGCTGCTCCTCTTCCAATCCAGCTCTCTGCTATGGCCTGGGAAAGCAGTAGAAGATGGCCCAAGTCCTTGGGCCCCTTCACCCACACGGGAGACCGGAAAGAAGCTCCTGGCTCCTGGCTTCGGATCGATGCAGCTCTGGCCATTGCGGCCATTTAGGGAGTGAACCAACAGAAGGAAGACCTCTCTCTCTGTCTCGCCCTCTGTCTGTAACTCTACCTCTCAAATAAATAAATAAAATCTTAAAAAAAAAAATTAAAAAAAAGAAATGTTTGAAGCAGGGGCCAGTGCTGTGATGTAGCGGGTAAAGCCACCTACAGTGTTGGCATCCCATATGGGCTCTGCTATGGCCTGGGAAAGCAGTAGAAGATGGCCCAAATCTTTGGGTCCCTGCACCCACATGGGAGACCAGGAAGAAGCTCCTTGCTCCTGGCTTCGGATCAGGATGGCTCCAGCCGTTGCGGCTAAATGGGGAGTGAACCAGCGGATGGAAGACCTACAGTGCTCTCTCTCTCTCTCTCTCTCTCTCTCTCTCTCTCTCTCTTTTCTCTGCCACTCCTTCTCTGTATAACCCTGACTTTCAAATAAATAAATCTAAAAAAATTTTTTAAATATTTAAAAATATTTTAAAATGTTTGAAGTATGAAATTAATCCAATCAGAAAAGGCAAACAGCAAATAATGTCATAACTATTTTTCAATTACAATTTTTTGAGAGGCCAGAAGGAGAGAGAGAGAGACAGTGAACTCTCATCTGCTGGTTTACCCCCACCCCCTACCCAAATACACACAATAACTGGGCTGGGTCAGGCCAAAGCCAGGAGCTAGGAACTCAGATCTCCCATATGGGTGGCAGGAACCTGCCATTACCTGCTGCGTCACAGGGTCTGCAGTATCAGGAAGTTGGAATAAGGAGACAGAGGCAGCTTTCATTGAACCAGGCACTCTGATGTGGGACACACTCATTTTATTTGGCATCTCAGCACAGGCCAAATATCCACCCTTAGTTTGCAGTTTGACAGGTGCTACAAAGAAGAAATAAAAGTACCGAGATCAGGGGCTGGTGCTGTGCTGTAGTGGTTTAAAGCCCTAGCCTGCAGCGCCAGCATCCCATATGGGTGCCAGTTCAATTCCAAGCTGCTCCTCTTCTGATCCAGCTCTCTGCTGTGGCCTGGGAAAGCAGTTGAAGATGGTCCAAGTTCTTGGGCCCCTGCACCCGCATAGGAGACCTGGAGGAAGCTCCTGGCTCCTGGCTTCGGATTAGCTCAGCTATGGCCATTGTGGTCATTTGGGGAGTGGTTGAACAGAATGGAAGATACCTCTCTATCTCTGGTTCTACCTCTCTCTCTGCCTTTCAAATAAATATAATAAATTTTTTAAAAATTTAAAAAAATTAAAAATTAAAAATAAAACAAATTGTTTAAAAAAAGGTACTAAGATCAAGGGGCACTAACACAGTTAGAACTCAAGGATGCCATGCCTGGGAAGGCATGTTCAACCAGGGATCTGAAAAAGGTGCAGTATAGAGCCTCTTAGGAGGAAGAGCATTTTCAGTGGATGAAACATGTGCCAAGGCTCTTAGAAAGGAAGAATGAAAGCCAAGAACAAAGCAGTGAGAAACACAGCTGCTAGAGCAGGCAAGGACCAGATAATGTGAGACTTTGCTGAGTCCTGTTGAAGATTTTGGATTTTATCTAGAGAATGATAAGGATCCATTAGTTTCAAAAACGGTCCCCCATTTATGATTTTTCAATTTTACAATAGTGTGAAAGCAATATGCATTCATTAGAAACCACACTTCAAATTTTGAATTTTGATCTTTTCCCAGCCAGTGATACACAGGGCATATAATCCTGAGATGCTGTGCATTGGCTGCAGCTCCCAGGCAGCCATATGATCATTGGGAGAGACAACAAATGCTCTATAGTGTACCGTGTTGCCAATGGTTTTTGGATTCAGATATTCAATAAATTACATGAGCTACTCAATACTTTATTATAAAATATGCTTTGTGTTCAATGATTTGCCCAATTGTAGGCTAGTGTAAGTATTCCGAGCACATTTAAGGTAGGCTAGGCTAAGCTATGATGTTCAGTAGGTTAAGTGTAGTAAATGAATTTTCAACGTATATTAGGTCTATTGGGATGTAACCCATTGTAAGTTGAGGAGCATCTGTACATTTGCATTGTCAATCAGCCCTGCAACGCATAAATGAACAAACAAGAACTTCATAATACAGCAAAGGCTCAGGAATAGTTCCTCCTAGAGGCGACAGGGCAGAAAAAACTATGCAGCAGAAATAAAGTGCATAAGTGAAGATGTTCAGCTTATGTCTGATGAAGGAAATGCCATAGAACATTTTAAGGACCTTAAAATATCAACAACCTAAGCTTATCAGTTTAAAAATAACTCAAGGTACATTGCCCTTTAGAGTTCAAGAGAATCATTCATGAGAATGAAAACTAAAAACACCAAAGTAGCGAATTGTTCGTTCCACCCCACACCACAGAAGGATTTTATGTGGTTTGTGGCTGCAGCCCTTTGCCTCTCAAAGAGAAGACAGATTTGGTTGGGGCCCCTCTCAGACTGGGAGTACCACCCCTATTAACTTGCAAACTGTAATCACAGTGTTGTTGAGGAGCACAACATTAAGATCCCAGAACCTTTATTCTAGAGTTAAACATAGGTTTAAATCAAAAGATAATATGTTATTTTAAAAGAAGCATCAATCAGTACTCTGCTTAAAAACACAAAGTAAGTTAGACTAACTATAACAAAACTTCAAAGGAAACATGAAACAAAATCATTTTGGAACTTCTAATCTATAATAGGTCAGTCCCTCTTTTTATCCTGAGCTATGATAAACAGCAAAGCCCTTTACTTTTCATCCACAGAGCACTGATAGTGTGGTTTGAAGCTCTGATTTGGATTATATGTGGTAATAGTAATTCTTTGAAAGTACAGTCAACTACCATAGGGATTTTCTACATAGAGAGATGCATAACAACCAGATTTCAACAGCTAGCTCCATTTGTTTGAATACCATTAAATCAAAATATATGAGATCCAGTCTGTTCCAAGACTCACATTTAATATCATAAAAAATTTTATTGGGCAAATTTGTAACACAAGATTGGAAGAAGAATATGTAAAAAAAAATACCCTTATAATATGAAATAGAAGGACAGTCACTGCAGAAATAATTAACACATTACTCACAAGTATCTTATCTACTTAAGATCCAGTGAGATGTCTAACAAAATATTTGGTAAAATAAGACAGGCTTTCTCCTACAACCATAGTTAGATAATTCATTATTCTGATTAATTAATTTTTATTATAAAGAAATGATCAGTTCTTCAAGAATAGGCAACAAAAAATATTATTTCCAAAACTTCTCCGAACACAATTATTCTTTTTATTTAAATTTGTATATGGTTCAGTGCTATGAGCTATAAGACCTGCATAGACTCTTACAATCACCACAATAAACAAGATACAGAAAAAAATGCAAAACCCCAAAGAATTTTTCCATGTTGACCCTTCTTGTAATCAAACCTTTTCCTTGTCCAGAACCCCTGCCAACCACTGGACTACAGTTTTGCCTTTTGCAGAATGTCATAGAAATGGCATGTAATCTTTTGAATGTAAGTTCTTTCGTTTAGCACAACTCCCTTGAGATTCGTCCATGTTGCTGCATATAGCTTGCTGTGTTGATTCCCTAACCAACTTTATAGTCCCTTAGGCTATGTGTGGATGAGACTATCTATATAAAGTGACTAACAGGTAGAAAGTACAGGAGATATGGTGGAGTTATTTCCTATGGTAAACGAAGTTGTTCTTTATGTCAATGAGATCTCTATATCCGATAGCTTGTTTGCCATTTGTTTTTAATAAAAAAAATCACCCAGAAAATCCATGGTAGTTATTTTACTTCATTTAATCCCTCAGTTTAAAATTTCCAAGGCTTCCCATTGCCTATCAACTTCAGACCAAACTCCTATTTAACCAAAGTTCCCTCAGAGAGGGCAGACACTGTGGTGTAGTGGGTTAGACCACCATCTGCAGTACAGGAATCCCATATGGCAACTGGTTTGTACCCCAGCTGCTCCACTTCCATCCAGCTCCCTGCAAATGCACCTGGGAAAGCAGAAGAAGATGGCCCACTTGCTTGGGCCCCTGCTCCCACGTGACAGACCCAGAAGTTCCTGGTTCCTGGCTTCAGATCAGCCCAGCTCCAGCCATTGCAGCAACTTGGAGAATAGACCAGTAGATGGAAGTTCTCTCTCTGTATCTCCCTCTCTCCGTAACTCTGCCTTTCAAATAAATAAATACATTTTGAAAAAGAAAAACTTAAGAATTCTCTCAGAGCATGTTTCCAATCCTATCTCTAGCAACTCCCTCCAGATGTCTGTTCTGGCCTTTGGCTTGTCTGTAAATGCACAAGTTGTATTAGACATCTTTGTCTCAGTCTTGCCAAAATCTTACCGCTCTAACCTTGAGACATTCTAACATCTCCGAGGGGAAGACAGACATTGATATTTGGCCTTGCTTTTCACCCCCATCCAGCTCCCTCCTGAGACAAAGCTGAGCCCAAAGAGTAAGCTCTGAGCTTTCTTTGCTTTTCTCTAGTCTTTGCTGAAATAGACAACAGTAGTGCTACACTCAATAGTGCTCCACAATCTTAGGAGTAAATGACAGGGTGGAAAAAAAGTTCTATTTCTTTTTATCGTGTTTTTAATTATTTTCAAATAATGACAGGATGAAAGCCTCACCCATAATGCAGACACACAGCTCTCAGTATCTGCAGGATTCAATGTCCACAGAACTTCAGTATCTCAGCTCTTAACAGATAATAAAAATTGTCAGACCTTGAATTTACAGTCAACTGTCCCTCTATCATATCTGGGGCTCTACTTGAATAACTATTCTGCCTAGCACTCAACTCCTCCCCTTGGGAAGATTGATGAACTCCCAAAGGAGCCTCTGGGGAACTGTTGAGCCAGTAGCTATAGTCACTCCCAACAAAGGAGATCCACCACCACCTATGAGTGAGAGTTTCTGTTTCTGGCATCCCCAGGAATGGGCACGGGCACACAACTCAGTCAAATGGCCATTGATGACCAGACACTCTACTCCAATACCTCCTCAGCTCCAGAGCCCCCCCCACTCAAGGAACAAGTCTTACTTTTTGATACCCCACTGAGTGGCTTAACCTTAGCCAAATTATTTACTCTCCCGGGACTTAGACTATGAATACATCTATAAGCACAACCAGAAGTGTACATATAGAAGGTGACAAGAGGAAAGCTACATGCTAAACTTTCGGTTTCCATCTCTGGGAACTGTCAAAAACCTGTCTTCAGTAGTTACAGAAAAAGGTGCTGTGTATTCAGGTCTCTACAGTCCTTTAAAATAGATGATAGCATTTAAACCTTCATAATAGAAACTTAACTATTTTGGTAAAGGAAGATAGATATACCAACTACCGTAACAATACTGTGTGGCATACTAGTTACTATTATTGTTGATTTTGGATATGAAAAACACCTCTAGACTGAATACTCATAATAGATAACATTCATTGAATACTCACTTGATTACTATTAGGATATGAATGTATGTGTCCCTCCAAAACTCATGTTAGAACTTAATACATAGGATAGAGTTAAGGAGCTTTTGTGAAGCGATGAGGTCAGGAGTGTTGCACCCTAATAAATGGAATTAGTGCCCTGGTCTCTTTAGCCTTTGCCTTGTCTGCTACATGAGATGCCTGAAGCAGGCACCATCAATGGAAGTGGCCCTCACCAGACACCGAATCCACTGGTGCCAGGATCTTGGACTTCCCAGGCTCCAGAACTGTGAGCAGTATATTTCTGTGGTGTTTTGTTATAGCAGTCCAAATGGACTGAGGCAATTATTACTTTCATGTACTTTCTAGATACTTTAATGCCTCATGTCCTTTAATCCTGACAATGGACCTATGAGGTAGGTGGGTTCTATGACTATCCTCATTTTACAGATGCATAAACTAAGCACAGAGAAGCTAAGTAATTTGCTGAAATTCACACAGCTATCAAATCTCCTTCTGGTCTGATTCTAGGGTCTATTCTCTTGGCTTTAAGCCACAACAGATCAGTGAGGGGGGAGAAGAGAAGTAAGGTGGGCAGATTTATCAAATACAAATATAAGACACTCAGTTAAATTTCAATTTCAGATTAAGAGTAATTTCTAATATAAGGATCTCCTGTAGAATATTTGGAGCAACTTTCTACTGAAAAAATTATTTGTTGTTCATCCAAACTTCAAGTTTAAGTGAACGGTTTGCATTTAAACTGGCAGCCCTGTAGAGAAGGTGGGCCTGAGAGTGAAGCCTACTCCTCTTTCCAGGGAATCTTCTAGTTCCTGCTTCTATATTGAACACAATGATGCTAAGGTCAAAATCATATTTTTTAATTAATTTTTTTGTATTTAATTTTTTTCTAGATTGATTTATTTATTTGAAAGACAGAGTTACAGACAGGCAGAGGCAAAGAGTGAGAGAGAGGTCTTCCATCTGCTGGTTCACTCTCCCAAATAGCCGAAATGGCCGATCTGAAGCCAGGAGCCAAGAGCTCCTTCCTGGTCTTCCCACTGGGTGCAGGGGATCCAAGACCTGGGACAACTTCTACTGCTTTCCCAGGCCATAGCAGAGAGCTAGATTGGAAGAAGTGGAGCAGCCGGGACTCGAATCAGCACCCATATGGGATGCCAGCACTGCAGGCAGCGGCTTTACCTGCTACACCACAGTGCTGGCCCCCAAAATCATATCTTGATCTTGTTCGTGGTGCCAGGTTTAGTCAATCATTGAAATTAAAAGGGCAAACAGAGACTGGCGCTGTGGCACAGTAGGTTAATCCTCTGCCTGCAGTGTCAGCATCCCAACTGGGGACCAGTTCTAGTCCTGGCTGCTCCTCTTCCCATCCAGCTGCCTGCTAAGGCCTGGGAAAGCAGTACAAGATGGTCCAAGTGCTTGGCCTCTGCACCCAAATGGGAGACCCAGAAGAAGCTCCTGGCTCCTGGCTTTTAATTGGCACAGTTCCAGCTGCTGCGGCCATTTGAGGAGTGAACCAGCAGATAGAAGACCTTTCTGTCTCTTTCTCTCACTGTCCTTGACTCTACTTTTCAAATAAGTAAATAAAATCTTAAAAAAAAAAAGAGCAAACACATTATGGTAATTAAAATTGACAACACAGTAATATTTTTAAGAATAGCTAGTAGAGAATATTTTGAATGTCCCCAACACAAGAAATGACAAATACTTGAGATGATGGACATGCCAGTTACCCTCTTCTGATCATTATACCTTGTATACATGTACTGAAATGTCACACTAGGGTGAGCATTGTAGTGCAGTAGGTTAAGCTGCCACCTGGGATGCCTGGATTCCATAGCAAAGTGTCTGGTTCAAGTCCTGGCTACTCCACAATTCCAATCCAGCTTCCTGTTAGGGAGCCTGGGAGGTAGTAGATAATGGTCCAAGTACTTGGACATCCCACTTGGGAGGCTTGAATGGGCCTACCTGTGACTGTTGTAGGCATTTGAGGAGTGCACCAGTGGATGGAAGACATCTCTCTCTGTCTCTACCTCTGTCTATAACTCTGCCTCTCAAATAAATAAATAAATAACCTTTTTTTAAAAAAGATCCAGTAATGGGGCTGGGCATTGAGGCATAGAAGATTAAGCCACCAACCAATTGCAAAACCTGCATCCCATATCAGAGTGATGGTTTGAGTCCTGGCTGCTCTACTTCTGATTCAGCTTTGTGCTGATGTGCCTAGGAAGGCAGAGGAAGATGGCTCAAATACTTGGGCCCTGCCATCCATTTGGGAGACCAGGATGGAATTCATGGCTCCCAGCTTCAGCCCTTGCTATTGTAGCCATTTGGAGAGTGAACTAGTGGATGGAAGATTCATTCTTTTCTTTCTCTCTCTCTCTCTCTCTCTCTCTCTCTCTCTCTCTCTCTCTCGTTTCTGTTTCTCTCTCTCTCTCTCTCCTCCCCCTCCCTTTCTCACTCCTCTCTCTCTCCGCTTTTTAACCGAATAAACAAATCTATTAAAAATACAGTTAGGAATAGGGTTGAGGGCAGAGAAAATACAGGAAAACAACCAGTAATCATTGACAAGATAATTCTGAGCTCCAATTTCCCTTGTAACATGTGGACCACAGCCCCACCTTGAGCCAGGATGATGACATTTAACTTCCTACCCATAGGACATGTTTGAATACTTACTCAGGATCCAGGACCACCATAGTAAAATGCAGGAATTTTTCCAAAGGCCTCTGCTTTATAATTTTTGGCTGGTTTCTCTTTAAACATTAAATGATGTCTGTTCTTTATGATTCAGATAAGTCTGTCTGTATTCCCATAAGCATTGACATCACATGGATGAGTCAGCAGAAAACCATCGTTTTTACCACATTTCCTATTTACTGACAATCATTCTAGATACAGCTACCCGTTATACAACTTCAGAAGCTTCCCTCTCCCCCTTTGGACAATACATTTTACGGGAAGAAGAGGACCTTGGCAGAATCCAGGAATTCAACCTGAGGAAAACAAATGTATAAGTTTGGCCCATAACAAAGAGATAAGAATTTTGCAAAGAAGCCTAATAATCTGAGCTACAGTCAGATATGCCAATTGAGAAGAATTACATTTAGGAAGCCTTCCCCCTAGAGAGAGATGCAAGTTCTGGCACTTCACTTAATAGCTTTGTGACCTTGTGTAAATCTCTTTACCTTTCTATTTTCTATCCTTAAAATGAAAACAATACTAGGAGCTACCTTATGGGGTTGTAAGGAATTAATGAGCTAGTTCACATAAAGTATTTTTTAAAGTAATTCCTGTTAATTTTATGTTTTTGATAGACACATAATAATAGGACTATGATGTTTTGATCCATGCATATATAGGATAATGTTCAAGCTTGGCTATATAACACTAAATATTGAATATTATTACTGTTATTACTATGGTCACTTGACTTCAAATAGTGTTGCCCTGTCAATAGTCCCTCTGTAGAAAAACTTCTGCCCTTGGGACAAGCCCCCTCAATTTAATTGCATTCTCAGGGGAAGGGTTGAAAGTGTAGCTATTTTATAACTGAATTCATGGCATGCAAATACATCTATAATTTTACTTCAATGTTCTTTAAAAATGAATTTTCAAGTCATAATTTGTACATTTGTTTTAAAAGTCTGGTGATTTGCACAGATGTTTAAATATTAAAAGCATATAGACTGGTTATTAAATAGTAATTTTTTCAGGAAAAGCTTATTTCTTCATGTTTATGAATAAGTGTTAAACATATCCAAAAGAAATTTTCATATCCTTGTTATTTAATTGAATACTTTTCTACAGCTAAATGAAATCTAAAATTAGATTTGAAGGCAAAAACAATTCTCTGCCTTTAATAACACTATTTAAGATGCAAATTACATTACAGATAAAAAGAATTGAAAATTTCAGCTTAAAAATAAATGGGATTCCGGAGTCAATATCATAAAAATAGGTGCCCATCTGGCCAACCTTATGACTGCCAAATTTCTTCCTTCAATTGTTTCCTTGTGTTCAACAGGAGTTTAAACAGCTCCCTCTTGTGGCCCACAAAGCATTGGCAATGCAGAGTTTGGTCAACTTTCCTTTTATTTGCAGCACATTTGTTTAATACATTATATACTGTGTGTTTGCTATGTAACAGAGAAAGAGACAGAAACAGGGGACTTGAATGAATGTCATTGCCTGTGAGTTTTGTATGAATTTAACCAGCTTGAAAGTTTTAAAGTGCAACTCTGGCATGATACTACTTTTGCTTTTTTAAAGATGTATTTATTTATCTGAGAGGCAGAGAGAGAGAAAGAGAGAGAGAGAGAGAGAGAGAGAGAGAGGGGTCTTCCATCTGCTGGTTCACTCCCCAGATGGCTGCAATGGCTGGAACTGCATCAATGCAAAGCCAAGAGCCATTGGAAGTGGAATAGCCTGGACTGGAACCAGTGCCCATATGGGATGCTGGCACTGCAGGTGGCATGGTACTTCTAATGTTGCTTCTAACTCAGTGACTATGTTTCTCTACAATAGAAGAATGAGCTTTGACCAGAGCAGCTCATTGTGTGATAGGCTGCCCATGCTGGATGAGCTTCTAGGTGTTCAAAAATCCTGATACCTAATCTACATATTTTTTAGCTGAAAAGCTTCAAAAGATAGAAAAGTCCTCAATGATGGCATTCACTATATTTTTATGGCAAACATTGTTAAAGTCTCTGAAGCTCTTTACCTGTTCATTGCAGCGGATTTTTTTTTTTTTTTTTTTTTTTTTTGAGCAGCCACTGTGTAACAGGTACTGTGCTAGACGCAACAGGAAAACAGATATGGCTCCATAGTGTTCACAGTCCAGAGGAAAGTCAAGCATTAAACAACTACCCAGTATTTATCATCTTGTTAAATGTAGTGAATATTGATGTTCATAAATGTAGTGAATATTGCGGTTTCATTTCCAGTTCATTATAAATGATAATGACAGTAAGATCAAATGTAAACAAGTACAGCAAGAAAGGGGTCTGAGGAATCAGAGCAGGAATGTGCCAGCTTTAAGAAGGATAGGAAACTATTTCAAGATGGGAAAATTACATATACAAAATTTGAGAATAGGGATGAATACAAGGGCGCAGTTAGGCACAAGCTAGATCATCCAGGACCTTACAGGTCACATATGGGCTTTGGACATTATCCTAAATGCACTAGGCATTCATGAAATGTTTCAAGTGTCTAATGTGACACAATCTGCCTTTTTTTTAAAGCTCTTCCTCCAGGACCAGTGATCTTAGAACACATTTTTTCCCCCAAGATTTATTTATTTATTTATTTGAAAGGCAGAGAGAGAGAATGAATGAATGAATGAATGAATATGAATCTTCCATCTGCTGGTTCACTCCCCAAAAATGGTCACAATGGGCTGGAGCTGGGCTGGTCTGAAGCCAAGAACCAGAAGCTCCTTCTGGTCTCCCATGTGAGTGCAGGGGTTCAAGAACTTGGGCCACCTTCTGCTGCTTTCCCAGGCACTCTAGCAGGGAGCTGGGTGGGATGCAGAGCAGCCGGGACTCAAATGTACCCATATGGAATGCTGGCACCACAGGTAGCAACTTTACCCACTATGCCACAAAGCCAGCCCCCATAATCTGCCTTTTTACTTACTTCATTTATTTGAAAGGCAGAGAGACAGAAAGACCTTTCATCCATTGGTTCATTCCCCAAATACCCACAATAGGCATGACTGGTCAGGCTGAAACCAAGAGGTAGGAACTTAATCTGGGTCTCTCATGGGACTTAATTACTTGAGCCATTACCTGCTGCTTCCTGGGTTGAACATTAGCAAGAAGCTGAAATGAAGAGTAGTGGTAGAACTTGACCTCAGGTACTACAAGATGCGATGCATGTATAGCAATTGGCGGCTTACCTGCTGTGACAAATGCCTGCCCCAATCTGCTCTTTGTCACAGATTGCATTGGCTGCATATGTGGACAGGATGGGAGAGAAGCAGGAATAGAAGGGAGGATACTCATCCAAAGACAATGACAACATTCAAGTAACAAGTACTGCTGGCTAGAACCTCAGTGGTGTCTGAGGAGATGGCATGAGGTAGCCAAGACTTCAGATGTATTTAAAGATTACATGAGCAGGACTCAATGATGGGATAAAAGAATGGGTAGGGGAAATGGAGATTTAAAGAGGACTCACAATCCAGCAAAGAAAATGAACAATTTTCTACTATCTTCAAAATACATGGATTACTCTACATATGATGTTGAATTAAAGAGCCAAACAAAATAAAAGTCAACCACAGAAGAAGGCGAAGGCATTCCACAGCCTCACCTCTCTGAGACTGCTGGGTGCCCACCAGGCCGGTCTTGGTCCAGTCTTCCTTCCAAAGTCATGTCAAGGAGAACTGACAGGAAAAATTAAAGCCTAGCTTGAGTAGTAAGACAACCAATGAGCGAAGAAATTTACATCTAGCAACCTGAGATGATCAAGGAACTGCTAAGACTCTGAGTAGAAATAAATGGACCATCTATTTCCAAGCAGTATTCAATGTAACATAATCTGAGTATTCTAGTCAAAAGATTAATGGAAGTAAAAAACAGAATGCATGTGTTTTTCTGTAACGATGAAGTGCTTAGCGTGCATATATGTTGAAAGACTTTCTATGCCACCAGAACCATGAACAATGTTACCTTGAGTTTCCTGCTTATTTTATGCCCATTGTATCACAGATTTTCCAGTTGCTGGTAGGAAATCAAAGTTGATTTTCTAGCCCCAAAATAGAAAACATCTCCTAGTCAGAAAAATGAACACGAGCCTTTTAAATTTTCTGTGAGAATTAGTTTGAATAAGGATCCTAAGCCTTTCAGCTCAGGAAAACATACTTGAACGCAGAAGATCACCTGAGGACATTATTGAAGAATTTCCTCTAGCAGTATCTGACCAAAGAAGAGAAAAAAATAACCATTTTAAACAGGAAACAAAATACAAGGAAGAGAATAAGGAGTATACTTTGATAGCTTAATTCAGTAATTCAATGGTAGATGAAAGGAAAATATTTAAACAAAATTGTTTTATTTGTTCAAACAAGTCCCACGCAGAATCAGAAATCTTTATTACTTTAATCCCACAAAAAGAAAAAAACATTCTCTTCATTAGGGCAGGAAATAAACATTCTTTTTTCTGATTTAGATTGAGTATTGAGTCAGCCATTTTCAGATCTGATACATTTCTCATTCTTCATACTGGTCTCAAGGAAGAAAAGACAGTTTTCCCACAAGTCAGTGAGACTGCATTTCTGTATAATATTTAATGTGACACATTTTAATCTGATGTGCAATTGCTGGTTTTAAAGCAGAACCTCACAAGAGATTTGAGGTGGTGCAAACAGTACAGTGAGTAAGCTACCTTGTATCCCTTTCAGTATCAAAGGCCTCACTGTCCCAGCTGCTGGGAGTGCTGGCAGTTTGCAATTTGACGCCCTCTCAGGGAAGCATTCTCACCTGAAAAGAGCCAACTCACTCAAAGCCATGCCTTTTCCTTGGCTTGGGTCCTATGACTAGTCATGATGCCATATGAAAGTCCAGCCCTCTACCACTGCAACAGGGGAAAATTCAAAAGTTTTAAGACTTCCCATGGGGTCAAGTGAGGCATTTGTCAGATCTTCAGTATAGCCCAGATTCTTCCCTTGCACAGTCTGCTGCTCTTCCGTATCATCTGCAGCTTGTCAATCAATCCAGACTCAGAAACTACAAAAGTTAAAAGGAATTTATTTGAAGTTTTTAGATTTGCAATTCAAGAGAAATGGATTCAAATCACCTAAATTAGCATTCTGAAGAAAAAAGAGGGAGGTGGGATCTTATACTGAGCAAATAGTGTTGATATATTATAAAGCAAAACAAATTCTTTTGTTGGGAAACCTCTATTGGAATTGAGAGGACAAACTGTGACAGGGACTATATAGCTCATAGGAGAGAGAGAAAAGAATGCAAATATTTTGATAAAAAGGTCATAAAACAAGAGTCTGATAACATTTTGATATGCATCTTGAGTCTCCGGGTACAATGTAATTATCTGTTCTGGGTGTCTGCAGTCAAGGGCTGAAGGTGACTAAGGCTCACATTCCTAGGTAGACTCTAGAATTCTGACGGAATCCTGCTTCCTAAGGGCTTCCAACTCCATTCTGAAAAGTTCTCTCAGTGTTGCTTACACCAAAATTTTTCATTCTTTTTTCACAAGGTGTGAATCTTGAGTGTGCTCCCTGATCAGCTTTCTTCCGGCTGAACTCCATCCCAGAGTCTGCTTCCCATGGAACACACTGGGATTATCAAACTGGTGTGCTGGTTTGCTTTCCTAGACACAAGGGTGAAGGCAAGGAGGTTCTTGGGTCTGGCTCCTACTCTTTCTTTTCTTTGAGGAACAAAAAGAGATGTGGTTATAAGAGGTTCCACTTAGAAAAACACTGAGTCAACCCTATGTGATAACGAACCAAGGCAATCTATAGTCTCTATGAAAATAAGAGGTTGTACCTCATTGTTTACTTAGTTTTAGTACCTATATTTTCATAGGAAAATACTACCGTAAATTGTGAATGGTTGACACATAACTATGGTATGCACATCTGTGACTGTTGGCAATGTCATCTCAGAGGAACAGATAAATAAAGTTTATTTACTATACAAAAAGAAAAGAAAGGATTGACGCAAATCATGATGCTCCCCTTCTTATTGGAAGTCTTTCTTCTTAACACCAACATTCTAATCATGTTGTGGTCTTTCTTGCAACCAGCACCCAAACTGAAGCTACCTAGAGGCCCCCAGCCATCTGATTAGCAACAAAAGACACTTTTATCACTCCAGAGATTCTTAAGGCCTTGGAATCTTCTGGCAGGAATTAGAAAATAAGAACAAAAATGGTCCTATCACTCAGAAAATTACAAGGTTTTAAGGAGCCCTGTGCCAGAACCTGGAGATAAAGATTTTTAAAAATGTAGTTATCACAAAGTTGTAATTTAAAAAAAAAATGTAGTTCAACACTTGGATACTAAAGAAATGATCAGGGGCCCAGCGCTGTGGCATAGTAGGTAAAGCCGCCAACTGCAGTGCTGGCATCCCATCTGGGTGCCAATTCATGTCCTGGCTGCTCCACTCCCAATCCAGCTCTCTGCTATGGCCTGGGAAAGCAGTTGAAGATGGCCCAAGGCCTTTGGCCCCTGCACCGGTATAGGAGACCAGGAAGAAACTCCTAGCTCCTGGCTTTGGATTGGCGCAGCTCTGGCTGTTGTGGCCATCTGGGGAGTGAACCAGTGGATATAAGACCTATCTCTCTCTCTCTGCCTCTCTGTAACTCTGCCTTTCAAATAAATAAAATAAAACTTAAAAAAAAATATGATCAGATGCTTATGCACCTTCCAATCACTATGACAATCAAAACTTCCAGCAAATTTCTAACATGACAGCAGGAGCTGTTTCACTTTCATTGAAAACCACTGGTTTTATCATTTAAGATAAGGAAATATTTGCTATAAATGCTTGGAAGATGGAATCTACTTCTAAGATTTCAAGATTTATGCTTGGAGTTTATCTTTGATCTAAGGAGGACAAGACTAAGTAGGAGGGGCCCAGGCATTTGGGCCACCTTCCATTGCTTTCCCAGGCCACAAGGGGAGTGCTGGATTGGAGGAGAAGCAGCCAGGGACACCAACTGGCGCCCATGTGGGATGCCGGTGCCGCAGGCAGAGGCATGGCCTACTATGCCACAGTGCCTGAATGATGTCTTAACATGTGTTTATGAAAATGAGGACAAGGCCTCTTGGATAAAATATACGGTTCCTGCTATCCTAATAAAAGTTCTGTGAGCTCTCTTTGTGGGGAACAGTTCTTCCCTCACATCACTCTTTTGGTAGCTAAACACCATAGTGAATTATACTCTGCACACAGCCTGTATTTGTTATTTTGAACACTTGGCATACTTATGGTTATACACTTCTGCATAATTATTTATTTAATAATTTTCTCCTCTTCTCTATAGTTTTTTACCTCAGTGAAAGAGTAACTGTGGGGACTGGCATCGTGGCTTAGTGGGTAAGCCCGCTTCATGTGACACTGACATTTCCACATGTGCACTGGTTCAAATCCTGGCTGCTCCACTGCTAATCTAGCTCCTTGCTGATGTGCCTGAGAAGGCAGTGGAAGATGGCCTGGGTGCTTGGACCCCTGCGCCCATGTGGGAGATCTGGATGAAGCTCCTGGCTCCTGGCTTCAGCCTAGCCAAGCCCTGGCCTTTGGGGCTGTTTGGGAAATGAACCAGTGGATGGAAGATCTCTCTTCCTCCCTCTCTGCAACTCTGACTTTCAAATAAATAAATAAATTACTTTTTTAAAAAAGAGTATTCCATTGTGTACAACTAGGTAATTACCACTTAATAACTGGTGCTCAATATATCTTTATGTAGGCATTCACTAATTAATTATTTAATGAATACACATTTACAAATGAGACTATCAAAATTACAAGTCATGAGGCCAGTGCTGTGGCCTAGTGGGCTAAGCCTCTACCTGCAGTGCTGGCATCCCATATAGGCTCTGGTTCATGTCCCAGCTGCTCCTTTTCCAATCCAGCTCTCTGCTATGGCCTGGGATAGCAGTAGAAGATGGCCCAAGTCCTTGGGCCCCTGCACCTGAGTGGGAGACCTGGAAGAGGCTCCTGGCTTCAGATCAGTCCAGCTCCAGCCATTGCAACCACTGGGGGAGTGAAGTAGTGGATGGAAGACTTCTCTCTGTGTCTATAACTCTGCCTCTCAAGTAAATAAATACAATCTTTAAAAAAAAAAAAAAAAAAAAAAAAAGATGAGGCCAGCGCAGCAGGTTAACGCCCGGGCCTGAAGCACCGGCATCCCACATGGGTACTGTTTCTAGTCCCAGCTGCTCCTCTTCCGATCCAGCTCTCTGCTATGGCCTGGGAAAGCAGTAGAAGATGGCCCAAGTGCTTGGGCCCCTGCACCTGCGTGGGAGGCCCTGAAGAAGCTCCTGGCTCCTGGCTTCAGATCAGCACAGTTCCAGCCGTTGTGGCCATCTGGAGAGTGAACCATTAGACGGAAAACCTCTCTCTCTCTCTCTCTCTCTCTCTCTCTCTCTGCCTCTCCTTTCTCTGTGTAACTCTGACTTTCAAATAAAATAAATAAAACTTCAAAAAAAAAAAAGACTAAGTAGGAACACATTCCAATAATGTCCAGTTATAGGCTGTACCATGTCTCCGTAAAATTCCTACGTTGAAGCCTCAATCCCCTAGTATCTCAGAATGCAACTATATTTGGAGACAGAGCCTACAAAGACGTGATTAAGTTAAATGGATTGGTTAGGGTAGGCCATAGTTCGGTATAAATGGAGTCCTTACAAGAAGAGATCAGAACACAGACAAAAGCTCACATGAGGAGAAAAGAAGATGGACATTCACAAGCCAAGGAGAGAGGCTCCTGAAGAAAGCAAACCTACTGAAAGCTTGATCTTGGACTTCCAGCCTCTTGCATTATGAAGAAATACACTTCTCTCGTCTAAGCCATCAATGTGTGGGACTCTGTAAGGGCAGACCTAGCAGACTGCAACACACCGCTCGGTGGGAGTTGGGAAGTTCCAAGAGCCCCAGAGGTGCTCTCAAGACTGGTAAACGTGAGAAGGAAAGGACTGAGAAGAAGCACTAGAGAGAAGTGGGAGGACTGGCTACTTTGTGTTTAAGGATTGTGTTGCCTGATCATTTAACTTAGTAAAGTGTTTAACTTCTGGAAAAACAAGGCACATCCTCTTAGACAAGTCGGCATTAGCAATAATTTCTATATCAAGGCAGTAAAGGAGAGCAATTGTGAGCAGAAAACCAATCTTTAGTTGCACTCTCAAAATGTAGTGTAAAAATACATAAGGAAATTATGCAAGTACATGTCTAATTTTTGCAGTTAGCAAAAGTTCATTCCTGACAGAATGGAGGGTAGTGTCTTACTGTGTAAACTAATAAGAATCCATCTGTAAAGACTTATTCTTATTTTCTGCATTCTGCTCTACCACATGTTTATTTTGATACATTACTCTGTTACTCTAACCCATTAGATTTTCATTGCATTCTGCACATTTTCACTATCATTACTGATTCACAATATATCTGATTTTAACTAAAAGCTTTCTTTCAATCAGCTCTTCATTCCTTGATCAGTATTACTGGCATGGTAGCCATATCTATCCTAGTAAAATCCACACCAGCCAAATTCCAATGGAAGGTATGGAAAAGTAAATTGAGTAAATGTACTAATCCTTTCTTCCTTTGAAACAGCACAACAGCAGGAACAATGTGGATACTACGTGAGCTGAAAGGAGAAAATGTTTGCTCCATTGCCCACAGAAGCATTAAATATTTATTAAGCTTTTATTATGTTCTGGATTCTGCTAAACATTGCAGAAATACCAAAGAAGTGAAAGATGGCCCTTGCACTCCAGCAATGATCATCTGGAAAGACAACACGAGCACATATCAAGCAATAGTTTGGAGAGCAATTAATCGCTAAACTCTAAGATGCTGATCATAGGTCTATCCTGACTGAGGGGAATCAATCAACCCAAAACCAGCTCATTTATTCAAAAAGAAACACATGCAGCAAATGAGCCCCGGTCTCTATGCTTACCTAGCATTGAGATGGCACCTGTGACAGTAGATGGCATCAGCAATCACAGAGGCACCATCATGGCACCAGCATCCTCCTGGCTTTCCTAGTGATATCTATGTCATCATTTACAGCCATGTCCTACTCAGCTCTTCAGTTCTACAACCAAACACCTAAAGGCAAGCTGCTTTTATTTGATCAGCTTTATTTGACCCACAATTTTGGAGGTTCACAGTCCAGATTGGACCAGCACAATTAATTTGGCTATCTGGTGAGGATGGAGGATGGGAATGACAACATGCCCAGAGGAAGGATCTCATGGCAAGTCCAGAAGCAGAGAACAAAAGAGAGGGGGCAGAGCCCAGCCCAGCTTTTATAACAACCCTCTCATGAAAACAACCTTGTGAAAGCACATCCCCCAAGTAATTACTGACCTCCCACTAGGCATACCTACCCATGACCCTTGGATTTAAAGTCTCACATGAGTTCAGGAGCCAAATCATGTTCAAACTTTGCAGAGTAACCTATTTTGTTATGTGTAATATTAATTGTAAGATGCAACAGAGGGAGATTTGAGGTAGCATCCACAACAAGGAATAACAAACTTGAAGTATATTAATAAACAAACCGCTATTCTTATGGATAAGACCATGAAAGTAAGCCTGGATGAGATCAATTATAGATTTAAAACCCTGACATTCAGGGAATATCAGGAAGGAGCAAAGAAAAACTAGCAAGAAAATAAGGACAATTAAGTGCTCCCAAGTGATTAGCTCAGCATCAGTAGATTGCTTGAGAGCTCTTTTACTAGTGTAACTGGAGTTTCCCAAGGCCTTGTGAGTTTTTGCAGACTGATAGGTCCTATTACATTACAACTCAGTTAAGCAAATTCCTGTCCCTGCCTCATGATATAGGGCTTTGGCCCTCTGGAGAGCACCTGTTAAGTATTTCTGAGAGTCCAAAAGAATGGCCCCTATGTGCCTAAACAGGTCTCTCATGTTCTTGTGTTTCAGTTACTCTCGTGGGCACTGAGTGCTTTAGCAATGGTATAAATCTTGGTCACTCTCCCTTTATGATATCTGTACTGTCTTCTGATATTCCTAAGAGAGGAGCCCAGAAGGTGTTAAAGTCTAAGGTCTTCACTGCCGCAAAGGCATGTCATGTTTCTCGGGGCAATAGGCAAGCTTTTTCTCTTCTTTGGGCCACAGTTTTTCAAATAGGAATAAACACAAGTTCCCCATGTCTCAGTCTCACAAAGCCCTTCCTGGAGCCCTCTCCTTACCCGGCTTAGAAAACAGTTCACCAATGAATATTTGAGAAACATACAATATTAACAGTCAACACTTCCATTGCATGTATATGTGCCATGCATTGCTCTAAGCAGATTATACATATTAACTCAAAAAATCCATACAAGGCAGGTAACTTCACATATCCCTATTTTACTTTACAAATGAAACTTGTATACCAAAGTGTGGGGAAATTAGTTACATGAGGTAATTCAAAGATGGCACCCAAAGGAAGTAAGGTGGGCAGAATCCAAAGTTGTTTACCACCAAAACTGATTGGCTACGCAACATCAGGGGAGGTAACAAAACTAGTAACAAGTGTATAGACATATGGTTGGTCCTATAAGAAATCGCCCCATAAAATGACCGTTAAGTGATTGGTTGGTCCTTAGTCCTGCCCCAATGACTCTACAGTTTTGTGCTATAAAAGGCTCTGTTATGCGTGAAATAAATGAGTTCTTGCTAGACTTGACTCCCCATTGCGTCTGATTGTCTCCGGGATCGGGAGGCTGGGGAACGGGCGAGTGGCACACTTACCTTTCCTCGGACCCAGTCCATCCTTGTATGGGTGGACTAAGACCCTGCACCAAAGACGAAGCAACTTGTGCAAAGTTGCCATGAAATGGTAGTTGCCATGAAATGGGCCTGATTCCAATGTCTTCTCCCTGTCTAATCTCCACACCAAAACACAACTGCTTGACAAACATTGATGTGTTTGTTGACATTCCTATCTTTTCCTCATGCCAACACCATTCTACTCCAGCCAAATCCCCAGTGAGAATAAATTTCTTGCAGTACCAGCTCAAACTGGGTCCCTCACTACACGAGCATATTCCCAAGTATATTTTTCTCACTATAACTTAAAAATAGTTATCTCAAACCCAGATGACATGGACCAGGCCATTAACTTTCACTAATGACTTGATGTATATGTCATATTTCCTTGCTGTTTTCTTGGCACTGAGAAGTTATAATGGAAGAACAGGAAAGTCTGAAAGGGGTACCACTGTGCTTTGGCAGACCCTATTGTGGGCATTGCTGGAAAGCAATGAGGAATGGAGGGGCAGGAGGAAGGCACAGAGGAGAGGAAAGGCAGAGAGATGACTAAACATTTCCGACATTTTCTACATTTTGCCACAGGACCACTTTTTATGATGCTATAGCCAAATCTGATTTCTCTTATTATTACCCCAAATCCATGGGCATTAAAACTAGTCCACCTAATTCCTAGATTTGCTAGCCTTCAAATGCATCTTTCCTACCCAAGAAAATCCCGATGAACACTCAAGAGTTCATAATGTCATATGTATTAATTTGTGAATGCTAGTCTCAAATGAATCTCAAGTGCAGCTAACATAATTGTCATCATCACAAGGCCTTGTCAGCTAGAGGTATAACAGTAAGTCACCTGGTTGTCAGTGATTCATTCTGTGACAGAAACTGTACGTAACTTTTCTGACAGCATCTCACAGAATAAAAGGGCTTCTGTTTGTGCAGAATACCATGGCAACTGACAATTACATTCCAATAGAAACATTTTAAAAAGTGATATAACAGATACTTGAAAGAATCAGAACTCTCCTGAGAGCCCAGTAACTCCTGATTTGTGCTGGGGGTAGGGGGTGGGGCAGGAAGCAAAGGCTATACAGTGACTCAAGGTGGCAGTTTTGCACTGGGGATAAGAGGAGCTTATCACTTGGTAAGTGGACAGGAAGAAGTAAATGATGATGATCGCTGAAACTTCCACATCCATATAGCAATCAAGACAGTTGGATGGGAGGGAGCTAATGGCTATGCAGCAATAGCCCTTCTCCTTTTTGCAAGGAGAAGGTCATCCTTTCACAGCCTCTAACTCCCTTTGATGGCTTTTATTTCTCTCCCTGCAATCTCTTCTACCTCTACACTCAGTCAATCTCAAGAAACCATGACATCAGCAGACAGGATTCCTGGGGTGAAATTATAAAACACGTTCACTTTCCTGCTTGATTATTTAAATTCACTCTTTTGGTCTGGCTCTTACTCCAGTGTTTGGATAAAAATTAGGATGGATCACATATCTTTTAATTATTCTCAAATACCAGAAAGTCTTTTGGCACTATCAACTCATAAAAAATTAGTGCTGGTTCAGTGACGAGTATGTCCAGTCAAGTGCAGTGAGTAAAATGTCATTTAAAGTGAAATCCTCCCTCTCAGATAAAGCTTGTCATGGGACAGTGGAACTTGGAACATTCTTCTCCTTTCTGGCCTCCAATTCCCACATCTGGTGTCTGCTTATTCACAGGCCTCTGGCATACCAGAAGCTGAATTCTCCAAACAGATTCATCACTCCTGCTAATCCACTTTAGAAAACCATAATCCCTCTATATGGGTAATGGATTAAGAGTTGTAAAATTAGTTTTTAATTACCTATATTACTGATTCACTCAACCAATTCATAAAATAATTCATTTGACTTTTTGATTTAATTATTATTTTTGGAATGTCTGCTGTATACAGAACACTTTTCTAGACACTGTAATAGGCAGCACCCAAAAGTTTTTCCTCCAGTTCAGATGAGAAAATATACACAAGGAACTAGACCACAAGATTGTTCATACTAAGAGTTCTGTTGGTCATGATAACAGTAAATGTTACAGAAATCAGCAAAAGAGACATTCCTTTCCAACATGGGTTACTGGAGATGACTTCATGAGCAAGTGTGATTTTATTTGAAAACATAAAGGTCATGCATTAATAATAACAGCTCAATGTTGTACTTTACAGGCATATTATTACTTAATCCAACCTTACACTCTACACAAAAATTAATTCACGGTGGATCAAGGTTCTAAACCTAAGTCTGAAACCACCAAAATGCCAGAGGAAAACATAAAGGAAACACTGCAAGATATTGATCTAGGCAATGACTTCTTGGATAAGACCCCAGAAGCATAGGCAACAAAAGCAAAAATAGACAAATGGGATTACACCAAGCTGAGAAGCTTCTGCACTGCAAAGGAAACATTCAACAAAGTGCAGAGGCAGTTGACAGAATGGGAGAAAATGTTTGCAAACTATACATCTGATAAAGGATATATCTAGAATATATAAGAAGCTCAGGAAACTCAATGACAATGAAAAGAAGCAATCCAGAAATGGGCTAATGATATGATTAGGCATTTTTCAAAGGATGAATACAAACGGCCAATAGACAGGTGAAAAGATGCTCAAGATCACTAGTCATCAGGGAAATGCAAATAAAACCACAATGAGGTTTTACCTCACCCATGTTAGAATGGTTATCATCCAAAAATCAACAAATAACAAATGTGGCATATATGAGGAGAAAGGTACCCTAATACACAGCTGGTGGCAATGTAATCTAGTACAACCAATTTGGATGACAGTGTGGAGATTCCTCAGAAATCTGAAAATAGATCTATCATATGACCCATCCATCCTAGTCCTGGGAATTTTACCAAAGAAAATGAAATTGGCATATGAAAGAGTTACCTGTATCACCATATTTCTAGCAGCTCAATTCACAATAGCTAACATAAGGAGTCCATGCAGATGTCAATCAACTAATGAATGGATAAAGAAAATGTGGTATATATAAATGATGGAATACTACTCAGCCATACAAAAGAAAAATCCTGTCTTTCACAACAAAATGGAGGTAACTGAAGACCATTATGCTTAATGAAATAAGCCATCCCCTAAAAGACAAATATCATATTTTCCTTGATTTGTACTACAAAAAAGTAATATATATGAGTGAAATTGACATTTTGAGATTTGATTATTGTTTGTAGCCTACTGAGGAATAACAGGTTTTCTACTTACTACTTGTTGAATTCTTTATTTAGTGGAAGATTGAGCTTGTCATTATAAGGTAACTTGAAAGTATGTCATTGCAAAAATTAAAAGAAAAATGAGAAGGGAAGGAGGGAGGGAGGAAACTGCATATATGAAATACATGAAATCTGTTCCCTTTACATAAATAGATTTTAAAAATTTATGAGGCAGGCAATTTTTATTAATACATTCATCCAAGTTTCTAAAACATTATTTATTTGAAAGGCAGAGAGACAGAAAGAACTCCCATCCATTGTTTCATCCCTGAATGCCTGCAATGGCTGAGGCTGAACCAAGAGCCAGCAAGGCAATTGGGAGGCAAGTACTATTATGATTTGCAGTTACAGATAAGAAAATTAAAATGTATCAGTTTTAAGTAATTTCTCCAAACTTACATAGGTAGAAAGTGAAATACCAGAGGTTCAAACCAACACTGTCTAATCCAGATTCCTGGGGAGAACCTTCCATAGTGGGAGGTGGAGGTGGAAAAAAATCATAAACCAGGGAACAAAGGAAGGAAAGGTAAAGGATGGCTAGAGTTCGTGCTCAGAGGACATCCAATTTGACCAGATGGAATAATCTCAGAGATGGAAGATGATTTTAAGAGACAGATGAGACAGTCTAGACTTCATTGTCGCCAAATCTGAGCAGCCATTAACAAGAGTCTTTCAAGAAAGAGCTTGTCTGGCAAGCATATCTGCCATCTGTATTCTCCCATCTGCCCTAGAGCTAAGCACTTGACAAGTTTTTCTTGACCTCAAGCCTGCCTTTATTTCACTTTACTTCTTTATTATGGCAGCAGAATTTGATTTGACAACTTTTATATGAGGAGAGTTTCTATCTGCGTCATCTCGTGTTCAGGTATCTTGGCAGTTCTCTTTTTTCACAACTCAGATAAATTAAAATGACAATTAAAAGTACCCAGTAAGGGGACAGGTGTTTGGCCTTGTGCATAAGACATTTATATCCCACATGGGAGTATGTGAGTTCAATTCCTGGCTCCAGTTTCTGGCTCCAGCTTCCTGTCAATGCAGACCCAGGCAAGCATCAGTGATGGATCAAGCAGTTGGGTTCCTGACTGCACTCCTGGGCCTTTGAGGGACTACTGTTGGCATTTTTTGGAGAGTAGCAGATGGGAGATATCTCTGTGTCTAATTAATTAATTTTTTATAAAGATCGTCTCTAGTAGGGAAGGCTGTTTTATCGTAATCTTTTGGTGTGTTGAGGAGTAGAGGAGAAAAGGATAGAAGGGAGAAGACATAAAGAAGCTCTGGAAGAGATAGAGAGGAGTTGTCAACACTGGAGAATAAAATACTGAGAAGAACTGGAGAACAGATCTGTCAAAACAAGAAAAAGTAATTAATTTGTTCACAGGAAGACCATCACTTTGGATTTTCAATGAGTTCTTAAGAGTTATAATATAAATTGCCATTTTGCCATAAGGATGCCTTTTGGCTTAAAAATTGCCCACAGCCTATTGCTGTTTATTTATTTATTTTTTTTGACAGGCAGAGTTAGACAGTGAGAGAGAGAGACAGAGAAAGGTCTTCCTTCTGTTGGTTCACCCCTCAATGGCTGCTATGGCTGGCACGCTGCACCAATCTGAAGCCAGGAGCCAGGTGCTTCTCCTGGTCTCCCATGCGGATGCAGGGCCCAAGCACTTGGGCCATCCTCCACTGCACTCTCGGGTTACAGAGTGTTGGACTGGAAGAGGAGCAACCGGGACAGAACCGGCGCCACAATCGGGACTAGAACCCAGGGTGCCGGCGCCACAGGTGGAGGATTAGCCTAGTGAGCCACAGCGCCAGCCGCTGTTTAATTATTTACAGAATGACTTCCTTATTAAATTATGGGACTAATAATTTCTCCTCAAAAATCAACAGTTTGAAGTGCTGTTCCTTCATGCCCCTTGGGTGACCATTTCTCCCCCCAGAGCCTCTGTCTATTCTCAAGTGCTTTATCCTTCACTGTCAAATACATCACTGAGGTTTTGGTATCTAATAACCTTCGCATGCATCTGACTACTCTCCCTACCACCACCTTAGTCAAAGGGAAGCAAACTAAACAACAAGTGCACCACTGACCACTGACAGCTGGAGAGAGAAGGAATTAAAACTTCAAAACTCGGTATCTGGGTTGTTACTGGCCCTGATCTTGTTGTAATTTCTGTAGGGGTAGCTATGACTTTTCTGTAAGTGATGTACAAAAAAAAAAAGAAGAAAAGGAAACTCCAAAAGAATCTGACATAGAACTGAAATTTTCCCATGTGTTTTCACTATTGCTCAGGAATGCCCCCAAATTTCAGATTCTCTTTTCATATATATATATATATATATATATATATATATATATATATATATATAACATGTGTAAAATACATGTAAAGTCTCAAAACCCTGCTTTTGGTCCCTAAAAAGAGTAGTAATTATTTCAGGTTTTTGAAACACATGCATGAAATGCACTCTAGGATATCCATAGAAAGGTGCTGAAAACCTCAGAAGTAAAAACTTACATTCAGTCACCTGGAAGTTTCTATACTTTTCTTTTTTTCCTTCCTATTATCCTGTAGAGACACATGGTAGGAATTACTGTTATAGATGGAAATAAAGACACACAACATCTGGCCTGTCAGATTCAATTATAATAAAAGTTTTTGTTTGTCAGGAAGAAAAACAATGAATAATATACAACCATAAGTACATTATTTCATGCATTAGATACCTATAATAAGCATATCATGAACGTAAGCTATTGCTGCGAATTTTAAAATGTTTAAGATAAAAATAAAATGGATAAGTCAGAGCTTATCATTTCAAGTCTCATTTTTATACTGTTTGCTACAGAAATATACTCTAAGTTTGAAGAAAATTTGCTAGAATTTTTAAATAAGCATTCTCAATGGACTTGGGCTGTGTGCTCGGCTTTTACTTCACCTTTATGAATAGGTGTGGTCCACTGAAAATTGCAGACATACAATCATGTGCCAGGAAACTACCACTGCAGAATTTTCTTTTCCCCAGAAACTGCAACGGAGCCCTCCCATGGCTAATATAATACAGCAAATTTTCCCTGATCTAAGCAGAAATGTATATAAAGAAGCAGTTTTACTGAAGCTGTAGCCATGACAATGGGCTTTGTGTTTGAGGGATTTGGAAACAAACAGACCATGACAAAGATATGTTTCCTGAGAAAGAGGAGATAATGCCTACGGATGGAAGGAAGACTTTATTTTTTATTTTGCATCTGAAGCTATTTTATCAATTTCATGGCAGTGGTTTACCAAAGGGAAAGACCTGGAATTTAGGAGTGATGGCAGCAATGGAAAAATAGATGTGCCTTAGAAAAGGAAAACCACCTATTTCCATAACTTTAATTTCTACAACTCTAATTTCTCCCATTTATCCTGAAATAGTTTATCTAGCAGATCTCCACTTACCCAAGATACAACTCAAAACCAGAAAATAAGAACAGAAAAAAAAGAGAGAGAGACTGTTACAAAGTTTATCTATTTAATTGATAGTTTGTGCTTTCTAAGGACCAAAAGAGGTTTCTTTTTTTCTTTTCTTTTTTTTTTTTTTAAGATTTAGTTTATTTATTTGAAAGGCAGAGTTAGAGAGAAAGAGAGGGAGAGAGAGAGACAGAGAGGTCTTCCATCTGCTGATTCACTTCCCCAAATGGCTGCAATGGCCAAGGCTGGGCCAAGCCAAAGCCAGGAGCTTCCCCTGGGTCTCCCATGTGGGTGCAGGGGCCCAAGGACTTGAACCAACCTTCACTGCTTTCCTAGGTACATTATCAGGGAGCTGGACTAGAAGACCAGCTGGAACTTGAACTGGCACCCATATGGGATGCAGTGCTGTAGCCGGCAGTTTAACCTGTTAGGCCACAACACCATCCCCAGGTTGTTTCTTTTCTTGCCTCTTAGGAGCATTTGAAGATGTGCTCATAGTACATCTGCAGATGTAATTTTCCACACATCTCTCAATCACAGCTCACTTTTTAATGATGTTTTATCTTTTTTGTAAAGACTTATTTTATTTACTTGAAAGAATTACAGAGAGAGGTAGAGACAGAGAGAGAGCTCTTCCAAGTTGCTGGTTCACTCCCAAATTGGCCTCAACAGCCAAAGCTGCGCCTATCTGAAGCCAGGAGCCAGGAGTTTCTTCTGGGTCTCCCACGCTGGTGCAGGGGCCCAAAGACTTGGGCCATCTCCTACTGCTTTCCCAGGCCATACCAAAGAGCTGGGTTGGAAGAGGAGCAGCCCGGACTAGAAACGGCACCCATATGGGATGCTGGCGCTTCAGGCCAGAGTTTCAACTGGCTGCACCACAGCACCGGCCCCAATATTTTATATCTTTCAGCTCAAAATTTCCATGACCCACCCTGATAATGTCCTGCTTTGATCCTGTCTGCGGACCCCCTTCCAATACTCTGCACTCATGTGTGGCAACTGCCATTCTTGCTTTCACCCTAATGTAACCTGTACAAAAGTGCATGAACTGGTTGATTTTGAAATCTCATCTGCTTTCTAGAGAAAGAGCTCTCCATAAGTGTTTTCATTAGACTGCCCCTGGTTCTAGGAAGAATAGTATATAGTGGCTAAGTGATTTCAGGGCCTCTAGACTGTGCCTAGGCACTCATCAAGATCAACCCACTGTGCCACACACATCAGTGATCCCCAATGAATATTTGTTAAATGATGGCTGGTGGGTATATGCATGGATGAAAATGTGCTGGCTAGTATTAGACATCTACTTTATTCTTAATTTTCAAGTAATACACTTATTCATTCATATTCATTATGACATATACTATCTGTGCTTATGTAGTTTAAAAAAGCTTCTTATTTCTTACATTTCTGAAAAATATACCCTGCTAGTATGCCTTGGCTAATGGGGCCTTTTGGGGAGTGAACCAGCAGATGGAAGATCTCTCATTCTCTCCTTCTAGCTCTATAATTCTACCTTTCAAATAAATAAATATTTAAAAAAGAGAAAGAGAATGCCCAAAGAGGTCTTGAAAAGAGTATTCTCACAGACAGTTCCTAATTGATAAAACATTGCTTTACATTTCTTTTTCCCCCAGTATCTTATTTTTACTATTTGGGAAATAAGTTTCTACAAAAATGATAGATTTCTGACAATCCATTGTTTTTTGGATTTGTCTATTTTGTTAAACCTAATTATTTAGATTCTTTTTTTTTTTTTTTTTTGACAGGCAGAGTGGACAGTGAGAGAGAGACAGACAGAGAGAAAGGTCTTCCTTTTTGCCGTTGGTTCACCCTCCAATGGCCGCTGCAGCCGGCGCATCGCGCTGATCCGAAGCCAGGAGCCAGGTGCTTCTCCTGGTCTCCCATGCGGGTGCAGGGCCCAAGGACTTGGGCCATCCTCCACTGCCTTCCTGGGCCACAGCAGAGAGCTGACCTGCAAGAGGGGCAACTGGGATAGAATCCGGCGCCCCGACCGGGACTAGAACCC
Organism: Lepus europaeus; assembly: GCF_033115175.1. NCBI lineage: Eukaryota > Metazoa > Chordata > Mammalia > Lagomorpha > Leporidae > Lepus > Lepus europaeus. The sequence continues at coordinate 40,104,917 of NC_084842.1, forward strand.
GGTGTGCCGGCGCCGCAAGGCGGAGGATTAGCCTGTTAAGCCACGGCTCTGGCCCTAATTATTTAGATTCTAAACTCTCAAGGGAGTGAAGACAAATGAGCTCCTACTTTATTATCCTACCATACGTAGTGTTAAAGTTTATGGGATGCCAAGTTTTTGGAATAGCTTGCTGAGAAATGGGTCAGCAGACAAGACTAGATCAGAATGGGTTCACTCATGCTCCATGTAACCAAACTAAACTCCTAAACAGACTAGATTTCCCAAAACACACTAGAGGCTCTAGGCTAACAGAGCAAAGGCAATAAGGAAGGACACTCCATTTTAACTCCATGTGGAAGGTAACTTTGAAATGATTAATCCACTTTTGTTCCCTGTTTCTGCTTCCTCTTGCTCTTCTCTGTCTATAAAGCCAACCACCCCTGCTCACCTCACTGTAACACTCATTCTATTTTATACAATGAGCTTTTGCCTGATGCTAGAGCACAAAAGCCAATTAGGAGAAGGATTACGATGGCAGGGCAGGGAGGGAGCTTACTGCTCTGGTCTAGGAGAAGATAGTTTTAAAAAAAGTGGAGAGAGAACAGTCTCAGGGAAGAGTTAGGAAGAAAACAGCAAAGGAAACTCCATGCAAATTAGAGGGACACAGTTGACCTACATGGAGGGCGTGGATGCACAAAACTCTGGACCCCAGAATCCAAGATCCTCCACACCAGCTTTTGAGAGTGAGGTGAGACTAGTCTTCAGCAGCTCAAGCCACTGTCAATAAAGCCGCAGGAAGAGCCTGGAGGGAGTCTGGCTTGGAGCCCCCTCTGTGGGGGCCAACATAAGAGAAGAAAATAAAGGGGAGTATACATTTCTCTCTCCCAATCATCCTGCAATGGCATCCTGTAACAAGCCAATAGAGAGCGGATGCCATCTTGGACATATGTAACAGCTGTGCGAACTCATGTCTGCACCCAGCAACCAACCAAGCGGAGACTCCTAAGTCTGGCAAAGAGAACTAACAGGGAGCTGGGTGCTGGTGACTGTGGGAGTTTTATGTGATGGGACCATGAAAACACTGAGACTGCTTGGAAGGGCTCAAGGTGTAGCTGGGACTCTGGGCAGTCACTGTTGGAGGCTCCACACACTCACGGCTCCCTGGTGAGGGACATTGCTGGGAATCTGCTTACACCAAGGACTGCACAGATCCTTTGTGTGGTCCTTGTGGGTGTGTGAATATTATACCTAGTATGGAGACAGTATGGAGATACCTCAGAAATCTGAAAATAGACCTACCATATGACCCAGCCACCCTACTCCTGGGAATTTAACCAAGGGAAATGAAATCAGCATATGAAAGAGTTGTCTGAACCCCTATGTTTGTTGCAGCTCAATTCACAATAGCTAAGACATACAATCAACCCAAATGCCCATCAGTTGAAGACTGTATAAAAAATTATGGGATATGTATACCATGGAATACTACTCAGTAGTAAAAAAAAAAATGAAATCCAATCATTTGGAACAAAATGGATGAATTTGGAAAACATCATACTTAGTGAAATAAGCCAGTCTCAAAGGGACAAATATCAAACGTTCTCCTTGATCTATGAGAACTAATAGAGCACCTAAAAGGCAATCTGTGGAAGTGAAACTGACACTTTGAGAAGCAATGATTTGAATAGCTCTTCTCTTGACTGTTGAGGAACAGTTTTTGTTTTCATACTATTTGTTTAATTTTTTACTTAGAGCTAAACATAAGTATATAAAGTCAAGTGAAAATAGATCTCAGGAAAAAATAAGAGTGGGAGGAGGAAGAGGGATGGGAGTATGGGTGGGATGGTGGGCACAGTGGCAAGAACCACCATGTTCCTAAAGTTTTAACTATGAAGTATATGAAGTGTGTAACTGTAAAGCTGTATAGTTCTGCATATATTCTGCATATATTCCTAAGGACTTACTTCTAAGGGTACATTTTAAAAACTTGCCAGGGGACCCCAAATCCCCTTACACTGGGCAGTAAAAATACCATCTTAAGTGTCAAGGTGATCATATGGATAGGATTAAGTGTCTGGTAATATTAAAAGACAAAATTAAAATGGAGTGTATGCTCCAACATGGGAAGCAGTCCACAGTCAACTCATAGAATGACAATTGCTTTAAGTAGCACTCTGACCTCAGAATCAGCCCTTAAGCCATTCTGGTCTGGCTGAAAAGCCCATGAGAGCATTTCAGGCATGGAAAGACAAGACACTCTGGCAAAAATAAATGTCCTACATGAAGGACCTCAGTGGGCGAGACCTCAGTGGAAAGAAGAGGTCATCAAAGAAGGTACTTTTCTCTGTAGGGAGAAAACTTCCACTTTGCCTAAGGCCTTGTCTAAATACTGATGGAGTGTGTGGATTCAATAGGCTTCCATAGCCTAGGCTGCTCATGTTAAGAGCCTTGGATGATCACTGACACCATACATAAGAGTGTTAATTGTTAAATTAACAACAGGAGTCACTGTGCACTAACTTCCCATGCAGGATCTCTGTCCTCAAAGAGTTGTATTATAATTATGTCTAAGTACTCGCAAAAGATGTATCATTCTTGGGTATAATAATAAAGTTTCTAAAAAAAGTGATATTCAAGATGCAATGAAAACAGAATAATAGCTGAGGTGGTTTCTAGGTGGTAGTAATTAATATCCTTTTACTTTTTTAGTGCCATAAATTTTTTCTAAAGTTAGTGTATATCATACATTTATATTCAGAAGTGGAAGGATAAGCTTGGAGGGTGAGTGAATGACCTTGTATAAGACAGACAGCACTCGGCAGTAATAGCTAGTTGAATTCTTTTAACAGAACTGTCCCTCACATTCCCATCTCCTGTTTGTTTTGATGTTTTCCATATAATTGATCTTGGCTGCTCTATTGAGGCTCCCTGTAACACCAACTAGTAAACTCCTTTTTAACTGAATTTACTCCCCACCACACTGCTCTTTGCTGTTGTGTCATTTATTGCTTCCTGGTAATAAGACTATTTACTCAGAATTGTATGTATGAACAACCATGATATTCAAAGAGTAAAGTGATTAAAGTAGTTCATTTATGGCGACTGGTCTGCAGCAAGGTGTTACAAGACTGGAGTGTGATTAAAGACTCCAATAATATAGTAGTTCGTTTTTAATTATAATTTTTAAAATTAATAAACAGAGAGAGAGAGAGATGTTCATTGGTTTATTCCCCCAAATGCCCATAATGGTTAGAGCTGGGCCAGAACTGAAGCCAACAGCAGAGAACTCACTCCAGGTTTCCCAGGTCTCCCAGTGAGGGTGGCAGAGACCCAGTGACTTGAGCCAATAACCCTGCCTCCATGGTCCACATTATCAGGAAACTGGAGTCAGAAACTGGAACTAGAATCAGATATTGAACCTAGGTACTTTGATATGGCATGTGGGTGCCTTAACTGTTAAGTCAAACACTGGCCCCTGCAATAATATAATTCTTATAGTCCTTTAATGTGAATAACAGAAACACTGACTGCACTAGATTTATAAGATTCTTCAGTACTGTAATTTTTTGGAAACTAGCAGCTATATCATCTTGGTTTTCCCAGTGTCTAACAGTTCTCATACATAATTGGCACTTCATAAATGTTTTGAATGAGTAAATGGTGAATGAATAAAGGGTTGAATGAATTGACAGATGGATGAGTAACTAATGTTAGTAACTGTGGTTCACTCAAGTCAGTTAGTAAATCAATATTTATCGAGCACCTATTACGCCAGTCTGCTCTTGGAGCTAGATTTCAAGAAACTGCAACAATAATGATAGTAAGTGAACTAGTGAATCACTGAACTTGTCACCTGACATAAACATGAAGCCTGGGAAATATTTAGAGCTTTTCAACGATGTGTTTGGATCATCCAGCTAGTGTTGGTTACATGATCCCAGGACTACTGATGTGCATTCAGCACACTTGGGCAGACCAATCTGGTCACGGTTTAGTTGAGTAATTTCCTGGGCTCAGATGTCAGCATGTGCTGTCAAAGGTTAACACTGCAGCTCATCGGTTGCTCATCACTGTAGTAAACACTTGGGTTCAGCTCTGTCTGAACTTTCTGCTGACTTCTAATACATCAATTTAAACAAAATTCACCCTTTCCAACTTTCCATTTCTTCTTTACTTGACACAATCACCTGTATCTCCCTAATTAGAGCTCCCACTATTAATACCCCCAAAAGAAGTACTATCTTATAGAGCAGCTTGGGAATCTGACTGCCTTAGGGGCTCTAGGAGCTTCTCAAGGTTAATGTTATAGAGTTAGTGTTGTGCTACAGCAGGTAGGGTCACTGCCTGTAATGCCAGCATCCTAAATGGGTACAGGTTCGAGTCCTGGCTGCTCTGCTCCCAATCCAGCTCCATGTTAATGCACTTGAAGCAGAGGAAAATGGCCATGTGGGAGTCTCGGATGGAATTCCCAGGATCCTGACTCAGCCTGTCCCAGACCAGCCATTGGGGCTGTTTGAGAGTGAACTAGAAAATGGAACATCAATCAATCAATCTATCTCTCTCTCTCCCCACCTCCCTTTTCCTCCCCCTCTCACTGTAACTCTGCCTTTCAAATAAATAAATGAAGCTTTAAAACAAACAAAAGTGGGGCCAGTGCTATGGTGTACTAAGTTAAGACTCCACCTGTGGCACTGGTATCCCATATAGGCACCCATTTGAGTCCCAGTTTCTCCAATTCTGATCCAGCTCCCTGTTAGTATGCCTCAGAAATCAATGGAAGATGACCCAAGTGCTTGGGTTCCTGCACCCGCATGGCAGTCCTAGAGGAAGTTTCTGGCTTCTGGCTTTGGATCAGCCCAGTTCCAGCCATTGCAGCCATTTGGAAAGTGAACTAGTGAATCAAAGATTCATTCTCTCTCTCTCTCTCTCCCCCCATCTCTCTGTAATTCTGCCTCTCAAATAAAGAAATATTTTTCAAAAAACATAAAAACAAAATCTAATATTACCTTACAGGGGTGGGCAGTGATCTTAATCACAGGGATTCATCTCATTCCTAATTGCAAGGATAAATGATTTCCACTATTCAGAGATTTATGAATTGAATTATCTAAGCCTGTAATTCCTTACACAAGTTCCCCTGTATGTGATTATCTTGCCTTGAACACATTTCAATGCCCAGAGTCTGGCTATATTCAAAGACCTGGAATCCTAAGTATGCATCCTGTCTTTTATTTAATTTTCAACAGCTGTCACAACAAATGCACAAAGAAGTACTTAAGATGCTGGTTGTGACATCTATGGACTTGAGAATACTCAAAAAAGATTGGAAATACATACTTTAGAATACAAGAAATGGGGCCAGTGCTGTGGCACAGCAGGTTAAAGCCCTGGCCTGAAGCGCCAGCATCCCATTTGGGCACCAGTTTTGAGTCCTAGCTGCTCCTCTTCCCGTCCAGCTCTCTGCTATGGCTTGGGAAAGCAGTAGAAGATGACCCAAGTCCTTGGGCCCCTGTACCCATGTGGGAGCTCCTGGCTCCTGGTGCAGCCAGTGCAGCTCCGGCTGTTGCGGCCGTCTGGGGAGTGAACCAGCAGAAGGAAGACTTCTCTCTCTGTCTCTACCTCTCTCAGTAACTCAAATAAATAAATCTTTTTTAAAAAAAGAATACAAGAATCACTCTTAAAGAATACTTGCACATAGGAATTGTTGCTTCCTTTTATTAATCTATGTTTCACTCATAGCCTACCACCTACATAGTAAATCCAGTTAACTTTCAGATTTAAAAAAAGATACACATTCTTTAGCTATTGTTGCAGTGTGTGTTTTCTAAATCTGAATTGTGGTTAGAATCTCTCTTTTTTTTTTTTAGTATTTTGTTTAAGAATCTTGAATTATGCCATCTTAACATTTCACTTATTTTCCTTTTCACTTTTTCTAGAAAAAGTTGGCATATAAGAACTGGCTACCAATTGCCGAAGGAGGCAAGAGACCAAACAGAGAACAAATTCAAGATGACATAGAATATAATTTATACAGTGGGGACTTACAGACAGAAGTGTGGACTCAGGCAGCCTCAAATTTATGGATCCACATGACCCCAGTCCATAGTAAGGGGCTTCTCTGTTAAGTTACACAGAGACAACCTGAGCTAATCTAAGTACACCTGGACTTTCTCAAGAAGCAATAATATTCAGACATCAGACAGGGACTTTCTAGGGTCGTCAGAGGAACACAAGCCAGGTATTTATCTTAATGACTTCTGTCCCATAAAATTTGGGATAACTGTCAGGGTGACTTAAAGGACAAGATAATGGTTATGCTCCAAAGGGCCATGATCATTTTAACTCTATATCCCTAGAGAGACCTGGTAGCCCTTTTTTGAATTTTCATTCATTAGAATTCTAAAAATCAAGTGTTATATATCTTCTTTGGCATATATTTCTATAAAAAACTTATTTTAAAATATCAGGGCTGGCTCTGTGGCATAGCCGGAAAGGTGCCACCCGCAATGTCGACATCCCATATGGGTGCCAGTTTGAGCCCCAACTGCTCCACTTCAGATCTAGCACTCTCCTATGGCCTGGGAAAGCACTAGAAGATGACCCAAATCCTTGGGCCTCTTCACCTGTGTGGGAGACCTAGAAGAAGCTCCTGGATCCTGGCTTCTGATCAGCCCAGTTCTGGCTGTTGCGGCCATTTGGGAAGTGAACCAGTGGGTGGAAGACCTCTCTCTCTCTCTGCTTTTGCCTCTCTGTCGCTCTGCCTTTCAAATAAATAAATAAATCTTTAAAAAAAATTGCAGGGGTGGGTGCTTGATCTAGTGGTTAAGAAGCTAGTAAAAGCTCTCTGCTATGCCCTGGGAAAGCACTAGAAGATGGCCCAAGTCCTTGGGCTCTTGTACTGACGTGGGAGAACCAGAATAAGCTCCTGGTTCCTGTATTTGGATCGGCGCAGCTCCAGCCATTGCAGCCATTTTGGGGAGTGAACCAGTGGATGGAAGACTCTCTCTCTCTCTCTCTGCCTCTGCCTCTGCCTCTCTGTAACTCTGCCTTTCAAATAAATAATAAGTAAATCTTAAAAAAAAAAAAAAAGCTGGTAAAAATGCCCTTCTCCCACATCAGAGTGCCTTAAGTTTGAGCCATGGCTTTGCTCCTGAATCCAGCTTCATCCTAATATGGACCCTGGAAGGCAGCAGGTTATGGCTCAAATAATTGGGCCTCTGCCGCCCACAAGGGAGACCTGGCTTGAGTTTCTTGCTCCTGGCTTTTGCTTGTCTATCCCTGGATGTTGCAGGTATTCAGGGAGTGAACCAATGCCTCTCAAATAAAAATTTAAAAATAATGTTATAATTCTTTGCATCATTTTTAATTTTTGTATTTTAAATTAACACATAATAATAGTATATATTTATGGGGTACAGTGTGATATTTCAATACATGAACACAATGTGTAATTATCAAATCAGGCTAATTGACATATCCATTACCTCAAACATTTATCATTTCTTTGTATTAAGAACTTTCAAAATTCTCTCTATAAGCTATTTTGAAATTTACAATTAATTTCCACCAACCATAGTTATCATACTATGCCATCAAATTAGAAGTTATTCTTCCTATCAAAATGCATCCTTGTACCCATTAGCCACCCTCTTTCCCTTCCCTCTTACTCTTTCCAGTCTCTGGAAACCATTATTCTACTCTTTTCTTCTATGAGATCAACTTTTTAAAGTTTCTACTGGAGCCTCCCTGGGTGCACATTAGCAGGAGATTGGATGAGAACTGGAGGCAGAACTTGACGCCAGGCACTCCAATATAGGATGTGAGCATCCAAGCAGGGGCTTGATCTGCTGCACCACAACACCCAACTCTGTAGGTTAGTCTTTTTTTTTTTTTCTTTAAGATTTTATTTGTCTTACTTTAAAGTCAGAGTTACAGAGAGGCAGAAGGAGAGAGAGAGAGAGAGAGAAGGAGAGGGAGGGAGAGAAAGTCTTCCATCTGCTGGTTCACTCCCCAGATGCACCAATCTGAAGCCAGGATCCAGGAGCTTCTTCCAGGTCTCCCACATGGGTGCAGGGGCCCAAGGATTTGGGCCATCTTCTACTGCTTTCTCAGGCAATAGAGAGGTAATTGGAAGTGGAGCAGCTGGGTCTCAAACCGGTGCCCATATGGGATGCCAGCACTGCAGGCAGAGGTTTTACCCGCTACACCATAGTGCCAGCCCCTGTAGGTTAGTCTTATCTCTACTGTTTGCTTCATTGTGTAGCTTTTTGGTTTAATGTAATCCTGTTTGTCAATTTTTGCTTTTATTGCCAGTGTATTTGTCCAAATCAACATCCTAAAATAGTTCTCCTGTGTTTTCTTCTAGTGGTTTCATAGTTTTTGTCCTGTGTTTAAGTCTTTTATCAATGTTGAGTTGATTTTTTAAATATGGTGAGAGGAATCTAGTCTCATCCTTTTACATATGGATATCCAGTTTTTCCAGCACCATTTATTGAAGATACTGTTCTGTCTCCACTGTATATAGTTGGTGCATTCATCAAAAAATCAGTTTGCTGTGGCTTTATTTCTGGGTTCTCAATTCTATTCCATTGGTTTATATGTCTATTTTTATGCCAGTACCATACTGTTTTTGGTTACAACAGCTTTTTCGTATGTTTCAAAATTAGGTATTATGAGGCTTTGTTTCTTTTGTTCAAGATTCCTTTGACAATCTGGGATCCTGTGTGATTCCACATGAATTTTAGGATTTTTTATTTTCTATTTCTGTGAAGAATGTCCTTGATATTTTGACAGGGATAGCTGTACTGTAATTCTTTAACTGAGGTTTTTGTCTAAAAATTGTTTATTATGTCATTTTTTTTTTTTACAGGCAGAGTGGGTAGTGAGAGAGAGAGAGAGACAGAGAGAAAGGTCTTCCTTTTTGCCGTTGGTTCACCCTCCAATGGCCGCTGCGGCCGGCGCATCGCGCTGATCCGAAGCCAGGAGCCAGGTGCTTCTCCTGGTCTCCCATGCGGGTGCAGGGCCCAAGGACTTGGGCCATCCTCCACTGCACTCCCGGGCCATAGCAGAGAGCTGGCCTGAAAGAGGGGCAACTGGGATAGAATCCGGTGCCCCGACCGGGACTAGAACCCGGTGTGCCGGCGCCGCAAGGCGGAGGATTAGCCTGTTAAGCCACGGTGCCGGCCTATTATGTCATTTTAATCTCCTTAAAAATCAGGGAAAGAGAGGGGAGAGAGAGAGAAATAGAGATCTTCCATCTTCCTAAATGCTGGCTCACTCCCAAAATGCTCCAATAGCCAGGGCTGGGGCAAGCCAAAGCTGGGAGTCCAGAACTTCATTTGGGTCTCCCACATGGGTGACAGGTGCCCAAGAACTTGAGCCATCTGCTGCCTCACAGGATACAATCAGGAACTAGATTTCATATTTACAGTCTTCCTCACTGTGAAGGAATATGTTTTAATTGTTGTAAGACATTTAGAAGAGTTATTTGTTATGGAAGCTCTAGGGAGCTAATACACAGAGTAGATGGGACATTAATCAGCAAACTGATATCAGATGCAGGCATCTCAAGCAGCAATACAACCCACTGTGCACAATGCCTGATTCTTCACAGGAAAATCAGAGGACCTGGTAACCACCAATTAATTTTTTTGCTTTCACAGAAATTTTTCTATAGAAGTTCATTAGCATCATTCACAACAAAGTCATCCATTTAATCATCCATTACTAAAGATTTGACCAAAATGAAAAATCATCTAAACAATTTTTTTCCAGCAAGGTCAACAACCTTACACAAAGTTCTAGATATACTGTAGCTGATTTCTAGGGAAAGTTTGCTCTGTCTAGCTGAGAAGCTTTTCCAAAAGTCTTTGAAGAAAGAAATCTCAACAGAGGATACTGCTTATCACCAACTTATTAGAGGAAAATTAAGTATTGAGAGAAGAACAAGGTTAGAATTTCAAACCATTCCCTCTGAAATTTTTTTGACGATTTCCTAGCAATCACACAGACATGCTCAAAGCATCAATGAGCTATGGCGTACAAGAAGATAAATTATTTCTCCCAAAGTAGTGACAAAGAAATTCCTAATTAAGTTTAAAAGAACAGCAGAAAATAATTGTTGCGAAGCTCATTTCCTCTTTTAGTGACCATTCTGGCAAAGAGGGAGCCATAGTTTTATCCACTCTCCAGAAGACACAGTAAAAAACATATGCATTCTTTAGATAAGAATTTCCAATTAAAATAGGATAAAAATGCAACTGATTCTCTGAATTGCAGACCTTATTCAGTGCAATTGCATGGTTCTATAGACTTCACCAATTGCTAGAGAGGCAGTTTTACTTGGTGTTGAAAGTGCTCTGGATTATCAGACTATTTAAGTTTGAATCTTACCTCCAATACTTGATGTGTGATCTTGAACAATTCACTTCTCTGAATTTTGGCTTTCTTATCTGCAAAATGAGGATGAAAATAGGAATTATCTCATAGGGTTGTAATGAGGATTAAATGAGTTAATGTGTATAAAAATAGTGCTATTGTAGTTTGTGAAAAAAATATTCAACATGATTAATCATCCGGGAAATGCAAATCAAAATCGCAAGATATCACTTCACATTTGTCAGAATGGCTATTATCAAAAAAGAAAGATAATAAGTGTCAGTGAGGATGTGGAGAAAAGTGAACCCTAGTACACTGTTAGTGGGAATGTAAATTAGTACAGCCATATGGAAAACTGTATGGAAGCTCCTCAAAAAGTTAAAAATAGAATTAATATGATCCAGCAATCCCACTTCTGAGTGTATATATAAAAATGAATTAAAATCAGTATGTTGAAGAAGTATCTGCACTTCCAGGCTCACTGCAGCACTTTTCATAATAGGCAAGGTATAGAAATCACCTGAGTCCATCAACATGCGATTGCCAGCTAAGAAAGAGGCATGGAATTGATTTTTCGCTCGTAGCCCCCAGCAGGAACTAGATTTCATAATTACCATCTCCCTAGCTGTGAAGGAATAAGTTTTATTTATATAAGACATTTAGAATAGTTATTTGTTATGGGTAGCTCTAGGGAGCTAAAACACTGGTAAACACACAGACTAGGAAAACTAGCACAGCAGACCAGATGAGAGAAAGCTGAATCCCAGGTATTTTCAGAGGCAAGACCTCCAAGTAAGCTGATTGACATTGCAGACATTCATAGAAGTTCAGAAACTGGGAGCACATACCTCCTACTGAGATGACCCAAAAAATGACAGATGAAAGTCCTAGAAGCAGTTAGACTCCTAGATTCTCTCACTTAACAAGCTCAGGGGAAAACCTTCATTCCTCATTCTCAACCTAAAATCTGCAAAATTATTTCTTTGTGTATACACTGAACCAGGAGGACTTTGGAGTCAGCAATACCAGACACAGTTGAAAGCAACAGTATCATAATGGAGCAATAATTTAAGTGAAGGTGTATGTGATACTTAATTTCATGAGTCAACTTGATTAGAGCACAGGATGCCCCAATATCTGGTTGAACACTATCTCTAAGTGTGTCTGTGAGGGTGAAACATGAAGTAGTTTATCCTCATCAATGTGGATAGGCATTATTTAATCCATTCAGCGTCTTAATAAAAAAGGTAGAGGAAGGGAGGATTCACTCTCTGCCAGACTTCTTGAGCTAGATCATCAATCTTTTCCTGTCCTTGGGGAAACTCATTTTCAGGCTGTCAGCCTAGGTCTGGAATCTACACCATTGGCTCCTGCAGACCCTGTGCTCTCAGAGCTGCAAATAAAACACCAGCTTTCTGGAGTCTCCAGCTTGCAGACAGAGGATCCTCAGACTTCTCAGGCCTCATAATCACAATGAGAAAATACAGACATATACAGAAATGGACATATAGATATAGACATAGACATCCTCTTGGTTCTTTTTCTCTGCAGAATCCCAGTATGGTGCACATGCTTAAATGATTAGGATCTTCCATGTGCTTCTCCCATTGGGCTCCAAAGAAAGGAATTAGACGATTACTCTCTGGAAGCAAACAGCTGTACTCTTTCTCCACCACAGTACACCTGTCCAGCAGGTGAGAAACCCTGCCTATGTCCCCTAAAGTACTTTTTCAGAGTACTTTTCAATTTTACATATGAACAGAGAGCAAAGATCACCGCACAAGTTGTTGAACAGCTCTGGGATAAAGGACAGAGAGCAAATATAAACAAAAAACTAAAGAAGAACACAAAAAGAAGCCAATGCAGAATCATGTAGAAAGCATTTTAAAACCCTGCAATTTGCCTTTAGAGATAAAAGAAGCTGTATCCATGAAAGAATAATGTGATGCAATTAGGACAAGAAAGTAAAAAAGTTATGTTAGAAATGAAGGTATAAGAAATAATTTGATAGAACTGTCTAGCTGGAAAAGGCACTCTGAAAGTAGAATAAAAAGACGTAAACAAAGTAGAAGGACAGACTAACAGATAAGAACATCAAGAAAGTCCAACAATGGAATAATGAATTCTTGAAAAAGAAGAGACACAATGAGGGGTGGGAGTGGTAAAGGAACTTATTTAAAAATAATACTAGAGGGGGCCAGCTCTTTGGCATACCAGGTAAAGCTGCCTCCTGTGGTGCCAGCATCCCATATAGGTGCCGGTTCAAGGCCTGGTTGCCCCACCTCTGATCCAGCTCTCTGCTATGGCCTGGGAAAGCAGTAGAAGGTGACCCAAGTCCTTAGGCCCCTGCACCCGCATAGGAGACCTGGAGGAAGCTCCTGGCTCCTGGCTTCAGATCAGCGCAGCTCCAGTCATTGCGGCCACCTGGGAGTGAACTAGCAGATGAAAGCTCTCTCGCGCTCTCTGCCTCTCCTTCTCTCTGTAACTCTTTCAAATAAATAAATAAATCTTAAAAAACAATAATACTAGAAAAATTCCCACAACTTAAGAACACGTGTTTAAAGACTGAAAACAGTCAGCCAAGTGCCAGTTCAGTGAAAATGAGAAAAGACACATAATCAAGATACATGATTGTGACTAGAACTCTGGGAATAAACAAGAGATTCTAATTTTTTTTTTAATAAAGAGAGTAATCATTTATTCGAAAGGCATGGAGAAAGGGGGAGGAGGAAGGAAGGAGAACTGAGTAGGAAGCAAAGTAGTTGGGACTCCAACCAGGCACTCTGATATGGGATGCAGGGGACCCATGGGGGAGGTTTAACCTGCCCACCGTACCTAAAACTTTGAGTCAAAACAGCAACAGCGGTCACATATAAAGAAATTACTCACCAACAAAAGTAAAGGAATCCTAACGGCACAGTGTTTCTCAAAATACTGGGAGCTAAAATACTCCAGTATTCTGAGTGAAAATCATTTTCAACCTAGAATTCGACGCTTCACTAGAATGAAGAGGGCGACAGACCTGCACGCTCTAAGGGATGGGGCTGGGAACCAGCACCTGGCTGCACTGTTCCTGAAGGAACTGTGGGAGGACCTGTTCCCCAATCCGAGAAAAAGGAAGCTGCAGATTCCGCAGAGAACCCCTCTCGGGAGTGAGAAGACAGACCCTGCCAGGATGGCAACGAGGGAGACCCGGGGCCCTCTGTGGAGTCGCCTCTGAGACTCTGATGTGCAAAGAACAAGGTGAGGCGCGGGACATCTTATTAAAACGGATTTTGATTCAGGAAGTCTGGGTGGTACCTGGGATTCGGTGTTTTTCCACAAGCTCCTGCTGGTTCAGGGGCTACACTTTGGGAGCGGAGAACAACCAGTCTACACTGTACCCCGAAAGGGAGGGGGTGGAGAAGGAGAGAGAACTGCCTTTGGGAGACAACTGGGGATAGACTAGTGTCAGGCAATTGTAATACAGTAGGCGAAGAAGAGGAATGGAGGAGAGGGAAAGAATAATTTTTTCAAATTTATCCGAGAGGGAGAGACGGGGACAGAGAAAGAGAGTCCTGAAGAAAAAATAGGCGTACTCCGAGACCTGCCACTGGTAAAACCTGAGGAGGAAGGTGGACTATCGTGACCCACCCAAGCTCGGTGGTCCGCAGGGGATGTATCTGGAGCAGCAACCTGCACCGCTACGCAGACCGCCGGGACCCGCGATTCAGAGCCCTCGCGCCTCGCGGGCAGTGGGCGTGGCCTCGTCCTGGCCCGGCCTTCGGTGGGCGGAGTCTTTCCCCTACATTGGCGCGCCCACGGCAGTGCAAGGATTCGGATTGGTGGCTTTTGAACCCGGAAGCAGTCGGCGGTGCTCGGAAACAGCCGCGGAACGCAGGGTTTGGCTGGCGCTGCGGCTGCAGAATGGTCGGCGGCGGCGGTGGGAAGCGCAGGCCCGGCGGGGAGGGGCAACAGGTACTGCAAAGAAAGGCTGTGAGGGTTCCGAGGGGGCTCTTTGGGACACAGCCAGGGCACCAAGGGGCAGCTCGTTTCTTTCGTCCGGTGATCGCTGGGCGCCTGTTGTGTGTCGAGGCCCCTTCCCAGGGCCGCCGTTTCCCGCTCTCTTGGGGTTGGACCAGGCAAGTGGTACCTTTGCGTCTTCTGCCCGACTCCTCTTGGTGCCGTTCTTGGGCAGACTAAGCCAGCCAACGGTTCATTCATTCAGCCGGCCAAATTGATTGGAGCCCGAGCACCTGCGAGTCATTGCGGAGCGCCGCGGATTCCAGATGAATCCGGCTAGCCCTGTCCACGTAGAGCCCCCAGCGTGGAGAGGCGGGACAGAAGTGCACCCCCGCGCCCGTGTTCTGTAACGGTTTTGTTTGGGATTGTAACGGAGCTCCGTAGAAAATGTGGTGGAGACCGAAGGAGGACTTCACACATCCTAGCGGATGTTAAGGAAGACTTTAAGGCAACTCACCTTCGAAATGGTTCTTGAAGGCAGAGATGAGAAATGGGAGATCCGGTGACGTGAAAGTGTAGGCTGTTTGGAGAGCGTTCGGTGTTCTGGAGCCTGGAGGACAGGAAAGAAAGACGGGCTTGCTCACAAAGCCGCTAATGAGGGAGGGTACGCAGGATGTGCGTTCTCGGACTTCTGTGAGATTTCAGAAGTTCTGTAACGACTGAAGTTCAGAGGAGACGCGAAGGAAGTGTTATTGTGATAACTCAGGTTTTAGAAAAATTACTGCGGCTGTTTTATAAAGTTAGGCGTTGTCGGAGAGCTTCCTTAGCTGTTCCGTGGCCATGGCTAAGGGCCTTCTGCAGACTGGGCCATGCCAAGGAGGAATACCAGGGTAAAGGATACTTAGCCTTTGCCTCTGAAGGAAACAGCTGTCCTCGTTGTGAGGGTTTTGGAGGCGCTGAAAGAGTGTGCATTAAGGTAGAACTGAAAGATCTTTATCTTTCTTAAAAGAGGCAGTAAAGAAAGCCTTTGGCAGAGTCATAGGCTTAGAAATACAATACCAAAACAGAAGATAAGCCTGTGGAGATTGAGAGCTAGCAGTAATAGTCAGCATTGATATGTGATAGGGCTGTTATCTTAAAATAACTTATTCTTCATGCCAGCCTATGATATAGGTACTACGTAATCTGCTTGTGTAGATGAGCAATGGTACAGAGAGGTGAAGTTGCCCAGGTGAGAGCTGGAAATCAAGAGGTGTCAATCCAGGCAGCCTAACCCTTCTACCACACTGCCTTTCAGCAGCCAGAGAAGGATTGTCCAACATCCTAGGTTTGAACCAGGCTTTGAAAGTTTAATCTTAGATATTTATAAAGACAAAAGTTAACACAAAGTTACAAAAACAAAAGAGGACTTGATAGGTTCAGGCTATGCTGTATTTATAGCTGTATAATGGTGGTCTATCTAGCTCATAAGATAGTTGGCAGGGTTAAATTAATCCATAGAATTGCTTAGAACATGGCATAATGAGTGCAAGTATTATTTGTGTTTATGGTTATTCTCTTGCAGTTTTCATGGACACTCACTTTTAGATCCATGTTTCAACAACCTCTTCAATTTTTTACAACCTCAGAAAGATGCATTATGATTTTTGGCATAATAAACTTATTGGTCAACTTGTGGTCTTTTATTTATTTAATAATAAAACAAACACTAGTGAACTGCTTGATCAACCCAAGAACTGAAACACTGACAGTAGCTCTACATCTATGAATGTGTTCCTCCCCTATACTTCTTGTCTAACTTGTTCTTATCACCCTGTTCAGTTTAGCTACCTTCCTGAATCTTGTGTTTTCCCTGCCTTCTTTTTATAGCTTTTTCTCCTATAGGTGTTTACATAAACAAAAGTTTGTAGCTGTTTTTGAACTTCATAAAAAGACTAGCATGCTGCCTACAATCTTTGAGGTATCTTTCTTCATTAAATATATTAAAATTTGTTCTTATTGTGTAGTGTTTCTTTCATTAAATATAATATTCCCTTGTTTGAAAGCCTTTTATGTCCATTCTGCCAATTGGCGTTTTATTTGTTCTTCTGCTCTTAGGACAGTACCATCATGAACAGTCTTGTGTCATCTGATGCTTAAATACATGTTTGTAGACTTTGAATGGCACTGAAAATTAGTAAACTTGATGGAAGAATGTAATATCAAACATTTAGGTCAGAATGCTCAACTCTAGCACTATTGACATTTGAAGACTTATTGACAAGGCTTTGTTGAGAGGGCCTATCCTGTACATTGTAGAATGTTGAGCAGCATCCCTTACCTCCATACCACTAGATGACTGTAGTATGCATCTGCCTCCCCCAAATTATAACAACCAAAAAGATCCCCAGCTAAATGTCCCCTGAGGGTGGGGTAGGTGTGGGAATCACCTCCAGCTGACAAATATTGATCCAGATAAGAAGAATAAGAGAAAAAGAATAATACCTCTAGATTCCCAGAAGGAAAACAGATTGCTATTGTAAATTGTGGAAGACCATGGATTTAGACTGGGTACCTGCATTACACCCAACAGACCAAACTAATAGTTTAATCAGTAACAGCCTTGGCCATAGAAGGCCCAGCAATCAGTTAACTGATAAGGCTGTAAACTAATAGTTCAGCTGTTACCAATTGAGTGGTTGACTAGGCTGTAGCCAGTTCACTTGTTTTCTGTGTCTGCTTTGTTTCCCTGTGAATGCTATCTGACAGTGTTGGTTGTAGTTCTCAAAACCTCTGGTTCTGGGAGCTGCCTGATTTCTGAATTATTTTTACTGTAACGAAACAGCTACATTTAATTGGTCTAAGGAACTTAGCAAACTAAAGTTAAACTCCAGCAGAGCATTTTATCTTTACAGAAATTTACTAAATAACAGACATTATAAAACCTGGTATACTTACATTGCAGAGGTTTTAGAGGTGAGGTTTATAGCTGAACTGGCATTAAAAGGCCTTTTCTGAATTAATTGGGTTTTTGACCCAGAGGTTGTTTTTGTTCTGGTAATTTTGTTAGAGACTGTTGATGCATGATGGTCTCTAACCTTTTCTGTCTGTGTTTAGAGTATCAAAAGGGAGTTACCTGCTTTTAAAATGAAGGCTCAGTAATGAATGTAGTGAATACTGTAGTTGGACTGTTTTGCTGAAGAGCTGTTTAACTGTCAAATCACCTTATATCCAGTTATTAATGACAGTTTAATTATGGTGTGGTCAATGATGTTCTTTGTTCAAACCACAAAAGCACAATGATATCAACCAAAAGAGAACAAAATCTTTATTCCTGTTGTTGGTTTGCTTTTTAAAAACTTTTTGTTGCTTCTGATAATGGAAAAAATTTTAAAACTTGATGTTGTGGGGATCTGTTTTGATCACCATATAAACTGTTCTTTCTTCTTTGCCCAAAATAATCTGCTTTTACTGAGAAAAACCAGTTAGCTTTAAGAAGACACATGTATCTCAAAAGAATGAGCAATTTTGTTATGCACTGAAAATTATTGAAATCAATTTTGGAGACCTAAAGTTTTACATGCCCATTTCCAGAGTGAAAAAACAGTTGATGTAAAGAAGAGCAAATCCTGTGAAGCTGATGTCTCTAGTGACCTTCGGAAAGAAGTAGAAAACCATTATAAGCTTTCCCTTCCTGAAGATTTCTATCATTTCTGGAAGTTCTGTGAAGAGCTTGATCCTGAGAAGCCAGCTGGTGAGTTGCTCTAGGGTCATTCTCCTGCTTGAGAGTGACCCCGGGAACTTGATCTATCCACATTGAAGTATAAGGCAGATGAATAAACAAGAGGGCGATTTTTGGCAGTTTTATTGACGTGAACAGAGATACCTCTTGTTACCAAGTGGCTCAGTGAGGGACTTTCTGAAACCTTATTGAAAAGAGCAGAGAAGACTCCTGGAAAAGCAACCAGGAAGTGTTTTTCTCAGCAAGAAAGCTGTTGCAAAGAAATGATCTGAGGTTTTATACCCTTTGGAAGTTTGTACAAGTGCTTTAAGAAAAGTGTTCATCATGTCATGATGTCATCCTGCCTTATCTCCCATTCTTCCCATTTGGTCTGTCTCCAGGCCCAGGTGTATTTGTGGTTCAGCCAGTCCCTGTTAGCTCGCTATTCATGGCCTTGGGCTCCTTCGCTTACAATCACAGGTTTTTCTTTTATCCTGTTAATTTATAGTCTCCAGGCTTTTGTTCTGTTCTTTAAGTTTCCTTTTTAGTTTTTGCAAAGTGTATCTCTTAAGCACATACCCTTGTGTGCCTTAGTAACCAGCGGCTGTTCCCCTGACCTAGTAGCCCTCCAATCCTTTGCTGGCTGCCTAAATCTTACCTAACCTAGCTTGATTTCTCTTACCTGCATCACTTCCACAAATGCAAAACAGCATAGGAAACAGAACCAAGGATAAAAACAGTTCATGGAGAAGGAACTTTTTTTTTTTTTTGACAGGTAGAGTTAGAGAGAGAGACAAAGAGAAAGGTCTTCCTTCTGTTGGTTCACTCCCCTAATGGCCACTACGGCTGGTGCTGTGCCGATCTGAAGCCAGGAGCCGGGCGCTTCCTCCTGGTCTCCCATGCGGGTGCAGGGACCCAAGCACCTGGGCCATCCTCTGCTGCCCTCCTGGGCCACAGCAGAGAGCTGGACTGGAAGAGGAACAACCGGGACTAGAACCTGGGGTGCCAGCGCTGCAGGTGGAGGATTACCCAAGTGAGCCACTGCGCCGGTCCGGAAAAGGAACATTTGCAAAGATGTTTCTAAAAAGAGAAATAGTTAGAAAAATGTAGTATACCACTGTCACCTCTTATATTGGTAAAGGTAAATAAATGACTTCTTGACATACTTTGATAGGAGTATGATGGAAAACAAGCACTTTGATTCCTGGAGTTTTGTATGATTTATGGTCCTTGGAATTTGTTGTACAGACTAGGTAAACTATGTTCAAGGATGTTTATTGAAACAAGTGGGAAGTGGCCCATCAGTAACATATCTAGTCAATGGATATTCATGGTTTTGAAAAAAATGAGGCAGATTTTAGAAAATTATAAAGTATCATGCCTGAAATAGGTTAATTGGGAAAAGAAAATAGAGTATGCTGCTATTAATAGTAAGGGATACACATATCTTTTCATATTTTTCATGTACTTGCTGTTTCTGAAAGATACATGAGACACTGATAATGGGTTATGATGGAGTTTTCAGTATATACTTTTTGTACAGTTCAAATTTTAAAATGAGTAAGCATTTTCATATACTGTTGGTAAAAACATACATT
Source organism: Lepus europaeus (assembly GCF_033115175.1). NCBI lineage: Eukaryota > Metazoa > Chordata > Mammalia > Lagomorpha > Leporidae > Lepus > Lepus europaeus. The sequence continues at coordinate 40,124,513 of NC_084842.1, forward strand.
GCTACGTACTCTAAGAATTAATATACCAGAACACTAAAACTGTGCTGGTTTCTCTAAAAATGGTTATAGCTGTATACAAACATTTGTAAGCAAAGATTCACTGAAGCAATTTTATAATAAAATTAGAATAAATGCCTATTAATATGAGAAGAGATGGATATCTACCTCTTCTAATGGAATATCATGCTGTATTAAAATCATGTAAAAGAACATTGAATAACAGGAAAATATTCAGGAAATCTAAGTGGAGACAGGATGGAGGACGAAAAGCAGATGACTAAGCAGCATGAACTCATTTTTAAAATATTAATGTCTGGTCATAGGGAAAAGTGTGAAAAGTTATTAGTGTAATATGCCATACTGTTGACCCTTGTTATCTCTGGCTAGTGAGATAGGTGATTTTAGTTATCTTGTTGCTTTATAATTTAAAGTATGCTCCCGAAGCTACAGCCAACATGAGCTGTTATTTCCCTTCAGAGGAAACTAGCTGTTTCATTGTTGTACCTCTTGCCAGGTGTTGTCTTGCTTTCTCCACTCCTACTTTAAAAAAAAAAAAAAAATTTATTTGAAAGTCAGAGAGAGAGAGAGAGAGAGGTCTTTCATCCGATGGTTCACTCCCCAGATGGTCACAACAGCTGGAGCTGCGCCGATCTGAAGCCAGGAGCTTTTTCCCAGTCTCCCACGTGGGTGCAGGGGCCCAAGGACTTGGGCCATCTTCTGCTTTCCCAGGCCATAGCAGAGAGCTGGATTGGAAGTGGAGCAGCCAGGTCTCGAACTGGTGCCCATATGGGATGCTGGTGCTTCAGGCCAGGGCATTAACCCTCTGCACCACAGTGCTGGCCCCTCCACGCCTATGTTTTAAATATAACTGGGCGCTGCCTGTAGTGCTTACCTTCCGCTTAAACCAATAGCAGGGACCCATCTGATGTTAGAAATTGCACATTTATATACTTGGTGATTGTGTCTGATTGCCTTCCACTGATATATGAATGGAGAAAGAAGATGGAATCGTCTAGGGTTAGAGTTGGCCAAAGAGATTGTCCAAGAGTCAAGGGAGTCTGGAGTGAGAATTATCTGAGGTGGAGGGAAAGGGAAGGAAATTGCTTTTTCCCATCCTTAATCTACACTTTCCTGTTATCTTGTCTCTCCCTTAATCTGTGTGTTCTGTAGTAGCAGACTTAATCTGTGTTTGAGGCAATAGCAGTGTGGTAGTGAGAAAAGGTACAGGACATGGCTCTAACATACCTACCAGGATACCAAACTGCTTGCTTTGGTTAAAATAAGAAACAGGGATGTTTGAAATCCATTGGTAAATTTAATAGGAAATTCTAAATGTAAATGCCACATTTCCATTACTATGATTCCTTTTCCATTGAGTTTTTCTTTCATTGTTTATAACACCTGTATGCATAGCAAAAGATTTTTTACTTTTTTAAGACAATTGTTTAGAAGTGGTTTATTAGTGAAAAAGCATTGTTTCCTGTCTACCTCTAGAAAGTTATCCAGATAAACTTATTTTTTTCATAGATTCACTTTCCACGAGCCTTGGACTTCGATTAGTGGGTCCTTACGATATCCTTGCTGGAAAACACAAAGTGAAGAAAAAACCAACAGGCATCAATTTTAACCTTCACTGGAGGTTTTACTATGATCCTCCTGAGTTCCAGACCATTATTATTGGAGATAATAAAACTCAGTACCACATGGGGTATTTCAGGTAAAGGATCTTTTCTTCTCTGGAAAACAGCCACTGTCCTGATCATAGGAGCGCATTCACTAGCATCACCCAACGTGAAGGGCTTATTTTCCCCTTATTGGAGGATATACAAGCTCCCAGTTGTTCTGTTATCATTTTTACCTGCTCTAGGATGGGTTAACTCTAGGGTTAACCTCACTAGTTTCTCCTTTGTGGGTATAATCTCTGCACCTCTCCTCCCCAACTTTGGGTTCAGAAGATCTCTTTTAGGTCAAGTAAGATTATTTAGAGCACTAGTTGTTTTTGTTTGTTTATTAAGATTTATTTGAGAAGCAGAATTACAGAGGGGCAGAGAGAGACTAATCTTCCATTCGCTGGTGCACTTCCCAAACGGCCACAACAGCCAGGGCTGGGCCAGACCTAAGCCAGGATCCTCACGCTTAATGAGTCTCCCACATGAATGAAGGGGCCAAAACACTTGGGCCATCTTCTGCTGCTTCCCCAGGTGCATTAGCAGGGAGCTGGCTTCAGTAGAGCAGCCAGTACTCAAACCAGTGTCTGTATGGGATGCTGGCACTGTGATGTAGGGGGTAAAGCCCCTGCTTGGAGAGTCAGCTTTACCCACTACATCCAAATGCTGGCTCCATAGAGCAGCAGTTGTTACTTAAATGCCGGAGTAGCTACTGATGGTTAAGAGTGGGTTCTAGAATCAGACTGACTGACCCTACTGCTTATTATGATTTTGTGCCAGTTTTAGTGACTGTGACTTTCTTTGACTCAGTTTCCTCTCCTGTAACAATAGTGGTAATTATACATACCTGATAGGAATATTATGAGGATTAAAAGAATATATACAGATGCTTACGCTGTTAGGAAATGGAAGTAGGTTGAGTGGGAAAATACCTTGTCCATGTGTAGCAGTAGAGATGCTATGCCTTAAAGTGGAGATTAAATGTAAAATAATAGAAGAAAACACAAAATATGCCCAGGGTGATGTATTGTGGTAAAGCACAATGCTTATGGAGCCATAAATTGGGTTATATGGGTTCTGCTTCTGGCTTTGACATTGGCTTAACTATTCTAGTAAGTTAATGTCAAAGTAACTGAACCTCCGTGTATAGGGTTTCTTGATTTTAAAAGAATTTGGTTATATGCATGAGTAGTATCCTTTCACCTGTAATTTTTATGTATTTGAGAGGCAAATGGAGGAGAATAAGGTATTATCTGCTGGTTCATTCCCCAACTGCCTGTAAAACACTAAAGGTAGGGGCAGGCCTGGTCTAAGTAAGGAACACAACCGAGGTCTGAGTGGGAGGAACCTAGTTACCACTGTCTCCTAGGGTCTGCATTGGTAGAAAGCTGGAATCGGGAACCAGAGCTGGGAATCAAACCCAGACACTTTGTTATTGGACCCAGTCATCTTAATTGCTAGTTTAAACACTCACTGCCCCCCTCTAATGGTCTGTCCTGTTTATTTTTTCCACCTTTCTCTCTCTCTCTTTTTTTTTTTTTTCTTCTTTCTTGTCAGACTCTAGGACAGAGGAGATGATATATAATTTTCTCTCTTTGGAGAAACCTTATTCCCCCTTTCACTACATTTGGAAATAGAAGTAAATATAAAGGGGCTGGTGCTGTGGCACAGAGGGTTAAAACCCCAGCTGCTCCACTTCCGACCCAGCTCCCTGCCGATGTGCCTGGGAAAGTAGCGTAAGATGGCCCAAGCTGTTGAGACCCTGCACCCATGTGGGAGACCCAGAAGAAGCTCCTGGCTTTGGATCAGCTCACCTCTGGCCATTGTGGCCATTTGGGGAGTGAACCAGAGGATGGAAGACCTACCTCCCTTTGTAACTCTTTCAAATTAATAAAGTAAATCTTTCAAGATTCTCTTGAAATTTTTTTAAAGAATTTTTGGTTATATAAAGAATTTTAGGTTCTTTTGTAAAAATAAGAATTGCCATTGATAGTCTTAAGAAACTTGGAGGTTTAAACCTGGCAAATTTGTTTCAATTGAAAAAAACTTACAGGTATAAAGTCATTGTCTATGACCTAAAATTTTAGCTTGCCTGATAATTGAAAATCTATATTTTGCTTAAACAGGGATTCCCCTGATGAACTTCCTGTATATGTTGGTATAAATGAAGCAAAGAAAAATTGTGTAATTGTTCAACATGGGGATAATGTGTTTGCTGCAGTCAAGTGAGTACATATTTTATTTCAGTTCCTTTATTTATAGTTGAATGTTTAGTTTTTATACTGTTACAAAAAGGAAGTACAGTTTTGAGATCATTCCACTATATTTGCATATAATTTTATCCAGTTTTATTTTGCTACTTTTCCCCCTAAAATATTTAACAAAAATATTATGTAACCATTATACAACCATTTTATTTCCAGAAAATACTGCTTATTCTGGACCTCAGATATCCCATGGCAAATTCAAAAGCTTTTTTAGACATTTGACTTTAAACACTGTCCTAGAGAATTCAGTATAAGAAGTTCCAATTGGTACAGTAAGGTAGATGCTTATAAAAGCCTTGGAAAGGCTGATGGAGCAGGCTGAATCTCCAGGAATGAGTGTCATGTTGCAAAACTGGCTCCCTGATGGTGCTTACACTGCCACCATCAGGAAGCTGGGAAAGCAGAACTGTTGTGCAGAGGGTAGCTCCAGGACCGCACTGTCTTTGATACAGGCAGTAAAATAGGTGCCCTGCCTGCTGCCTGTCAACCTCCATGTAGCTGAGGATGAGTTAATGAACTCTCAGCTACAGGTGCTACAGAACAGCCCGATGCCTCTTCAGCTGGGCTCATTGATGAAAACAGCATAAGCACAGCCTCCCCTTGATATCTCCCCTACCTTTCAGATTTCAAAAAATTGCATCTGCTTGGGAGAAACTGGGTCTCAGGTGGAGCCTACACTGAAGAGTAGTATGGGAAATGCAGCAAGCTTTCATGTGGAAAGGCTTGGACTGGAGCTGAGTGAGCCAGTCCTAATCATATCAGCATGACTTACCATAACAGACATGACTAGAAGCCATGTGTCATCAGCTATGCAGTTTGGTTTCTTCTTTTCTTTTTTCAATGCAATGTCATTTTTACATAATTAAATCACTTTTTAATATGACTTCATCTAATACTGCCCCCCCCTTTAATTAGTTTATTTGAGAGAGCAAGCTCCCATCTGCCAATTTACTGAATGGCCAGGGCTGGGTCAGGCTGAAGCTGGGAACTCAGTCCAGGTCTCCCATGTGGGTGGCAGAGACCCAATTACTTGAGCCATCCTTTGCAGTCTCCTACAGTGCCTGTTAGCAGGAACCTGGAATCGGTAGTGGAGCTGGGACTTGAACCCATAGGCACTCCACTGTGGGATATGGGCATCTCCTGCAGTGTCTTATCCACCAGGATATACCTACATCTACTCTCCTGCTAAAGCAATTTTATTCCTTATGATTTTTTTTTTTTTTTTTTTTTTTGACGGGCAGAGTGGACAGTGAGAGAGACAGAGAGAAAGGTCTTCCTTTTCCATTGGTTCACCCCCCAATGGCTGCTGTGGCCAGCATGCTGCGGCCAGTGCATCACGCTGATCCGAAGGCAGGAGCCAGGTGCTTCCTCCCGGTCTCCCATGGGGTGCAGGACCCAAGCACTTGGGCCATCCTCCACTGCACTCCCGGGCCACAGCAGAGAGCTGGCCTGGAAGAGAGGCAACCGGGACAGAATCCGGCGCCCCGATCGGGACTAGAACCTGGTGTGCCGGCACCGCTAGGTGGAGGATTAGCCTGTTGAGCCACGGCGCCGACCCTTATGATTTAATAGTGCAAATTTTCAGTGAAGAGAATTCAAACTAAATTAACCTAGTGTAATCAGTTGACTGTTACATACACGGTGGTGTATCTACGTGGTGGTGTATCTAAAGGACAACTACATTGTAGGTGTTAAAAGAAGACTTGTTACTCTTAGTTTTTTTAATAAAATGTTGCTTGGTAGTTGTAATTTATATAGCTTTTTTAAACCTTTCACACTTATTTAATTTAAATTGGCACCATCTTTACTAGCAACTCTGGTTATTTACTTGCTTATTTGTTTCCTTACTGGTTATTTTCTTGCATCTCTGAGGGGAGATGCTTCCTCTTGTGCAGGGTACCTGCCCCATAGTAGTTACTCCATAAATCATAATTCATTTTACAAATACCTGGGCATGTAAAACATGCAACTTTTTAATTCTTACTGTCATTTGTCTTAACAGAAATCTCTTTAGAAAGATAACATAATAGTGGTTATCTAAAATAATCTAACCTTTCTGGTATTTTTTAGCTTATTGGAGAACACAGAAAAGGAAAATGAAAAAAAAAAATCATGGGTGCTATTATTTATAATTTAGGTGAAGACCAGCAAGTGAGTATTTGAGGAACTACTGCCAATAATTTATCTCAAACACGGGGGTAAAAGGTTATTTTGAAATATAACTATTTTAATACTTATCACTGTTCTAATTTGGGGCAAAGGAACTTCCTGTACTTAAATCAGCTGATCAGAACACTTAGGTTGATAAATCAGAAATAAATAAAATTAAGATCTTCCAAGCAGTTTGTTAGACAAATTATTTTTATACACAGAAGAAAATTCTGTCAAATTTAATAGTAGCTAAAGAAATGCAAATTAAATCAGCAAAGATCAGTGAAGGCTAGAACTGTACTCACCAATAATAGCTAGACTGTAAGAAACTGTAGTGATGTGTTAATTTGGAACATCTTTGTAGAAAACAGTTTGAAAAATGTTTAAGCAACCATTTCCCAAGATTTCTTGACAGATAATTAACTTGCCTGGTAATCTACTAAGTACACATTTTATATCCTTGAGTCAGCAATCCTGCTTCTCTCTGTTGATTAAAACGATTTTTGGGGGGCTGGCATTGTAGCATAGCAGGTAAAACCACCACCTGCTATGCCACCATCCCTTGTGGGTGCCAGTTGGAGTCCCAGCTGCCCCACTTCCAATCCAGCTTCCTGCTAATGGCATGAGAAAAGCAGAGGAGGATGGACCAAGTGCTTGGGCCCCTGCACCCATGTCTGAGACTCAGAAGAAGCTGCTGGCTTTGACTTGCCCTTGCTTCAACCGTTATAGCCATTTGGGAAGTGAACCAGCAGATGGAAGATCTCTCTGTAGCTCTGCCTTTCAAAAAAATAAAATCTTAAAAAACAAAAGAATTTTGGACAAGTATACAAGAGTTCATTACAGATCGTCTATAAGAAAGAAAAATTAAAAACAGCATATATCTCCAGCAGTAGGGAAAAGTAGGTAAATATAAAATGCCCAAATGCTATAATGCCATAATAATAATTTATTTACTTTTTTGTGAAGAGGGCAGATAACAGAGTTGTATAGAATGATCCTGTTTCTTACTCTGATGCATATGGGAAAAAAAAATCTTAAGTATATTTAGGTTTAGAATATTTACCTTTAGACAACAAAATTAAGAGTGATTCTTTTTTTTTCCTTCTGTCCTTTTTTTTTTCCCCTCCGAAATAATCAAAGTAATTCAAACTGTTCCAGGGAATCCTAAGTCAAAAATACTTGTGATAATAAAATGTGACACAAATATGGGTAAGACTGTTGTCACTGTGGCAAGAATCAAGGTGGTGGCACAAACTAGCAGCAGTTGGCCTCGAGGCAAAAAGCACTGATATGATGGTTTGAGTTGAACATTTTCCCACTGTCGCTGAGAAAGAGTGACCGACACACTCTAGTAATCTGGGCATGGGTGATTGTAGAGCAGAGCACATATTTTCTCAAATGAGCCAAAAACGACACCTGACTGATTGCATTTGTTGCCAGTGATACAATGAAAGGATTCAGACAAAAATTAGGCTGGGGAAATTTTAAGCTTGACAACTTTTTATTACATAGAGACTTTTCTAAGGAGATTTATGGTAGTATTAACAGATGTGATATTTTTTGTATTCTTCTGTAATGAAATTAATTTGATATGATGAAATGTCAACATTCAGAAAATCTGTAACTTAGTAAGCCTGTATTTTCCAAATAACCATTGCAAAACTGCTATGAAGCATGCATATGCAAAAGATTCAGAGTTCAGGGCAGTGGATTTAATAAGACAAAATGTCCATGTTTACAGCTTCAGTTCGCACACTGGACCTTATCTTTAAGCATCACAAAGTAGAGTATTGGAGAATAGGTTAGAAGCTGGGGAAAAAAGCTTGATAAACTGATAGATAGTGCTGCCATCTTACACTGTTACCATTATTATGACTAACTGCCTTAAATAGTGTTGGAAGTCAGGCTGTTTTATCTGGGTCTTGATGGGTGCATAAGAACTTACTAGAAAGAATGGGAAGAAGGGCATTTTAGCAGAGGGAGTGATATATGCATCAAAATAAGGAAATAAGTGGCACAGAATATTTGTATGCCCTATATGCCATGCCAGAGAGGTGGGAGAATACTGAGGACTGATTGACACAGGTCAGATATGACCAAGTTCACTTTTTATGGTTAGTGTAGACATATTCTACTGATACACTATTGATTGTGACTAAAGGTAGGATTTAGTGTGAGTTTCAAAAATGGAGCTAATAGCACCCACTATAAATGTTCTAAGCCTGTCTTTACAATGCCCAGCTCTGGTTCATTGGAGTAAATACTATACACCCTCAAATGCTGATAGTAAATAAAAGTGAATTTCTTCCTGGAGTCTGGTAGTAGTTACAGATAAAGGGATTGGTTTGTGTGTCCAACTGAGTGTCACTTTTTTTTTTTTTTTGACAGGCAGAGTGGACAGTGAGAGAGAGAAAGGTCTTCCTTTTACTGTTGGTTCACCCTCCAATGGCCGCTGTGGCCAGCGCACCGTGCTGATCCGAAGCTGGGAGCCAGGTGCTTCTCCTGGTCTCCCATGCGGGTGCAGGGCCCCAAGGACCTGGGCCATCCTCCACTGCATTTCCGGGCCACAGCAGAGAGCTGGACTGGAAGAGGGGCAACCGGGACAGAATCCGGTGCCCCGACTGGGACTAGAACTCGGTGTGCCGGCAATGCAAGGTTGAGGATTAGCCTATTGAGGCACGGCACCAGCCTGAGTGTCACCTCTAAGCTCTTCATTTGACTGTTGACCCTTTATACTATTGTCAAAAACTTAACCTGTTTATAATAAAATAGAAAATTTTTATAACATGTACAACTCATACTTTTGAAACTACCTCAGATTGTGCTGTTGTATGGGCTTATAAATTAACTTTTCCTTTTCTTAAATTTATTTAGAAAATTTTTCTAATTTTTCTAAACATAGATTTGGAGTTAGCATTTTAAAAAAATTGGCTAACCTTAAATTATAGCAGTTTCCTCTGGCTCTTTAAAAATAAAAAAATCACTTTTGGTATGTACATACAGCTTTTTACTCCTACACCAAACTTCTCCAAGACAGGATGGCAGATCTTAATGTCAAGCAAGCATTGCAACTTAAAATGACTTAATCTCAGCTTTTTAAATACCTCCTAGGTCTTTTGCTGTAGACATTAGAGAGTTAATACTAACTTACCATATTTGTTATTTCTATGACTGGCAGCTCTTAATATTCCTTTGCCCTTTTTTGGAGAGATCTATTCCAGATTCTGAGAGAACCATTGGCAATTATTCTGCAGACTTTTTCTTGCATGGAATTTGACATTTAATGTAGCTGTCTTAATTTTCCAAAGTCCATGTCCTTAATATAGTGGCTGGCAATATAATAAGGACTTTTACTTCTTTTTCAGATTATTTTTGATGAAAAAGCTTAAAGAAGTAACAGATAAAAAGAAGACTAGTCTCTTGAAAAACATAGATGACAAACTCACAGAAGCAGCCAGGGAGCTGGGATATTCACTGGAACAGAGAACCGTGAAGATGAAACAGAGAGATAAGAAAGTATGATTTAAATCTGTCGGTCTCTGTTTTGCTGTTTAGCTCATTTTCTGTTCTTGAAAAATTCAATTCCACTAGTATATGTGAGTGAATGACTTTGTCCCTATGTATGAGATTAAAAATACTCATGTTCTGTCCTAGTGTAACAAAGCACTATATAGCACACCAGAAATCAGTGTTTTTATACTGACACTACCTTTCAGTACTTTGCATGCAAAGTCTGCATGTTCTGAGTTCCCTCATTTAATCCTTACAATAAATCTGCAAAGTAGGAATTAACCATCTTACTCAAAGTAAGTTGAAGTTTGTTTAAGCTATGTGCCTTGTCCAAAATTATAAGTGAGAGATCTGAGACTTAATTTTACATCTTTATTTTTAGCATTCATTCTACCCTGTCTTACTAATTAGTTTTATCCCGCTTTACCTTGTCTATAGCTAGATTATTTTTCATTTTTGAAAATGTATACTAGTTAAATGATGCTAAATGACAGTACCTCATTCATTCTGCCTGCTTCCAGTGTGAGGCTTTAGGCTAACACTCAATCCTGTAACAAGATTTTCCAAACTTCATAGTCCTAATATTCATGATAAACATAAGATTCTGTTGATCTGCTAATAACTGATACCTCTTTATAGACAGTTAGTACAGTTAATTCTTTGTGGAAAATGTGAAAGTACATCCTTATCACGATGGCTATTGTATATCATTCACTCTGAATAAAGAAGTCAACAGCTACACCACTGTCTTTGTTTCCTCACCACTGTTCTATGACTTGCTTTTTACACTTATGAATATCTTAGATTATTACTTCATATTTCCAAATTTAAGATTGGATTTTTAATTAATTTTAAAAGAAAACATAGTGTTAAAAACTTTCACCCTGAGATCCAAAATTACTGAAACAGAATGTCATGGAATTTTATGTTTTGGCAGGAATCTTGAGGATCCTTTTTTTTTTTTTTTTTTTTTAAAGATTTATTTGAAAGTCAGAATTACACAGAGAGAAGGAGAGGCAGAGAGAGAGACAGAGGTCTTCCATCTGCTGGTTCACTCCCCAGCTGGCTGCAACGGCCAGAACTGCACCAATCCGAAGCCAGGAGCCAGGAGCTTCCTCCAGGTCTTCCTACGTGGTGCAGGGGCCCAAGGACTTGGGCCATTTTCCACTGCTTTCCCAGGCTATAGCAGAGAGCTGGATTGGCAGTGGAATAGCTGGGACTTGAATTGGCACCCATAAGGGATGTTGGCACTGCAAGCAGTGGCTTTACCCACTATGCCACAGCACTGCCCCTTTTTTGTTTTTAAGGTGTGTTGGTTGGTTATTTACCATGGTTAAATTTTTTCTTTTTTTTCTTAGGTTGTGACAAAGACGTTTCATGGAGCAGGCTTGGTAGTTCCAGTAGATAAAAATGATGTTGGCTACAGAGAGCTCCCTGAAACAGATGGTAATACATTTCATACATAAACATGTGCCTATGTGTTGATATACTTCCAATAAGGAAAACCTCCTCCGTATATAACTGCATGTATGTCTTTTGTGAGACAGTCACTAGACCTTAGTTATAAAGAGCAAGCTGATTTTAATCGTGCCTGAATTAGAACTGGGTTTGTAGCTGTTACAACCTTGAACAAAGTATAACCTCACTAAACTTTTTTTATCTGTAAAATGGAGTTAATGATACTCACCATATTAGGGGTACTTGGAGGTATAAACGTAAGATGCTTAGCACAGTGCTTATGCAAAATATGGTAGTCAGTGTTAGAATTTGAAATATTTTAATCTGTTGCCTAGTTTTACTTAACTATTTATTTGACATTAGTCATCTTGCAAAATAGTAATTATTAAAGTAGGGTACATTTGTTTTATTTCTTTGTGAACATTTTTTATTTGCAAGCAAAACTAGCTTTCAGAAGCCCAAGATCCTGAACTACTTCATCTATTTAAAAATGAAAACTTGAGAAATTAACTATAAGATATAATTATTGCACTGTTGAAGAGAATTTAAAAATCAATTCTCAACTCCCTTTTCCCCTCTTCTTAATTTCCCTATTATGAACATCCCTGTTGATATTACTTTATTTGTCATCTGGTTCTGGGGGTTAGGGAGGACATGGGGATAAAACTTAAAGGGAAGTCAATTATTACTTCCTCAAATAAAAATCAAGTATAGGAATATTCAAAATACAAAATATTTGGTATCCTATTTTTCAAAACAGAACCAACTCTCTTGGAAGTTATCAATTTTTGGAGGTGGTTCCTGGAAACTGCATTTTCAGGCAGTTCCCTAAAGAAGCTGTCCTCAAGCTGTTATTGTAGAGAGTCTGCAGTCAGTAGATTGAGATGTTTCATGTGACGGCTGTTCACATGTAGCTTTGTGCTGTATCCCTGTCACTTTAGATGAATTCCATGGGGGAGATGACTGAGGCAGTCACCCAGTACTGTAGCCACTAGCCACATGTGGCTACTGAACACTTAAATGCAGCTGATGTGACTGAGAAAAGATTTATAATTTTGTCTGCTTTATCTGTTGAAACAAGATTAAATGTTTTTATGTTGAATATATATCAAAATGATACTACATTGGAAATAATGGGTTAGATAGATATCTTAAATTTTTACTCTTTTTTGATATGGGTTCTGAAAAAATTTAAACTGCCAATGTAGCCCATGTTGTATTTTATTCCTCTGGGAGAAGCTGATCTGCACCTATGTCTCCTCCTGAAGCCAGAGGAGTTGGTCTCTGACGGGGAAGGAATGCAGATTCTGCCTACTGTTGAGGTTTTTCTTGTGCTCTATGTGATCATCTGTTCTCTCTCTGTTCATTAATCCATACAAAGCTTTAGGAAGCATTGTTGCCATCTTGTTTGGGAAAGGTAGAGAACGTGTGTCATACAGTTAGCAGTGTCTGACACGTAAGGGTAGTGGGTGTTCAGTTGTAAGCTCTGGACTAAAGCTCGTTACCCTGCTCTACTTGTGGTTCTGGGGGTTTGTGTCCAAGCCTAACATTAGACAATTGATCCTTCTGCATTTTAATGACATTTGAACAAGACCTAGTGGCAAGACAAAATTAAGGACCAAATATATTTTTGTTCTTGCTAGGTATTGTAATGGATTGACAGTTTAATATGTGCCCATGATCATCAAATCACAATGAAATTTGCTCCCAACCAGTATCTCCTTTGAAACTCCTAATGATAATGTTTTAACCTGACAAGTAAGATATTGAGCAATTCTTAAATGCTATGTATGATTTATAATATCAAGTAATATGTATATAATTAATATTATTTAATCTTCACCCAACTTATTAAAGTAGATCTTTTCTCATTTCTACAAGGGAAACAGATCCAGAGTGGTAACACTAGTAAATGAGGGAGCTAGATCTCAAATTTGGTCTGACCTAAGCAAGGAATATTGCTTAGCTAATTGACTGATTTTTACTTTGCCACATCACTATGGCTTAGCTCAAGTATTCCAGTTGGTGTTGGTAACTAGCTTAGTAAGAGTTCCTTACTCTGTTCTAGTACATATGTGATTTGCTAGGGACAAAAATGGAAAATATGATATGGAAAGTGATAAACTTTAAATTATTTGCTAACACAAGATAAATTGGACTTCCCTTCCAATACCAACTCTGATTTGTTATGGCTGTCTGGAGTACTGTGGGGAGAGCACTTACAGGTCTCTCAATCAGTGAAATCTTATGGGTGCTGTTAAGAACCATATAATTTCCTAGGCTTAAGAAAGGAGATTTTTGGAGGACACCTCATCTGTTGGCTTGAAATGATTAGTGCTGATTTTTTTTTTTTCTGAAGGAAGGCCATGAAGCTTAGATAAAATCATTTGATTTTGTAAAAGTTTAAAATCAATAAGGATGTCATTATTTGTTAGGGATAGGCAGGAATTAGGTAATAAAGGTTGCCATTTGTCCAGTGTGATGCTTACCTATCAAAGATGGGAAAGGAAATAAAACACATTTTGTGACCTCATGGAACAGCATGCATTCTGTAATGGTGGTTGTGACTGAATCAGATACTCATAGACTGAACTTAAACGCCCTAGTAGATCTTTACTACCTCTGATAATCTTTTTTTGAAAGACTCATTTGTTTATTTATTTGAAAGGCAGTAACAGAGGAAGAGGTAGAGCTCTTTCATCTGCTAGTTCACTCCCCCAAGTGCCTTTGTAACAGCTGAGATGGGGACAGGCTGAAGCCCCTCAGGAATCCATCCCCATCTCCCATGTGGGTGGCAGGAACTCATCATTGGATGCCTTCCCAGGCTCATTAGCAGGAAACTGGACCAGAAGTGAAATAGCTGGGACTCAGACCAGCACTGGAATATGGGGTGTCCTCAGTGCTGGCTTAACCTGCTGTGCCACAACTCCCCAGGCTTGATAATCTTATTATACTGTGTATTTTTAGTATCATAAGGATATTGTGACTTTTAGATATAATTTTAAATTGTGTGGTTTTTTTTTTTTTTTTAAATTATTTGAAAGGCAGAGTTGTGGAGACAAAGAGAAAAATCTTCCATCTGCTGGTTCACTCCACAGATGGCACCAATGATCAGGGTTGGGCCAGGCCAAAGCCAAGAGCCTGAAACTCCATCAGATCTCCCACATGGATGACAGGGGCCCAAGTACCTGGGCCAATTTCCCAGGCACATTAGCAGGGAGCTGGATCAGAAGTGGAGTAGCTAGGATTCAAACCGGTGCTGATATGGGATGTTGGGCATTTCAAGCACCATCTTAACCTGCTGTGCCATAGCACCAGCCCCAAAATTACTTAGTCTTAAGTGTCATTGTTAATGTTTTAACCAGTCCTCCTCTGGCTAAAAATGTATATTGGTGGCTTGAGTAATATCCATTCTTTCATTATTAGATTATGTTCAGCAAAGTGGTTTGTCAAAAAGAGGGCATGATTAGCCAAGGGAGGTCTAACTCATCATTTTTCATTACCCTCAAACTCATTTGCATCCTGAAATCTGATGCACAGTGGCATCCGAAAAATGTTGAAAAGTCAAAATAGAAATTTGAAGCTACTGATTTTTTTATTCTTTAGATAAATATTAAAAGTTTTCTGTTCTTAACCTCAAATTATTTTGCCATGGCAACACTTGTCTCTAGTCCATTTTTGTTTAATTCACATCACTAGTAATTTTTTGTCCCTTCTTACCTTATTTTTTTTTAAGGTTTTATTAGAGGGAAAGACAGAGAAAGGCCTTCCTTCTTGCTGGCTCATTCCCCAAATGGCCGCAATGGCTGTACTACACACCAATCCGAAGCCAGGAGCCAGGAGCTTCCTCCGGGTTTCCCACGCAGGGACAAGGACCCAAGCATTTGGGCCATCCTCCCCTCCCCTCCCAGGCCATAGCAGAGAGCTGGATCAGAAGATCTAGCAGTCAGAGCTAGAACAGGTGCCGCAGGCAGAAGCTCAACACCCTATGCCACAGCACTGCCCCCCCCATCCTACCTTATTTTTAAAAAGTAAATTTTACTTTTAATCTGGATTTTATTTCATTTTTTAAAAAAGATGTGTTTTATATGAGAGTTAGAAGGGAGAGACAGAGATCATCCATCCATTGATTCACTGCCCAGATGGCTGCAACAGCCATGGGCCAAGAGCTTTACCTGAGTCTCCCACGTGGTTGGGAGGGGCTACCTTTTTGCTGTTTTTCCCATGCCAATAGGAAGGAGTTAAAGGGGTAGAAGCTGAGCAGCCAGGACTCCAATGGTCGCCCATATGGGATACCAGCAGGAGCATAACCCGCTATGTCACAATGCTGGCCCCAGATTGTCTTTTTTTATAATCCAACTCCTAATTTGGTGCATAGGCTAATCTATGGACTGGAAGATTTTCTATATAGGACCGGATGGTAAATGTTCTAATTTTTCTGAGTTGCTTAGTCTTTGTATATTGGTGTTTTATTTTCCAGCCACTTAAAAATACCAAAATATTCTTAGCTTGAGGGCAGTTAAAAATAGGTTGGCCCCAAGTCCTTGGGCCCTGCACCCACATGGGAGACCAGGAGGAAACACGTGGCTCCTGGTTTCAGATTGGCACAGCGCTGGCCATGGCAGCCATTTGGGGGGTGAACCAACGGAAGGAAGACTTTTCTCTCTCTTTCTCTCTCGCTCTCGCTGTCTAACTCTGCCTGTCAAAAAAAAAAAAAAAAAATAGGTGGGCCCCCTTTGGCCAAAGTTTACTCATTTCTGCACTAGCTAGCCTACTGAAAATCTTTGAAAGCTTATACAAAACCATGATTGCAACTAAATCCATTGTGGAATAGTCACACTTATCTATTACCAAGAAATCTTTTCAGCCATTTTTGTGCTTAAATTTTAAGTAGAAAAATTATGTTGCCATTCTACATTATAATTCTGTAGATTCCTACCCCAAGAAGCATCAGTTGTATTCCTTCAAAGTCATATGAGAGAACTCTTCCCCCCTCCAGTCTTCCTGTGGTTCCAAGTTTGTTTATAAGTTTTTGATGGTATAATCATCTTTGTATGTCATGGGTTTCTTTCAGCTGACCTCAAGAGAATTTGCAAGGCAATTGTTGAGGCTGAAAGTGATGAACAGAGATTAAAAGCTTTTGCGCCCATTCAGGAAATGATGACCTTTGTGCAGTTTGCCAATGATGAATGTGATTATGGCATGGGGCTTGAGCTGGGACTGGATCTTTTTTGCTATGGTTCACATGTAAGTAAAAAACATTTCCAGCTTTCACCCACCACCAAACCTCCCTTCTTCTCCTACATATACATTTATACTCAAGTTCCAGCATGGGTAGACAATGAATTTAACTTGTATTTCAAAATGAACTTTTTCTTTTATTTAAAAAAATTTATTTGAAAGGCACAGTTACAGAGTGAGGGATGGAGAGAGACAAAGATCTTCCATCTGCTTGTTCATTTGCAGTGGCTGGTGCTGGGCCAGGCTGAAGCCAGGGGTGAGGAGCTTTATCCAAGTCTCCCACAAGAATGGCCAGGGCCCAAACACTTGAGCCATCTTCTGCTTTTCCCAGGCCGTTAGCAGGGAGCTGGATTAGAAATGAAGCAGCTGGGAAATGAACGGGCACTGATACGGCATTTAAGTGCCACAGGCAGTGGCTTTACCTACCACATTACAACTAAGGCCCAAAAATGAACTTTTTGAAGTGATTTTTAAGCAGCTATTCTAAAAATATCCACTTGAACTTCATCTTGTACTTGGGCAATTGTGAGTAACCAAGATAATTTGCCTTTGAGTTGACATTACACTGAATTTATTTGACATATTATAGAGCTCTCTGCTTAAGTTTGGTCTGGATATATGGTTGTGGGTATGCACACATCCCTTTCCTTAGGCTCTGTTTCTTCTCCATGTGGAAGAGGGTATTTCTTATGGTGCTTAAACTCTTCAGATGAAGAATATTATTTTAAACAACCATCCTTTAAATTTAAATATAGGAGTGGTTTATCATGAACTATTCATGCATTAACTAAGAAAAATTTATTTAATATCTTTATCAGTGTCTATTCTACCATAGTTGCCCCGAAATCAAAATTAGGCAATAAGGTGTAGTGACTATAACATGTTTCTGGGGCTATTTAAAATCACATCTTCCCTAGCTGTTACCTGTTTCCTTACCTGTAAAATAAGGACACACATGCACATGCAGGCATACAGGTACCTGAACCTCTTAATTCTCATTTAATTCACTCAGAGGCAAAGTATCTTCACCAAGTTCACCCAGAGTCAGTGGCCATCTCCAATTCCCAAGCTGTCCAGTGGCTGTGAATCACTTTGTTTTAGTAGGTCTGGGAGGAGACCTGAGACTTTTTACGTGCTCCCTGGTGATAGTAACATTGCTGCTTTGCGGACCACACTTCGACCAGCAAGACTGAAAAAGTAGCTTGGTACCTTTAACATGCTTCAGAATCATCTGGAGGGCTTGTTAGGCATAGTTAGGTGCTCCCTCCCACTTCCCTCAAGTGTGAATGAGTTCTTGGGTGGGTCCTGAGAATTTGCATTTCTAACAAGTAACATGTGAAGCTAGCTGATGCCACTGGCCAGGGAAGTACGCTTTGAGAATGCTGCCCTTTACTTCATACATGGCTTGTTATCAGTTCAGCTAACCAACATGTTTAACAGCCAGAACGACACAATCAGAATAGTGCTTGCCCTGCCAGAAAGCACCTAGCCTGGTAAATAATTAGAGCTGTGAAATGTGAACTAGAATAGCAGATTTAATGTGAGAATGAAATACTAGGAGTTATGAAAAGATTTAGCCCATAGTAAATTGTGTTTATCAACAGAAGAAATGTAGCATTACTTGTTTTGCTAAGAGTAGTCTAAAAATTACTTGACAAACCCAAGGCAATTAGTTATTTATTTGAAAGGCAGAGTTAGAGAAGGAGAGAGATCTTTGATCTTCTGGTTCACTCCCCAGATGGCCACAAGCCAGGAGCTAGGAGCTAATTCCCAGTCTTCCACATGGAGGCAGGGGTTCAAGCACTGGGAGCATCTTCTGCTGCTTTCCCAGGAGCATTAGCAGTGAGCTGGATCTGAAGTGGAGTAGCCAGGATTCAAACTGGCGCCCATATGGAATACCAACGCTGCAGGTAGCAGCTTTACCTGCTACACCACAGCACCAGCCCAAGGCAATGACTCTTTTACCAGGGATGGTGGTAGTTAAGTGGTAAGGAATGAGAGAAGTAATTTGAGGATAAAGGGGACTGCAATTTGAAACCCCACATTCAGTATACCTATTCTAGAATCAACAAAGTAAAATCAAAATATTGTGTGGTGGGAATATACTGAAGAAAAGGGGAAAGAATATTTGAGGGCATAGTTTGACATGAAAAATGGTTGCTAATACCTCAGGGAATATGGAAGTTTTTCTTTGTTTGATTTTCTTCTGAATTTTCTTCAAGATATGCCAATAGTCTTTTAGAGTAACAAGATTGCCCTTGGATAGAATGTCTAGTGCCCATCTCAAAATGCACTCTCTACTGATCAATTCAGAGAACAGTAAAAAGGATTTTGGAAGTAGACTTTGTTAAACAAGTGCTTTTTCAGAGTATTTTCTGCTACATTCTCTGCTTAATGTAATATTCTTTTATTTTTCAGTATTTTCATAAAGTTGCTGGCCAGCTCTTACCTCTTGCATATAACCTGTTGAAGAGGAATCTGTTCGCAGAAATTATAGAAGATCATCTGTCAAACAGAAGTACAGAGAATGTAGACCAACTTGCGGCATAAGTGAGATTGGCTTTGATGTAAAGCTTTACTGTAAAACTTAATTTTTGTTCTTAAGGAATACAGAAAATAAACTGATGGAAACTTTACTAAAACTTTTATAAGGCTCTTCTGCCCTTTCTTTCATGTGTAAATAAGTGATAGTCAAATCATCTAAATGATGAAATCCTTTTTTTTAAAGGTTTACTTATTTATTTGAAAATCAGTTACAGAGAGAGGGGGAGAGAGGTTTTCCATCCACTGGGTCACTCCTCAATTGGCCACAACAGCCGGAGCTGCGCCAATCCAAAGCCAGGAGTCGGGAGCTTCTTCCGGATCTCCCACTGGGTGCAGGGTCTCAAGGACTTGGGCCATCTTCTACTGCTTCCCCAGGCCACAGCAGAGAGCTGGATCAGAAGTAGAGCAGCCAGGACTTGAACTGGCACGCATATGGGATGCTGGCACTGCAGGCAGCAGTTTAACCTGCTATGACACAATGGTGAAATCCTAACCACATTTTAGAAGACAACCAAAGTCATCCTCTGAACATCACAGGAAGTCACTAATGCTTTTGGGATCAGTAACCTATCCTCCCCTTCTGGGGAGTCCTTTTTGATATTTATCACATGAGCAACTGATAATTTATTTCTTCTGAGTCTTGAGTTAATAGTATCTATTGCTTTAAGAACTGGGTTTATGGGAGGCCAAGAAGGGGCACGGGAGAAGGAAATGCAAGACACTGTAACTAGCATTCTCCCAGAGTGCCTGACCCCAGACCTTCCCAAATTGTATTTTAATAGTATCTCCAAGTGACTTACAGTCTCCCAACAAGCAGTCCAGGTATCTGATGATACATCCTTTGAAATAATTCTTTTAATTCAGTCTGTAATTTACCAAAGTAGTACAGTATATTGATATAGTACATGGCATTAGTATAATACGGCATACTAATCAGTATGCTATTAATTTAATGTTAAAATTTTCCATTGCAAATTTCAAATTTCTTTGGATTTCTAATAGAAATTTGGCTACTGTGTTTTGCCAGATGCTTAGACCTGACAATGTCTTTTATTTTGAAACAGAGCAAACCATGAAATGCAAAATGGCAAACTTCATAGATTAGGCTAAAGAACCTTGGTAGGCTCTACAGCCTTTTTATTTTATAGATCTTTTTCCTTTGTATGAAGTTCAAGATAGAAAAGCTTTTAGGTCTTCAGATTTAACCTCCACATTTTGTAAAGGACTGACTTACCCAAATAACTTTTATTGAATACTCAGTTGTTTCCAAAGTTCTCACTTAGCTATCAGCTTGAAATAGATTTGAATAACTTACTTTTTTAAATAGACAAGATTTAAGTAGACTATTAAACAACAGCCCTTAAGGTTAGTACTTTAACTGAGAAGCATTTAAAATAGCTGAGAAACTATTTTGATGAGATGCTCATGAATTAAGGATCCTCGACTTCTCAGATCAAAATCTCTTCTGCTGTAGCCTAGATCCGTTCCCTTTCTACCTATGGCCCATGCCACCCTTGTGGGCAGTTAAGATGTTTTCTTCAAGGGAGGCATATTTTGTATAATAGCCAAAATGAAACTGACAAAGTCTTTACCCTTATTTTGTTTTTTTAAATAAAGATTAATTTTGTATATTTGAAAGGTAGAGTTACAAAGAGACAGAGGGAGAAACAGAGAGATCTTCCATCCGCTGGTTCATTCCCCAAATGGCCACAATGGCCAGGGATGGGCCAGGCTGAAACCAGGAGCCAGAAGCTTCCTCTTGGTCTTCCATGTGGGTGCAGGGGCCCAAGGACTTGGGTCATCTTCTGCTGCTTAGCCAGGTGCATCAACAGGGAGCTGGATCAGAAGTAGAGCAGCCAGGATGCCAACTGGAGCTGATATGGGATGCAGGCAACGCAGGCAGTGGCTTTACCCGTTTTACCACAACACCAGCCCCTTAATCTTCATTTTCACAGAAACTTTTATAGTTCTGATAGTGAGATCTCACAGGGTTTAAGGGACTGCCATCTTAGTTACCTAAGAAATTCCAGGGCCTAGACCTGTTGGCATGCCCTATTAACTTACATTAAAATTTTACTAGAGGCCTGGTGCTATAGTGTAGGTTAATCCTCTGCCTGGGTGCCAGCATCCCACATGGGTGCTGGTTCCAGTCTCAGGTGCTCCTGTTCCAATCCAGTTCTCTGCAGTGGCCAGGGAAAGCAGCAGAAAATGGCCCAAGCATTTGGGCCCCTGCACCCCTGTGGGAGACCTGGAAGAAGCTCCTGGCTCCTGGCTTCAGCCTGGCCCAGCTCCAGTGGTTGAGGCCATTTAGGGAGTGAACCAGTGGATGAAGACCTTCCTCTCTCTAACTCTACCTCTCAAAATTAAAAAAACAAAAAAAAACAAAAAAAACTTTACAAGAATTAGCTCATACTTCGATTAGAAAAGATAGACTTAAGACAGTGTGATTTGGCTAACACTTTGGAAGCTTCTGTTTTTCTCATTTTTTAGTCTCCCAAGCATTTCTTCATTATTTCTTAATATTAACACCCCAAAATTAACATAATTCAAAATTATAAAAATTCACGTATCTTCAAAATCTTCTTAACTAGAAATATTATGTTGCTTTTATTTCTGCATTTGGTGGGATCCAACAGTCTCAAATGTGTAGTTTGGTTTTTATATACTTGTGAATATGAATTGTAAGATGATTTCTTATGAAACAAAGGGTGAAAATGATCAACTTTTCCTCCATTCCTTACACAAACTTAACATGAATGTTTATCTTCAAAAAGCTGAATATATCATTATAAAGACATGAAATAATGACAAGATTATGTCGGCTATAATTTGGATAATATACTTGGAGTTGTGATAGTGTTTGAGGGCAGGAAAAAAATGTGGATTTCCAGTCTCAAACTCCAGCCAGTTGTGTCAAAGGACAAGTAACTCAGGTGGCAGTGAGCTTCCAACACTGAACATTAAAAAGCAAACTCCCTACAGTAGGATCCTAACTCTTCCTTCCTTACCTTCTTCCTTCACTAAAGGCATGATCCATCTAAGCGCTGTTCACTAAAGGATTTTGCTTATGAAGGACCTGGCCACTCAAGCGCTATAGTAGCTTCCAAATGAGACCTATCTACCTCTGTTCTCTGAGACCCATATTGACTACACACTTCCATGATGAACCTTGATTCAATCGGGATTTAACATGGGAACTGTTACCCAACTCAAATTTAGTTAAGCTTCCCTCTTGGAGAACAGAATTTCTATATAACCTCACAAACATGGGTGCAGAATGCAATACTCTGGGAAAAATGAAAGCTATATAAGATGCTGCTATAAAAATTACTTGGCCTTGACACTAAACCTTTGCACTAGCTTAAATACCATTTTGGCTTAATGTCATTTTATCCAAATTTAAATTAAATTCCTATTTATTTTAATATATATATTGATGATCCCTCTGATAACTAGGCCTCTCCTTATTTTTAATGATGTAGGCTAGGGTTCAAAAACTAGCACCCTGTTAATACCAGTAATGAAAATTTTAATTTCAAGCATTCTAAGCATCCTCACCCACCTACCTCTTTTAACATCCCAGCAAATTTTCAAACATTATAGGTCACTGATCTAAGCACTTTGTTCATTCTGTACCCACCGCATTCCTCCCTCTTTACCCAACCTTCAGCTTTTTACTCCCCATCATCAGAAGCACTCCCATATCCTCAGCTCCATTTGTTGTACTTACCTGTTAGAACCTTAAGACAAATAAAAACAGAAAACAAAAAAATCTGTATAATTCTGACATGAATCTGTTCAGTATCAGGTAGCTAGAGGAAAAATAAAATAGAACCATGATGGCTGACCTTATTTTAACCTTAAGTTGGCCATACTGGATGCCCACCAATCCTACTACCTACTTCTTATGCTCTTTCACTTAGGAAATAGAATCAAAATAACTCCAACAAAATCTCACCTCCTACCAATTATGCACCATACTTTGCCTTCCCTCATTAATTTCCCCTCTCAAATATTCCCATAAACAGCCAAAGAGCTAAAATACCCTGCATTTTAACAGTCATATTCCTTTTCTGAAAACCTCACAAGAAGAATTTTATAAGCTTGTTTTCAATTTCTCTTTGCAGTCACAAACATACTCCAATCAGGCTTTCGTTGAACCTGCTCTGCTCGCATACTCAGTTACCTTCCCAGAGGTCAATTCTCAAGCATCATGTAATTCACTTATCAGCAACATCTCACAGTTGAATCCATCTTTAACACTATCCACTGGGCTTATGGCACTGCTCACCACTCTACCTCACTCATGGCTCTCCCTTTTCCTGATTCCTTAAATCCCCAAATCTTCATCAGTGCTCAACTCTTCTACCTCCCTTCCATGTCTAATCTTTAGAAATCTCACCTTGTCTCAGGATGATACCTGTCTTGGTTAGCTGAGCCTTTCTAAGTCCCAGTCTCTCATACACTTGTGCCTACTTGACACTTTCACTTGCAAATCTAAAAGCTATTTAAAGCTTGTTTTTTATTTTGAGAGGTAGGGAGAGCATGGGATCCCATGTGTTGACTCATTCCCCAAATGTCCACAATGGCAAGGGCTAGGTCAGGCTGAAGCTGAGAGCCAGGAATTCAATCCAAGTCTCCCATGTGGATGGCAGAGAACTAAGTACTTGACACAGTTACTTCCATCTCTACATCAGCAAGAAGCTGCAGTAAGGAGATGGAATGAGGAACTGAACCCAAGCACTCTGATTTAGGATATGGGCATAATCATTAGGCCTCATGCCTACCCTAGGCATTTAAAATTTAATGTCTAAAACCAGGATTTGTCACTACGCTTCCTCAAAACTAGTCTTTGTTGAACTACTTCCCAACTCAGGGATCATTCCATTGTTCTGTGATTACTAAAGGCAAAAACCCTGCAGATACCCTTGATTTCTCATCCCCTCCACATTCAATCCATTAGCAAATCCCGTCTCTTCCACCTTCAAAGTATCTAGAATCCAACCACTTTCACCACACCACCAGCTTCAGACAGGTTCAAAGCTCTATCATGTATTATTCCCAGAACCTTCTAACTAGCCATCCTGTTTCCACCCTGTCCCCTGTAGTCTATGCCCAAAAATGACGTCCAATTACTTTATGTTGTGCGATGTTGCTTCTCTGCTTCACTGGCTTCCCATCTTACTTGAAGTGAAAGTCAAATCTCAACCCCCTGGACCTCCTTGACCCACTTTACCACCCTTCCTGCTGTCCAGCCACGGGGACCGACTTGGTGTTCCTTGACTGGCAGCAATGTTCTACCGTGGAATGTCTTCCCTCAGTCTAAGTTTTGCTCAAATGTGACCTTACCCCTGAGGCCACCCGTGAATACAGTGTGCACATAGCTTCACTTTATTTTCTCCTATTAGATGACCTCTATTAGAGCAGGGAGTTTTGCCTGATTTTCTATGCTTCTCACAGTGTGTGGCACATAGGAATTGAAAAAACAAACAAACAAACAAAAAAAACGAACTGGGCCTAGCGCTGTATAGTGGGTAAACCCACAGCCTGGGGCACCAGCATACCATCTGGACTCAGCATAAGACAGTCCAAGTACTTGGGCCCCTGTACCCATGTAAGACCCAAAGGAAGTTCCTGGCTCGTGGCTTTGGATTGGCCCAGCTGTGGCTGTTGTGGCCATTTGGAGAGTGAACCAGTGGATGAAGTTCTCTCTGCTTTTCAAATAAATCTTAAAAAACCTCTGCTGAACTGATTAATCCATGGTATTTGTCACCATCTGACACACTATACAGTGAATGATCCTTTTGGGATCTACCCTGGACTTTTAGTGTTTTCCTTTCTACTAAAAGTTTACTATTAGAAGACTACTGAAATCTCATTGAAATATTATTACCACCCCCTTTTAGGCAGCTCTATTAGCAAATTTCCAAAGTAAATTTTAATTTTTTTAAAAGATTTATTTATTTGAAAGTCGGAGTTATAGAAAACAGGAAGAGGCAGAGAGAGAGAGAGAGAGAGAGAGAGAGAGAGAGAGAGAAAGAATATCTTTCATCCATTGGTTCACTCCCCAAATGGACAAAACGGCTGGAGTTGGGCCAGGCTAAAGCCAGGAGTCAGGAGCTTCTTACGGGTCTCCCAAGTGGGTGGCAGAGGCCAAGCTTGGGCCATCTTTCACTGCTTTCCCAGGCACATTAGTAGGAAGCTGTATTGGAAGTGGAGCAGCCAGGATTTGAATCGGCACCCAGCCGGGATGCTGGCATGCAGGTGGCGGCTTTACCCGCTATGCCACAACACCAGTCCCGCAAAGTAAATTTTTAAGTTAATCATTTACCTGTTTTCCCTTCATGCTAATACCATATTCTAAAACAATCAAATTTTTAAAAAGTGAACCTAAATGCAATCTCCCTGCATACTGGCAACTTTCCCTGCTGATTTTGCTGGTGGATCATATGCCCTATTGGTCCACCTGGTACCTACTCCTCTGTGGCTCTTCATTCGCAGTCCAGGAGCAGCTTTGCAACCTGGGAGTATTGCAGTCTCCACCCCTTTGAGGCTGCATGTGCCAGGCATGTTGGCCCACACTGCATAGGGCAGCTGTAAGGAGGGAGGACTGCTACAAATATAATTAAATGCCAAACCACACATTGTCACAGAGATTTTAATAGATTTTCTGATGAACTCATCACAGTAATCATTTTTACTGTAATGATATGCAGCTTTACTACACTAGTATAAATAAAAACAGATAAATACAGCTCTAGGCAACATCACAGATTAACAAACTAAGCAGTCTTCATGAACCAAAGCTGAAAACAATATTAAGAAGAAGAGATGCTGACACCCTTGCCCATTCTCATCATACCTTCTAAGAAAGAGTACTCAAATAAGGCGCTACACCTATATTGGTCAGTTTGCCAAATAGTCAGGCACGTGTATTTTCATGGTCTTCACTATTTCATCATTTGGCTGAAAAGCAGACACACTTCACTGTATCAAAAGGGAAAATGGAATAGATAGTAACATCAAAGAAAAACTACTGAATGCGTTTAAAAACGGCACTTTTCCTGTATTTCAGCAGTAAGACACACCAGGGATAAAAATATCAAGGAAAAAAATTAACACTTTTACTATCTACCCTGAAATGTCAATCTCCCAAGCAATTGCAATCAAAGTAGGACCTGAAATCAAAATGGGAAACGTGGAAAATAAAATCCATGTGCAGTTTAATAGATGAAGCTATCCGCAAAGAAACTGCTTTCATCTTTGAAGGCTTCTAACTCAAGACAAGCAATTAAGTTATCCCACAGCCACACGGAGGAGTTCATACTCCAGCAGTGCCACACACACTGCAAATACTCTAATATATTTGGAATTATCATGTGGTAACGATTTCACTCTGAAGGGGCTGCAAAGAAAACCTGAAGTCTGCCAAAGGGAGTGAGTCATGAGGGCAAAATCTCAATCCTAGGCAGCAGAGCCAAGAATACGTCACCAAAAAAAAAAAAAAAAAAAGAATGATTCACCAAACTTCCAAAATTTTGCCAAGCTTTCAATTGTTATCCTAATATGGCTTCATGATCTTTTAAGTCTTTACGATCTTACAGATCTTATGTGATCTTACAAATCTCCAGGAATATTATTAAGAACTAGGAAGTGAAGAACCACTTCTAAAATGTAAAAACAGCTTGTTGTCAGGTGCATTTCAAAAATGTCTGCAAAAATTCATTTTCCTATCAAAAATGCATAATCCTAGACTATTTCGGCCAGTTCTTAGAATAAACTGCCTTTACCAATAGTGACCCAAGACCATGATTAAAACACATATTTCCAAAAACAAAAATCCCAAACACACCCCAGTACATTTTAACTCATCCTGCAAAAATGTGCACTGGTGATATCCAAACCATTGTGGAACACTTCAAATATCAATACAACCTACATGCTTAGATTAAAATGTAAACTGCTATCTTTGCAATTCTATGCTTTCATTATTTGTTGCTGATTTTTTTTAAATGGTTAATACTATTTAGCTTTCGGTTTTAATCTACATAGTAACTTGTAGTGTTTCAACTTTCCAGTTAATGGGTCAAAATGGACAGATCAGAAGACATAAATCAGGGGATGGCAGTGAAAGATCAGAAAAAAGTTTATGTACACATTGGATCATAGAGAAATAACCACAACCTCTTTTAAACCCTTGCTCCCATTGTAAACTTTGTTCATATCTCCATATTTGTAAGTCTGAATTAGTCTATAAAAATCACATTAAAAAGGTAAAGTTATTTAAGTGCGATATTAACTGATCTGTATTTTATAAATTTTAATCCATAAAAATATAAATAAGAATGGTAAATTTTTAAGAAAAGAAATATACATTTAGTGCAAGTTATGAATTACATTTCTTCTTCAGTGTCAGCAGTGAAATATCTTGAGGAAAGAAAAGAATTACTGATCTAATTTCAAGAAAAAAAATTCCAGTGTTTTAACATGCAAGTGATATCGGATACAGCTCAACAGAATACTTCCTTCTCATTCCTGTCAATGCAGCAGCATTTTGTTTCATTATGCCGAACAGCACTTGTATATCCTAATAGTTTTAGAAATAGAAAACTTGCATAAGACCAGGTCACATTATCCATAGTCTGAGATGAAAAAAAGAAAACTGTTTATCCTTTAAAGTCAAGTCTCATTTTTTTTTTGATTCTGAATCACACAGCACAGAAGCTGAGATTTCATTCATGCTTCACTTGAGATTTTACCTGTTTGATCAGCCTTTGTTGTGGTGCATGTGCGCTGTTCCGAGCATTTAGTGGTGGTGCAAACTACATGGTTAATGGCACAAGAAACACTCCCTTCTTGTGATAAACCTCAATAAAATCACAGTACATCTCAATATGAGAAAGGACTGCTTCAAAAGGGTACACCAATTTAAAGAGGCTTTGTTACAGCTCAGGAGAGACAAAGAAGAGAGAAGAGAGGAAAAGTGAGGAGAGCAGAGAAGAGAGGAGAGAGAAGAGGGAAATAAAAGCTCTTCTGGAATGTAGAAAGGTAATGCTTAACTATACAATTCATGAATCAAACAGAACAGTTTTGATAAAAAAGGGCAAGACCTTGCAGTCTTACAGATGGCTCAATTCAGAGTAATCCCTCCAGAAATAGGGACTGATAACGTGTCTTTGCAATGTTGGAGGCACAGACCAGGTGCTCCAGGACTCCGGTGTCATCTCCATGGTGGCTCAAGCCTGCACTATCACGGCACAATCTCAGATGCATCCAGTGCAGAACAATAGGAGTTGATCGCTGCTGTCACTTAGGGAAATACCTCTCTCCTTTCCCTCCCCAAACAACTCCTCCATTCCACCAGCATTATTTGCAAACCATGTTGCAAAAGCCTGGCTTTTATATTTCTTTTTTTTTTAAAGGAGGAAAAAAAAGTAGACGACTCCCTCAGGTTAAAGAGTTGTGCTATTCAACAGATGAACTTCCTCTTCTGTTTCCTCTCTCTCCTCATCTATGGGATTCAGTTGAACATTATTGAAGCGGGGTCTTGGTTTGCCGTCTGGGCCATATGACGGAGGATATCTTTTTTTGTTATAATGCCAAGGAGGCGCCTGAAAGGGAACAGAACATTGCTATTAAAATAAAAGGGAGAAGAAAAAAAGAAGCTACATCTATAGCTAAGTCCTTTTTGTTGACAGGAATAGAGCAAAGCAAGCAGCCTGATTTTATATTTTCAAAAAGTATTTTATTGGTAAAGGTAACAAAATTATCCAGCAACCATCCTTTGATACGAACAGTATTATGGTCACTTAATAATCTAATGTCCTTTCCACTGAGACTCTGAGGACTACATGCCTCATTAAAGTAGAGCTATTTTGATTAATGTATGCCAACAAAAAAGTAACAAAAATGGGAGAGTGGATGGACAGGAAATGATACTGATCCCATTTGAGAAGGAAAAATTGTCATCACATCAAGAAAGCAGCAAAATGCTTGATGACCAAATACTCTCAATACTTCATTTTTGGTTAAACCAAAATTAACTAGTGTTTAAAATAAATATAATTTAAGGATTGCCCAGTTGTATGCAAAATCTTCATGAAAGCACATACAATTGAGAAAGAAATGCATATAAAATGGTCAACACCAAACTTCAATCCCAAACTTCAAAACCCCAAGAATAAATCTGTAAGACAACTCAAGTTTCTAGGACACTCCCCAGTGTTTTCCTTTTGTTATTTTGGTAAAAAAAAAAAAAAAAAATAAGATAAAGTGCTTTTATGAAAGTCTTAGTTGTTAATGCTTACATTAAAATAGGTGAAAAAAAAAATCAAAAAGCAGTCCTGAAAGATTACTGGTGAAGCAGAAAGCAGAATGAATGAGCAACTACTATATTATTCTGGTTAGTAGTTTTTAAAAAGGATGCATGAAACACTTGTGAAATATTAGCATACAACAGAAATACATAATCAGTTGTGTACTTAAGCAAACTGGGACAGGTTTTATATAGTTACGACAATTGCAGGACAAAATAATTCCAGGCATTAATTGCTAAAGCCAGACAATTTTTATGTTATATAGATAATTCAAAATTTATCTGTAGTCATGAAACCACTAGGACATAAAGGCAGTTAAAACAAATACATCCGACCCCAAAGAGGTGCTTATAGCATTCCAGAGACATCATGCAAAAGGGGCACATACATGATCTAGGTACAATTCACTAATGAGATGGCAGGACACACATTCTGACTTTGAAGGTATGCAGACTACAGCAAAACTAACACTATTATCACAGATACATACACATTACACTCTAGGTAGTGTGCCCATTAATATAATCCATCTAACTGTCAGCAGTTCCAATTGCTAAGCTCAGTTAAAATCATTAGGAGCTTAGATTCTACACAGGACTACCAAGATTAGTAAACAAAAAGGAAAAAAGGGTTTGGGCAACAAGGCAGACATTTTTAACCAGTCAGGAGTCTGAGACTGGTGTATTGGCTAAGGTCAACAGATCAGTTGTGATGACTTTAGGATGTCCAATAATCAGTTCTCATTCAACTACCAAACTGTCTATAGTTCTTAAATTGTAAAAAAAAAAAAAAAAAAAAAAGATTCAAATGAACAATGTTAACCTCTGCATACTTTTTATGAATGGAAATTTACACATATCTAAATTGACCTTACAGATAACATCAGTGCAAATGTAACTGGCAGCATAGTAGGTAAGTTTTTTTGTTCAGCAGGTATCTGGGACAGAGAACTGAACAGTTCACAAGTTTCATGCTTCCTGACTTCTAAGGTGTCTAATGAGGAGATCTGATATATCTAATCACCAAGGGCTCCACGTGCTGCTTTAGTTGCTCGAGATGCTCTAATATGTTCTTCTTTGTGATGATCCCCAAGACAATCCTGAAACAGATTATTATGCTAATAACTGTGTGAGAAATCAAATTAAAAGAGGTTCCAATCATAATGATAATGAGAGAGGAAAAAAAACATGAACTATAAGAATGCTTCTGAAAAACTTTAGAAAAATAAAAACCAAAAATCATGTAAAATTCCAGGTTCTTTTTGCATAAACACTACTGACTTTCAAAAGTGACACCACAATATTTCTCAATATTGGTGTGCTATTTTCATTTTAAATTAAAATTATAAAAGTTCAGAATGAAGATGATTACAAAGAAAAGTACAAAAGAAACTTAATGATGACACATAGCTATGAACCCCTGAAATTTAGTTTCATTTTCAGGGTTCTCTACTTAGAGATAATGCAGCAGCTATCATTTGAATCCACGTCAGCAGTAGTAAAGGCGTATTAGTCTTAATGCCTCTTAAGAAATCCCTTGGATTTTGCCATGGTTTGGAATTTAAATTAAAAACAATGTATACTAAATAAATAATACCAACCAGGAGAAACACACCCTAATTTTCAGGAACTGTGAACATGTCTTCCTAAAATAAGCTAATAAAACATTTACGACTAAGGGTCAAAATGACTTACTTTCAGCATTTTTTCCCCCAAATTGATTATTTCTCTGTTGACATATCGTTACATGAAGCAAAGTAACAGACATAAATTCTCATGAGGATCTTTGAAATGAAGCAAAATTGGAACAAAATTCTGGCCACAATTTTATAATGGAAATTAACTAACTGCAATATGTGGCAATGCAGTATAAGTCAACAATCTTTAAAAAACACTTTAATCTTTAAATTCTGGAAGCCCACCCAAAATACCCTTCAGGGTAATTGGAAATTTTCCTGCTGATTTGGTTAAGGCAACCTTCCTGTTATGCTGCCTTTGAACATTCAAGTTTTTAAAGAGCCCTCACGAGGGCACTTCAAAATAGTCTGGTTTGACACACGCATTCATTATAAAATAGTTCTTTAGATGAAGGCTAGGATGGGGTTGGGGAAACACAGAGGGTGGAAAATTGGAAAACCACACCTAAATTGTTTGTTCATATTATTATTTTAAAGAAAAAGCATATTGACCCTTCAGAATAAGTTGAAAAATTCTCAGGGTATGGGAACAACTTCCTCCCTGAAAAAAGCAGTTTATAAATGAGCAATCAATCAATAGATGTACTTCTCACACTAAAACTTTCAAGTTTAAAACAAACAAAAAGTTGTCAGTGCACTTAATTTTATAGTTTTCTTGAGCCAGGAAAGTAGAAATCTTGGCAATTAAATACAATAACACCAACTTAATTCTTACTCATATTCTAGCCAATAACATAGACACAGTTTCAGTTAGTATCACCTAAATTATTAAACTCTGGCAGATCACAAGATACATAAACAATGAAGACAGATACAAACTTATAAGAACCAAGTGCAAATTTAGAAATTTACAAAATAGTCTGATTTTTCAAAGCAATAGCCCTAAAAAGGGAGGAGCAGTCCATGCTGTTCCTCTCTTTCATAAAGAGAGTGATAAGAATAGACAAGGTTCAGTACTACTTTATTAATTTTAGGGTGTGGAAGGAAAATCAATGCAAAAATGTGACTCACATAGGGGGAATAATTTGCTGTTTCCTTTCAGGCCAATAAGTAATGATGTAAGAAGTTGCAGGGTATAGCCCAGCATTTCCCATAGACTGTTCTAAGAAACATCAATCCCTCTTCCCACCCCCAAATGGTTGCACTTTCCAGTAAGTTTAGAAAACTATGTTTCCTATTACTCCTGTCTGAGAACAGAAGACTAACAACATTTTAGAAGTTTTGACAAGGTTCACAGTAAAAGAAACCTCAACTGTATTTCAACTAATCCATCTATCACAAAAACTTTTTTTAAGTAGGTCCTACTAACATCCTACTAATTCCACTAAAACCGAAAGATTTTAAGAAATTATGCTAAATTAAAATATACAATGTGGGAAACGAATAACTAATGGACATCTTTAGCTTACAGATGCATTTCCCCTCATCTCTGTATTCCTTTTTTCTCTTTGCATCCAAGGCGCTATAGCTATTATGTCTCTTCCCCAAAATGACTATTTTCCGTCAGTGCAAAGTATTAACTATAAAACATGGCTAGCTATCCAGAATTTCATATGCTCTACTAAAAACCAGAAGATATGATTTCTTTTCTGGTTAAGACATTTAATTTTAAGTGAAAATAAATAACCAACTCCTATATACAAGAGTCCCAAGAGCTACCTCCCCAAATGATCTCTTTTCTTTCCATATATATCAACTTATTTTCCTTGAATCAAGAACAGAAATAAGGAAAATATCATGAAAGCAACTAAACATTTTCACATTGAAATATCCTTCTCTTTCATATAAACAGGCAGCATCAGATACAGTATTAATTAGCTATCTTTTTAACATTTTCCTTTCTATTATCTATTCTGCCAAAAATTTTGGAAATTAATCAAGGTGAAATATGAAAATTAACTCATACAGCAGCTTTGTCATCATAGATCATAATATTCTCATAGAGAATAACATTTACATTTGTTAGTATATAAACATATATACTAGGAGGGCCAGCGCTGTGGTGTAGCAGGTAAATCCGCCACCTGCAGTGCTGGCATCCCATATGGCTGCCGGTTCTAGTCCTGGTTGCTCCTCTTCCGATCCAGTTCTCTGCAATGGCCTGGGAAAGCAGTAGAAGATGACCCAAGTCCTTGGGCCCCTGCACCCACATGGGAGACCCAGAAGAAGCTCCTGGCTCCTGCCTTTGGATTGGCACAGCTCCGGCCGCTGCGGCCAACTGAATGGAAGATCTCTCTCTCTCTGCCTCTCCTTCTCTCTCTGTGTTAACTCTGACCTTCAAATAAATAAATAAATCTTTAACAAAAAAAGGACATACTAGGAACAAGTGTTTAGCCTAGCAGTTAGGACACTTGCAACCCTCATCAGAATGCCTAGGATAGATCCCAGCCCTGCCTTCTGACTCTAGCGTCCTGCCTGACAATTGCAGACCCTGAGAGGCAGCACTGATGGTTCGAGTACTGGGAGACCAGAAAAGAATTCCCAGTCCCTGGCTGAGGTCCCCTGCCCAGTCCCATCCTTTGAAGAATGAAATCAGTGGACAGAGCTCTTTGACTATATCTCTGTGTTTCTTTCTCAACAAAAAGGAGAAACTATAGCATGCACAGACAACACCCAGAAGCAAATAATACCTTATAACAACTAAGCATAGGTTCCAACTGAGCCATTCAATCATTAAAAGGGCTAAGGATCAGCAAGGCTTTATGAAAAGTTATCCCATTTAAATAGTACTTACTAAGCTTTTAAAGCAATGGCTTGATGGCATTTTTAAAAATTAAACAATATTAAATTAGCAACAGTAATACTTTCTTACTGCCTAATCAGTATTTATGGAATCTAATAATTCCAAACTCCCTACTGTTAAGATTTTTATTTACTTATTTGAAATGCAGAGTTAAAGAGGGATGTAGAGAGAGATCTTCCATCTGCTGGGTCACTCCCCAAATGGCCACAATGGCGACAGTTGGGCCAAGCCAAACCAGGACCCAGGAGCTTCATACAGGTCTCCAATGTGGATGCAGGGGCCCAAGTACTTGGGCCACCCTTTGCTGCTTTCCAGGCATGTTAGGAGGGAGCCGGATCAGAAGTGGAGCAGCAGGCACTTAAACCAATGCCCATATGGTATGCCAACATTGCAGGCAGCAGCTTTACCCACTATGCCAAAATGCTGGCCCTTTCTATTATATTTCTATTCTTAAAACAATATCATCTAATATATTGGTCAAGAAAATATTTTAGCAGTTTAAAAAATCACAAAGGAAGAGGGTATATTTTATCAGTCAACTATGGTATAAAAGAGTAGCAACAGAATATTTTTAAAACTTATTTACGAGGCAAAGAGACACATAAAGAAAGGCAGAGACAGACAGACACACACACAGATGGAGATAAAGAGCTCCCATCCACTTATTCACCCTTGAAATGCCTGTAACATGAAACTAGGAGCCAAAAACTCAATCCAGATCTTCCTGTTGAGTGGCAGGGACTCAACTACTTGAGTCATCCCTTGTTACTTCTCAGAGTACGCATAAGCAGGAAGCTGGAATCTCGAGTGAAGCTAGGACTCAAACCTAGGCACTGTGATGTGGGATGTGTGCTGTCCCAAGAGGTATCTTAGCTGCTAGGCCAAATGCCAACTCCGAGAGATTGGGTTTTAAAGTTGGAAAGATAGATTCCCTGATACACAACTTGCTCACTGTGTGATTTTGGAAAAATTATTAAACCTTTTTGAACTTCAATTACTACATCCATAGGTAGGGAGATTACCACCTACTTTCCTGAGGTTCTTCAAAGGTAAATAAGTATGAAGGTGTTCAATAAACAAATTGCCTTCCTCTCAGTTTCTTTTTGTCTGCCTTACACTAGACAGAGGTCACGTTGTTTCTTCAGCCATGTATCTGACACACAATGTTAAAAACAAAACCACCTGCTATGATCCCCTCAGCCGTGAGTACAGTATTTCACCCAGCTTCCTGCTGGGCAGGGAGTTTCTGCATAATCCAAGAATACCCTTTGTTTCTCCTTTGTAGCCTTTGTTATCTGCCTTCAGATGAAAGAAGTCCTGAAGGATGTCAATAAGGAACAGTGATATAATGGGAACAAAGAGCTCTAAACAGCGCCTAGGTCCAGGAGAGGAGGAGAATAGTGGTGACCAAATGGAAGCAAGTTGGCTCAGGCACCCTCAGCATTAAGTCTCTACAATCCCTTTGACACCTGTCACTCTCCTATATTCCTATCAGGCAAGAACACTGCAGTTTATGCATAAAAGACAGAAACATAGATTATCAATGCATACATTTTAAACACATGAGCATTTGTCATTGGCACTTTAACCAAAAGATTTGTAGAAAATTTTTTACACAAAAGATTTTACATAAAAATTCACACAAAAGGTAGAAAGGAAAAAAAAGCATCTGTTAAAGGAGATTTTTAGTTAATTTACAAACCTCATTAAATTATATGATGGAGATTCAAAAATTCACGGAAAATGAATTATAAGATGAATTTTGGTATGAAAAATTTGAAATCCATGCATTTTTAAAAAAAATTTTATTTTATTTTTTTTTTTATTTTTGACAGGCAGAGTAGACAGTGAGAGAGAGAGAGATAGAGAGAAAGGTCTTCCTTTGCCATTGGTTCACCCTTCAATGGCCGCCGCGGTAGCGCGCTGCGACCGGTGCACTGTGCTGATCCGATGGCAGGAGCCAGGTGCTTCTCCTGGTCTCCCATGGGGTGCAGGGCCCAAGCACTTGGGCCATCCTCCATTGCACTCCCGGGCCACAGCAGAGAGCTGGCCTGGAAGAGGGGCAACCAGGACAGAATCCGGCACCCCGACCGGGACTAGAACCCGGTGTGCCAGCGCCGCAACGTGGAAGACTAGCCTACTGAGCCGCGGCGCCGGCCCTTGTTTTTTTTCTTAATATGCATTTTCCATGATCTTTTTGAAGAAGCCTTTCCTTTGTTATATGATAAATCAACTATTGGATGAAAGAAGAAACAGTAAGATATCTAGAAAGTTAGTATTGTACTAGAAGTTTTAATACTAAAAATAAAATACTTAAAAAAAAGAAAAGCTGTTTTCCAGTGTTCCATACAAGTTAGGCCCACCATTGCACTAAGAACAGAAATATTCTGCTCAATAGGCTGTTCAGGTTGGGAGATCTTTTAGCACCCTTTTTCTAACTTTGAAGCTCAGTATTCTTGAGAAATGGCACTTTATGTTTTGGAAAAGAGCAGGCACTTTCTTATAGGAACACACGTTCTTACAGTAAGACATCATTCTTATTCTGTGGCAGGTGTGATAAAGTCGCTTATTTATAACCACGCTAAATGACAGATATTCCCATGGGGCAGCTGACTCGCATTCTTTGCTAATAACCACAAGAAGATTCCACTAAAAGAGTCACAAGTTCTGCTAAATAAACAGACTTCAGCGGTGCCAAACTTACCCATTGTGAGTTACAAGGCACTGCCTCAGGCCCAGCTTTCGGAAGATGTCCACCACAATCTCCATCGGGGTGTGGTCTGTCACTGTAAAAGGGCTCATGTCAAGAATGCTTCGGAGCTTCAAGGGTCGAGGACTTTCTGCTGGAAGAGATGGGGTGTGCTGCGCAAAACACACTCGAGAACTACCAACGATACCTTCTTGTTTTTTTCTGGCACTTTCTGAAAGAGAGAAGACCAACATTTAAGTCACTAGGTTTTATTCTTTTCATGGACAACCTACTTATTTGGAAATACAAAATAAATGTTTACCATGACTTTTAGTCCCCTTACTTTCTCCTATCTTCTTCATAACAAAGAAGGGCATCAAACAAAAAGTCATTTAGCAATTTTTTGTATCTGATTGAATTGGAATCCACCAACAAAATAAATTTTCATGTAAATACAATATTTTTGGTATAATATATACTGGTACAATATTCTTTACTGAAGCTAAAGTTGTTTTCTATCTTTGGGGGGCAAGGAAAATAGAGTTTAAAACTTGTACAAATTAGGAGAGGAGCTTACAGGAATCTTTCAGTCAGTGAAGCCTGCACATGGTGACTATCACTGGAAGTGATGGTGACTATCACTGGAAGTGAGACTACAGAGTTTCCTCCTTGCTTTGACTAGGAAGCATACTCCCCTCCTCTGAATTAGCTGGTTCTTTCTCTTTTCTGATGATAAAGTATAATTTTCTAGATGAGCAATGAGCATTACAGATGGGTTGAAATTAATACTATACTCTTTATGGATTTGGAAGATTTTCTGGGTTGTTTAATTTGCAAAAATTCTGTTAATTTCTCCTTCATCTCAGTGTGCTCTGCTTCGAATGTTTCTGTCCTCCTCTCTATTTCCACTCCTACCTTTGAAAATGCTGGACAAGAAGTAGCAAAGATGGGGAAAAGTGCAGAGACCACAAGAAGAAGGAATCCCACGGAATAAACAAAATAGGAACAAAACAGTCATTCAGTTTAATATTTTTTACATATTATGCAACACTGTGTATGCATAATTGGTTGTTTGTTGTAGTAAAACACTTTTATTATGAACTGTACTACAAAAATATTTAAGCCAAGATATGAATAACCATCAGTCCTAAAACTGGAGCAGATATTACTGTGGCAATGCTTTCTACTACTTCTGACTAAAGCATTATTTAGCCATGTTGTAACACACGCCAGCTGGAAGGCACTAAGTGAAGCTCCCAATGGCTAGCACTTACTGGACGACCTCAAAAGCATGAGAATGGCAGTAAAGAAGCCCATCAGCAATTGACATAAATGATTTTTGGGAAATACTTATTAGTTGCTTATAGTCCAGAAGATGAATCTGGCTAATGACCTGTGTCTGACAACTGAATGGTACAGTGTAAAAATCATTAGCATGAATCAGGAATGGATACACAAAATAAATGATGTGAAGTGAGACATTAACGACCTAAAATGTAGAAAAGGGAGTAAAGTTTTTGTACAGAAATAAAGTTGTTATCAGAATATTCAGGTAAAACAAACCAAAAAGAGATATATGAAATGCATAGGCAAATCAGAACATTCTCACAATGTAATGGGGTTTGTGAATCACTTTTAACTCTTGTATAAAAGTTAGGAGACTAAAATAATTAACTCTAGCAAGGAGCAGGAGGTGTTTGTCACAGTGATTAAGTTGTCACTTGGGACACCCAAATCCCACACCGGAGTGTCTGTGTTTGAGCCAGCTTTGTTCTCCGTTCCAGCTTCCTGAGAATACCCACTTTGGGAGGCAGCTGGAGGATGGCTCAAGAGCTTGGGTCCCTGCCATTCACATATAAGAAACAGATTGAGTTCCTGGTTCCTGGCTTCTATCTGGCCCAGTCCTTATTGCTGTGGGCATTTGAGGACTCAATCAGCAGATAGGAGATCTGTCTTTGGCTCTCTGGTGTGCTTTGTCTGTCTGTCTAGAGTTCTCTCTTTGTTTGTCCCTTTGCCTTTCAAATGATTTAATTTAAAAATCTTTTAAAAAAACTATGTCTACTATAAAGTACTGATAAGTAAACAAAATAAAAAGATACCAAGTGTGCTATCAAATAGCAAATATGATATTCTTAGTTAAAACTAACCACCTCTGGACTATGGTCTTTTTGCTTTTATTTACTGAATATTTTGTTTAGTACAGCCATTAAGCCTTTGACTATAATGTAAATTAAAAATGCTACTTCAAAAAGTTAAACTATTAAGTTAAAAAAAACTAACCACCATTATCAATCCTAAATAGAATAAAATAAGAAATGTCATCAGTAAAAATATACCAATTTCTAAAATAAACATGAAATAGTAAAACAATTTTAGAAAAAAATTAATTTTTTACTAGGATTTTCCTTTGACACATGATACCAGAAGTGAACATCCAGCCTAAGATAAATCTGTCAACTTAATAATATCATTTTAAAAATTTAATATTTATTTACTTATTTGAAAGGCAGCACAACAGAGAGGAAGAAACAGAGTTCTTCTACCTACTGGTTCACTCCCCAAATGGCTACAAAATAGCCAGCCTGGTCCAGACTGAGCCAGGAGCCAGGAACTCCATTCTGGTCTCCCACATGGGTGGCAGCGACCCAAGTATCTGAGTGATCTTCTGCTGTCTTCCCAGGCAAATCAGCAGGAAGCTGGATTAGAAGCAGAACAGCCAGAGTTGAACTGGCACTCCCATATGGGATGCTGCTGTCATAATCAGTGACTTAATCAGCTGTACCACAACCTGGCCCCTTGAGTATATCACTTTTAATCTTTTATTTGAAAATATCTGAAAGAGTATATTTTAAATATTCTCACCCCCCAAAAAAGCATGTAAGATAATATATATACCAATTAGCTGATTTGATAATTTCACAATGTATATGTACATCAAAACATATTAATCCATAATTTGTTAATTAAAATTTAAAAATCACTATCACTTTTACATGAACATAGTAATTTAACAAGCATCATTTATTGAACATTTACTAAATGACAAGACCAGGGAGCTGGGAATGTAATACAGTTCCTCCATGTGGGTGGCAAGGGCCCAACCAGTTGAGTTCTCACTGCTCACTCTCAGAATGTACATGAGCAGGAAGCTGGAATCAGGGGGATGGCCAGGACTCAAACCCAGGGACTCCAATTTAGGACACAAGCACCCCAAGTGATGGTTTAACTACTACACCAAATGCCCACCTCCATTTTTAAAATTAGTTTTGATGCCAGTCCTTCAAGGGCCCTAAAAGCAGCGTATATCATAGTTTTTCAATTTCTGATACAATTCAGACATTAAAAAAAGAAGTCTTATTACTTTTATTTTAATGACCTGAAGCAATCTGAGACCTCTTGTTTGGATTTAATATTCTATAAAATTCTGTGTTAGTATAGAGAACTGGGGGCTGGCATTGTAGCACAGCAAGTTAGGCTGCCACTTGCACTGCTAGCTTCTCTAATCAGAGTGCTGGTTTGAGTTCTGGCTGCTTGGCTTCTGATCCAGTTTCCTGTTAATGTACCTGAGAAAGGAGTAGATGATGCCTCAATTACTTAGGCCCCTGCCCACCCCCCGCCCCCATATGAGACCAGAAGAGAGTTCCTGGCTCCTGGCTTTAGCCTGGGGCAGACTTGGCTGGTGTGGCCATTTGGTGGACTGAACCAGTGTATGAAACCTCTCTCTTGTCTCTCCATTCTGTTGCTTTCTCTTTCAAATAAATACATAAACCTTCAAATAAACCTTCAAAAAAAACAGGGATGGGGAGTGGGTAACATCCAATTTAGCAGATTTCAAATACCTTATTTTTTGAGAGACATGGAGAATTTTTTTGTCCTTCAATAATACATAGTTTTTATATAGAAATTATAATATAGGCTATAATGGAATACAAACATGGAGCCCTCAAAAAATTCAATTCACCCAATGTGGGTGCAGGGGCCCAAGGACTTGAGCCATCCTCTGCTGCTTTCCCAGATGCATAACCAGGGAGCTGGATCAGAAGTGGAGCAGCCATGCTGGCATTTCAGGCTGTGGCTTAACCCGCTGGACCAAGCCAGGTTAAAGCCAGGAGCCAGGAACTCAATCCAGGTCTCCCACCTGGGTGGCAGAGACCCAAACTACTTCAGCCATCACCTGTTGCCTCTCAGTGTGCACACTAGTAAGAAACTCAAATCGGGAGTGGAGCTGGGAATTAAAACCAGCATTCTAATATTTGATGCAGGTGTTACAAGCAACATCTTAGTCTTAACCTGCTACAACAAATGTCTGTGTCTATATCCTTGAATTTAATTGGAAAGAGGAAAACTACATTTAACAGTAAAATAATACAAAGAGGCATACATTCCTTTCCTACAGGATATAAGATTTTCAAGGACACAAAATAACATCCCTTGCTCTGCAAACCCAATCTATTAAATTTTACTCCGTTTTTTTCTTCCAGAAATCTATCATAAACACACACTCACACACACACTCAACTTTTTTTTTTTTTTAAGGTACCTATTGCAATTGTCAGATCTCTTCTGAGAGCAAATCCCACTAATCTCTGAGATTCTTTTGACATTATAACAGGAAAGCCATTGTAGCTTGTTTCATTAATCATATTTTCTATATCATCCACTGTCATATTGTCCTGTGTCAGAACTGCTAAGGGTGGATCATTCCGTCGAGGTCTCATGACATCAGCAGCCAAGGTAGTATGAGTGAATTCTTCTTTTGCATCCAAGAAAGGGTATCCATTTAATCGGATGTGAGCTTCATAAATGCCTTCTCTACCAAAGGCATCTCCGACCCATTTACTCGTCATGACTGCAGCCATGAGCGGAACAATATATTCCAAGCCTCCAGTTAGCTCAAAAACAATAACCACGAGGGACACAGTCATCCTTGTCACACCACCTGAAAAAAATAAGCACCACTGGTCAAGGAAGGACAAGATCCTCACTACCACATGTTATAGAAGTTCTGCACTATAAGGTTGAACTTAAAATTGTAAACAGAACCTAGTGAAAGGTATTATCATCAAAAACTATTACTCCTCCCTTTGAACAATACTAATATTTACAGAATCACATATCTTCTTTGTTTATAACACAGAAGATTATTAAAACAATATTCTGAAACTTGTTTATCTCATAAAAAAATAACTCACAGCTAACCAAATAAGACAGGTTGTCATACTGGTGTACTGTTGTAGCAAAAAACATAATTTCACCC
Organism: Lepus europaeus; assembly: GCF_033115175.1. Taxonomy (NCBI): domain Eukaryota; kingdom Metazoa; phylum Chordata; class Mammalia; order Lagomorpha; family Leporidae; genus Lepus; species Lepus europaeus. The sequence goes on from NC_084842.1 coordinate 40,166,052, forward strand.
TTAAACAATAGAGCTTATTATTAATTCTTAAGGAATTTGATGGCTAACTTAGACACTAAACTTATATATGGGTAGATTATTCATTTGATCAATTTACATTCTCTAAATCTTTATGGTTCACTCCCCAAATGGCTGCAACAGCTGGAGCTGAGTTGATCCGAAGCCAGGAGCTTCCTCTGGGTCTCCCACACAGTTGCAGGGGCCCAAACACTTGGGCCATCCTCTACTGCTTTCCCAGGTCACAGCAGAGAGCTGGATTGGAAGTGGAGCAGCCGGGACTAGAACTGGCGCCCATATGGGATGCCAGCACTGCAGGCAAAGGATTAACCTATTGTGCCTAAGTGCCGGCCCCGAGTAAAATATCTTGATAACTTATAATTTACATTAGCAATGTAATAATTAATCCCCATCTCCATAGAAAACTCACTTATTCACTTACCCAAATCATCATTCTATCTGTGGTCTCCATGGTGAACTTTCCCAGCCTACATCTTTCTACTTTACTCTTGCCTTTGCCCAATGTCTCACATTATGCCTACCATAAATTGTTGCTTCTGTCTCATTTTTAGAAGATTTGATGACCTACTGTCACAGAAAACACACCATGCACTTAAAACCAAATTCTTCATTTTCCTCAGATTTTCATCCCAGTTTCCCGGATTCCAACACGAGGTACCATATTCTTCCTAGCAACTTAGGTAGTCATTCTTGGTTCATTCCTTTACTTTATTGCAACATCTACATCATCACCTAGTCTCATTTGATTCCCTCTACAAAATACTGCAAGTCTACTGTATCTGCAGGATCCACATGCACAGATTCAACCATACAGAGAAAATATTTGGAGAAACATGTATCTGTAGTATACATGTATAAACCATTTGTCATTGTTCTCTCAATAATAACTACTTGGTATTTACATTATATTAACCATTACAAATAATCCAAATTATTTAAACTACTCAGGAAGATATGTGTGGGTTATTTCCAAAGACTCCACCATTTTATATAAAGGACTTGAGCATCCTTGGATTTTGGTATCTGCAGGGGTCCTACAACCAATCCGTCACAAATACTGAGGTCCTACAGGTCCCTTTCTCAGTATTCTCACTATTAATGACCTAGTCCAGGCATTCAATACTTTGTTCCTTAATTTTAATACCATTTAGTCTTACCTCCTGGACTTCAAGCCCCATCACCTTCAATCCATTTATAAGTCATGTTCCCAAGTTAATCTTTCCTAAGTACTACTTTCACTATGTTGTTTCTTTGCTCAAAAGCCTACCAGGACTTGACAGTTCATACTGTATTAAGTTAAAACTCTTCCTTTTTTTTTTTTTTTTAACCTAAAAATAGAAGGGGAGAGGACCTATTATATATTACATATCTACTCTATGTTTGACCTGTCCTATCAGCTTACAAAGACATTTTAACTAAGCACTTATTTCATTACCAGGCAGTACACTAATAGCTCTACATGATTTTTATCTCTTGTATCCCTTAAAACAATCATAGGAGACAAACAGCTGTTATATCCAGTTTATAAATGAGAAAATTAAACATTAAAGAAGGAACTTTCCCAAAGTCATCAATCTAAAAAGGACAAAATCAAGACTGTGGCACAGATCTGATCAACTCCAAATGTAAATTTATCCTGTTATAAATCAGGTGCCTTGTCTTTTCACAATCTGCTGCTTCTCACCAATCCAATAACACTTCCCAAGAGTATCCAAACTATACTCTCTACTTAAATATAGTTTCTTCAAAGCCGATGAACATTCAACTTATTCCTATTCAAATTACTTTGTCTCCATATTATAATCTTCAGCAAATTCTACTCTTCTTTAAATTCTACTAACCTTTTAAAAATTAAAAAATTAAGCTCACATTCTGCCTTTCCTGGACTACTTCACCTCCTTATTCCTCTAGATTCCTACAGTATTTGAACCATTTTAATACCGTACATAAATCATTATATATTGCTCACTATTGTTTTCTCAGTGTTGCTCTTATTTTCCCAAATTCCTTGCAGTTGAGGTTGGGCCCATGTTTGTATTTCTTTTTGTATCACTCACTGTATCTAACACAGAGCTAAAGAGGAAGTAGATGCTTAATAAATACCTACAGCTTTGGTAAAAATGATTCTGTAGTTCCCTTTCATTTGATACTACACTTTTAAAGATAATTACATAATTATAATTCAGGAAGTGAACAAAAATAAAGTCAAGATACCAACTATTAATCAATATTATAACCAAAGTTACTATTTTTCATACAAAGAGGACAATATGTAGATTTGTAAATATTCAATGTTTTTCTTTCAAATAAATTGAGTAGTTATCTCTTCTCCTTTCACTATAAATATATCTTAGATAGTGGAGGGGATCTGATAAATAACTTTTTTGCTAAGGTTAACAACAAATTATGATAGAGACCAAAGTAAAACTATTCTGACTTGTTAAAATGGTACTCTTGTGCCAGCGCCGTGGCTCACTTGGTTAATCCTCTGCCTGCGGTGCTGGCATCCCATATGGGCACCGGGTTCTAGTCCTAGTCGCTCCTTTTCCAGTCCAGCTCTCTGCTGTGACCCAGGAAGGCAGTGGAGGATGGCCCAGGTGCTTGGGCCCCTGCACCTGCATGGGAGACCAGGAGGAAGTACCTGGCTCCTGGCTTCAGATCAGTGCAGCGCACCGGCCATAGTGGCCATTTGGGGGTGAACCAATGGAAGGAAGACCTTTCTCTGTCTCTCTATCTCAATGTCTAACTCTACCTGTCAAATAAAAAAAAAAAGCTACTCTTAGGAACCATGCTGGTATAGGTAAGCCATAAGGGTTGGCAATAATAAAATCAACAATCTCCTTATGATTCAAATTAAGCATATGTTATTCTAAGATGGTTTCTCTCATAAGACATCATGTGATATTGCAAATATGTTAACTACTATCAAACTTTTGTATTAACAAATGTTCTGAGACAGATAAAATAAAAACTACTACTATATAATGCCATAGTAGTGCTACTATTTTATTTCTATTAAAACAGTCCCTCTACCTGTCCCATACACTTCTCCCATCAACCCATCCATGAGTGTAGATCAGCAAACATTCATACATAAGCAAATACAATCACATTACCTAAGCATGCAGCAGCGCCAACCATAGCATAAAGGCCAGGCGTAATACAGTCAGCCCCGACCTCACACCACTCCTTAAATATAAACCAGTCATGGTGATAGTATGCAAGTTGTTCCACTGCAATCCCCACGATCCTCCCGGCAATCGCTCCAATAGCCATACTGGGGATGAACAAGCCTGACGGAACCTGTAACAACAACAGAACTCGGAATGAGGCAGAGATCTTCTACTTACATACTTGAAACCTACATCCTATGAATTTATTTCTGGCACTTTTGAGTCGTTTCACATTTTATTCATATAAAAATTCTAGTACAAAGAAAACTATAACAAAATTTTATTATAACAATACCTTAGCAATACCAGAAATTCAGTTACAAAGTAACAAATCATATTCTATAGATCTAAGAGAAAATAACTAAAGGGTTATTTATTTTTTGGCTCCTGGGTTCCCTAATGGCAGTCTCTAACAAAATTTTCATTAGTCCATGGTGAAATAAGAAAAATAAACAGAAAGGGACAATATAAAGTATTTTTCATAAAACTATACAACTCAATTTGAAGTACTATACTTTATTCCATTATTATGTCCTTCTTACATATATACAAATGATGGTGATATTAGGTATTATTCCACTTAAGTGCTACAAGGCAGGCAATCTTCAGTATCCCCCCAATATTTTGATTATATATATATATACATATATAAAATCAATTAAAAAGAGAAAAATATTTGAATAAATTTAACAAGGAAAACAGGAATAGCAAACACATTAAGCAAGATCATTTAAGAGTTCTGCAAGACTAACAACTCTAAACTGTTTTGGATATGCAAACAAGTCCAGCACAGAATGACGCTGTGTGGGAGCATGTCAAGATCATTAGAGAGACACACAAGAGAAAGGATCAAAGAATGTGCTACATTCTCCTGCCAGCTATGATCCTTTAGCCAGACGTGAATGTAACATAGAACTTGACAAACGCCTATCAACTGCCTCCAGCTTCCTGTGGTCCAACTGATGATGAGGAAGCCGAGATTTACAGAAAACTGACTTTGTGTAGGAAAAAAAGCTTTCACATCTCCTTTAACTTTATTTACTAAAAAGAAAAAAAAGTTAAACTTCAAGACTTCTCTATTATTTAACTCACAATACTTAGTGGACTAAACACACAGGACAACAGAAAACCAACCTCCAAAAACTAATACCACTCCAATGACATTGAAATACAGTTGTTATTCTACATAGATTTATACCTATGAAAGCACACTGCCACTAGCAAATACTATTACATGTACATAGGTGTAATAATTTAAATTATAAGGATAAACTGACATATGCTTCTGCATATGTTATGTCCTATGACATTATATTTACTGATATATAATCAAGGAATGTTATTCTTACTTTGATAAGTTCAAGGGAAGCTATGTCTCAGGGTAAAAGGTCCAGATGGCTTATATTCTTGATGGAAGAAGGCACGGAATTCACAGGACTCGCAATGTAATTCTGAGTCTACAGTGTTCTTACAAGCTACAATAAGTTAACATCCTAAAGCGATATGACAGGTTTTCCAAAGACACCCATATCCTGGTTTCTAAAACTTGTGAATCTGTTATGCTACACAGCAAAGAGGAATTAAGTTTGAAGATAGAATTAAGGTTGCTAACCAGTTGATATTAAAACAGGAGATTATTCTAGATTATCTGGGTAGCCCTAAAGTAACCACAAGAGTTTTTAAATGAGGAAGAGAGGTTTAGAAGTGTTAGTGTCAGAGTTATGAGAGGAGAGAGAGTTGACCAGGCATTCCTGGCTCTGATGGAAGGAGGAGGTCATTAAGCAAGGAATGTGGGAAGTCTCTAAATGATGATAAAAGCAAAAAAACAGACTCTCTCCTACAGCCTCATGAGCATCTTTATCTATCCTTTTCAGACTTCGGATCTCCAGAACTGTTAAGGTAACAGATTTGTGTGATTTCTAAACACTAAGTTTGTGGTAATTTATTACAGCAGCAATAGGGAACTAGTACATGATACATGATATACATACATGATTATACATACAACTGATATATGATTATGAATTTGCTGATGCTCCCTTCTCCTGAACCAAGCTGGACCACTGTGATTATCTCAATGAATAGACTTGAAAGGGAAGTCATGTGATAGGACTTCTTGGGCCAGGCTGGAAACAGCCATCTGGGACACTTGCTTTTAGGGTGCTGAGTTACCATGTAAGAAATACTAGTATCCTGAGAACATCATGCTGGAAAAACCAGAGAGACAGACAAGACGACAATCTATGAGCTCAAATGTTCCAGCTCCAGTTGTGTGAATCTTCTCAGCCCAGGCACTAGACACAGGAATGAAGAAAGCTTTGAGATAACTAGGCCTTAACCATGTCTGATGATGAGAGATTACAAGCAAAAAACACCCAGTTGACTGACCCCTTCCAAAATCGTTAACCCAGTATCAAGAACAAATTAAATAGTTATCTTAAGCTGCTAAATTCTGGATTAATTCATTACACAACAACAAGTAACATCTTTAACAATATATCCTAAGGAATTTTTTCATTACTTAAAATTAGACTCCAAGATAAGTATCCTTTCAGCCTACATTCAGAAAACAACCTTTAGATAAAAACTGCATCTCTCATTTTACATTAAGTTTTGAATGTACCAAGATTACTTAAATATCACCTCGCACTAGCACTTACCTTAATACCAAAAGTGAACACCGTCATTATGATTTTAAATATGAGTGCTAAGCACAACTGCCATATAGCTGAATACACTCCAATGCCTGCTGGACGATCAGGAATATCATCAACAATTTTACTGGCATTCATGTCATTTCTGTAGTCACAAAGAGAAGAGGACTCCAGAGGCCCACAGTCTGTAAAGAGCTCTTTAATCAGTTCACTGGTGTTGAGTCTAGTGTATGGATTAGGGAAGGCAATCACAGCTGTAATGGCTGCAACAATAATTACTTCAAGAACAGGATACTTCCCAAATTTGGTGGATTTGCGTCGACGACACCAGGCAATATTTGCCCTAATGAAAAAGGCTCCCCAAAGCCCTCCAAATACCCCTAGGAGAATAAAAGGAAACAGTTCAAAAAGGTACCATGGCGTATGATACTCCACATAAAAAAGGACCAGACGACTGTTACCAAACGGATTGATGGATCTCAAAACAAATGCAGCCACTAAAGCAGCAAAAAATGATCTCCATAAAGTTTTGAGAGGAAAATAATAGCTAACCTAAAAAAAAGGGGGGGAAAGAAAAATTAATGCTATAATTTTATAAGATTATAACTTGACCAGTAAATATCTCTAAATTTTGCTGCAGGTAGAATTTACAGATAGCAGACTTTGTATAACGAAAAGATATTAATATTTTAATATATTTATTTATCACATTATTACAACTTCACAATATTAAGCGATCATTAAATAGTAAATTTAAAAATAGTCCTAGTTTCATTTTTGTGTAAATATTTTAAAAAAGGAAGAAGTCTTCACATCAATGAAAACTCAAAACCAAATTATTCTACTGAAGCAACTAAAATGATTTCCTTAAATGTCAATAATGGTATGAGAAATAACGATACTCATAAAAAGTTTGCAAAACAATTTAGAATTAAAATATAAAAAAAATAAAATCACAGGCTATTATTTTAGCCAACACATGTAGACTGTTTTAAAAGTCTTCTCTTAACTAAGTTCAAAACCTCTTAAATATGTCAACAATGTAAAGTTAAATTTTAAAGTACTAATATTTACACATGAATAATAGATTTAAATTTTTTTTCTCCAGGTACAAAATACATGCAGCAGTTTTTTATATAAAAATTAGTGAAAAACTTTATATAAAATTTGAAAAAACTAACAAAAAGTCTGAACCTATTAAATTAGCTATAAAACTGAAACATGTGCCAAAATATATTTGTAATAATTATGTATAGTTTTAACTGCTCTAACTTTTGACCTACCTCCTCCAGACTAAAAAGAACTCCTCCAATCGGGGCACCAAAAGCTACAGAAACACCTGCAGCCGAGGCAGCTGATAGCACCTAGAAAGAGGATGTGGCTTATTTCATATTTTCTTGTAAAGTCAGGTATATCAAATAAATATCCTTAATATTATTTGAATTTTCCAAATGTCTCTTCTAAATTTAACTTATATGGCTCCTTCCTCCCCAAGCAAGGGGCAAATATTCATTTCCTCTAAAAATATTTTTTACTCTTCTGCTTTTAACTGAAAGGTCATTCATACACTCACTATTCAGTCAAAAGACATTTGAGCCAGGCATACTAATGTGAACAGGATGTAAATAAAGGGAGGCTCCTAGAGCACAAGCAACTTTCAAGAAACTATGTTTATGTGGACAAGAGGAGAGAGTATTAACTGGGATTTGGGGGACAATTTTGTTTACTTATTTAAATAGGATATCATTTCTTCAGATTTTAGAGCATACTCCTTCACCATTAATAATTATTCTATTCCAAATACTAGAAAGATTTCCAGAGAATTAAAACCTATTCAAACTTTGTATTTTCACTATCCTAAACCCTTTGAAAATATGCTGTTGTCAATATACAGAGTCTCATTCTAGAAATACAAATCACAGCTCTTCAAGTTAGCTTCATCAACCAGAATCCCTAAAATAAAGTTAAAAGAAAAGAAAAATCAACCACACACTCTTCTGTTCTCCAGCTCCATAGTCTATCCCTCGACCACTGCCAGCAGTGTAGCATCAACCACAAAATATAATTTCACTGGGCACTTATTTCTAGCTATTTTTCTAGAGTCTATAATCCTTTCAATACTTTAAACCAGGCAAACATCTGAGGCTACCTAAAGCATTTTCTCAAATAGCAAATTTTTGTATTTCTTGAAGAGAAATTAGAAATAATAAAAATTAAGTTGTAAACGATTAAGACCATGAACTACATAGTCAGGCTACCGGGTTGCAAATTCTGGTTCTGCCACTTACTAGTTATATGGCTTACACTAGGTGCCTCAGCTTCCTCTTCTCTAAAATGGAGATGTGTTATCACCAAGTTCATAAAGATTGAGTAAATGCACATAAAGTGCTTAGAACAGCACTTGGCATTCAGTAAGCACTACATAAAATTTGGTAAGTCACAAAGTAACCGGTATTTGTTTTAATTAAACTGTACCTGACTGCAGAAATAAGGATTCTGTTTGTTTGGGGGAGGAAAGGAAACAACTTTAACTTCCATTTTTTTCCAATAATAGGATTTCACACAACACATTTATTAAAAGTTCTAAGTCTACAAGTTGATACAATAGAATTTTATAATCAAGCTAATACTATGCATCCACAACTCACACACATATGAATCTGTTTCAAACATTAACTAAGAAGCACTTACTTTAAATACATCAAAGTAGGCACTGGAAGCAAGCTAAAATATGGGGCCTTAATGTTTTCAACTAACAAATGAAATCTTGCATTTATATACTATAGTCAGAGAATAACAATGTCATAACATTTAACTAATGACCACACAGTGTGCACATTACAAAGTAGGTGGATTAATTTAATTTCTGTAACATTTTCTAATATACTACATTTTTAACTTAAAATGAATACATTACAATTTATCCATAGTGTTTCAACAGAAAGAAAAGAATTGAGCTGGGAAAGTAAATACTACAGCTCTATCTTGGCCAATAACTTGCTGTGTTCTAGTATGATACTTTCAGGTTTTATTTATAACTTACAAAAACATACACCCACACAGCTGTAGTAGTTTTATAGTAGTTAAGAGCAGAGATTTTGCAGTCAGAGAAAAATGAATTTTAATACACATGCTGCAACTAACCACCTCTGTGATCTTTTGGCAAGCTAGTGAGTCATTTTAAGCCCTGGTTTCCTATTCTATAAGTGAGAATAATAATACTATGTTATCAAGATTATTATGGAATTAAACTTCTACATGCATGTAAAGTACCTGCCATAACTGTGTACCATATACACAGTTAGTAATCAATAATGAAGGCTATTTTTGTTTCATAGTAAACATGCTGGAATCACAATTGTTCAGAGATGGAACTGTGAGGTTCTGAAGTGTTCAGCATAAAATTAAAAAAAAAATTATTTGTTTTGAAAGAGTTATAAGGTGGGAGGGGAGAGATCTTCTTGCATCTGCTGGTTCACTCCCCTGATGTTCACAACATCCAGGACTGAGTCAGGCCAAAGCCAGGAACCAGGAGCTTCATCCAGTCTCCCATGTGGGTACCAGGGATCCAAACACCTGGGCCACCCTCTGCTGCTTTTTCCAAGCACATTAGCAGGGAACTGGATCAAAACAGGAGCAACTAGGACAGTAATTGGCATCCAAATGAGATGCTGGCACTGCAGGTGGTGGCTTTACCCATTATGCCAAAATGCCAGCCCTGGGATTGGGCTCTGAAGTCTAGAACTAATTGGAAAACTTTAGGAGCTCCTTTTCTTCTAGAAAACCCAGAACAATCAAAAAACATCAAGGAAAGCCTATAAAAATATATGTAAAGTTTAAAGAACTCCTAGGAGATCTCAGGCTGGTCTGAGGAAACAACAGCAGGGGGCCAGTGTGGTGGCATAGCGCATAAAGCCCCACCCACAATGCCAGCATCCCATATGGATGCGAATTAGTGTCCTGGTTGCTCCTGTTCTGATCCAGATTCCTGCTAATGTGCCTAGGAAACAGAGGAAAATGGCCCAAGTGCTTGGACTCCTGCATCCATGTGGGAGACCTAGAAGAAGCTCCTGGCTCATGACTTTAGCCTGGCCCAGCTCTGGCTGTTGTGGCCATTGGGGGAGTGAACCAGTGGATGCAAGAGCTCTCTCTCTCTGTGTCTCTTCCTTCCTCTCTGTAACTTTGACTTCCAAATAAATAAATAAATGAATATTTAAAAAAGAACAGTAAAGAAAACTGCCTTAAACAGCTGAATAAAGAGGATTTCCTGCATCCCTCTTTTAATGTGAACTGCTGATTTAAACTTCAGGAGGTCTTAAATGTCCTTAGAATGCCCCACTTGGTGCTGGACAGCTTTCTACATACCACACACCACTTCCACTGGCATTAGACACTACCTTCAGAAGCAAAACACAGCAATTAAGATTTCTCAACTGTGAAGATATAATAAGGTTGATAAGAAAAAGCAAAAACACTATGCTTGGAAAACATGTCAGAAAAGAAAAAGTACATAAGGCAATGTGAAAACAAATGGAAAGATCTTTGCAACATTCAACTGAAACCCGATGGGTACTAAGTAAACCACGCAAAGCTTCTCTAAAATATACGGGCAATAGGGAGCGGCAAGATGGCGGAATAGGAAGGGAGCACATTGATAGTTCAGCAAGACACACAGGTTAATAAAAGTGGAGATACTGCAGGGTCAAGGAAGAGTAGGGGAAGAAACAGCAGTGGAAACTCTTCCGGAACTAGTGATTCACAGCGGACCTGCGTGGAGAGCGTGGGAGCCCAAGTTCGGGACACCAGCGGCAGACTCAACACACCAGCACTGGAACGCGAGGTGAGCCGAACCTCAATAGCCCGAGATACCAGCGGGCAAGCGGAAAGAGGAGGCTAGAGGGAACGAGGCTTGAAACTCCGTGGGAAAAGTTCACCAGGCTAACTAGAAGAGAGAGAGGAAAAAAAAAAAAAAGTGACCGATACGGACACGAGTTTCTCTCTCTCTGCTCACCCCTCAAAGGCAAGCAAGACAAAGAGCAGGTGCCATTTTGGACATACGTCATAAGCAGAGCGACCTCAGGTCTGCACCGGCCCTGAGCCTAGCAGAAAAACCTGACTCTGGGGGGAGGGGTGAAATAACAGGAGATTAGGATCTAATTTGGCAATCCAGTGGGAGACTGCAGGAATTGGAGCCCACACTGAGGGCAGCAGAGATTCCCTGTGTGGTCCTTGGGAAAGAGCTTCTGATCTCTGGCTCCTGTGGGTATATCATTCGCCTGCTAACTACCTCCAATTACGTTCAGCTGTGCGGAATTACTTCCCTTTTGAATCAAAAAAAAAAAAAAAAAAAAAAAAGAGATTTACCACGCCTAACCTGGGAGTGTCATCTTTGACACACCCTCAAACCTGAGGAACCAAACACAGCTCTCAGTCCACACTCATCTCAAGCCTCTAAGGCTCCACCGAAAGCAGACAGTCCACTTAATATAGAGCCATAGTGTAACAAGAAAAAACACCACAGTGAAGAAACCAAATATCTCCAACATGCCAAACAACAAACGCAAAAACCGAGGTAACAAGAACAAGGAAGACACTATGATGCCCCCAAATGAAAAAGACATCCCAATTCAAGATTATGAAGATGATGAGATAGAAGAAGAAGCGGATCTCAAAAAATTGATAAGAACATTAAGAAGTTCTCAAAAACAAATTCTTGAACTACAGAAATCCTTAATGGACAAGATAGAAAATCTCTCTCATGAAAATGAAATATTAAGGAGGAATCAAAATGAAATGAAACAACTTGTAGAACAAGAAACCGTGGTAGTGACCAGAAATCATAATGAAATGAAGAAATCAATAGATCAAATGACAAACACATTAGAGAGCCTTAAAAACAGAATGGGTGAAGCAGAAGAGAGAATATCAGACTTAGAAGACAGAGAACAGGAAAGGAAACAGGCAAACCTAAGAAAAGAAGAAGAAATTAGAAATCTAAAAAATATTGTCGGGAATCTACAGGATACTATTAAAAAAACCAACATTCGGGTTCTAGGAGTTCCTGAAGGCATGGAGAGGGAGAAAGGATTAGAAGGCATTTTCAGTGACATACTAGCAGAAAATTTCCCAGGTTTGGAGAAGGACAGAGGCATCTTAGTACAGGAAGCTTATAGAACCCCTAATAAACATGACCAAAAGAGATCCTCACCACGACACATTGTAATCAAACTCACCACAGTGAAACATAAAGAAAAGATTCTAAAAGTTGCAAGAGAGAAACGTCAGATTACTCTCAGAGGATCTCCAATTAGACTCACAGCAGACTTCTCATCAGAAACCCTACAAGCTAGAAGGGAATGGCGAGATATAGCCCAGGTACTAAGAGAGAAAAACTGCCAGCCCAGAATACTATATCCTGCAAAGCTCTCATTTGTGAATGAAGGTGAAATGAAGACTTTTCATAGCAAACAGAAACTGAAAGAATTTGTTGCCACTCATCCTGCCCTGCAAAAGATGCTTAAAGATGTGTTACACACAGAAACACAGAAACATGGTCACCAATATGAAAGAAGGTAAAGGAAGGAAACCTCACAGCAAAAGATCACAGGAAGCTCAATTTCTCTTTGACATAGAATTAAACTCTGAAGCTCTGTTAAAGCAATGTGTTAAAGTAATCTAAAAACAAAAAGCAATTCAAATCAATTGGCAATCTACAAAAAGAGTTAAATATTTTAAAAGCTATTATTAAAATTGCTATATTGGTCTACTATGCTATGTTATATGTGTGTACATATTGTATGTCCACATAGGAAATTTTATTAAGAGTTTTATTTTAAATGGCTTATAGATAAGATTGTCCATAAATTTAAGCTGCTAAAATCAATCAAAGATACATTTTAATTTGTGTGACCTGAATCTGTGTATCATGTTTTAAACTTGTTGGTAGAAAGAAACTAAAAACATTTTATATGGTTGTGCTTAAGTTTACTGGCTAAACAAACTACACCATGTTAGATATTTAAGAGGTGTTTTCAAATACATGATTCTTAAAATTTATAGAAGGCATTGGACCTTCTGGTAAATGTTTTCTTAAGTTGTTATCTAATGGTTGAAACGGTTTGCTAAGTATTCATGTAATATTGCTATTGTCAGCAAGCGATCTAGGACTTGCTCCCTCATTTCTCTATTCTAAGCCCAACTTGTTCTTTCATTTCTCTATTCTCTTCAAGGTAGGAAACTAATTCTATTATGAAGGAATCTGTAGGATGCACAATTTAATCTTTAGACCTTATAAAAGAGATGGCTAAAATTTTTCTGTAATAGCATAGCCAAAATAAGAGCTTAAATAATAATCTCATAGCTAGATTCACTTCGCCATCAGCGAAGTATACAGTAAGTAGAAAAAACCTCCCTTTCAGACCAAAGGGAAAGAAAATTTTCAAGTGAGAATATAATTTTCCTCATGGGCATTGTCTACCTTAGAAAAACTACTACAGAACATGCCTGTGACTATAGACTTGTAGTTCAGGCCACCGAAGATTAGAGATGGGACATGGGCACTCCCTTGACTTGCATCCTCTGGTCTGCTTTAACACAAACCAGGAGGAAAAGAAAGCTCGGCATCAGAAGCAATGGGTGGCAGGCCTATTAATGGCTGATCTGTACAGTGATCTGCCCTCAAGGAGACCCAACAGGCCAGTCCACTGCAGTGGCTTTCAATGTGGTAAGCCTGGGCTTCAGCAGAAGTCAGCTTGTGAAGAGCCCTGGCAGCTCTGCCAAGAGTTGGATCACTGGAAATGGACCTGCCCTGGAGTCGAAGGATGCCCAGGTCAGAGCCACAGATCTTATTGGCTCTAAGCTGAAAAACCCTTCACTCAGCCCAACTTCCAAAGTGACCACTGCAGCTGAGGGTATGGTCAAGTAGGGTCAGCAACATTGCAGGCAGAACTGTAAATTTCTTGTTAGAGATGCCACCTGCCTTTACCTGGCCAGCTCTCCTCCCAGCCCAGCCAAGTAATGAAAGTCAACAGAGTGCCTTCCCCTAGGAGGTTCACACCTCCCTTAGGATATACCCCATGTGAAGAGATAGATAGGTCTGGGCCTCTGAATTTACAAGGCCTAAAGCCCACCAGATTATTATCAAGCCCCTTCTGTCAGGTCCTATTTGCCTCTCAATCAGAAAACTTAATTGTAGCTTAGACAGCACCTTTCTTAGCTCCTCTAATAATGACTCTGTCCTTTGTTCTAGACCCTGTCTAGTGCACTTTGGCCTCATTCCTTTGTAATCATAACCTCTACTCTACCACCAATGGCTCTACTCCCAACCTGTGTGTACTGATGGTCCTCTTCCCCACTTAATGCTGTATAATTGTTCAAACCTGGTAAATGCCACTCTTAGGATCATTGGTTACTATCCTCACTCTGTCTTTTATGACCTTGTCTAAATATGATCAGAGCTGGCAAACTTGGAAGGCTTCCAGGGCCCTGGCAACTCATGACGACAGCCTAGGGTGGTTACTGGCACCATAAACTAGAGTGTCAATTTGTTGGGTCAACAACAGGAGCCACTGTGCACTTGCTCCTCATGTGGGATCTCTGTCCTTAATGTGCTGTACATTGTGATTTAATGCTATAACTAGTACTCCAACAGTATGTTTCACTTTGTGTTTCTATGTGGGTGCAAACTGTTGAAATCTTTATACTAAATTGATCTTCTGTATATAAAGAGAATTGAAAATGAATCTTGATGCAAATGGAAGGGGAGAGGGAGCGGGAGAGGGGAGGGTTGTGGGTGGGAGGGAAGTTATGGGAGGGGGAAGCCATTGTAATCCATAAGCTGTACACTGGAAATTTATATTCATTAAATAAAAGTTAAAAAAAAAAAGGAAAAAAAAATATACGGGCAATACACTGAAGGAACTGCATCTCCAGAGAAAGACACATCAACAGGGACTCAGGAGAGGCCTTTCATCCCCAATTTTAACAATCCTGATGAAACTCAATGGCTCTAGAGAATCCCCACCCCAAACATCAATGATTCCAACATGAACTTGACACCACAGAATCCAGCTACCCTTGGATAAACAGAATGCTCTTTGAGATTCCTCAGCCACACATTTTCATCAACATGAGTGATTCTGGCATGTATCTGATAGCACAGGATTAAGTCAAATACACAAGGCAGAGGTAGGGTCAAGAATGCACTGTATTCACCCCCCAACAGCATGAAGAGCTAGAAAATTTGTTTCAGCCAGATCATGAGCTCAGAGAAAAACCTCCTGTAGGAACTAGTTTGAAACTCATTTTACTGAGGACAACAATGAAGTATGATTCGGAAACAGATGATTCTGAGGAAACAGCAGCAACAACCACTAAGGCAACCAAGCCAGATCCTTCCCATGGAGAATACGCCCCCTTCACCGAGACTGTCTGCCAACTCTTTTTCATTTTGGCCTGTGCTTTCAGATTTTCAAAGCTCTCTTCCTCCTCAGTCCAAATGTCCTTCCAACTGGGCATGGGACTCTATCTCTGTCTCCACAGAGAGTCCCACAAGTGATTTCTACTTGCAAGATCCTTGGGTGGAGAGCTGGCAGCCTCAGCTCACACTTCAAACTCACTCTGAAGCCTATAACGTAGCTGAAAAAATAATAAAATTGCACACTTTTCCTGATAAGGATGAGATATCCAGCTCTTCCTTCCATGCCTACATCAGTATCTCTCAGCCACAAGGCCCTGTCACGAAGGACAGGGTCCTTTCACAGCACTCTGGCTGGTCCAGCTGTAGGTCTATCTCCTGGACAAACCTGGTCAGTATTAGAAACCAAGGTTTCAGAGCCTACAGTCTAAGACATAGCATGGAACTCCAGAAAAATTCCAGTATGGACTTCTCTGATCAAGTAACTAATAAATATTAGATCATTTAGGAAAAAGTAAATAAATAAATAATATCATATAAGAGTAATTGAGTAGCTCTGGAAAGGAATTCTAAAAAGATGTTAGAGATTATCCAAAAAAAGAAACACAAACTATGTCAAATGAAATTTTTTTTTCTTTTTTTTTTGACAGGCAGAGTGGACAGTGAGAGAGAGAAAGACAGAGAGAAAGGTCTTCCTTTGCCGTTGGTTCACCCTCCAATGGCCGCCCCGGCTGGTGCGCTGCGGCCGGCGCACCGCGCTCATCCGATGGCAGGAGCCAGGTGCTTCTCCTGGTCTCCCATGGGGTGCAGGGCCCAAGGACTTGGGCCATCCTCCACTGCACTCCCTGGCCACAGCAGAGAGCTGGCCTGGAAGAGGGGCAACCGGGATAGAATCCGGCGCTTTAATCTGACTACAGCATTTACCCAAAAAATACAGAGTAAAATACAATGTTTACATGAGGAAATTCTTTAAAAAATTTGTTAAAGTTTCATTATTTATTTGAAAGACAAAGAGAAACTGATCTTCTGTCTGGTTGCTCACTGCCCAAATGCCCTGGCACTGGAGCAGGCAGCCCAGAACTCAATAAGGGCCCCCACATGGGTGGCAGGAACAAAACCACTTGGGCCATAATCTGATGCTGCCCAGGATCTGAATTAGCAGGAAGCTAGAATGGAAGTACGCAGCCACACTTAAATCAAACCACACATGCCAATATAGGACACAGGCATCCTGGGCAATGGTTTAACTGTTGCATCACAACACTTGCCCCTGAAGTTCTTCACTGACGTAAACATAACAGATCATTTGTCTGTCAATATGATCAGAAAACAGACACTTACCTCCCTTTTTTTAGCTTCATTTGTGCTATACTTTGGAAAGAGGTAGGAAAAGATATTTCCACAGCAGCAGGCAACATGGACCAAGGGACCTTCTTTTCCTAAACTCAAACCTGATGCCACAGCCAGAACTAAAGTGATGGTTTTAATCATTAAAGTCCATTTTCCCAAGTAACCTCTGATGATGAATCCACTCAAAATGGTTTTAATCTGCAAAAGAAATATTAAGAAGGTTTATAATCTCTTTTAAGAAATAGGATATTCTAACTAATCTAAGTTATTCTCTTGTTTTTCTCATAAAACTATCTTGCAAATTTGTGACAAACTATGAAACTCATTTTTCAAAAAAATTTTTATTATGTTACATATAATAAATCTGTATCATATTCTAATTCTCATGAATAAAATCTAAATAACAAACCACATTAAAGTCAACACTTAATTAGAAGGGTTATAATATATTTCAGGAACAGTCAAATATGAATACTTTTGTTATGAAAATAAGCACAACATACTTAGATAATTGCCTATATTCTGTATCAGAAATAAAAATATGCCTGCTCAGAGTACTGTAATTACATAGATCACTTTTCTGTATATCCCAAAAGATGAAAGATTAGTACATACTGTACAATATTGATTCTTATTAAAGATGTCAACTAGTACAGCTTTTAAAATCAATACAATTTACTTGGTAAAAAGAAATATATTAGAAAAAGAACTAGTAATTTATTTATGGACAGAAAAGCAAAGAAGGCAAAGAAAGGAATTTACACCAAGTTCAATCCTAAGTATAATTTTCTGTTAAATTATAGTTGATGAGAAATCAAAACTCAAAATTTGGTACTACTGACACACTGATATCAAATGCTTTCTCAAAATATAAAATAGCCAAATTCAAGAATCATTAACTAATCAGAAGACAATTATAAAAAATAAGATGACTATTAAGATTAGGGTTATTAGAGGAAAACATCAAATAATCCATCAAAGAACTTTAGGCCACAGGATATTTTTCCTGGCCTTTGATGTTTAACTAAGGGTTTTAAGAACTTATTTAGACATGTGCTGAATGACTGGAAGAGGGGAGAAAGAAATCAACCTATACAATAAAAATGATAAATAACTATGGGGAAAAATTTTTAATGATATCAACAGTTTATATTGTTTGAAAATGTGCTTTTGAATATTACAAACGACCCAATCTCCCCAAAAATATTTTTTCTCTCAAAGCCCAAAAGATAAGCACTATAACAATTACTGTTCAATGATACTAAAATTACATAGCTTACCTCTGGAATTCCAGAGCCACAGGCATATGGAGCAAACACCTTTACCAAGGAAACTGCAAGAAAGGCAAAACTCAAGGCCCAGAAGATGTACATTATGTAGTTCATGATGTAAGAACCAGGACCCTAAAAAAGCAAGTAAGTCAAGGGTTTGAATTTAATAGTGTACCTCTAATGTAACTGCTTGCCAAAAAAGAAAAGCCAGGTAAAGCATGTAGAAATTTTCCGTTTTATTTTCACAAGAAAAATGTGACCACCTCTGTTTATCCACAAACCACCTTTTGCAAACAGTTGGTGGGGAAAAGATTGCACTGGCACTTAAATTTCACTCTGCTGTACTTCTGAATTTCACTAAACTCAATTCAGCTAAGCCAAGTGAAAAATAGCACACTACCCATCTTGTCAGCAAATATAATCTTGTTCAGATTACAAAATTTTAAGAATATAATCATATATAATCATGCAACAATATGTATGACATTTTGAGTTCTAGAATATTCTACTACAGAATATCATAGTAGTAAAATAATTATTTAAATACTGTAATACAAAAAAACAAAATCTCTTAATTTCTTCAAGATATATCCTTTTAGAAGGTTTATTTTTAGGGATAAGAATTTGGCAGAGCAGTTAAGATGCTGCTTGGGACATCCACACCCCATATTAGAGGGTCTGGGTTAAAGTCCTTGCTCCCCTTCTGTTTGTGGCTTCCTGCTGTCCCTGAGAGGTAGCCAGTGAAGCCTCATGTGTTTAGGTCCCCACCACCCACATGGGAGACCCAGACTGGGTTCCAGGCTTCTGACTTCGGCAAGACCCAATCCAAACTTTTGTGGGAGTCAGGAGTGAATCAGTAGAAGGCAGGTCTCTGTTTTTCTCCCTTTCAAAAAAAAAAAAAAAAAAAAAGAAAAGAAACCTTTTAAAAAGATTTGTTTATTTATTTGAAACACAGAATTACAGGGATGGACAGAGAGATGGGGGTGGGGGAAGAGGGAGGGAGGGGGAGAAAGGGAGGGAGAAGGAGAGGGAAGGAGAGGGAGGGAGAGGGAGAGAGGGAGAGGGAGAGAGAGAGAGAGGTTGATTGATTGATTTTCTATCTACTGATTCACTCCGTAAATGGCCTCAACAGCCAGGGCTGGGCCAGGTCAAAGGCAGGGGATTCATCCAGATCTCCCACATTGGTGCAGGGGCCCAAAGACTTGGGTCATTTTCCATTGCTTTCCCAGAGGCACTAGCAGAGAGCTGGATCGGAAGTAGAGCAGCCAGGACACAAACCAGTGTCCATATGGGATGCCTGCATCACAGATAGTGGTCTAACTCGCTATATCACAACACTGGTCACCAAACTTTTTTTAAAAACCGCTTATTTATTCATTTTTCATAATTTATACTTTCTAATCTTAGTTATGTAATGTTAAACATTTTTAAAAATTGCACTCACATTAACCTTACATGGATCTTATTCTTTTCTACCACAACTCACAATAAACGTACTTGTATTTGCAATATAACCCAATGGACTTGTATATGACTATGTGGTTAACTAATACAAAAACTAATTGAAATAATATATATTGAGTATCCCTTATTCGAAATGCTTGGTAATGGAAGTGTTTAAGATTTTGTTTTTATTTTGGAATATCTGCATGTATATGATGAGATATTTTTAACAAAAAGATATTTGTTAAATTCATTTTTTACATACACCTCACAGACATGGCCTGAAAGTAACTTATACAATATTTGCAGTGTGCTGCATTTTGACTTCAACCCTTCATATGAGGTCAGGTATGCAATTTTCCACTTTGGGAGTTATATCAGCACTCAAAAAGGTTTAGATTTTAGAGCATTTCAGATCTTGCATTTTTCACATTAGGGATATTCAACTTGAACTATTTCTTTCCTGCTGCAATGTATCCTCATATTTTCCATTCCATTCTAATTTTTCTTCACTTAATGTAGGCTACATTCATCTAACATGTGATTAATTCTGTAACTAAATGAGATTGAGACCCTTTGCTACTATCAATTATTAATTCATCTTGAGACAAAGCAAGACTTACTTCTGCTTGGCCTATGATTAATTCTGCCCATGTTTTCCACTGTGGACATTTATCTCTCTCTTCAAATGTTGTTTCATTAGATCCCCAACAACATTGTTCATGGTTGTACCATAATGCACTAAGGCAAATGCCCTCCTTCAGGTCAGTCATCCAATCAGCAGCAATGTCTATTAATCCAGCCAATGCCCCTGTAAAAAATATTGATAGTAAAAAATATTAGTAAATCCATTTTTGGAGTGTCAAGAATGATCTAGGTTCAAGAGGTAGAGACAGCAGAGGACTTTCTATAAATAAAGGGTCATTTAGAGACTATCACATGAATTACAGATTTTCAAATTATAATAAAAAATGTTTATATTACTGTTTAAAACTATAAATAGCTATTTTGTAAAATAGTTACTTTGAATTAAAACCAGCTATATCATTCAAGTTAACTTATTTTTTTAAAAGGTGCTTAAATGACACTGAAACATCTTTGCAAGGCTGCTTGGAAGGAGGTTCACAAATCTGGTTATGAAGTCAGGAATTTTACTAGTATGTTTTCATCCAAAATTTAAATAACACAATACAATTTAATGTCCACTAGAAATCATAAATCACCACCTTTCTTAGCTCCTCTAATAATGACTCTGTCCTTTGTTCTAGACCCTGTCTAGCACACTTGGGCCTCATTCCTTTGTAATCATAACCTCTACCACCAATGGCTCTACTCCCAACCTGTGTGTACTGATGGTCCTCTTCCCCACTTAATGCTGTATAATTGTTCAAACCTGGTAAATGCCACTCTTAGGATCATTGGTTACTATCCTCACTCTGTCTTTTATGACCTTGTCTAAATATGATCAGAGTCGGTAAACTTGGAAGGCTTCCATAGCCCTGGCAACTCATGACGACAGCCTAGGGTGGTTACTGGCACCATAAACTAGAGTGTCAATTTGTTGGGTCAACAACAGGAGCCACTGTGCACTTGCTCCTCATGTGGGATCTCTGTCCATAATGTGCTGTACATTGTGATTTAATGCTATAACTAGTACTCCAACAGTATGTTTCACTTTGTGTTTCTATGTGGCTGCAAACTGTTGAAATCTTTATACTAAATTGATCTTCTGTATATAAAGAGAATTGAAAATGAATCTTGATGTGAATGGAAGGGGAGAGGGAGCAGGAGAGGGGAGGGTTGCGGGTGGGAGGGAAGTTATGGGAGGGGGAAGCCATTGTAATCCATAAGCTGTACACTGGAAATTTATATTCATTAAATAAAAGTTAAAAAAAAAAAGAAATCGTGAATCACAGTATTCATGAATTACTGTGACAGATTTGCAATTTTTTCTTAAAATAGAAAACCATATAGACTGAGATTATTTTGCTGGCAGAATATAAACAAATATACAAATTTATGGTCTAATCTGGGCCCTTCTTGTCAGATGAAAAATAAATGGGTCATGTATACAGAAGCCACAAAATTCTCATGCGTGCAACTAGTACTTCCCTCTATTCTTCATAAAATTTTAATATTTCATGTTCTTCTGTACATAGTCTTCCACGATGGAAGCTGAAAATGATTACAACAGTCCTTAATATTTGTTTTCAGATCCTCAACAGTTATTTCTTTAAGTCCTAAATACAGTAACATTTTGTGGCCATTCTGTATAGCATGGTGATTAAAAGAGCAGGCTTGGATTCTAGTTCTGCCATAGCCACTTACTAGCTGTAAATCAGGTTACTTAACTCCTCTTTTGTTTCAATCTCCTCATCTCTACAATGGTTATGATGACAGTATCTATACCATAGGATTGCCATAAAATTTACATAATATACATGTGAACTTTTTAGAACAGTGCATGACATATACTAAACAGTCTCTAAGTATGTGGCAGTTATTATGATATTAAAATCAAAAGATATTTTCCTGATCATCTGCTCAAAAACCACTTATTTTGATATGGAAGTTGAGCCCATTAATATCAATCAAGTTCCCAAAACTAGATTTGGAAGCCTCCTACCTCCTAGTCTTATATTTAAGAAGATTTTTTTTAAAGGAGACAAACAAATGTGTTTTAAAATCCAATAATAAAAATAATTTTAAAAAGATTCAGCAGTACTTGAAATAAAAAGAATTGAGTCAGGGAGGAGAGAACTATTTACAGTTCTTATAACTAAAAAAAAGGATTGCTTTTAAGTTTTTCTTTACCTGATGCCAGTCCTGTTAGTGTTACTACTAGCCATCCTGACCATGCGTCATACAAGCTTTTTGTCATTTCCCATGCTGATTCTTTCTTTTTGCTGTTGATCTGAAATAAGAAATGTCCATGCTTCATTTTCCAAACTAAGAACAGAAGCCACAATTCCAGAATCTAGTAGTTTGTCTTATTGTCTACACAGAACAGTACTTTCTGACCTAAATAATAAGAAAGATAATTTGGGGACAAAATATTGGTATACCTGTATAACCAGATGATAAGCATTAACCCAGAGATCTGTGTATTCAGTAAGTACCTTCAGATTTTGGTGCAAGAATTCCACAAATCATAGAAAGTCTGACCTTAGGTTGTTAGGAATTGAAGCAAATTCAAACTTTAATTGGCAGACCTATCTTTTTCATTAATGGAAGGCAACATGGTTTGAAATGTCATCTCCTAGTCCTATCAGTTAAGTGGATTACAATTTTCTTTAAAAGATCAGATCAGTGAATGATAGTAAATTCCTGTAAGTACATTATAGAACAGTCATATGGACAAAGAAACTTCCAAAACTCTTATCCCTGAAAATATGCAGGTGTGGAGAGGTCCAGTCCCACTGGTAGGGTACAAAGGATCTTTAACCACTGTGCAAAACCAAAGAAAATTGTTCTCCACTGAACACAGATTAAGAAATTTGGGGACTGACAAGAAAGTACTAATTCTGATCCATCTAGATCTCATTCTACTAAGATACAAGAAAGCTAGTCTCACCTCTCTAGACATTGTTTTTTGTTTTTTGTTTCTTTTTTGACAGGCAGAGTGGACAGTGAGAGAGAGAGACAGAGAGAAAGGTCTTCCTTTTCCGTTGGTTCACCCTCCAATGGCTGCTGTGGCCGGCGCACCGCGCTGATCTGAAGCCAGGAGCCAGGTGCTTCCTCCTGGTCTCCCATGCAGGTGCAAGGCCCAAGGACTTGGGCCATCCTCCACTGCCTTCCTGGGCCACAGCAGAGAGCTGGACTGGAAGAGAAGCAACCAGGACAGAATTTGGCGCCCCAATTGGGACTAGAATCCAGGGTGCCGCAGCCACAGGCAGAGGATTAGCCTATTGAGCCACGGCACCGACCTACAATGTACTTCTAAACCTTTCCATTGTGAGCTAAAATTTCTGTCCTACTAGAATTGTTGCTTTTAAATACCATTTTCCTGGGCAGTGAGTTGTACAGTGAGTTGAGCCACTGCTTGCAATGCTGGCATCTCTTCTTGGAGTGCCAGTTCAAGTCCTGGCCACTCAGCTTCCAATCCAGTTTCCTGCTAATGCGCCTGGGAATGCAGTGGATGATGGCTCAAATACTTACATCTCTATCTTCCACACTGGAGAGCTCCACACTAGCCCCAGCCATTGTCGCCATTTGGGGAAGGAATCAGCATATGAAAGGTGTGTGTGTTTGTGTGTGTGTGTGTCCTCCACCTCCTCTCTGTCATTTTGCCTTTCAAATAAATACATTTTTTTTTTTAAAGCCATTCAGTACTTTACTACCCTGGAGGATGGCTTACAGCTTTGAAATTCATTGACTTGGTCTATTTGAAGCGAACTAACAGATGGAAGAAGTCTCTATTTTTGTCTCTTTCTGTTGTTCTGCCTCTCAAACAGATGTAAATACATAATTAAACATTTGAAATTTAAAAAAAAAAAATTAACTAGGGGTCAGTGTTGTCGCTTAGCCGGTAAAGCTGCCATCTATAATGCTGGCATCCAATATGGGTGCTAGTTCATGTCCCAGCTGCTCCACTTCCAATCTAGTTCCATGCTAATGACCTGGGAAGGCAGCAGAAGATGGCCCAAATACTTGGGCCCCTGCTACCCAAGTGGGAGACCCAGATGAAGTCTCTAGCTTTAGTCTTGCCCTGCCCTGGGCATTGTGGTCATTTGGGAAGTGAACCATTGGATAGAAAACCTCTCTTTCTCTATAACTCTGTCTTCCAAATAAATAAATCTTAAAAAAAAAAATTAAGAATCTAGGACGAGATGACTGATATGATTAGCTAAAACACACAGGGGATTTGGCTATTTCATATATTGCTATATTATTTTGACACAATTATTTTCTTACTAAATATATTTTAGTTTGGAAAATGTGGTCAGTTTTATAAAAATGTTAATATATAGTAAGTTGTATTATTTTACATTAATAACTATTTTTTAAATTTCTGTTTCAGTATTAAGCATGATAAATATCAACTGTTAGTACCTACATAAATAAAATCTCCTTAGGGAGTCTTAAATATTTTATTAGAGCTTAAAGGAAATCTGAGATCAAAAAGTTTAAGAATCACGGGATAAGCACACTGATTTCACATACTATGTTTTCCTTCAGTGATGCCCTAAAGCTTTAAATATCCCCTGCACAATCTCAGAAGTTGTACTTTCCACAAAACAACATAATCTAATTCTAATTTCAGTTTTCATGGACATGTACACATTATTGTGAAAGTTTATAACTTATTTATATGAAATTATTCTTGATAAAGTACATTTTGGATTATATTATATCCATAAGTAATGATCAACAACAAAAAGGATCCAAAGATTGTACTTTATGTTGAAGTCATTTTGGAGGTTGGGGAGTGGAATCAGTGATTCATTTCAACACTCAGTAAGCCTTATTTGGGAGCAGTCTGAGAAAATACCACAGAATTTTAAGATTGGTAAATGGTATAAATGAAAGTAGCAAAATTCTACAAAACTGTCTTACTCGAACATTTATTCTTTTAATTATAAGACTTATGCAGTAAGTTTCCCCTTTTGCCTTAGCTGCTGAGATGCTCAAAGCCAAAAACCATGCAGGTCTTTATATCTTCAACTTAACTTGATCTTACCCAAATTTCTATATTGTGTTTTTTCTTTTCCTTCCTATTTTGTCTACTTAGTGAGTTTATCTGTTTGTAAGCTACCACAAATCCTTTCCAGAAAGGTATGACATATAAATAATCAATAACAACAACAAAAACACACAAAGAAAAAAAAAGTCACATACGAAATGTAAAATTTACCTAAGTATATTTTAATGTATAACTTACATGTTGGCAACATGAGATCTTTGGCAGAATTATATTATTAAATAACTTAATTACTTATTATATAAATACAAAGTACCAAAAACACTTACCCGTCTATGCCTTTCTCTGTCTTTACATTTTTCTCGAACCCAGTCAATAGTATGGAAATCATCATATGTACCAACACCCGGAATTGGTTCATCCAAAAGATCCAGTAGGTGTGTAGAACTGTTGATGCTACCTCCATTCGTCATTGTATAATGAGTTCCTTGAGAACAAAAAAGGAAGACAAACATATTTTATGAGAGACAACAGTGAGTTATATAATCTTAGAAGTTCAATGTGGGGGCTGTGGCGCAGTAGACTAAGCCTCCGCTTGAGGTGCCTGCATCCCATATGGGCACCAGTTTGAGTCCCAGCTCCTCCTCTTCCGATCCAGCTCTCTGCTATGGCCTGAGAAAGCAGTAGAAGATGGCCCAAGTCCTTGGTCCCTCGCACCCACATCAGAGACCCAGAAGAAGATCTTGGCTCCTGGCTTCAGATGAGCCCAGCTCTGGCCATTGCAGCCATTTGGCGAGTGAACCAGTGGATGGAAGAACTTTCTGTCTCTCTGTCTCTGTAATGCTACCACTTATATATATATAAATAAAATCTTAACAAAAAAAGTTCATTGTGAACTCACAAAGAAATACTATCATTTCAGATAACTGAAACATAAAGTATTTTAAAAAACTATCCAAAAATTACGCCATACCCTTTCAATGTCATAGCACAGTATTAATTAACAAGTCTGCCCAACTCTCATCTGATGTGCTGGAGAAGAGAATTGTATGGCTTGCTCTTTAATTGTGACTAGGGGATAGAACACATAAAGTTAGAAAATGCCTTGTAGAAGACTAATAAATAGAAAATGGTGATTTTCATCTGTCCAAACACAAATGGAGGGGCAGACATGTGGTGTCATATCCCATATCTAAGTGCCTGGGTTCAAGACTCAGCTCTGCTCCCAATTCTGATTTCAGCTTCTTGTTAGTGTGTACTTCGAGAGGCAACAAGTGACAGCTAAAGTACTTGGGTACATGCCATCCATGTGAAGACACAAATTGAGCTTCAGACTTTTGGCCAGTTGTTGAGGCCATTTAGGGAGTGAACCATCAGGTGGAAGATTCTCTCTTGTATGCTCTGCTTTTCAAATAAGTTCAAAACAAAACAAAACAAAACAAATAAACTACCGCATGATAGATTCTATCCAGGAAAAACAGTAACAAAGGGTAGTAGTTTGCTAGACTCTCTAAGAAAATTTTTCTTCCAATAACTATATAATTTCAGTCTTATATATCATCTTTGGAATAAGCTTCATCGTTGTGATGGCCTCATTAGAATTAAATCAATCTTTGACAAATGTTCCGGATATAGTATATATGGGTACAACAGACAAAGAAAGTAACAGGAAGGATAATGAAAGACAATACAGAGGAAAAATACAAATGACTTAAATATAAAAAGTTCAATCTAGCACATACAAAGAGATGTAAATCAAATCTACAATATTATTTTCCTCTATCAGACTGGTACGGATAAAAATGTGTGTGAGTAAACTGAGTTGGCTAGGTTATGGAGAAAGAGGTCCTGTCACAAAATTAGTAGTTTAGAGGTAAATTTATGGGGGGCCGGCTCTGTGGCACAGCAAGTTAATGCCCTGGCCTGAAGTGCCAGCATCTCATCTGGGCGCTGGTTTGAGACCCGGCTGCTTTACTTCTGATCAGATCTCTGCTATGGCCTGGGAAAGCAGAGGAAGATGGCCCAAGTCCTTGGCCCCTGCATCCGCATGGGAGACCCAGAGGAAGCTCCTGGCTCCTGGCTTCGGAATAGCGCAGCTCTGGCCACTGTAGCCAATTGGGGAGTGAACCATCGGATGGAAGACCTCTACCTCTCTACCTCTCTCTCTCTCTCTGTCTCTCTCTCTCTCTCCTCTCCTCTCTCCATGTAACACTGACTTTCAAATAAATAAATCTTTTTAAAAAATAAATAAATATACATTTATATAACCCTTTAGGGAAGGCAAAAGCTACCAAAATTTAATATACACAGATACTATCCCCCGGCAAGATTACTTTGAGGAATTTTCCTGCAGTTACACTTGTACATATAATTGAATAAATCCATAAATTATGCACAGTGTGGGCAGAACATATTACTATGTGCTATAAAAAGAAAAGAAAAATGTATTCATGCCGAAACACTTATAACTTAAAACAGGGGCCAGGAAAGAATCAGAGAGTAAATGTTTTAAATTTTGAGGGACATACAGTTGCAATGATTCAATTCTGTCATAGTAACACAAAATAAATCAGATAATACATAAATGAATGTATATGAATACATTCCAGTAAAACAGGAATGAAACAGGTATGAAGGGCAAGATTGGGATCATGGGCTATAGCTAGCCAATCCCTGACTTAAAGTCTGCACAGCACAAATTAAAATCAACAAAAGACATTAAGAATTTTTTTAAATATAAATGACACTCTTCTATACAGTATACAAGATATAAAGATAATAAGAAAACCACTGTCCCTGACTTCAAGGTGCAAGTTCTAAGATCCTATTCCAAATTATATTCTAAAGCAAAGTTCTAATATCAAAGCACTTTAAGACAAATGTTATTTGTTAATTACATTTAATTCAACACAAAGAAATATTAGGATTATGACATATAGGATGGTATTAAGAAAATTTCCTTAAAATATAAATTTTAAGTAATTTAAAATAATGAGGCTATAACTTCACAATGAGAATTACAGCTTCACATTCTATGTCAAATATGCTTACACCTATTTCTGAAAAAAAAAAAAAAGGATGTAAACATGATTATTAAAATAGTTTCTATTACTATTAGAAAAGAGTGTAGAGGGGTAGAAAAAAAGTCTGGGTAAAAATGCAATAATTCAGGCCAGCGCTGTGGCATAGCGGGTTAACGTCCTGGCCTGGAGTGCCAGCATTCCATATGGGCACTGGTTCTAGTCCCAGCTGCTCCTCTTCCGATCCAGTACTCTGCTATGGCCTGGGATAGCAGAAGATGGCTCAAATCCTTGGGCCCCTGCACCCACGTGGGAGACCCAGAAGAAGCTCCTGGCTCCTGGCTTTGAATTGGCACAGCTCCGGCAGTTGCAGCCATCTGGGGAGTGAACCAGCAGATGGAAGACCTCTCTCTCTGTTTCTACCTCTCTCTATAACTCTGTCTTTCAAAGAAATAAAATAAATCTTTAAAAAAAAAACAATAATTCAAAAGTGAAAATAACTGGATTTGACAGTGGAAGGAAAAATAGAAGTAGCCAGGGAGCTATCAAAACTAAGATTTCTACTTCTAGGAATTGATTCAACAAGTGCAGAGACTTCAAGATTTCATTATTTGCAATACTGAAAAGTTCAAAGCAATGGAAATGTCCCATCCATTGGCAATAAGTCCTGTATATTGATGCAATGGAACATAATGCAGCATTTAAAAAAGATGAGGTGGATTAATAAATGTAGATATAAAAAAGCTGGCTACAATATATTGCAGTTAAAAACAGGCCAAGTGAGAAGCAGCATGTTTAATATGAAACTTGCTTTGAAAAATTATTTTGGTTCAAAAATAAACTTCACGTGTCTGCTTATAAATAGAGAAAACAGTATTACCAGATAAGAGACAATATCTTTTTTTTTTTCTTTTGACAGGCAGAGTGGACAGTGAGAGAGAGAGAGAGAGACAGAGAGAAAGGTCTTCCTTTAGCCATTGGTTCACCCTCCAAAGGCCGCTGCGGCCAGCGCACCGCGCTGATCTGAAGGCAGGAGCCAGGTGCTTCTCCTGGTCTCCCATGGGGTGCAGGGCCCAAGGACCTGGGCCATCCTCCCCTGCACTCCCGGGCCACAGCAGAGAGCTGGCCTGGAAGAGGGGAAACCGGGACTAGAACCTAGTGTGCCGGCGCCGCTAGGCGGAGGATTAGCCTGTTGAACCACGGCGCCGGCTAAGAGACAGTATCTTAATAATGGCTTGGGATGACACTGGAATAGTGGGTAAAGCCGTGCCTGCAGTGTCAGCATCCAATACAGACGCTGATTGAAGTCATAGCTGCTTCATTTCCAACCCAGCTCTCTGCTATGGCCTGGGAAAGCAGAAGAAGATGGCCCAAGATCTTGGACCCCTGCACATGCATGGGCATCTGGAGGAAGTTCTTGGCTCCTGGCTTCAGATCAGTGCAGGTCTGGCCATTGCGGCTAACTGAGGAGTGAACCAGTGGACAGAAGACCTCTCTCTCTCTCTCTCTCTCTCTCTCTCTCTCTCAGCCTCTGCCTCTCTGTAACTCTGACAAGCAAATAAATAAATAAATAAATAATTTTTAAAAAATGGCCACCTCTAGGGACCATAATAGTTAGAAAAAGCTGTGCACAATATTTTTTTACTTTATACACATACACACACACACACAAATATCTGTATCTTATCGATACACAGACTCCCATCTCTGTGTATATCTGTATATCATATATCTAAGTGAAAGTAGAAAATAAGAGTTTATAGTTATATACAAGGAAAATTATTTTTCTAAATAAGGGCACACTATATTTTCATAGGAACATGAACAGAAGAAAAATTCTAGTATAAATCAATCACCATATAAATGAAAAGAGCACAAAAACGAACACAAGGGCCCAGACTCTACTTCCTGAAATCTAAGCAACACTGGACAATACATTAAGTATCTGTCAGCATCCATGAGAACCACATGATACATACTACAGCTTACATAATGCAAGGACACATTTTAAATGTTTACAAAGCCCTGTATATATCATTTCCAACAGTGATGTTAGCATAAGTGATTATAAAATTACATCCTCAAATCATTTATCAGAGATAGAGATTTTATGCCAAAAAACAGTAACTTAAGAAGGTAAAGCCACCACCTGCAGCACCAGCATCCAATTTGGACACCAGTTTGAGTCCTGGCTGCTCCACTTCTAATCCAGCTCTCTGCTATGGCCTGGGAAAGCAGCAGAAGACGGCCCAAGTCCTTGGGCCCCTGTACCCACGTGAGAGACCCAGAAGCTCCAGTCTCCTAGCTTCAGATCACTCTAGGTCCAGCTGTTGTGGCCATCTGGGGAGTGAACTATCAGATAGAAGACCTCTCTCTCTCTCTCTCTCTCTCTGCCTCTCTCTAACTCTGCTTCCAGATAATAAATCTTTTTTTTTTTTATTTAAAAAGGACATCATTTTAATACAAATATAGCTAATTATTTAATACAAACTATATGGAATGGCACTATACTTGTATTTCAAGGAAAGATGAAAAAGTAAAATACATGAGACCTGTTCATTTCCTTCTGACTTTCAAGAAATGAAGCAACTGGGGCCGGCGCTGTGGCACAGCAGGTTAAAGCCCTGGCCTGCAGTGGACCGGTTCTAGTCCCAGCTGCTCCTCTTCTGATTCAGCTCTCTGCTATGGCCTGGGATAGCAGTGGAAGATGGCCCAAGTCCTTGGGCCCCTGCACCCACGTGGGAGACCCAGAAGAAGCTCCTGGCTCTTGGCTTCAGTTGGTCCCAGCTCCGGTCGTTGCGCCATCTGGGGAGTGAACCAGCAGATGGAAGACCTCTCTCTCTGTAACTCTTTCGAATAAATAAAAAATAAACGTTTAAAAAAAAATGAAGCCAAATTTCAAGACTATTCTTGCATCTTTCTATAATCTTTCTGGTTTAAACTGACTGACTTTTGTTTACAGATAAAGAAACAATCACAGGAGTTGGAGTTGTGGCATAGCAGGTAAAGCCACCACCTTCAATACCAGCATCCTACATGGGCACTGACTGGTGCCCATCCTGGCTGCTCACTTCCATTCCAGCTCCCTGTTAATGTGCCTGGGAAAGCAGCAGAAAATGGCCCAAGTCCTTGGGCCCCTGCACCCAGATGAGGCTCTTGGCTCCTGACTTTGGCCTGGCCCATTCCTGATCATTGCAACCTAATGAGGAGTAAATCAGCAGATGCAAGATTTCCCTCTCTCTGCATAACTCTACATTTCAAATGAATAAATCTTAAAAAAAAGAAACAATCATAAATGTTAAGTCACTTAACGAAACTGTCATGTGGCAAATCCAGAAACTGAACTTTCCCTAATCACTCTGAACACTCTTTAAACAAATCAAGAGAAATGTCTTAAATCAGAAGAGGGTGGGGTGAAGGGATGCACACAGAACCACAGTGCCAACACTAGCACTTCATTTCATCACTACAATACAAGCCAAAGAAGCTATACTATAGGCTGGAAGCTCTGTTTCTTGATAATTCAAAGAGATTATAAGAACAAAACTTGAACATAGAAGGGATTAAATAATGCAATAAAGTAAATTGTTTATTACTTAAATATCTATTTGTTTTTACCAGGTATCATAGGGTTCTCTCTTATTTCTATATTTAATTAATACATCTGAATGTTTGGTTTGGAAAGGTACAAAATCTCTAAAAGGAGAATAGCATATTGTTTTCAGTATTTTGGCAGAAATATTCTAGAAACAAATAATTTACCATTCTTGACTAAGGGTTTAAGGTCCAATTCTTAGTGCAAAGCCAATGTTCATTTACATAAAACACTTTATAAATTTAAAGCTTTAGGTTCCCTAGTCTCCACCTCCCTCCACTCACATATCCTGATTTTATTCAGTAAACTTTGTGAAAGTTAACTGAATGGCTACAAATTTTCTTAAGAAAAAGCACTTGAAAAAGAAATATAATAAGAATATTTAAAATACCTTAACAAACCTGAGAATCTCTGATTCTGCTTTCCATATAAGTATGGTTTTTTTTTTAATAAATAAATAAATCTTTTTTTTAAGATTGATTTATTTATCTGAAATGCAGAGTTACAGAGAGGCAGAGGCAGAGGCAGAGAAAGTCTTCCCTCCAGTGGTTCACTTCTCAAATGGCTCCAATGGCAAGAGCTGGGCTGATCCAAAGCCAGGAGCCAGGAGCTTCTTCCGGGTCTCCCACGTGGGTGCAGGGGCCCAAGAACTTCAGCTATCTTCTACTGCTTTCCCAGGCCGTAACAGAGAGCTGGGTTGGAAGGGGAGCAGCAAGGACTCGATCCCATGCCCATATGGGATGCTGGCACTGCAGGCGGCAGCTTTACTCACTACACTACAGCACGGGCCCCTGAGATCTATTTTCAATTGACTTTATACACATGTGATTAACTCTAAGGAGTTCAACAAATAGTATGAAGGAAAAGAAAAGAAAAGAAAAAAAAAAACTGTTCCTTGACAGTCAATACAAGGGTTTTTCAAGCCATTGCTTCTCAATGTGCTTATTTCAATTCTATAGATTGCCTTTTAAGTGCTCTATTAGTTACCACAGATCAGGGAGAACATATGGTATTTGTCCCCTTGGGACTGGCTCATTTCACTAAGTATGATGTTTTCCAGATTCATCCATTTTGTTGCAAATGACCAGATTTTATTATTATTATTATTTATTTATTTATTTATTTATTTGGGACATGCAGAGTGGATAGAGAGAGACAGAGAGAAAGGTCTTCCTTTTTGCTGTTGGTTCACCATCCAATGGCCGCCGCGGCTGGCACATCGTGCTGATCCAAAGCCAGGAGCCAGGTGCTTGCTTCTCCTGGTCTCCCATGCAGGTGCAGGGCCCAAGGACTTGGGCCATTCTCCACTGCCTTGCCGGGCCATAGCAGAGAGCTGGCCTGGAAGAGGGGCAACCAGGATAGAATCCGGCACCCCAACAGGGACTAGAACCCGGTGTGCCAGCGCCACAAGGCGGAGGATTAGCCTGTTGAGCCACTGCGCCGGCCCAGATTTTATTTTTTAACCACTGTGTAGTATTCCATATAGTACATACCCTATAATGTCATTATCTAGTCTTGCCAAGTATTTAGGTTGATTCCATGTCTTAACAATTGTGAATTAAGCTGCAATAAACATGGGGATGCAGATAACTCATTTATTTGATTTCATCTCCCTTGCATAAATTTCCAGGAGTGGGATGGCTGGGTCATATGGGTAGGTCTATATTCAGACTTCTGAGGAATCTCCATACTGTCTTCCATAGTGATTTTAGCAGTTTACATTCCTGCCAACAGTGGATTAGGGTATCCTTTTCCCCACATTTTTGCCAGCATTTGTTGTTTGCTCATTTCTGATTTACCCCTTCTAATGGGGGTAAGGTGAAACTTCATTGTGGTTTTGATTTATATTTCCCTGATGGCTAGTGATCCTGAACATTTTTTCATACGTCTGTTGGCCATTTGGATTTCCTCTTTTGAAAAATGTCTGTTTAAGTTCTTTGCCCATTTGTTAACTGGGTTGTTTGTTTTGTTGTTGCAGAGTTTCTTGATCTCGTTACATATGCTGGTTATTAATCCTTTATCAGTTGCATAGTTTGCAAATTATTTCTCCCATTCTATCAATTGCCTCTTCACTTTCCTGAGTGCTTCTTTTGCAGTATAGAAGCTTGTAGATATTTAATATTAACAACCAATTATAAGTCTAAACTTAAAATAACCATACTAACCAATAATTATACTCACACCAGTGTTATTTATGTAATCAGCCTTTATTGTTTTTGCCCACCTGGTACCCCTTTTCCCTTCTTTCTATAATGGAACACAATTATTTTAGGAAACTTCTATCCATCACAGAATGCAGTTTTGGTGTGTGGGGGTCAATGAACGTCCCCACCCCTCCTCAACTAAGGAAAAGGCACAAACTCTAGCTCCTGGAAATTTAAATCTGAGCATAGTGACACAAAGATACTTGGAGCCAATTAAGTGTCATAACTGAACCTTCGAAAGAATATAAAATAGTTCTTGCCACATAGACCCACAGATCTTTGAACATAAGAAAGTATAATATGAATGTAAGTAGCTCTCAAATTTCAGACAAGAAAAAAAAAATCAAACTTTTTTGTGGAGGACTATCAGATGCCAGTGACTGACATTTGTACTATCTAATTCTACTACCTTTTGGCTGAAATAAACAAAAAAGACTGGAAATAAATATCACTCTCCTTGCAGAGAGGTCCGGTAGAGAAATTCCAAGGCCTTAATGAAATGTGAGGTCAGAAAGACATAGAGTCAGGGAGGCCGAAATAGCTCAGTTGGGCTAGCGTTAGACTGAAGAAAGACATAGAGTCAAATTCCAGCTCTGCCAACTATTAGCTGCAGCATAAGTTACATATTAACGTCGATGAGGTACCATACTTTTCTCAACCAGCTGCAGCGTATGATGAACAGATTGCAGATAAATATAGCTTCTAATACTACATTGGCAAACAGTAGTTAATCAATGAACACAAACTATTATTTTTGCTCAAATATTTTGGTGTTTAAAGCCCCAAGGCTGAATTACATTACCCATATGGCATTAACCTTAACCACAAGGTTAACAAAAGTCCCAGAAAAGAAAAAGTGTCATAAACTTGGACAGTAAATTTTTCTTACAACTGAATATTGGACAAAAAGCCTATGGATTTTTTAATACCACTATGGACATAGAAACAAATTTATAAAATGCATGGTAAATATGCCAGTTTTCAATCATGGACATTTCATGGTTCTTATATCACTAAATGAAATATCTCAGCAAGTAAGGAAAAGAATCCAATCAATGAAGTGTAACAAGTCTGCAACTTACTCA
Organism: Lepus europaeus; assembly: GCF_033115175.1. Lineage (NCBI taxonomy): Eukaryota > Metazoa > Chordata > Mammalia > Lagomorpha > Leporidae > Lepus > Lepus europaeus. The sequence continues at coordinate 40,200,921 of NC_084842.1, forward strand.
GTAACATTAATAAGAAAAAGTCTAACACTGTTTATTTTACTGTTTTCCACACAGAAATTTACAAAATTTAAGGATGCCTATGGATATACAAATACATTATTTACTGGATTTGTTATAATCAAAACAAAAGACTTTACAAATTATATGTAGAAAAATCAGGTTTAAGATTATTCAATATTCTTTGAAGAAATAGTTCCTTAAAGGGAAATAATTATCATTTCAACAAATCATGCTAGGACAACTGGCTAGCCACATGCATAACAGCAGAACTGGACCCTACCATACACGAAGACGGACTCAAAATGGGCCACAGACTTAAATATAAGAGATAATATCAAGAAATCCTTAAAATAAAATGTAAGACTAACTCTTCGTGACTTTGGGTTAGGCAATCGTTTCTTAGATATAAGACCAAAGAATAAGTACAAAAGATAAATTAACTTGACTACATCCAAATTAAAAATATCTTTCTCACACAGAGGCCAGATGCTATAATCTTGCTCATGTCTAATTCAAACAATAAAAACTAATATTCATTGAGTACTTAACATGTGCCAGATATTGTTCTTAGTATGCTATTAATATTAGTTCATGTAATCCTCACAACAACCTTATGCAATGTTATCTCGAGCTTATAAATTTGAAAAACAAGGCAGAGAGTTAGGAAATATGCCCAGGGTCATACCACTAGTAGGTAAGGAACACAGATTCAAGTTCAAGCAGTCTTGAGTCTACATATATTTCTGAATCACTATACAATAAAGCCCAAGAATTAATTTCATGGTTGGTTTACTTGCATATTTTAAGATATGTGGATATTCTTTTCTTAGAGAAAGTTAACACTATTAAATGGTACCTAATCCCAAAACACATGTGTGCATGCACTGCTTTTGGATAATTAATGTAACCTTCACCATCAATATTCCTTTTTGCTTTTGGTTCCAGACCACTTTTGCCTATACTGTTTGGGAAGCTGCAATAAAAACATACCACATTAGTAGTCATGGGCACGCTGCTGCTCTGGTACTTACATCCCATTGCTTTAGCAAAACCCATGACAACAACACACCCCTATTTTCACCCTCAGGTTGCTCTAGATTAATCTTATACCACAGAAAGGCTATCTTTATTCCATGCAGAGTTAATTCGCACTCCAGGGATATACTTAGGAACCTGTTTTGAAAACTTTTTTGACTATGGCCCACAATAAGAAACATTTCTTCCTGACATACTATGTAGGCATGCCCCAAAGTAAAGTCAAAGTTTAGGAAAAACTACTCTTATTACTTGGTATATAATTACACTTAACTACTTGGGATATTTCACCTTATTTTCATTTTTTTTTTTAAATTTTTTGACAGGCAGAGTGGACAGTAGAGGGAGAGAGAGAAAGGTCTTCCTTTTTGCCGTTGGTTCACCCTCCAATGGCCGCCGCGGTAGGCGCGCTGCGGCCAGCGCACCGTGCTGATCCGAAGCCAGGAGCCAGGTGCTTCTCCTGGTCTCCCATGGGGTGCAGGGCCCAAGGACCTGGGCCATCCTCCCCTGCACTCCCGGGCCACAGCAGAGAGCTGGCCTGGAAGAGGGGCAACCGGGACAGGATTGGTGCCCCGTCCGGGACTAGAACCCGGTGTGCCAGCGCTGCAAGACGGAGGATTAGCCTAGTGAGCCACGGCGCCTGCCTTTTTTTTATTTTTAATACTGGTTACAACCCAACTGATTTCATGATCAACATGCTAAAATCTGAAGTTCAAAAAAGACTGAAATGACAGCCGGCACCGTGGCTTAACAGGCTAATCCTCCGCCTTGCGGCGCCGGCACACCAGGTTCTAGTCCCGGTTAGGGCGCCGGATTCTATCCCGGTTGCCCCTATTCCAGGTCAGCTCTCTGCTATGGCCCGGCAAGGCAATGGAGGATGGCCCAAGTCCTTGGGCCCTGCACCTGCATGGGAGACCAGGAGAAGCACCTGGCTCCTGGCTTCGGATCAGCGCGATGCGCCGGCCACAGCAGCCATTGGAGGGTGAACCAACGGCAAAAAGGAAGACCTTTCTCTCTGTCCTCTGTCTCTCTCTCTCTCTCACTATCCACTCTGCCTGTCAAAACAAACAAACAAACAAACAAACAAAAAAAACCACTGAAATGGGATCCGGGCAAGATGGTGGAATAGGCAGGGAGCACACTATTAGTCCGGGGGAGAGACAGTTATATATAAGTGGAGATACTGCAGGGTCAAGGAAGAGTAGGGGATGAAACAGCAGTGGAAACTCTTCCGGAACTAGTGATTCACAGTGGACCTGCGTGGAGAGCGTGGGAGCCCAAGTTCGGGACACCAGCGGCAGACTCAACACACCAGCGCTGGAACGCGAGGTGAGCCAAACCTCAATAGCCCGAGACACCAGCGGGCAAGCGGAAAGAGGAGACTGAAGGGAACGAGGCTTGAAACTCCGTGGGGAAAAATTCACCAGGCTAACTAGAAGAGAGAGAGGAAAAAAATTAAAAAAGTGACCAATACGGACACAAGTTTCTCTCTCTCCGCTCACCTCTCAAAGGCGAGCAAGACAGAGCAGGCGCCATTTTGGACGTACGTCATAAGCAGGGTGACCTCAGGTCTGCACCGGCCCTGAGCCTAACAGAAAAACCGGACTCTGGGGGGAGGGGTGAAATAACAGGAGATTAGCATCTAACTTGGTAACCCAGTGGGAGACTGTAGGAGAACTGGAGCCCACATTGAGGGTATCAGAGATTCCCTGTGTCGTCCTTGGGAAAGAGCTTCCGATCTCTGGCTCCTGTGGGTATATCATCTGCCTGCTAACTACCTCCAATTACGTTCAGCTGTGTGGAATTACTTCCCTTTTGAATCAAAAAAAGAAAGAGAGATTTACCACACCTAACCTGGGAGTGTCATCTTTGACACACCCTCAACCCTGAGGAACCAAACACAGCTCTCAGTCCACACTCATCTCAAGCCTCTAAGGCTCCACTGAAAGCAGACAGTCCACTTAATATAGAGCCATACTGTAACAAGAAAAAACACCACAGTGAAGAAACCAAATATCTCCAACATGCCAAACAACAAACGCAAAAACCAAGCTAACAAGAACAAGGAAGACACTATGACGCCCCCAAATGAAAAAGACATCCCAATTCAAGATTATGAAGATGATGAGATCGAAGAAAAGCAAGAAGCGGATCTCAAAAAATTGATAAGAACATTAAGAAGTTCTCAAAAACAAATTCTTGAACTACAGAAATCCTTAATGGACAAGATAGAAAATCTCTCTCATGAAAATGAAATATTAAGGAAGAATCAAAATGAAATGAAACAACTAGTGGAACAAGAAACTGTGATAGTGACGAGAAATCATAATGAAATGAAGAATTCAATAGATCAAATGACAAACACATTAGAGAGCCTTAAAAACAGAATGGGTGAAGCAGAAGAGAGAATATCAGACTTAGAAGACAGAGAACAGGAAAGGAAACAGGCAAACCAAAGAAAAGAAGAAGAAATTAGAAATCTAAAAAATATTGTCGGGAATCTACAGGATACTATTAAAAACCCAACATTCGGGTTCCAGGAGTTCCTGAAGGCATGGAGAGGGAGAAAGGATTAGAAGGCATTTTCAGTGACATACTAGCAGAAAATTTCCCAGGTTTGGAGAAGGACAGAGGCATCTTAGTACAGGAAGCTTATAGAACCCCTAATAAACATGACCAAAAGAGATCCTCACCACGACATGTTGTAATCAAACTCACCACAGTGAAACAAAGAAAAGATCCTAAAATGTGCAAGAGAGAAACGTCAGATTACTCTTAGAGGATCTCCAATTAGACTCACAGCAGACTTCTCATCAGAAACCCTACAAGCTAGAAGGGAATGGCGAGACATAGCCCAGGTACTAAGAGAGAAAAACTGCCAGCCCAGAATACTATATCCTGCAAAGCTCTCATTTGTGATTGAAGGTGAAATTAAGACTTTTCATAGCAAACAGAAACTGAAAGAATTTGTTGCCACTCATCCTGCCCTGCAAAAGATGCTTAAAGATGTGTTACACACAGAAACACAGAAACATGGTCACCAATATGAAAGAAGGTAAAGGAAGGAAACCTCACAGCAAAAGATCACAGGAAGCTCAATTTCTCTTTGACATAGAATTAAACTCTGAAGCTCTGTTAAAGCAATGTGTTAAAGTAATCTATTATGTTCTCTTGATGTCTGTTAAATTCTAATTGTTCAAAAACAGCTGAATTTTTATTAAGAGCTATGGGTTATTTAAATATGTGCTTATTTTCAAAGACTTGAATAATCACCTTGTAACAATGATCAAATTTGGTCTATGTTATGTCATGATTTTAAGGAATCTTATTTCAACCAGATATTTTGGATTTTGAGCCTTCTTGGCATTCTTGACAGGCATTCAAAAAATCAAAGTTTCAAACAATCTGGTCTCTAAAATTTCCAGTAAATCCTGGACTTTGGTTTTTCCAGTTTGGGCCCAAATGAAAAAAATCAAAGGACCTATGTCTCTCATCTTATAGAGACACCAACTAATCAGTCTATTTGGATTATATTAGAAGGACTGTCAAGATGTGATGTGGTACCTGACTTTAAGTTTCTATAATGGAAAATGCTATTAATACAAATGTTTGAGAATTAAAATGTCTAATGATCTTGTGTTACTAGACATGATAGTTATCTTAATGAGAAAGCCCCAGAGGCCTAAAGGGTTAAATACTTGTAAAATCCTACAGGTGCTTTCAAAAATACTGTGAAGTAAGCAAGTGCCTCTTGTTGGTTGATGAGTTTATAATTTTAAACATGGAGACTTAAAGTCTTTTGTCATCCACAGTTATATATGATTTGCTGCTCATAAAACTAAAGCGTTGTTGGTTCTGTATTTAGCTGTCCTCCTATAGGTTCCTATGGACTTTTTCCAGCCACTTTTATTGTAGTCAGTACTTTGGGATGGCTCTGTAAACAGATGAAGCCAATAATGTATTAAGAGTACCAACTGAGAGAAAGTATGGTTAACTGAGGTTACTAAAAAGAAAAAGCAATTCAAATCAATTGGTAATCTACAAAAAGAGTTAAAGATTTTAAAAGCTATTATTAAAATTGCTATATTGGTCTATTATACTATATTATATGTGTGTACATATTGTACGTCCACATGGGGAAATTTTATTAAGAGTTTTATTTTAAATGGCTTATAGATAAGATTGTCCATAAATTTAAGCTGCTAAAATCAATCAAAGATACATTTTAATTTGAGTGACCTGAATCTGTGTATCATATGTTTTAAACGTGTTGGTAGAAAGAAACGAAAAACATTTTATATGTTTGTGCTCAAGTTTACTGGCTAAACAAACTACACCATGTTAGATATTTAAGAGGTGTTCTCAAATACATTATTCTTAAAATTTATAGAAGGCATTGGACCTTCTGGTAAATGTTTTCTTAAGTTGTTATCTAGTGGTTGAAACGGTTTGCTAAGTATTCATGTGATATTGCTATTGTCAGCAAGCGATCTAGGACTTGCTCCCTCATTTCTCTATTCTAAGCCCAACTTGTTCTTTCATTTCTCTATTCTCTTCAAGGTAGGAAACTAATTCTATTATGAAGGAATCTGTAGGACACACAATTTAATCTTTAGACCTTATAAAAGCGATGGCTAACATTTTTCTGTAATAGCATAGCCAAAATAAGAACTTAAATAATAATCTCATAGCTAGATTCACTTCGCCATCAGCGAAGTATACAGTAAGTAGAAAAAACCTCCCTTTCAGACAAAAGGGAAAGAAAGTTTTAAAGTGAGAATATAATTTTCCTCATGGGCATTGTCTACCTTAGAAAAACTACTACAGAACATGCCTGTGACTATAGACTTGTAGTTCAGGCCACCGAAGATTAGAGATGGGACTTGGGCACTCCCTTGACTTGCATCCTCTGGTCTGCTTTAACACAAACCAGGAGGAAAAGAAAGCTAGGCATCAGAAGCAATGGGTGGCAGGCCTATTAATGGCTGACCTGTACAGTGATCTGCCCTCAAGGAGACCCAACAGGCCAGTCCACTGCAGTGGCTTTCAATGTGGTAAGCCTGGGCTTCAGCAGAAGTCAGCTTGTGAAGAGCCCTGGCAGCTCTGCCAAGAGTTGGATCACTGGAAATGGACCTGCTCTGGAGTCGAAGGATGCCCAGGTCAGAGCCACAGATCTTATTGGCTCTAAGCTGAAAAGCCCTTCACTCAGCCCAACTTCCAAAGTGACCACTGCAGCTGAAGGTATGGTCAAGTAGGGTCAGCAACATTGCAGGCAGAACTGTAAATTTCTTGTTAGAGATGCCCCCTGCCTTTACCTGGCCAGCTCTCCTCCCAGCCCAGCCAAGTCATGAAAGTCAACAGAGTGCCTTCCCCTAGGAGGTTCACACCTCCCTTAGAATATACCCCAAGTGAAGAGATAGATAGGTCTGGGCCTCTGAATTTACAAGGCCTAAAGCCCACCAGATTATTATCAAGCCCCTTCTGTCAGGTTCTATTTGCCTCTCAATCAGAAAAATTACTTGTAGCTTAGACAGCACCTTTCTTAGCTCCTCTAATAATGACTCTGTCCTTTGTTCTAGACCCTGTCTAGTGCACTTGGGCCTCATTCCTTTGTAATCATAACCTCTACTCTACCTCCAATGGCTCTACTCCCAACCTGTGTGTACTGATGGTCCTCTTCCCCACTTAATGCTGTATAATTGTTCAAACCTGGTAAATGCCACTCTTAGGATCATTGGTTATTATCCTCACTCTGTCTTTTATGACCTTGTCTAAATATGATCAGAGTCGGCAAACTTGGAAGGCTTCCAGAGCCTTGGCAACTCATGACGACAGCCTAGGATGGTTACTGGCGCCATAAACTAGAGTGTCAATTTGTTGGGTCAACAACAGGAGCCACTGTGCACTTGCTCCTCCTGTGGGATCTCTGTCCTTAATGTGCTGTACATTGTGATTTAATGATATAACTAGTACTCAAACAGTATGTTTCACTTTGTGTTTCTATGTGGGTGCAAACTATTGAAATCTTTATACTAAATTGATCTTCTGTATATAAAGAGAACTGAAAATGAATCTTGATGCAAATGGAAGGGGAGAGGGAGCAGGAGAGGGGAGGGTTGCGGGTGGGAGGGAAGTTATGGGGGGGGGAAGCCATTGTAATCCATAAGCTGTACTTTGGAAATTTATATTCATTAAATAAAAATTAAAAAAAAATAAAAAATAAATAAAAAAAAAAAGACTGAAATGGGGCCAGCACTGTGGCACAGTGTGTTAATGCCCTGGCCTGAAGCACCGCATCCCATATGGGTGCCAGTTCGAGACCTGGCTGCTCCACTTCTGATACAGCTCTCTGCTATGGCCTGGGATAGCAGTAGAAGATGACCCAAGTTCTTGGGTCCCTGCACCCACATGGGAGACTCGGAGGAAGCTCCTAGCTCCTGGCTTTAGATTGGCACAGCTCTGGCCATTGCGGACGATTGGGGAGTGAACCATCGCATGGAAGACTTCTGTCTCTCTGCCTCTCCTCTCTAACTCCTTCAAATAAATAATCTAAAAAAAAAAAAAAACCTAGAAAAAATTAATGAAATTATATGCTTTCCTACTAAAAAAAAAAACTTTATATTCCCACCCACTTACCCTCAACATATATCTGTAGAACTAAAAAAATTAAATAATTACTGAACTTTAAACTGAGTTCATTAGTAAATTTCCCATCAGCATCAGCCCAAGTCTTTTGTCAAAAGAGAACACTCAATTTTACACGAAAAAAAGGGTATATAGTTATAAGATTGTGACTTGCTATACCTCTGAAGTCTTTTGCCATTTAGGCTCATACTACAGACTACTATCCTCAGACACACATAAAATACATATACATTCTTTTAAAAAATGATAGAAGAGGGGCCAGTGCTGTGGCATAGCAAGTAAAGACACCACCTGAAGTGCCGGCATCCCATAAGGGTGCTGGTTCGAGTTCTGGCTGCTCCACTTCTGATCCAGCTCTCTGCTATGGGTCCAAGAAAGAAGCGGAAGATGGCTTAAGGCCTTTAGGCCCCTGCACCCATGTGGGAGACTCAGAAGAAGCTCCAAGCTCCTGGCTTTGGATCAGCCCAGATTCTGCCTTTGTGGCCATTTGGAGAGTGAACCAGCAGATGCAGGACCTCTCTTTCTCTGCCTCTGCTTCTGCCTCTCTGTAACTCTGCCTTTCAAATAAATAAGTCTTGAAAACAAAATGATGGAAGAAGGAAGGCAGAGACTCAAAATGCAGTTGCTTCTGTGAATTAAGATCAGGAAGTCTAATCCCCACTGTATATTTTTCTCCCTTTGTGACCTCACTGATAAGAAAAGGTCATCCTGGAATGGGAGGAGAAAGTAAATGTTAAAAATTGATAGTGAGGGCAGGCATTTGGAGAAGTGGTTAAGAGGCCACTTGGGACACTCAATATCCCATATTGGAGTGCCTAAGTTTGAGTTCCAACTCTGTTCTGAATTCCATTTCCCTGCTAATGTACATCCTGGGAGGTGGCAGGTGATGGCTCAAATAGTTGGGTCCCTGCCACCATGTGGGGAAACCTGGATTGAGATCCTGGCTCTTGGATTCAGCCTGGCTCAGTCCTGGCTGTTGCAGGCATTTGGGGAGTGAAGCAGCAGATGGGAGATCTCTGTCTCTGCCTTTCAAAAAAAAAAAAAGGCTGACGGTGGAAGCTCCAGAAAACCAGCAGACTTCCAAATCAAAGATTAAAAAGGTAATGGTGAGGAGTCAGCATTGTGGTGTTAAGTCGCCCCTGCAGTGTCAGCATCCCAAATGGGAACTGGTTCAAGACCCGGCTGCTCCACTTCCAACCCAGCTGCCTGCTAATGCTCCTAGGAAAGCAGTGGAAGATGACAGATCTTCTATCTGTTGGTTCATTCCCCAAATAGCCTCAAAAGCCATGTATGAGACAGGCTGAAAAGCCAGGAACTGCATCCTAAACTCCCACGTGGGTGGCAGGAACCCACGTACTTGAGTCACTCTCTATTGCCTTCTCAGGTGCATTAGCAGGAAGCCGAACAGATGGGACTCGAACTGGCAAACCAATATGGGATGCCAGCAATACAAGCAGCGGTTTAACCTCCAAGACACAATATGGCCCCTACATAAAATAAATTTAGTGATAGGGCTCTGTTTTATACTACTGTTTTAGGATATAAAGAATTTCTAACACCAAATAAAAGACCTCTACTTGTTCTTTCAATTACAAAAACTTACATGGATCAGTTTTTAGGAAGAGGTTTAACTTTCTGCTTGGATAAATGGTATAGGAAAAGTACAATAGGATTTGAGCCCTAAAAATCACTTTGCAAAGAGCCTACAGACTGTTCCTCTGGCAATATCATATAATCCTATATCAGGACTTCCAAATAACATGCAAAAACTACTACTACTGCCGGCACCGCGGTTCAATAGGCTGATCCTCCGCCTTGCGGCGCCAGCACACCAGGTTCTAGTCCCGGTTGGGGCACCGGATTCTGTCCCGGTTGCCCCTCTTCCAGGCCAGCTCTCTGCTGTGGCCCGGGAGTGCAGTGGAGGATGGCCCAAGTACTTGGGTCCTGCACCCCATGGGAGACCAGGATAAACACCTGGCTCCTGCCTTCAGATCAGCGTGGTGCGCCGGCCGCAACGCGCCAGCTGCGGTGGCCATTGGAGGGTGAACCAACGGCAAAAAGGAAGACCTTTCTCTCTCTCTCTCTCACTATCCACTCTGCCTGTCAAAAACTAAAAAAAAAAAAAAACAACTACTACTAAAAACACTAACTATTGATACTTTTAGCAGAGAAATGATCAAATTCACCTATCGTAACAGGAACGAGAAAGCTTTACTTGAATACATCACAGAGCTCGTGAATGTCAAGCAATGACTTCGGGCAGAAATTTGAAATACTAATGTCCCAAATCTTTATTTCTTTTTTTAATGTTTAATTTTTTTAACTTTTAATTTTTAAAAATTCCATTTAGGGTATACAAACTTCATGTATTTCATGCATACAAATTTAGTGAAACAGTGACTCCTCCCCAACTTCCCTCTCTCCTACCCACACCAAACCTTTATTTTAATGGCAAAGCTGCCCTTTTGGTGGTTATGACCTCTAGAATCTGGCACTTTTTAACCTTTCTATACTATTCCCCTTACTGATTCACAACAAAACTATTATATTGGTTTTACTATAACAAAACTAACCAGAAAGAAACATACAAAGCATTTGCTCTCATTCACTCTTTTTATCTGCCAGCAGCATTGCCCTATCAAATTCCTGGATGTACTTGAAAACATCCTACTTTAATAACACTTGTCAAAAGGACACTTATCTCTTCCTCCCCTGAAGTCCCACAAAAAAATGCAGTCTATACCATTCAGTAGAAATGTATTAACTTCCTAGGGATTTTGTTTCTTTGTTTTTTGACTTGGGGAAGCTCTTTTATGCCCTTACCTGACTTTAAACGTAACTTATTTCAGAGATCTACACAATAAGATGCATTATACACTCATTAGAGAATGAGCCAAATCTAGTTTGAATCCTAACTTTTCCTTTATAGTTCTTTACCTCAGTTTTGTCAACTGAAAAGTAGAAATTGTAACAGGACCTACTTCACAAGTTGTGATAAGAATTAAAATAATTTAATACATGTAAAGCACTTAAAACAGTTTCTGGCAAACACTAAAGTTCTACCGTTAACTATTACTAATATTACTATTATGCCCACCCCTATTCTCTACAGCATTTAGCAGTGCTTTATATATACATAACAGCTCAATAAATACTTTAAGTGAAATAATGTTCAATTTTTCAAGACCCTTCATGGGATAAATGAAAGCTCAAGGCCCAAAGGATCAAGCCCATTATAAGGCTTGATTGAATTCAATCCCTCCAACTATTTAAATTTTGTGAGCAAATTACTCTGTAGTCTAAATAAGCCAAGTTCATTTTTTTTATTTCCTGATAAGATTGTTTCTATATAGTAAATTTAACCCCAAAGATGACTTTCTAAAATAATAATTTTAATTTCCAATTTATCAATAATATACTAATCGTACTTTGAATCTGCTTATACCTCCAGCCTCTATATTATTCATTCAAGTAAGAAGCTTCATTATTTACCATCTTACCTAGAAAAACAATACAGTGTGAAGTTTAATATATCTGACAAAGGTACTCCCTAGTTCTAGCACTCAAGGATTTAGTAATTAAAACCATGTTTACTTTACTGATACCCTTTACAATTTTATGCTTTATCTGTCTCTTCCCTATCATGCTGAAGATCTATTTCTAATCATTGGAGTTTTGTCCTCACAGGAAAGCTGACTCAGTTTTCTTGATTTATGTTAGCTGCCTATCTTCACGGCACCAGTTCCTTTGTGTTGACCCATGGCTACAATGGATCATAAATTATGGAAAACAAATAACCTCTTACTCATGGATACTAGGATACTACAGCATGTTTTAGATAAGACAATATAGTCAAACAAGCCTGTTAAATGACTGATTTGTACTATAAATATACAATGTTACTTTTCAAATAGTGCTGACATATTAATAAAGTAGGTCTCATGAAGGGATGTGAACTTTATTTGAGCTGCCAAGAATGGGCCTGACCTTAAGCACAATTCCCAGAGGCTTATTTACGAAAATATTATACAAATAAAAATACTGTATTTTGGTAATCACCAGTAATCACACCGACTCTCTAAAAATTAAGTTTTGGTTTATTTCTTATTATTAGCATATATTAAACAGAGACAGAGTCTGTAAGTTCTAGCAAAGACTGTCAAGCCAACACAGGGAATTTAAATTTCTCAAGCTCAAGTCTTATGGCTTATCATCATTAACAAACGGATGTTATAAAGGCTCAGAGAAAAATTTAACCTGTTTTGTTTCACAGTTTAATTACTGATTAGCAAATAATGTGACATTTGAACAGTCACTATTCATTCACCTTGATTCCTATGTTAAAAAACCCCTACAGAAAATTGATGATGAGAATATAGGAAAAAAGGAGAACATTTGATCACAATGTTAAGAACTAAAATAAAAAAAAAAATTCTGAGTGGTGAGATAATGAGAAATTATTTTCTTCTTTATGCTTTTAAGTATATCTCCAAAGGTTCTAACATAACATATTGGAATTTTATAACTCTGTAAGCACTATATATATATATAAATCTTTGTACAGTTCTTTTTTCAAAATGTAGAAAAAAGCTTTTACTAACTATATAATACTACAGGATAAATATTACAACTGTTCAGAGTCTAAAATAATATCAAGCAGACATAATGCAATCAATAATATTTATTGAATTTATTACAACTTTTAAATTAATAGCAGTTAGTAGTTTTAAAAAAGCGTCATCAGAATTCAAAGAATACTTGAAGCACTCACAAAGTGGGATAAATATGTTCAAGAAAATCATGACTTCCTTATTTACTTCATAAACAAAAGTTTGCATTAAAACCATAAGGTTTGCAATATCATGAGGTAATTCAAAACTAACAGGGCTTATAAAATTCAATTATTTTCCACAGTAACAAATGCCAATCTATTTACAGAATAATCAATTTAAGAAAAAAAATGAAAAATGGGCAGTTTATTCAACATACAATTAATGTTAAGAAGACTGAAGCAGTGTCTGCCACAAGATTTACATCTGTACTGGAAGCCTTTACATTCTTCACTAACTGTTGATTTTCATTTGTTTTTAATATGTAAAACTAACCTAAATGTATTTTATCATATCAAATTTTACAAGATACCTGTAGCAATGTAGTACATTAATAAGCTGAAATGAATATTAAATGAAAAATATTAATGTAAAAGTGTGTTCATCTTTGTCATTTTAAAATGTTATAAAACATAAATAGAGTTTTTATTATAAATTTACTTTGTGGTATAAAATCTACAAAGTAACTGGTAGCACAGAAAATATAACAGTACATAGATACTAGATTTCTCTGTGTAAATGAAAGGAAACACAAGTTTTCTGAAAGAAGAAAAACATGACTTTTTAGGTGCCAACCGCCGCAACTTTGGTTAGCTGTAAAAGAGGATTAATTCATTTTTGTGGTTAAATAGAAAGAGGATTTTCACACAGAAGATGGAGTCGGAGGCCGATGTGATCTGAAGCAGTATTAATCTGCACAGAGAAAACAATCGGGGACTACAGAACCATTCTGACGCTGGCATTTTCCCCTCACTAACAACCCAGGGCAACCAACAACATACTGCAGTATTTAAAGGACAAACAAGAACCTATTTAAACCAGAGAACCGCCCAGCCGCATGCAAAACATACCAAAGGAGGATTCATAGCAAGGGGATGGTATTACCTCTTTTATGTAATTCCCTCAGGGGAATATTGTCTCCTCCCCCGTCATAAGGCAAATAAGGATCAGAAGAAGCATCCATGACTGGAATTTTTAAAAAGAAGAAAAAAAGAAAGAAAGAAAGAAAAAAGCTTGCTAGCTTAAGAAGACAGTGGCATTTCTTCCACCCCTGCAACAGCAGGCAAGGGAGATGCCATATTTGATGAGGGTTAGAACTGTAGTTCCACTCGCTAAAGCAACTGGGTTCTTCCACAGTGGATGATGTCATCAAAGGGAAATTATTGCAGCCTGGTTGCTAGTGGCTACAATCAGGCCAGGCTTAGAGGCGGAACAGCCTTCTTAATCAGGTCCTGCTACGTAAGATGATGACTAAGCTCCAAGTATAACAGACAAAACTGGTTTGAGAATTTTAAAGCACTCACAGTGTAGCTTCTATAGCATGAGTGGCAACTATGACAAAACAATAGAAACATTATTTCTTTTTGATTTTAAGATAAGCATAAGGGAAATAAAGTAACAGAGATGTAGAAAGGAAATTCTAGAGGTAGACAATGCCCTTTTATATTTCTAATACAGAAAAGTGGGAACAACACTCTAATAAGGTAGAGAGATTTTCTAATATAAATAGTAATTTCATACAGGAATGATATGAGTCATAACCAAAGCTATAAAATTCCAAGATTTCTCAACGGTTTGATTTTAAGTCTATACTTCATTGTCTAAAACATTCAGAAGGCTTCTACTGAGGATTAAAAAAAAAAAAAAAAAAAGCCTGAGTAACTGAAGTTGAATAGTTTTTTACCTCACTTTCTAATCCCCTCCAGAACCCTCTGGTTTCCCTCCTTCAAGGAACTAGTTGGTGAGAAACTTCAGCTTTTAAGGAAGAAAAAAAAAATTATCAACATACCAAGTAACCTGTTGTGTGTAGCAACTGTGCAAAAAAAGATTATGAATAGATTTTTTTCTGTCTCTCCTATCTTCATATTTCTCGAAGATTTTGTGCTTTTTAAAAAAGACTTTTAGTAAAGAGTATTTCAAAGTGGAGTACTCCAACTGTATCACTGCGGGAAATTTTCATTAAATAAAGACATAAAGCAACTATATTAAAACAAAAACAAAACGAAAAACCCTGATGCTCATTTAAGATCAGAGTTCAAAATTTTACAGTTAACTCTGGTGTGACTCCTCTAGATTCTAGTTCTCAAATGCCTATTACACAGTGCCACTAAATAAAAAGGCGTTGTTCATTAGGAGCAATTCCACAGAACTCAGCAGTCCTGTAGAACTCCCTTTCTGAAGTACGGGAATGAGACAACCTCTGAGGTCCACCCCAACTCAAAGAATATATATGAAAATTGCAGTTGGAAGGAAAAGAACTCAGAAGGCAGGAAACAGGGAAATTTTGTTCAATTTGTTTAGTACATTTTAGTTGTTTACGATTTTTTAAACTGTATAGGTTAAATTAAGTTCCTATATTTCAAAAACGTTTGCACTTCAGATAACTAGAGCTTCTTATATAATCCCACCTGGGATTTGGGAGACAGGGTACAGGAAGGAAACACAGATTAGAATTACAAACCCAAGAATATTCTATCTAATCCTGATTGTAGCTATTAACATGTATTACTGAAAAGTAGGTTGGAGTTTCCTTTTTTTTATACCAGGAAAAACAGGCATTTGCTATTGTAGTTAGGACATGGCTGGAGGCTTCCCCTCATATCCCAAATCATAGTAACTGACTTCAAGTCCCCACTCCTTGCTAATGAGCACTCTGGGAGGTTGCCTGTGATGGCTCAACCCCTTCAATCCCTGATTTCCATGTGGAAGACCCAGATGGAGTTCTCAATTCCTGGTGTGAGGTTGGGCCAGCCCTGGCTATTGTCATCTGGGGAGTGAACCAATGGATGGGATATATCTACCCTCCTCTTTCAAATAAGTTTTATATAAAATAAAACCAGGAGACTTGACAAAGAGCTAACTTTATTAAATTAGTTCAATATACATATATATGATCATTTACGGTTCTTTGGTATTTTATAGTACCCCAAGATTTTTCTAAAACCACATACTGTATGGTACACATATATGATTTGTTATAACTATATTTTTTTTTCATGAATTTACATAAGAAGAAGATCTAGCTATAAGGTTTCCAGGTATTTATAGGCACTCTCTTAACTTGGTATTCCTGATCTACAACTTGGTAAAAAAGAATAACAATGACAGCAACACTAAGGGCCAGAGGGGACTACAGTAACCTCTCCATAACAATGGTTGCATATGACTAAACTCCTACAGGAATGTTCCTAATATAGAGGCAAGACCCAGCCTCTTCTCTGTCTCCCTTACCACAAGGTATCCTTGCCTGTCCTTTGTCAAAAAGAATTCACTGAATTGATGGGGAGGCCAAGGCAATTTTGTCTGGCTGACAAGGTCACAGCAGAACATCTGTCTCAGCAAGATGTGAGAACAACAGCTGAGGTCCTCTTGGTGGTTTTAGGTTTGTTGGGAACTACATTCTGCATAAGAAAGCCGGAGCTTCCTGGTGGTCCTGGTAATGACTGCTGTATTCCTAATTTTAGGGAAGAATGCTTAGTCTCATTATCTCCAAAATGTCCACTGCTTTGCAGAATTCTAATCAAATCAAATGCTAGCATAGGAGAAGGGGTGATGCTTTACATAAGGTTGAGCTGTTTGTGGAAAAGAATTAAAAGGCAATAGGCTCCCTGGTATATAATTCCCACCAGAATAAAGATAAATGTTATCAAAGCTTCAATTAAATATATGCTACAGATACAACTATGCGGATATCAAAACTGTAGAATAGATCTAAGCAAATCTTTAAATAAGTACAATAAAGAAATTAGAGTTCCAGAAAGAACTGCAAGGAGAGGATATATTTTTTAAAGGCCTGCTTTAAACGTTGGATTCTAGTAAAGATTAGATTAGGAAGGTGATATTCTAGCTTTGTGTAGCCAATTTCTGCATAGCTTGACAACACTCCAGGCCTTGGCTTATGTGGGCAGCCCATTATCTTGCACCTGTCTATGACTGTAACCCACGCTCTGTACATGCCCTTAAGAGTCAAAGAAATTGTAACTAGATGTAGACATAGAGTTTAGAGGCAACATAAAATACAAGGTCAATGGTTCTAAAAAAATGGACAACAGACTTTTTATTGTAAGAAAAAAGAATCATTACGTGACTTATGTAAAAATAAAGTCTGGTGCTCGAGAGCTAGAGCCATGCCTTGCTATGTCTCTCATTTCTTCGAGCGCTGACAGCTCTCACACCTTGGGACCCCTGGACTGGCTGGAGCTGGTCTCTGGCAAATTGAGAGTGGTACAGCTGGCCCTACAAGGTTCTAATCAGCAGACCCAAGAAGTCATTTGCTTATCCAATAGATAAACCTTCTAGGCCAGTAATGTCCAGAGAGATTTGTTTAGAATTCCAGGTACAGGCAGGGAAATTCCAGAGGCAAAAGGCAACTACCACTTGCATATAACCCCACCCCACCCCCAGAACAACTGAAGCCCACCTGGCCATCGTAAAAATTCCCTAAAAAGCAAGGCACTCAGCTCTCTGCTATGGCCAGGGAGTGCAGTGGAGGATGGCCCAAGTGCTTGGGCCCTGCACCCCATGGGAGACCAGGAGAAGCACTTGGCTCCTGCCATCGGATCAGCGCGGTGCGCCCGCCGCAGCGCGCCAACTGCAGCGGCCACTGGAGGGTGAACCAATGGCAAAAGGAAGACCTTTCTGTCTGTCTCTCTCTTTCACTGTCCACTCTGCCTGTCAAAAAATAAATAAATAAATAAAAATAAAAGCAAGGCACTACCAATCAAAGGAAGGTCACGAGCACAACTGACCAACCTAGAACTTGGAATGTGCACCTCTCAGCCCCAGTGTCAATCTGTAAGAAGATGCACCCATAACTTGGGAAGTAAGCAATAGCTACCCAGCTTGTGCTCTGTGCTTCCCAAATAATACCTACTTTCTTCCACTACCTAACGTTGGTGATTGGCATTCTGCATGTCAGGCAAGTTGATCCAAGTTTGGGGTTCTATAAGAACACTGACAACTAATTTGAGGGGTTGTTCTACAACACACACACAAACATTTTGTCAACACATTTGAATTTTAAAGATCAAATTTGTGTGTACATATAATATAGAATTATATTTACATAGTTTAGAATGAGACACATCAAATTCAATTCTTATCACTGAGAAATGAGGTAGACATGGGTGGAAGAGGTATAGTCTTTTTTTTATAGTTCCAAATTTTAATGTTTTTTGAAAAAATTTATTTTATAACAAATGTGAACATTTTTTATGATTTCAGAAGTAAACACATCTACCATGCTTATGGACTCCATAGACACCATTTTCTCTTCAAGAGAAAGAATCATTACTTAGGTTAAAATGCTTCCCAACTACATTTTGGGAAAGGACAAGGTACACTGGAAGGTGTGACAGAGGACTTTGACACAGATTTGGTATTACCAGGCCAATAAAAGGCATTACAATAAAGGTGGGGCTGAAGTGGAAAGAGAGCAGAAGGCAAATTAAAAAATTCCTGCGCACAGTTCCAAGAAAAATGCTCAGGATGGATCCTCTGAACAACCAAAAGCACTTAAGTGGTAGCACATAAAAGAACTAAAAAATTCACAGGGGAGGATATTTTTGTACTTACAAATGCACCCTACATTGTAATTTCAACTTGATAAGGGATTCTGGATAAATCACAACCTGTTTGGCATGTGCTTTCCTATCTATAACTAGTGAGGCAGAATATAAGACAATAGTATCATAACCATTAAACCTTGAATCTATAACATGAATGACTCAAGAGCTCTGTAAAAATTGAAGCACCAAAATCTGAAAAAAGAAAAGAAAAAGATTTTTTGGCCTTTGGATCTAACTACCAAGTTACAGAAAATACAGATAGAGAAACATGTTA
The DNA here is from genome assembly GCF_033115175.1 of Lepus europaeus. NCBI lineage: Eukaryota > Metazoa > Chordata > Mammalia > Lagomorpha > Leporidae > Lepus > Lepus europaeus. The sequence continues at coordinate 40,219,271 of NC_084842.1, forward strand.
AATAATAGCAAAGAGGAGACCAGCACTGTGGTACAGCTTAGGTTAAGCCTCCACCTGTGCAACTGGCAGCACCACTTCCAATCCAGCTCCTTGTTAATGGCCTGAGAAAGCGGTAGCAGATGGCCCAAATGTTTGGGCCCCTGCACCCATGTTGGAGACGTGGAAGAAGCTCTTGGCGCCTGGCTTCAGATTGGCCCAGCTCCGGATGTTGTGGCCATTTGAGGAGTAAACCAGCAGACAGAAGATTTCTGTCTTTCCCTCTGTAATTCTGTCTCTCAAATAAATAAATGAATTTTTAAAAAAAATAATCAATCAGGAAAACTAGGAAACAAACTAGGAAACCAAACACTTATTTTTAAAAATTTATTTGGGAGTCTGAGAGAGATAAAGAGAAATAGAGAGAGAGAGAGAGAGAGATCTTCCATCCACTAGTTCACTCCTCAAATAGCCACAATGGCTGGGGCTGAGCCAGGTCAAAGCCAGAAAACTGGAACATCATCAAGGACTATACTGCTTTCCCAGGCACATTTGTGGGGAACTGGATTGGAATTGGAGCAGCTGGGGCTTGAATCAGCTCTCATATGGGATGCCAATGTCAGTCAACAGCTTAACAACTCACTTCACCATAATGCTGATCTCTGAATGTCCTAATTTCTTAAACAGTAAAAAAACAGGAAGAAAGGGGAACCCATGGGGGGGGGAAAAAAAAAGACTTAACAGACATATCAATCAATTTGATATACAAATTTTAATGAATTAGCAAAATGTGAAAGACAAGATATTGGACCCTAAGAATTATTCATATTGAGATATGATAATAGCCTTTTAGAGACATACAACAAAACACCTATGTCTTTGTACCCACCTATATAGAATACAATACTTCAGATTAATTTCAAAATAAGTAGGAAGGGGTAGGATGAAATAAAATTGTCCATGAGTTGATCAATATTTAAGCTATACTATGACAACAAGAAGGTCAGAATACTTTTTTCTATACTTTTAAAATATTCTATAATGAGTTATTTTTAAATTATTTTAACAAAATAAGTAAAATCACTTATACGAGATAGACATTAGTAAAAATTAATTGCTTACTCTTCAAACTAAATACATTACTACAAGAAGTGGCAGTTTAACAACTGTGGATTACAATCCATAGGTATGGCTGTATTACATTTACATTTAGACACATTACTTGCCATTATGCTTTAACATGAATTCAGTCCCTCTCCCTAAGAAAAAGCATCAGAAAAGAAAAGAAAAAAAAAGACAAAGCAAAACTTTTTTTTTCTCTTTCTTTTTTTAATTTATTTGACAGAGTTATAGACAGTGAGAGAGAGAGACAGAAAGGTCTTCCTTCCATTGGTTCACTCCCCAAATGGCTGCTACAGCCAGTGCTGTGCCGACCCGAAGCCAGGAGCGAGGTGCTTTTTCCTGGTCTCCCATGTGGGTGCAGGGGACCAAGCCCTTGGGCCATCCTCCACTGCCCTCCCGGGCCACAACAGAGAGCTGGACTGGAAGAGGAGCAACCGGGACTAGAACCCGGCACCCATATGGGATGCCGGAGCTGCAGGCGGAGGATTAACCAAGTGAGCCATGGCGCCGGCCCCCAAAGCAAAACTTTCAAGGACAATCGATTCAAACTGCAACTTTAGTTGTAAAGTCATTAAGTAGGTAAGAAAAAAAGAGGTGGTAATTCTAAAAAATGACAAGCCAGAAAATAAACTGAAAAAACAAGATGGTTTTGCAATATTTCTACCTTATATCCACAAAGTTTTAGTTCTCAGCATGGCTGCCCATTACCCAAATATTTCATAAGATTAAAAATATGAAGAGGGGCCAGTGCTGTGGCACAGAGGGTAAAGTCACTGCCTGCAATGCCGGTATCCCTACAGGTGCCGGTTTGAGTCCCAGCTGCTCCACTTCCAATCCAGCTCTCTGCCATGGCCTGGGAAAGCAGTAGAAGATGGCCCAAAGTGTTTGGGCCCCTGCACTTGCACGGGAAACATGGTAGAAGCTCCCAGCTCCTGGCTTCAGATTGGCCCACCTCCAGCTATTATGGAAATTTGGGGAGTGAACCAGCAGATGGAAGACCTCTCTCTCTCTGCCTCTCTCTGTAACTGCCTTTCAAATAAATAAATATTGAAAAAAAGAAGCATGAAGAATTTTCTTTCATAAACATCACAAAATGATCACTTTCTCAAAATCTGAATCAAAAACAGCCAATATTTTTAATGCCTAAACAATCTCATTTCAAGGAATTTGTCAAATACACTCAAGGCAGGGCTGGAATTGTTGCACAGCAAATTAAGCCATCACATGCAATACTGACATCCCATATGGGCACAGATTTGAGTCCTGGCTGCTCTACTTCCCATCCAGAGCTAATTGACACTATAGACCAAATGGATCTAACTGAAATCTACAGAACTTTTCACCCCACAGTTGCAGAATACACATTCTTCTCATCAGTATATGGAACTTTCTCTAGAATAGACCATATGCTAGGATATAAAGCAAACCTCAGCAAGTTAAAAAAAAAATAACAATCACACCATGAATCTTCTCTGATCACCATGGATGGAAGCTGTAAATCAACAACTCCAGAAACTCTAGAACATATGCACACATGGAGACTGATCAACACACTCTTGAATGAACACTGGGCCACAGAAGAAATCAAAAGAGAAGTAAAAAAATTTTTGGAAATGAATGAATACATCATATTAAAACTTATGGGATACAGCAAAAGCAGTGTTGAGAAGGAAGTTAACAGTGATAGGTGCCTACATCAAGAAACTGCACAAAATAAATGAACTATCAATGCATCTCAAGGACTTAGAAAAGCAACAGCAAACCAGGCCACAAATTAGTAGGAGAAAATAAATAATTAAAATTAGAGAAGAAATAAAATTAAAACAAAAAAAAAAAAATTGAAAGGGAGGAAGCCGGCGCCGTGGCTCAGTAGGCTAATCCTCCGCCTTGCGGCGCCGACACACCGGGTTCTAGTCCCGGTCGGGGTACCGGATTCTATCCCGGTTGCCCCTCTTCCAGGCCAGCTCTCTGCTGTGGCCAGGGAGTGCAGTGGAGGATGGCCCAAGTGCTTGGGCCCTGCACCCCATGGGAGACCAGGAGAAGCACCTGGCTCCTGCCTTTGGATCAGTGCAGTGCGCTGGCCGCGGCGGCCATTGGAGGGTGAACCAATGGCAAAGGGAAGACCTTTCTCTCTGTCTCTCTCTCTCACTGTCCACTCTGCCTGTTCAAAAAAAAAAAAAAAAATTGAAAGGGAGGGTATCCTCCCAAACTCTTTCTATGAAGCCTAATTCCTAAACAAAAAAAACCAGAAACAACAAAGAGAACTATGAACCAATTTCCTTGATGAACATAGATACAAAAATCCTCAACAAAATACAGGCCAATGGAATCTAACAATACATTAGAAAGATCAACCACCTGGACCAAGTCTGATTTATCCCTGATATGCAGGGATGGTTCAACATTCCCATATCAATAAAGGTGATAGATCACATAAACAAACCAAAAAACAAAAACCATATGGTTATATCAATAGATGCAGAGAATGCATTTGATAAAAAACAATATCCACTCATGATGAAAACCTTCGTCAACATAATGAAGGCAATCTACGACAAACCCACAGCCAGCACCTTACTGAATAGGGAAAAACTGGAGGCATAACCAATAAGATCCAGAACCAGAGAAGGAAGCTCACTCTCACCATTGCTATTCAATATAGTCTTGGAAGTTTTAGCCACAGCCATTAGACAAGAAAAAGAATCAAAGGGATACAAATTGGAAATGAGAAAGTCAAACTCTCCCTACTTGCAGATGACATGATTCTATTTATAGGGTATCCAAAAGACTACACTAAGAGACTCTTGGAACTCATAGAAGAGTTTGGTAAAGTAGCAGGATATCAAGTCAATACACAAAAATCAACAGGCTTTGTATACACAGTCAATGCCATGGCTGAGAAAGAACTTCTAAGATCAATCTCATTCACAACAGCTACAAAAAAAAAAAAAAAAAAAACAAGTATCTTCGAATATACTTAACCAAGGATGTCAAAGATCTGTACAATGAGAATACTTCAAAAAGTCTGCTAAAAATTTAATTAAAAATAAGTTTATTTTGGTGCAAAAAATTTGAAATCAATGTACAGTTTGTTTTTATAACAATTATTTCCATGAACATTTTGAAGACCCTTCATGTATCTTTTAAAGGTTTCATAGAAAATTTACAATTATACAGTGTATAATTTATAGTTATACAATACATGTTCTCTGATCACAATGCAATGCTACAAATCAATTTAAAAATAACCCAATTTCCTCATATGTTTGAAAATTATGCTACACTTTTTTTTTTAAAGATTTATTTATTTACTTGAAAGTCAGAGTTACACAGATAGAATGAGAGGCAAAGAGAGAGGGAGAGACAGAGAGAGAGAGAGAGAGAGAGAGAGAGATCTCTCATCCATTGGTTCACTCTCCAATTGGCTGCAACAGCTGGGGCTGCACTAATCTGAAGCCAGGAGCCACAAGAATTCCCAGGTATCCCACGTGGGTGCAGGGGCCCAAGGAATTAGACCATCTTCCACTGCTTTCCCAGGCCATAACAGAGAGCTGGATCAGAAGTAGAGCAGCCAGGACTCAAACTGGCGCCCATTTGGGATGCTAGCACTGCAGGCAGTGGCTTAACCTGCTACACCACAGCACCAGCCCCACTACACTTTCTTTTCTAAGATTTATTTTATTTATTTGAAATTTGAAATGCAGTTACAGAGGGAGAGAGAGGGAGAGAGAAAGCAAGTTCTTCCATCTACTGGCTCACTCCTCAAAAGGCCACAATGGCTGGGGCAAGGTCAGACTGGAGCCAGGAGCCTCATTCAAGTCTCTCCTGTGGGTGCAGGGGCCCAAGGACCTGGGCCATCTTCTGCTGCTTTCCCTGGTGCAATCAGCAGGGAGCTGGATCAGAAGTAGAGCAGCCAGGAATCAAATTGGCATTGTCAGTACTGTAAGGTGACTTAATCTACTGAGCTACAGCTCTGGCCATCATGTAATAATTTGATCAGGAAAAATTTAATGTAAACAATTATTAACTATTTTTGATGAATTAACCTTTAAGAAGTAAAGAGAATTTGTGGTGGTTTAACCTGTTATGCCACAATGCTGGCCTCATGTGCTATCTAAACAATCTATAGACCACAGTAGATATAAGCTAAAAATAATTTCTAAAATTTAAAATTTATTTGAAAGGCAGAGAAAAAGACTGAGACAGACACTAAGATGTTCTATCCACCGGATGTCCCCCTAAATGTCCACAATAGCCAGGGGCTGAGAGCAGGCCCAAAACCAGAGACTAGAAACTCAGTTCATTTCTTCAACATGAGTTGCAGAGATAAAATTAATTGAAACAACACCTGATGCTTCTTAGGGTCTATGTTTATAGGAAGCTGGAATCGGGAATTGGAGCTAGGAACTGAACCCAGGCACTCTGGTGTGAGATGTGGGTATCTTAACTGTTTGGCTAAATGCCTACCTTTTCCTATTTATTTATTTATTTATTTTTTTAATTTGAAAGGCAGACAGATGGAGACAGAGAGAAACAAAACCTAATTTTTAACTAGTGATAACAATAAAGGTTCATGGCATGGGGATAAAACAGTATCTGGAGGAAAATACACAGCTTTAAAGAAGAATGATTACAAGCTAAGGGGCCAACAAGGCACTTCAAGAAATTAGAAAAACTACAGGAAAATAAATCCAAAGAAAGAATAAGGAAACAAGATCATAAGTTAAAAAGAAATAAAATTCATAATACAAAAGAACAGGGGCAGGCATGATGGCACAGCAACATGGGACAACTGCATCCCAGATCCAAATGCCTGGTTCGAGTCCTGGTTTCTCTGATTCTGATCCAGCTTCCTGCTAATGAAACTGGGAGGCAGATGGCGGTCTAATATTTTTGTCTCTGCCAACCACATGGGAGACCCAGATGGAGTTTCTGGATTCTAACTTCAGTCTGACTAGCACTAGCTACTGTGGGCATTTGGGGGGTAAATCTCTCTTTATTTTCCCCTCTTTTTCTGTCCTCCACCCCCCTCTCTGCCTATCAAATACATATGATAGTAAAAATAGGTAAATTATAGTATTTTCATAAAAAAAGGATGATATAGTTTAGAGCAGCATCACAAACAGCTACAAACTGCACCAACATGAATGATTCTTAAAAATCACATTGCCTAAAAACAAACAACAAAAGTTAAATATGTCGTAAGATTTCATTTTCTTAACCTTCAAAAACAGGCAATACTAAATTATATTCTTCAGAATGCATACTTACATGCTCAAACCACAAAGTAAAACAAGAAAGCAATTAGACGGTAGGTCAGGGTTGTGGCACAGCAGGTTAAATGGCCACTGGTAATACCCATCAGAGCACTGGTTTCAGTCCTGGCTGCTCTGCTTTGAATTCAGCTCCCCATAATGTGCCTAGGAAGGCAGTGAATGATGGCCCAAGTGCATGGGCCCCTACCATCTTTGAAGAAGATCTAGATGGTGTTTGGGCTACTGGCTTCAGCCTGAGCCAGTGAGGCCATTTGGGGAGTGAACAGGAAGTTACCTGATCTTTCTCTCTGTGTCTACCTCTCTGTTGCTGTGACTTACAATGAATTTTAAATTTTTAAATGTAACTCAATTTTTAGAAAACTGATTAGACATATAGCAAACACTATTTTAGAGGAACAAGAAGGGGTTGTGATCAAGAAAGTAAATGGAAGGGGCTTCTGAAATATAGTTTGCTTTGTTTTCTTAACCTAGGTGGGCTGCAAAGATGTTTGTTTTGTCTCCTTAAACTGTACTGTTAATCGCAATTTCTAATGTCTGTTACATTACAAAATATAAGTTTAGAAATTTATCATAATCACTATTAACATCTAAACCCTTTTACTCTTATTTATAGTCTCAATTGGTTGTAGGTAACAAACAACCTAAGTATCCACACTGCTTTTTCACTTCTGGTCATTACGTCTTCCATTTTGGAACTATTTAAACACATTCACACAGTCCCTATGATTTTACACAACTTGCTGATAACTAGATACAGCCGTTTCCAACTGAAACTCTTGCTCAGAACCACAATATGAAACACTTTATTACTTTCTCAAGTCTCCCAAGGACAGTTCATAGGTAATATTCTACATGCGCAGAAGAAAAGTTAATTCATTACAACATCTGGATGAGGACACGTTTTTAAAAGTCTTCATTGACTTAGTCATAGTTAACTTTCTTTGAACATTTTTAAAAATTTGGTATCCTAGGCTTATTTATAAGGGCACCAGCTTATTAACAACCAGTTCTTTTTTCATAGTTTCTTAGTGACATTCTGAATTACAGTACTTCATAATGTTAGTATCGGTTAGCTTTCCCTAACTGGTTTACCTAACTGTTAAGTAAACATATGGATTTGGGTAGTCCCCTACTTCACATATGTTCATATTAAGGCAGATAAGCAGCTTGCTCTGACAGTCTGGAGACACAGGTGCAGAAAATGTTTCTCCAAGATAGTTGGCAACTAAACGTGAAGGGTGTCAAATGTATTAAGACCAAGACTCTGCTTAGAATTAGTATCCGATGAACCCTAGAAGTACTTATTTATTTCTAAAAATAATTCTGAGTAGACCATTTGAAAAAGTTTTGACCTTTTACCAACAGAGAAACATTAAATGTTAGTGGAAGTGTGTTGTTAACTTCATTTTAAGAATTTCTAAACAAATCTGTTACTAAAGACTCACAATGTAACTATTTCATGCTTTCTAAAAGGCTTAAGAGTTTATGTTGCCGAATTTGACATGTTGCCAAGTTTCACTCATTACACTCATTAGAACAATACCACCAATGTTACTTGGTAGATGCCAGATAAAACAATAAAGTTAAAATCACCTTGTCATCTACTGGAGAGAACATGCACAAACATAACCTTTGAAACACTGTAGCAAAGTCAAATTATTCCAACTCAGAATACCTTCCTTGCATTTCTACACTATATCCTAACTTTATACTATCAGATAATTGTTTATAAATCCACATCAAGGACACAATATTTACTTTAAAAATACTGTAAGATTATTTTATTAATGTTTTATGTCTAAAGTTGATACCAAAGAGCTTCATTATTCTTATTTATATCAAGCAACCAACTGCAACTGTCTTACCAGTATTTAGACTTTTAATCTTCAGCAACAATTCCACCATCAATTTTCAAAACACTGTATCCCAACATCTCTCATATGAATTACTACACTTACCTCCATTCTCTCATCACCTACCAGATCCATTTGTCCATAAAACTGGATAATCTTTTAAAATTACAAATATCATATTACCCTTTGCTTTAAAACTCTCAGTGGTTTCTCATAATTCTTATAAAAGAGTGTCAAAACCTTAACAACATGATTTACCTTATTTAACCCTCTTTAGTCTTGGTCCTTCCCTTATTAGCCCTGATTCTTTACACCAACCCCTAAAGCTTCCAGCTCCTTCCTACCCCCAGGGCTTTCTCACAGGCTGTTCCCTCAGTGCAACTGTGCCCTGTAATCAAGCTCCCAGCACTTCCATTCCACTACTTCCTTCCTTCACCTGCCATGATTGTACTCATTCTTCAGTTCTTATTTTACTTTTTAAAGTTTTATTTCTTTTCATTTTTTGAAAGATCTTCGTTCATTGGTACATCCCCCACATGCCCACAACAGCTGGAGTTGGACCAGGATGAAGCCAAGAGCTCAATCTAGGACTCTCAAGTAGGTGGCAGGGACTCAAGTACTGTGGCCATCACCTGAGGCCTCCCAGCGTGTGCAAAACCAGGATTTATATCTAGGCACTGTGTTATGGAATGTGGGCCACTCAAGCTGTGTCATAACAACTGTACCTGCCCCATTCTCATTTAAAATGACACATCTTGTCCCACTCATGTTCTCACATCGTACTCTTACATCACAACTGTAATTGTTTTTTCTGAGATTATTTATTACAATAGTACTCTCGCTAGAGTGCAAGCTCCTTCAGACAGACATCATTCTTGTTCTCTGCTCTATTCCAAGCACCTACTATTGTATCTGATCGATAAATTAGCCTAGTAATTATCTGCTGAATGGAATATGCACAGAATTAAGCCTAGAAGCAAAATACCACTATAGTCAGTTATGCCTGGGTAACGGGATTTTCATTTTTTCTGCCTTATATGTTTTATAACATATTTTCTACAATAAGCAAATTTTGCTTTAATTATTTAAAACATCTTCTGACTCATTAAAATAAAATCCATTTTATAATAGTTTTAACTATACAAGAATTTGTAAATACAGTACAGAGTTCTCAGTTTCCTCAGTTGTTAACATCTTATGTTTCCACGGTACATTTGTCAAAACCAAGAAACTGTCACACAAGTACCTTACCATTCAGCAAACTCCAGGCTTATTTGAGTTTCAGCTTTTCTATTAATGCCTTCTTTCTATTCCACGCTCTAATCCAGGATAAACATTGCATTGAGTTATTTCTCCCTAAACTCCTTTTGTCTTTGACAGCTTTTTGGTCTTTTCTTCTTTATACGACCCTGATTTGTCTGGCTTCCTGTAACAAGTCTAGGCTTATCTACTGTTTTGCTTGTGATCAGACCTGGTTACAAGTCTTTGGAATGAATATCAGAAAGATGACATGTTCCTCATGTCACATATCAGGGATACATGATATCTATCTTACATCACTGGTGATATTAATGTTCATCATTTGGCTAATACAGTGTTTGCCAGGTTCTTCACTATAAAGTTACTTTCTTTACCTTTTTTCCTATTCGATTCTTTGGAAATGCGTTCTTAAATCTATCTTTCCTTTGAGGAAGGAAGTAAGAACTAAGCTTCTACATGAGGATAGGGTATCTATAAAAATTACTGGGGCTGGCACTATGGCATAGCGGGTGACGCTGTGCCTGCTGGGCTGGCATCCCATATGGGTGCCAGTTCAAGTCCCAGCTGTTCCACTTCCAATCCAGCTCTCTGCTACGGTCTGGGAAAGCAGTAGAAGACGGGCCAAGTGTTGGGCCCCTGTACCCTTGTGGGAGACCCGGAAGAAGCTTCTGGCTCCTGGCTTTGGATCAGCGCAGGTCTGGCTGTCGTGGCCAATTAGGGAGTGAACCAGTTGGAAGACCCCTCTCTCCCTTCCTGCCTCCCTCCCTCCCTTCCTCTCTCTGCCTCTCCTTCTAAAATATAAAAATAAAAATGAAAAAACATAAACATTACTAAAAGACAGATTTGCCTTTTTTGTTCCATTTTCTTGTCCAATAATTTATCTGTTATGGGTTCATTTTACACTTTGGATTATAATCTATTCTACATCCTGTTATTTTCTTGCTCTAATGATTCCAGATTTGGCCATTAGGAACTCTTCCAGATTAGCTACCATGTTCCTTTGACAAACCACCATCCTTTTGTTTCTTGAGCACTTCCTTACCTCTGGTATTACAAAATACTTCAGAGTCATCATGTATTTCCCCTGCCCCAATGTTCAAGTCATTACTAAGTTCTGAAGTTAATCATATAGCATTGTTATGAATCCATGATAATCTTTCTGAACGACATGATGTCATCTGTTTGATGGCTGAGGTAAGTATATGTAAGTTAAATCTGAACCTATTGAAAACTGTCACAAAGGATTCTCGTATTATATCACCATTTCTTCTATCATATTCTTTTCAGATAAGAAAACTGAGAAACAGAAGTGAAGATAATGGTAGGTTAGTTATTATGATAGCCATTATCTTCTACAGTTTTTCTCCTGAGTTTAAGATTTAAAACAAAACAAAACAAAACAAAACTTGTCTATTTGAGTGGCAGAGTTATGAAGAGAGAGAAGGAGAAACAAAGACAGATCTTCCATCAGGTGGTTCACTCTCCAAATGGCTACAATGAATGGGGCTGGGCCAGGCCAAAGCCAGGAGCCAGGAGCCTTCTCCGGGTCTCCCTCATGGGTGCAGGGGTCCAAGGACTGATCCAGGGAGCTGGATCAGAAGTGGAGCAGCCAGTATTCGAATCAGCATCCATATGGACGTCAGCACTGCAGGCACAGCTTCAACCTGCTGAGCCACAGTGCCGGCCTCTCCTGACTTTCAAGTGCATCTCTTTTCCCACTAAATTTCACTACCATTTTAGTGTGCTCCTTTTCTATACAATTATAATATAGGGGTGACAGAGTTCATGCTACTCCAGTAAATATTCTACCAACTGTATAGGTGTTCAGCTAAATCAAAACTTTTCTCTACATACACATTTTGATTCAATAAACAAAAAGGAGAAGACTCCTAAAAGCTATCAACTAGGTCTAGCAAAAATGTTAACTGGATGAATATTTTATAAAATGGCAAAATTTTACTGAGCTCCTACTGTGTGCCTGCCAATATATTAATCACTGTAAAAAAGGAGGTTAAACAAACAGTACACGTGGCTGCCTAGGATATGCTAACATTACTTCCCTAAAGAGTCTGGAAATAAGGAAAAGAAGATTGTTCATCTTGAATTAGACTACACAGTCAACACATAATGATCACCTTAAAATAGATTATGAGCATAGAAAAATCAATTATAATCTAACAGGAATTACTAAAACTTAACTGGAAAAAATGTCTAGTTTAATCTAGGAGAAAGGTAGGCTATAAACAGGTAAGATAAATAAGAACAAGAAAGCAAACACAGTAGAAGCACCCACTTTATTACATAGGAGGGCCTCTCAGCCCCACCTTGAGAAGCAAGATAAGGCTTTCTGAAGAGACTGAGGGCCAACATGAGAAGCAAAGTACAAGCATTAATTGCAATTACAGTCAAAGAAACATGTACAACAAAGACTTAGAAAAAGGGCAGCCAGGTCCTAGCCCAAACCTAAGCATTACAAGTACAAGGCCCAGAGAGTTAGTACAAATACTTAGTATATAAATATTTTAAAGTTATAAATGAACTTAAAAAGCTGTTAATGAAGTATGTTCCATCTTCCTACATTGACAGATATACTTTATAACAACCTGGAAGTTAAAATTTCAGGTTCAGTATTCTAATTCTGCAGCCAAATTGTCGACAATTTGAAAAACACTAAAAACTATGAAGAAAAATAAAAAGCATCTCAACTCTATCACCATGAAAAAGAAATTATTTTGGTAGGGGCCGGCACTGTGGCGTAGTGGGTAAAGCTGCTGCCAGCAGCACCAGGATCCTGTGTGGGCATCGGTTCAAGTCTTGGCTGCTCTGATATGACCTAGGAAAGCAGTAGAAGATGGCCCAATTTCTTGGGCCCCTGCACCCGTGTGGGAGACCTGGAGCAAGCTCCTGGCTCCTGGCTTCAGATCCGCACAGATCCAGCCATTGTGACCAATTGGGGAATGAACCAGTGGATGGAAACCACCCCCGCCTCCGGCTCTCCCTCCCTCTCTCTCTGGTTCTCCCTCTCTCTCTCTCTCTGTAACTCTTTCAAATAAATAAACCAATCTTTAAAAAAAGTTTAAAAAAGTAAATTATTTTGGCATATACCTCTCCAATTTTTCCTGTGTATGTTTCACATTTTAAGAGAATTGAGATATAGACTTTGATATAAATCTTCCGCTCTTGTAGTTTATAACACCTTATAAAAAGTCACCTTACTCAGTTACCCAGTGTGCATTTGCAGCTTCTCAAAGTGTGGTTCAGTCTGATCTGTAGTCCTAAAAATTTTAGCATCTTAAGAGCTTTTTCAGGACCTCTGTGAGGTTAAAGACATTTTTCAGTAATACTAAGATATTTGTATAAGTTTTCTATTGCTAGAATAACAAACTGTCTCCAACTTTGTGGCTTAAAACAACCCAAATTATTTTCTGATGTTTCTGGAGATCAGAAGTCTTAGATCAAGATGCCAGCAGGGCTGAATTCCTTCTGGAAGCTTCAGAGAACAATCTATTTCCTTGCCTTTTCCAGCTCCTAGGGACGACAGCTTTGTATCTCAAGGCATGTTTCTCACATCATTTCAACCTTTGGCATGCATCGCTGGGTCTACTACTGCTGACTCAGATCCTATCACCCTCCATCTTCTGAGGATCCTTGTGATGACACTAGGATCCCCCAGTTAATCCACAACAAATCCCGAATCCAAAGATCTTTAATGTAATCACATCCACAAAGACCCTTTTACCACATAACATATTTACAGGTTCTAGGACCAGATTGGGGAAGGAGAGGCTGTTATTTCAGCTGACAACATTATTTTATTATATTTATCTTATTTAAGAAGCAAAAAGACAGAGATAGACCACCCATTTTGTCTTGAACTAGTTATTTTTTGTTTCATAAGTAGAGTTTATACTTGGGAAGCCCAGTGAAGATTGGGGAGCTTCTGGCAGTTTCAAGAGGCCAAGGAGGGGGCACAGCAAGTTAAGCTGCTGCCTGCAAAGTGAGCATCCCATATTGGCGCAGCTGTTCCACTTCAGATCCTGCTTCCTGCTAATGTGCCTGGGAAAACAGTGGAAAATAGCCCAAATGCTTGGACTCCACACCCAGATGGAAGACCTGGATGAAGTTTCTGGCCCTGGCTTCAGATTGACTCAGCTCTGACCATTGCAGCCATCTGGGGAGTGAACCCAGAGGATGGAAGATTCTCCCTGCCCTGTAACTCTTTCTTTCAAATAAATAAATAAATCATAAAAAAAAAAAATTCCTCCTGTAACAGTATTAAACTAATCTAGAAGGAATAACCAATAATTAGCACATAAATCAAAAAGAAAAACTAATGGAACAGCAATGTGGTGTAGCAGGTTAAGCTGCCACCTGCAATGCTAGAATCCCACATGGATACTGCTTCAAGTCCTGGCTGCTCCACTTCCAATCCAGCTCCCTGCTAATGCTAACTTCAAAAAAACTGACTAGAAATGGGCACTGTGGCACAGCTGGTTAAGCTGCTGGTGTTGATGCTCATGTTCCATACTGGACTCCCAACTCCTCTGCTTCTGATCCAGCTTCCTGCTAACAAACCGTGGAAAGGTAGTGGATGATATCCCAAATATTTAGGTCACTGCCACCCACCTAGGAAATACGGATGGAGTTTCTGGTTACTAGCTCAGGCCTGGTTCAGTCCTGAGCATTTGGAGGGAGGACCAATAGATAGAAGATTTCTGTTTGCCTTCTCCCTCTCTGTCATTCTTTCAAATAAGCAAATAAATCTTTAAGTATATTAAGGGGCCAGCACTGTGGTATAGTAGGTTAAGCCTTCGCCTGTAGCACCAGCATCCAATATAGACAAAAGTTCAAATCTCGGGTGCATCACTTTCCATGCAGCTCCCTGCTAAGGTGCCTGAGAAAGCAGTGGGAGATGGCCCAGTGGGACCTAAGTGGGAGACCTGGAAGAAGCTCCAGGCTCCTGGTTTCCAACTGGCCCAGCTCCAGCCATTGCAACAATTTGGGCAGTGAACCAGCAGATGGAAAACTTCTCTCGCTGTCTCTCCCTCTCTCTATTACTCTGCCTCTCAAATAAATAAATCTTTTAAATAATGCTTTTTAAAAGTATATTAATATGGAGATTTTGTTTCAAAGTACAGAAATCTATAAAAAGTAATAGAAAAGGAATTCTATAGCTGGAAGATAACTGAAATCTAAAACTCAGTAGAAAATGACAATTAGATATACTACACAACTGTTGGAATGACTAAAATCCAAAACATTGACAATACAATGTTGAAAAGGATGTGGAGCAACAAGAATTCTCATTCACTGCTGGTGGGAATACAAAACACTACAGTTACTCTGTAAGATGGTTTGACAGTTTCTGAAAAAACTAAACATATTCTCACCATAGGATCTAGCTATTTATTATGCTCCTTGCTATATACTCCAATGAAATGAAAGTCACATGAAAAGATAAAGGATGAATAATACAGAAAAGAACATAAAAGTCACAGTGAAAAGATCTAACACGTGCAACTGGAGTCTCAAATGGAGAAAGAAGAATGGCAGAAGCAACATCTGAGGATAC
This sequence comes from Lepus europaeus, assembly GCF_033115175.1. Taxonomy (NCBI): domain Eukaryota; kingdom Metazoa; phylum Chordata; class Mammalia; order Lagomorpha; family Leporidae; genus Lepus; species Lepus europaeus. The sequence goes on from NC_084842.1 coordinate 40,234,330, forward strand.
ACTAGTTAAAACTGTCCAGTGACACACACACGCACACACACAAAATCAAATCACACACTTAGGAAACTCTAGTAACCCCACACAGAATTAATACAAAGAAAAATTACACTTCAGAACACCCTGGTTAAGTTTCTGTAAACCAAGGAGAAAGAAAAGGCTCTTTTTTTTTTTTTTTTTTTTTGACAGGCAGAGTGGATAGTGAGAGAGAGAGGCAGAGAGAAAGGTCTTCCTTTTTCCGTTGGTTCACCCTCCAATGGCCGCTTCGGCCGGTGCATCTCGCTGATCCGAAGCCAGGAGCCAGGTACTTCTGGTCTCCCATGTGGGTGCAGGACCCAAGGACTTGGGCCATCCTCAGGCACTGCCTTCCCGGGCCATAGCAGAGAGCTGACCTGGAAGAGGGGCAACTGGGATAGAATCCGGCACCCCAACCGGGACTAGAACCCGATGTGCCGGCGCCGCAAGGCAGAGGATTAGCCTGTTAAGCCACGGCGCCGGCCAAGAAAAGCCTCTTAAACCCAGTCAGAGGGGGAAAACATTAAAGACACATTACCCTTCAAGAAGCAACAAGACAGCTGACTTCTCAAGAGAAATCACAGAACGCAAATGACATCAGAATCACGTCTTAAAAGTGTTCAAAGAAGACAACTATAAATCTGAAACATAACTGTAAAAGTGTCCTCCAAAAATAAAGTTAAAACAAAGACTTATTCAATGTTTATTGCAGCTCAATTCACAATAGCTAAGACATGGAATCAACCTAAATGCCCATCAACAGACTGGATAAAGAAATTATAGGATATGTACTCTATAGGTATACAGCAGTAAAAAAAAAAAAAAAAATGAAAACTGGTCATTTGCAACAAAATGGAGGAACCTGGAAAACATCATGCTGACTAAAATAAGCCAGTCCCAAAGGGACAAATAGCATATGTTCTCCCTGATCTGTGACAACTAACTGAGCACCTAAAAGGAAACCTGTTGAAGTGAAATGGACACTATGAGAAACAATGTCTTGATCAGCCCTTGTCTTGACTGTCGAGAAACAACTTACTATTTTACGCTTTTTAGTATTTTTTTGTTCTACTGAATACCATTGGTTGAACCTTTAATTAACACACAATTATTCTTAGGCATTTAAATTTAACTGAAAAGTGATCCCTGTTAAATATAAGAGTGGGAATAAGAGAGGGAGGAGATGTACAGTTCGGCACATGCTCACTTGAACTTACCCCTAATGATAGAGCTAGAAACGTGCCAAGGGCTTCCAAATCAATCCCATCAAGGTGGCACATACCAATGCCATTTTGCTTGTTAAAGTGATCGGTTTAAGTTCATAATTGATCAAAAAGATAGGATTGTCAAAGGGATTACATAAATAAGACTAGTGTCTGCAAATAATAATTGATAGAAAAAAAGATGGCCGGCGCCGCGGCTCAGTAGGCTAATCCTCCGCCTTGCAGCACTGGCACACTGGGTTCTAGTCCCGGTCAGGGTGCCAGATTCTGTCCCGGTTACCCCTCTTCCAGGCCAGCTCTCTGCTATGGCCCAGGAGTGCAGTGGAGGATGGCCCAAGTGCTTGGGCCCTGCACCCCATGGGAGACCAGGAGAAGCATCTGGCTCCTGCCTTTGGATCAGCACGGTGCGCTGGCTGCTGCGCACCAGCCGCGGTGGCCATTGGAGGGTGAACCAACGGCAAAAAGGAAGACCTTTCTCTCTGTCTCTCTCTCACTATCCACTCTGTCAGAAAAAAAAAAAAAAAAAAAAGAAAGAAAGAAAAAGAAAAAAGAGGGAATGATCCTACATGGGAAGCAGGAAAAGAGCAGACTCATAGAATGGTAAATGCCCTAAACAGCACTCTGGCCTCAGAATGAGGCCTTAAGGCATTCGAATCTGGCTAAAAAGTCCATGAGAGTTTCGCAGGCATGGAAAGCCAAGACACTGTGGCAAAAAAAACAAAAACAAAAACAAAAACAAAAACAAAAACACCTAAATGAAAGATCTCTATGAGTGAGATCCCAGTGGAAAGAACGGGTCGTCAAAGAAGGAGGTACCTTTCTCTAAAGGGAGGAGAGAACTTCCACTTTGACTAGGGCCTTGTCTAAATAAGGTCAGAGTTTGTGAACTCAAGAGGCTTCCATAGCCTTGGCAGCTCATGACAAGAGCCTCAGGTAATTGCTGACGCCATAAATAAGAGTGTCAATTGTTAAATCAACAACGGAAGTCACTGTGCACCTATTCCCCATGTAGGACCTCTGTCCTTAATGTGTTGTACTATGCAAATTAATGGTAAAACTACTACTAAAATAGTACTCTATACTTTGTGTGTCTATGTGGGTGCAGTCTGTTGAAAGCTTTACTTAGTATATACTAAGTTGATCTTCTGTATATAAAGATAATTGAAAATGAATCTTGATGAAGAATGGGATGGGAGAGGGAGTGGGAGATGGGATGGTTGCGGATGGGAGGGAGGTTGAGGAGAAAAGGCACTATAATCCAAAAGTTGTACTTTGGAAATTTATATTTATTAAATAAAATTTGAAAAAAATACACTTATAAAACTCATTAAATATATTGCTAGCAGATGATCACTGAAGAAATACTAATGGGAGGGGCCGGCTTGTGGCGCAGTAGGTTAATCCTCTGCCTGGGGGCTGACATCCCATATGGGCGCTGGTTCTAGTCCTAGCTGCTCCTCTTCCAATCTAGCTCTCTGCTGTGGCCTGGGAAAGCATTAGAGGATGGCTCAAGTGCTTGGGCTCCTGCACCCGCATGGGAGACCAGGAAGAAGCACCTGGCTCCTTGCTTCAGATCAGCACAGCTCTGTCTGCTGCGGCCATTTGGGGAGTGAAACAACAGAAGGAAGACCTTTCTCTCTGTCTCTCCCTCTCACTGTCTATAACTCTACCTCTCAAACAAATTAATAAAATCTTAAAAAAAAAAATACTAATGGGAGTTCCACAGGCAAAAATATAACTCTGCCAGATAGAAACATGACAATGCTTCCATACTGTACACAATGAAGATCAATGGAAAAAGATGTGGCTAAATCTGAGTTGTCATTGACCATATCAAAAAAGAGGGGCTGGTGTTGTAGTGCAACAGGTTAAGCTGCCACCTACAACACTGGCATCCCAAAGCGGCACCAGTTTGTGTTCCCACTGCTTTATTTCCAATCCAGTTCCCTGCTAATGAGCTTGGGAAAGCAGTGGAAGATGGCCCAAGTGTTTGGGCCCCTGCCACCCATGTGGGGGATCAGAATGAAGCTCCTGGCTTCAGAATGGCCCAGTCCTGGCTGCTGTGGCCATTTGCGGAATGAACCAAAGGATGGAAGATCTCTCTCTCTCTCTCTCTCTCTCTCTCCACCTCTTTCTCTGTAACTCTGCCTTTCAAGTAAATAAATAAATCTTTGAAGAAAAAAAAAATAATATCTTGTGCAGTTCCAAATACACAAAGAATTAAAATCAAAAACAACAGAAGTACAAAAAGCAGGAATGGGACAAAAAGACGTCCTCACATTTTTCCATAAGTGGTAAAAGTTCAAATTTATAGAATAAATCAAGGGTACCTGCCAGAATCTCAAGAGTACTCACTAAATAAAATAGGTATATGTATAACTACTGTAGAAGGGAATAAAAATAAAGACAGAGGCCGGCGCCGTGGCTCACTAGGCTAATCCTCCGCCTGCGGCACCAGCACCCCAGGTTCTAGTCCCGGGTGGGGCTCCAGGTACTAGTCTCAGTTGTTCCTCTTCCAGTGCAGCTCTCTGCTGTGGCCCGGGAGGGCAGTGGAGGATGGCCAAAGGGCTTGGGTCCCTGCACCCACATGGGAGACTGGGAGGAAGTACCCGGCTCCTGGCTGCGGATCGGCGCAGCACCAGCCGTAGCAGCCATTAGGGGAGAGAACCAACGGAAGGAAGACCTTTCTCTCTGTCTCTTTCTCACTGTCTATGACTCTCTCTTGTCTCTCGCTCTCACTGTCTAACTCTGCCTGTCAAAAAAATAAATAAAAACAGAGAAAAGAACAGATGGAAGATCTAAAATAAAACATATTGATGTTTATATTAAATGTAATTGGGCTATGGGTTAATAAAAGACAAACTTAAAAAACAAAACTCGTACATATGCTAAATGCCACTGAATGCTACATTTAAAAATGGTCAAATTTGTCATGTGATCCATCTCAGTTAAAAAAAATAAAGGCAAAAAAACTGACCTCAATAAAATAATATACAGTTTAGGGAATATTCATGACTATGAATATTGAGTTGTAACATGGAACTTACCAACGGCTGTATCACCATCTAACAAATTGTCATCTTCAGAAGTTTGAAAGTCCATAATAACACCTGCTCCATCTAAAAGTTCCTCGTCACTACTTGCACTCGTTATACTGTTGTAGCTGTTTCTATAGTAGCCTCTATGGAACAGCTGCTCAGACTCCATTTAGCTGTCTGATTATCTGAAACAAAAAAGGAGGCAAAAAGTGGTTTTAACATTTTCCCAACATATAATAAAACTCATCTAGCTTAGCATAACCAAAGGAAAGTTATGATCTTTGTATTAAAAGAAAATAATATTAAGTTCATTCACTGTAACTATATAACTACAGCTACTTCCATTATGTTAAGTATTTTGGAGAGATTCAATAATTTTATTCTCACTATACAACAGTACAAGAGAAAGAATTCTTGAGGTAGTGATATAAAACAATCTCCAGAGGGAATTGTTAAGTTAAAAAAAAGTGCATAATACACAGAAGCATTCATAACATACAATCATATAAGTGGCTTTTACTCCCAGAAAAGGTTGTGGTGGGTTGGGGGGAGGAGAGATACAGTGCCCTATTGCTTATATCTGCATAGGCTATCTCAGGAGGGATTTTTAAGAAAGTTGCCCAGATAGAAAGGAACAAGATGGCTAAAGTACCAGGTCTGAAATGGAGACTGCTCCTTATAAATATTACCAGGTATAAGTACTGCGTAATTTGAAAAAAAAAAAATTTAACTGTAAATTTAAAATACTCATTTCATTCTCCTCTCATCATTCTAAAATTTATAACTTCAGGGTCCACAGTTAAACACTAGCCATGAGAACAATGACAATAGGTAACAATTTTTGGTTTTTCAAAAACAAATAAGCATGTTTCATTGTTTTTATTCTCCATGTTCCAGAAACAATTTTACTCTTAAGTAGATTGATTATTAAAATACACCTACTTACTTGCTCAGCATCAAAGAATTTAGCATAAGTTGGTGACACTAGCAATACACTGGAAAAGTACATGTGTAGAACTTCAAAGATACAGTCACAAAAGCAGTCAAACCAGTAAGCCTTGTAAAACAGGACTTACTAGGCATGCCATAGTAAATACATACACACATAATGACAGTAAGCACACTCTAATTCTAATGCTGAATTCTAATAGTGACTTATGGTACTGAATACTCATTTCAAGAAAATCTCTTATCCTCAGTACATTTTCCTCTGCACATGGAAAAATAACCTAATAGAACTTCAGAAACAAAAAAGTATTTACAAAGCTTTTACAGTTTTTTAAAAACTTTAGGTAGTATTGATAATAACTATCTTTTTAACTGAGTCAGTATATGTTTCCTAACTTAAAGACCACTCTGAAGAAGACAAAGTTCTTAGAACTGCTTAAGAGCACCCTTCTATTCTCAGCACCTGGCATACTAACTGTAACAGTATATGGATAGTAAATGTCAAACTGTTTATTCAGTCAATGAGATAATAGAAAGAAATGTGGAATGGGTGTTTCACTTAGCATTAACATGTTAATTATGGCACCTACCACCCACATTGAAGTGCCTGTGTTAAACTTCCAGTTCAGACTCCTAATTCAGACTCCTAATTCTAATTTCCTGTTAATGCAAATTCTGGGAAGCACCCATGTGGGAGACCTGAATTGAGTTCCTGGCTCCCAGCTTCTGCCAGGTCTAGACCAGCCTCAGCCCTTATGGACATTTTGGGAGTGAATCAAACCATGGGAGCTTTCATTCCCTCTCTCTCATTCGCCTGCTCTACCTTTCAAATGTGAAAGAAAAAGGTATTCAATTAAAAATATATATACCTCCCTGCAACAGTGTTAAAGTAGAGGGAATAATCAATAATTAACATATAAGTCATTTAAAAAAAACTTAGGGGCTAGCGTTGTGGTTTAGTGGGTTAAGCTTCTGACTGAAATGCTAGAATCCCATATGGGTACTGCTTCAAGTCTCGGCTGCTTCACTTTCAATCCAGCTCCCTGGTAATGTGCCTGGAAAAGCAGCAGAAGATGGCCCAAGTGGGCCCTTGTCAAACCCACATGGGAGACCAGGTACTTGAGCCATCACCTGTTGCCTCCCAGGGTGCACATGAACAGGAAGCTGGAATCAGAAGCAGAGCTGGGACTCAAACCCAGGTACTCCTGACACGGGATGAGGGTATCACATGTAGCATCTTAACTGCTGCACAAAAGACTCATCCCAAGCTAAGAAATTTGTGCTTCTATAGTGGCAACTAAAACATTGCAATTGTTGAGTAAATAAGCAAATAGTTCCTTAAAAAACACTAATGTTTTTATATATTTTATAGTTCAAGAATGACTTGTATTTTGAAGTATCAGAGCATGTTTGCTAAGATTTTGCAAAGAACACCTACATCCTATCCTTCACTTCTTTGCACGATGACAGAGTAGAAAGGCTTCATACAGGTGATAACTACTTCAGTGCCCTTTAGCTAGAGGGTTTACACAGCACTGGGAAATCAATATAAAATATATAAAATAAACCTTTCTTTTTACCTGGGATGTCAATCAGAAAACCCCAATATATCTCCCTTCATTTCAACCCAGAGTCCATCACATACCAGTAAATAATAACACATACCAATAAATAATAACTCTCAAACTGTTAAAAACAATTTCATGACATCTCTGAGACATACAGAGACCAAACCTTTCTTTATAACAGCACCCAATTATACTCCAAATAAATTAAACTAATGCCTTTGTCAGTTATTATTTATATAAATCTGATAACTTAAAAAAAGCAAAGTGGGGCTAGTGCTGTGGCGCAGTGGGTTAAAGCCCCGGCCTGCAGTGCCAGCATCCTATATGGGCACCGGCTCAAGACCTGGCTGCTACACTTACAATCCAGCTCTATGCTATGGCCTGGAAAAGCAGTGGAAGGTGACCCAAGTGCTTGGGCCCCTGCACCCATGTGGGAGACCCAGAAGAAGCTCCTGGCTCCTGGCCTCAGTTGGGCCTAGTTCCAGCTGTTGCAGCCACCTGGGGATGGATGACTTTTCTCTCTGCCTCTGCCTCTCTATATCTCTGTCTTTCAAATAAATAAATAAATCTTTAAAATCTTAAAAAACAAACAAACAAACAAAAAAACCCACAAACACCTAAAACTCTCATTAACCCAGAGACCTATAGAGCTAACTTTCTGATAGAATAGCCATTAGCCATAGATGGCTCTGGAGCCCTTGAAACATGGCTAAGCCAATTTGAAACACAAAGTATAAAATACCTACTAGATTTCTAATATTTAACATGAAAAAAAGTCAAATTTTTACTAATAGTTTTATATTGACTATATGTTGAACTAATGTTTTAGATACCTGAGGTTAAATAAAACACATTATTAAAATGACCCTTGCCAATTTCTTTTTACCATTTTAATGTGGTTATTAAAATTTTTTAAATTATACATGCAGCACAAATATTTTTATTGAACAGCACTACTATAAAATATTCAAATTTCTATGGCAGCATAAAAGACACATAACAGAAGAAAAATCTCAATATAGTGCTAAATCTTTCTAGTTTCTAAACTGAATTCCGGCCAACACCGCGGCTAAATAGGCTAACCCTCCACCTGCGGCACTGGCACCCCGGGTTCTAGTCCCAGTTGGGGCGCCGGATTCTGTCCCGGTTGCCCCTCTTCCAGTCCAGCTCTCTGCTGTGGCCCAGGAAGGCAGTGGAGATGGCTCAAGTCCTTGGGCCCTGTACTCACATGGGAGACCAGGATAAGCACCTGGCTCCTGGCTTCGGATCAGCGCGGTGCGCTGGCCACGGCGGCCATTGGAGGGTGAACCTGTGGTAAAAGGAAGACCTTTCTCTCTGTCTCTGTCTCTCTCTCACTGTTTAACTCTGCCTGTCCTCTAAAACTCATGTTTGGAATTTAATTATTATGATCACATTGACAGACAGAACCCTTAGGAGGTGATTAAGTCATATGGGCTCTGCCTTTATGAATGAATTATGCTGCTATTGTGGGAAGAGGTTAATTATAGTGAGAGTGGATTCCTAGTAAAAAGGAGTTCCTCGATTTTCTTTCCCATTCTCCCCCATAATCATGCAGCATGAGGCCCCCCTCATATGATGCTGGTGCTGTATTCTTGGAATTGCCAATCTCTAGAATCTTGAGTCAAATTTCTTTCTTCATTAATTACCTACCACAGGTATTCTGTTATTGCAGCAGGAAACGGACTAAAACATCACTGAAGGTGAGAGACAAATGACTATGGTGGTATGTTAGGCATCACAGGAGAGTTATATACAAGGGGTTCAGTATCATTGAGAAGTAAGCACACTGGTGGTAAAGAGCCTATAAAAAACACTGTATGGGGGGCCACCACCTTTAGTGCTGGAATCCCATATAGGTGCTGCTCCACTTCCAGTCCAGCTCTCTGCTATGGCCTGGGAAAGCAGTGGAGGATGGCCCAAGTCCTTGGGTCTCTGCACCCATGTGAGAGACCCTGGGGGAGGCTTCTGGCTCCTGGCTTCGGATTGGCCCACCTCCAGCTGTTGTGGCCATCTGAGGAGTGAACCAGTAGATGGAAGACCTCTCTCTTTCTCTCTGCCTCAGCCTCTCTGTAACCCTGCCTTTAAAATAAACAAATAAATCTTCAAAAAAAGAAAAAATACTGAACAAGAGAATGTTTAAGCAGCATACAGGATGAGTCAACTAGGTCAAGCACAAGGTGAAATGTCAATATAGGGAAAAAGAAAAAAGTATGCATGACAACACAAAGCGTAGTAACAAAACCTACTTGTGTGGCTTATGTAAGAGGTAAGGGACTAGAGAGTAGTCAGGGAGGTGGAGATAAACCGGATCATGGATCATGGATCATGGCTCGAATGTCACGCTAAGAACTCATATGTGTGTGTGTGTGTATATACACTCATCTACACACATGGGGAAACCATGAAGGGTTTTTTTTTTAAGATTAATTTATTTATTTGAAAGGCAGAGTTACAGAAAGGCAGAGGCAGAGGCACACAGAGAGAGTAAAGTCTTCCATTCGCTGACTGACTCCCCAAATAGCTGCAATGGCCACAGCTGAGCCAATCCAAAGCCAGGAGCCAGGAGCTTCTTCCAGGTCTCCTGGGTGCAGGGGCCCAAGGTCTTGGGACATCCTCCACTGCTTTCCCAGGTGCATTAGCAGGCAGCTGTTATCAGAAGTGAGGCAGGGCCAAGCGCCGCAGCTCACTTGGCTAATCCTTTGCCTGCAGCACTGGTACCCTGGGTTCTAGCCCCGGTTGGGGTGCAGGATTCTGTCCCGGTTGCTCCTCTTCCAGTCCAGCTCTCTGATGTGCCCCGGGAAGGCAGTGCCTGAGGATGGCCCAAGTGCTTGGGCCCTGCACCCGCATGGGAGACCAGGAGGAAGCACCTGGTTCCTGGCTTTGGATCAGCGCAGCACACCAGCCACAGCAGCCATTTGTGGGGTAAACCAACGGAGAGGACCTTTCTCTCTCTCTCTCTCTCTCTCTCTCTCTCTCTCTCTTGCTGTTTAACTCTGCCCGTCAAAAAAAAAAAAAAAAAAAAAATGTAGCAGCCAGGACTTGAACTGGCGCCCAAATGGGATGCCGGCACTGCAGGCCAGGGCTTTAACCCATTTGCCACAGCGCTGGCCACTCCATGGGGCTTTAAAAAGAAAAACCACATGAACAGATAGGAATTTTAGCAAGCCGACACTGACAGCAGAAGGGAAAACAGATTAGAAGGGCCAGAGAAGAATAAAGACAGTGGGAGGAATTAGGTGAGAGCAAACCACTGAACAATTCCGAACACGAAATAGCGAAGGCACAACTGAACTAAGATACAGCAATATGGAGAAGCAGAGAAAGTTCTAAGAAAAATTTCAGAGGATTTGGTAATTAATAAAAGGTGAGGAATGGTGACTTGACTGATTGAGGAGAGTTTGCAGAAACAAATTTCAGTCTCCTACAAAACTCACAGGACTCAAGATCAGAGTGCTCTTTCCAACTTCAGGATTTTACATCAGGCTTTAGTTTCTATGCTAGGCCAGAGTACATTAAAAGGTGTGGTTACCTTCAGTATACTGACCTAGCACCAAACTACAAACACTAAGCATACCACCAGAACTGGGATGGGGGGATGAAGAAACAGGATTACTTAGCAAACAGTTGGCTAAGTGATACCCAGCCTTAAGGGAGGCACATTAATTTTTCATAGCCTTGGACAACATTTTCAGTCTCCCACAATGGAAGCTTGGTAGATCATGGCTAAGTCCTAAAGGTATGTTAGTCAACTGGAAAAAGCAAGCATAATCTGAGTGTAAAAGGAAATGAGGGGGCTGGCACTGTGGCGTGGTGGGTAAAGCTGCTACCTGCAGTGCCCGAAGATGGCCCATGTTCTTGGGCCCCTGAACCCACATGGGAGACCCGGAGGAAGCTCTTGGCTCCTGGCTTCAGGTCAGCGCAGCTGCGGCCATTGTGGCCAATCAAGGAGTGAACCAGCAGATGGAAGGCCTCTCTCTCCATCCCTCTTCTCTCTCTCTCTCTCTGTCTCCCCCCTCCCTCTCCTCTCTCTGTGTAACTCTGACTTTCAAATAAATAAATCTTTAAAAAAAAAAAAGGAAATGAGAATTTTCATTGTCTACAACTAGAAAGATAGAACAAAATACACATAAGCAATGATGGCTGGGAAGTAAAACCCAGACTGATCTAGTCACTGGCATGCAAGAAACATTCTCATATAAATACTGTAAGAAATGTTTGTGCTAAGTACTGGTCGGTCACAGAATAAAATGTCACAGTGAATTGCAACATAATCACTTCTTCACTAATGTTTTTCTAATAGCTATCAATGTTCCATAAATGTGTTAAATATACAAGTTTTTATATTGATGTCATCATATTCATATTTGCATAGGTCTTACAGTTTTCAATAAACTTCAGTATAAATTACATGATACACTGTTGTCAAGCAAGAGGCTACATTTTCCTATAAATTAGTACATATCCCTGTAATAAAAAGTATATGACAGATGTCACAAAAACAAAGGGACTACAATGAACTTAGAGAAAAGATCACATCTCACTGTGATTGATTGATTGATAAGAAGCATTTTTTTCAAACAATTATTTCTAAACTGGACCAAAATAGCTAAGTTAGGTTTTTATAGGGCAGAAATGGGAGAAGAGCTTGGGTGCAGCAAAATTAATGTTATGAGTCAAGCTACGGAGCTGAGAAAGCAACAAAAATATTTGTAGGTCAGTAAATATGTGCACAGAATACTAGATCTGTAAAAGGCTTCGTGGTTAATAAGTTTGGGCAATACATCATACTCCTGTCTAGAACTGTAATGGCTAACAGCACTAAAAATGGCTCCTGATAAAACCTCAAAAACAATTAACTTTATAAAGAAAATTTATGGAAAGCTTCTCAGATTTATTTTACCAGGGAATTGCCCCTCAACTCACAGCACCTGTTAACAGTCTGCAGTACTAGTATTCTTAGAATACATTTTGGGAATCCTGCCTAACGCACAAGGCTATGATATTCCTGTTGGGATGGAGTACAAGAAAGCTAGAAAAAGAAATGAGAGGGGCCAGCTCTGTTGTGCAGCAGGTTAAAGCACTGTTCTGAAGTGCCAGCATCCCACAGGGGTGCCAGTTCGGGTCCCTGCTAATGCACCTGGGAAAGCAGCAGAGGATGGCCCAAGTCCTTGGGCCTCTACACCCATGTGGGAGACCCGGAAGAAACTCCTAGCTTCGGATCAGCTCAGCTCCAGCCACCGCAGCCATTTGGGGAGTGGACCAGTGGATGGGAGATCTCTCTCCCTCTTTCTCTGTCTCTCTCTGTCTATACCTCTCTCTCTTTTTCAAATAAATCATAAAAAAAAGAAAGAAAAAGAAATGAGAGCCCAACCTTGAAAGAATTTGACAGATTATAGGGAGGTGGGGACGGTTAAGCAAAAGAATGATGGAGGCAAAGCTGGGTGATGAGGAGATAAAATGGAATTTATGTAAGGAATACTCCAGCAAGAGGAAACTAAAAGCAGATATTGCTTAGAAAGTTTTGGAATTGTTTCAAGAAGAAATAATAAAGTATCTAAAGCCACAGAAAAAACAAAACATATATTCAGGGGTCACAAAGAACAAAGATCAGTAAATGTGAAATTATAAAGCACTAGGAAATACAAGTATCAATGAATCTAATGTATGTGTTACTTCCTCTACTTACAATGAAAAGACCTGTTGTCTACAGAAATTAGTCAATTAAAAAGGTTACTTGAAAAATGCAGAAAGAAAATCAGCAGACATGTTGCATGTGATGATCTCAGGATATCTGGATAGAAATATTTATCCAGCAGGCAGCTGGACCCAATGGATCCCCATTTGAAATAGGTATCATTTTCCTTTTTTCCATCTGATTCCATACAGGAAAGAGAAATCTCTTTTTTTTCTAACCAAGTAAATACAATGTGGTTAGGGTGAAATTAGGGCTAATTAATACTAATTAACTGCACAAAATGAACATACCTTTATTTCAGAATCACTGGAAAAAGGAAAGCAGATGTACAGTACACACTTTTTTTAATAGTCTATTTCAATTCATTTGAGATGTATCAAACTGATGAGACAGGACAATATGTAGTAAAACAGCACAGTTTTTAAAGCATGTATATGTACTTGAGGAAATGTAATTCTTAAGTAACATAGTACAGGGTTTGTTGGGAAAAATTCTAAAAGCATCTGAAAAGACAGATTATAAAGGTCACCATTATGCCATAGGAATTAAGTGTGGCCCACTGATTACATCAGCATTGGGCAAGGTCCAATTTAAAACAAGTCATCAAAGTAAAATCAACATAACTAATATATTTGCTGCACAGATCTCATCTTAAACTGATTTTAAAAAGCTTATTCATTTTTAAAACAATATTTTTGAAAGGCAGAGCAAAGGGGAGAGAGGGGAGAGAAAGGGGAGAGAGATGGGAGAGGGGGGGGGGAGAGAGAGAGAGAGAGAGAGAGAGAGAGAGAATCGTCCATCTACTGGTTAACTCCCAACACCCACAACAGCCAAGGCTGGACCACGTTGAAGCCAGGAGCTAGGAACTCTATCCAGGTCTCCCACATGCGTGGCAGGGACCCAAATACTTGAGCCATCACCTGCTGGCTTCCAGGGTCTACAGTGGTAAAAAGCTAGACTCAGGAGCAGAGCTGGGACGTGAACCCAGGTACTCCGATATTGGATACAGGTGTCCCAACTGCTGTCTTAACCGTTAGGCCAAATGCCTGCCCTATAGGATCTTGCATGTGTTGACAATTTGTATCAGAATAGATTGCTTCTGTTTCAATAATCCTGTGGGCATAATTAACAAACAGTTCTACTCCTTCTGATCTTGCCCTTTTGAATTTTTAATATTTATTTTAGCAAATAAGAGAATGGTTATAATTTTTCCTACTTTTCTGTTAGAACACAGTGATCCTAATGTGTAACTGATTCTTTTTAGAATTCAGTAGTGGGGGACCTGTCCCTCTCCCCCTCTCCCTAATTCTGACTTTCAAATAAATAAATAAATCTTTAAAAAAAAAAAAAGCTCAAAATGAATTACAGCTACCATATTTAGATAGTTGTAACTGTACATACAAAAACAAGAGTATTAGAGTAGTAGATTAGAATTTTTCTTTTAAAAACACTATTTCCAATGCTTCTGTAACATTACATTATTCTTATAATTTAAAAAATAAATGAATCTGGTGCCATGTCCCTCAAACCATCTTTTTCTCTGCATTCTTACTAGTCTAACTGCAATATGGTCCAGTTACTGAGAGCAAGAACTCTGAAATTACATCATCAGGCTTCAGTCTCAGTTCTGACAACTAACTCTGAGGGTGTTGTGCAAGTTAACAAAGCCCTTTGCACCTCAGTTTCCACATCTGTAAAATGGGAATAGTGAGAGTACCTACTTCCTGGGGGGTGGGATGAAAATTGAGATATTCCACAAAAACCACTCAAACAAGAGCTTGAACCATAGACTGTACTCTACAAGTATTAACATTTATTATATCACATTATATGTTTTTGATTCCTGCTGACAAGTTTGACATAAACCAAGCTGGAAGTTCTGTAAAGCAGTGATAGTGGCAAAACCCCACAGGATGCTGCTTTGATATATAACCAACCACAGAGATCAAATCTAGCTTCCTGAGCAGTCTGAAAATTATTACCAACATGTCACAACAGGAAATGGAAAGCCTATTCATCAACATGACCTGGAAAATAGCCAATTTACTAACACAAAGCCATAACCTCAACAAATCTGTTCCCCAAAATATATATATATATATCCACAACCAGGTTAAATATTTACATTTCTATTGAGCTATGTATGATAGATAACACATGCTAAAGCTCAATTTCCAAGTAAAGATAGAGGTACTGTAAATTCATATGGATTTCTTAAAATAGTTTGACTTTAAGATGAAATTCAACAATACTTAAGCATTTTCATTCATCGATGTAGTCTTGAACTAATACTATTTTGCAGTGACCCACAAAGGTATGTAGAATTGACTGACAGTTTTAAAATATTTCCAAATTGACTTTATCAAGAAAATAATCTTGTGAACCAACTCAGTAGAGAAAGGAAAAGCATTTCTGGAAAAGGTCAACAATCAATGACACAAACCACAATGATGCTGCAGTAACTGAACTGCATGGTTCAAAAAAGTTTTAAGTCTGCACAAGCGAACTTTTGAAATGTAAATTACATATATAAAGGTGTGGTCACTGTTGATTCAATTATCATGAACAGGAATTTTCCCCAAAGGAAACAGAAATCTTGGTCTCTAAGAAGCATCATGTATACATAATTACTTCTAAGTGCTCCATGCTATATAAATACAGGATACCACATGCAAAGTTCATTTCTGAGATTCTAAAGAAGCTTCTGTTCCAAGTTTAAAATCAAAACGCAAATACCAAATGTACCCGAAAATGCTTTCTATATACATTTAAAGACAAATCTAAATGTTATTTTTAAATGTGGGCAAATTTAGCGAAAGTAAAACCCACTCTCTACTTTTACAATGGATCTCTTCTTGGCACCTACTTCCATTCTATTCAAAAGGCCTTCCACGGCTCCTGAAGGAAATGGGTGAAATTTTAAAGAATGAACGAGGGGGTATTTACATAATCAGGTGGTTTTAACATGTAGAAACATATTTTAAGAGAAACCAAGATGAGTACCCTGACCTCGCAGTTGCCCCCAAATCCGTGAACATGACAACTAACGAATGCAACTCACCTCGCAGCTCAGAGGCATAGCAAAATCGGTGGCTGGTTTTTGCGCTGCCTTTGGATTCTGCATCTGTTTCAAACCTAACTACCCTGGAAGCTGCACCTGAAAAAACCTGGCACACAACGCAAACTATCGCGATTTAAAAGATACCTGGTGTTTTCTACCGGAGGTTACGCAAATTGTGCCAGGTGGGACTTTTTTGTCCTCCTTCAAACACGGGAACAGCATTAAGTTGAACCCTCTTGCTTTGGAGGGCCTGGGAGTCAAGCTGCTTCTACCCGAAATTAAAAATAAAAAGCTCCAACCTCACTTCTCTCGGAAAAGACTAAAATTGAATCCATGCTCCAACTCTGGAGTAAAGTAGGATGGCTTTCAAACACCACACTCTTCCTTCCTCCTCATCCAACCCGATGCCGGGCCGCGGGCGAACTAGGACTCTGAGTAAGGGGCTGCGGGTCCCGGACCGCACCAGCCCCTAACCACGGAAGGGGAAGGGAAGCGGCCCGAGTCCGGAGCCCGACAGGTACGTCCCCAGCGTCGGCGCGTGACGTCATCACGTAGACGTGAACGGCCGTTCAGCGTCCGGCCGCCCAAACACACCCACCTGCGGCCACTCTCGGGGCCGCGTCGGCGCCCATTGGGCGATGTGAATCAGTGGGCGGTCTGGGGCGGGGGCTGGGTCGCCAGGAGGAGGAGCAGAGCAAGCCGGCGGGCCCTGAGGAGCTCGCTGGGTGAGAAAGCTTTGCTGGGCGATTCGCTCACGTCACACACGCTTTCCTGTTTGCCCCGCTGCTGACCTCGGGAAAGGACAGGAGGCGGCCGCCGGGTGGGAGGCATTTTCTGAAGTCCACCTGCGAGCGCCACCTCCACCGTCATCGCGAAGCTCGCATTCCACTCGGGCGGGAGACCATCGGCCTCGAAACGGCAAAGCAAAAGCAGCTAGTTCCTGAAACAGATTGAGGGACGTGTGGGCCTTGTAGGTAGACCGGCACCCTGTGCTGCCCTACATGTAGGTCGCGGGCAAAGAACGTATCGGTGTCGCTGTGCCTTCGGCGTCGCCGGTGAGGGACGAAAAACCGAACATCCTAATTCAGCCATCACGCGTTTTCAGATATAATGCTTGGAAATCATTTTGGAAAGAATACATAACTTGAGGTTTCTACACGGTCTGGATTGTGTTTATATCCGTGTAGCGAACGTTATTGAGCCCCTGCCGTGTCAGAATTCTAGTAGTCCCCATGTCTGGGCGGGTAGTCGGAGGAGGCCTAGCAAGAATGCCTGGCCCAGGCTGTAGCTTTCTCAGGATCCTGGTGAGCCAGTACAGGTTTTACATTTCTTGGCAGGAGGTGTGAGACTAGTTTGTCACCGCTGGGTGGCAGAATTAAGACCTTTGAATATGTAGTGTCTCATATATTTAGTATATTATGAATATACAATGGTTAATGAATATTAAGTGCTTCTTGTATACTCAATAGTTCGTGTATATTAGGTATGTATTGGTCTTTCTGGCCTTTTTTTTTTTTTTTTAAGATTTATTTATTTATTTGAAAGTCAGAGTTACACAGAGAGAGGAGAGGCAGAGAGAGAGAGAGGTCCTCCATCCGATGGTTCACTCCCCAACTGTCCGCAATAGCGGAGCTACCCCGATCCGAAACCAGGAGCCAGGAGCTTCTTCTGGGTCTCTCACGAGGGTGCAGGGGCCTAAGGGCTTGGGCCATCTTCTACTGCTTTGCCAGGCCATAGCAGAGAGCTGGATCAGAAGAGGAGCAGCCGGGTCTCGAACTGGCGCCCATATAGGATGCTGACACTGCAGGCCAGGGTATTAACCCATTGTGCCCCTCCAGCCTTTTCTATGTATATTCACATGCATATGCCCTGCTGATGTTAGCCAATAGGTTAGTATTTTTACCTGTGTTTCACACATGAGTTTTGTTTATCTTTATTTTTTCTTGGGCAGAATTAAATTTCTCAATCAGTACAGTCCTGGGCTTCGGGGCTGGTGTAGTGCCCCTGGTGATGATGGGGGTGCTCACAGATGGCACCAAGCTTCTTGTGACTGTTTCATTACTTTTATTAAGGTGGAATTTGTGGAACTATGCTAATATCCAAGCACAGTTTTCTTTGCCTTGGGACATTGCTGGATAAAGTTCATAGGGTCTTTTTAGAGAACATGAAAAGGCAAGCAAAATTTTTCTAAACAAAGTGGAAATTTTTGCAACAGGTTTGTATACATCAGATTTTCTGCTCTCCCTACAGATATGTGTAGTTTAACTTTGAAAAAGGGAACCTAGATTTTGAGAACAGTAAACAGTATGTTAACCCATCTTACTTGCTTTCTCTGAGGTTAAAAAAAAAACCCCTTTTATGGTGTCATCTTAATCTTTGTGAAGATTATTCCAAGGGTCTCTTTTAAGTGAAAAAGAGGTCTATTTGTACATTTGGTTTTCCTTAGTATTACTTATATTATGCACTATCATATTCCTTTGTGAGAACTTGCTTATTTTAATATACATGGTTTCTGGCATACATAACCTTTGCACCAGTAGTTCTTAGTCTTCACCTTTGCATCAGAACCATATAGGGAGGCTCCGTTACCAGAAATTCTGTTTAAATTATTCCAAAGTTGAGCCTGAGCATCCCTGTATTTCAGTAATCCTAGCTGATGTGTGGAGCTGAATCAGAAACACTGCATTAGACATGAGTCTATTTATTTAAATAATGTGTTGTGTGATCGTTTAGTGATAGGACAATAGACTGCATCTGGGGAACAGCTTTCTGTATACTTTCTGTATTTTTCTTAGAGAATCTGTTGTTGTTAAGTGTCCTCTTCATCAGAGTTGGGTGGAAGGAAAAATAGCCTCTAACCAACAAAACTCCTAAACTCTCAAGTAAAGCGAAAAAGAAGAAAAGGGTTAGCATTGGAAAGAGTTTACCTAGTTCAGCCAGATTCAGAATGGCATATTCTCCCTTGGCTTTCTGGTATACCCTGGTAGATACAGAGAAATAAGTGAATGATATTACTAGTGGGTGGTGGTAGTATAAACCTTTCTCTGTGCCAGAAATTCTACTACTCTGGGAATGGCATGTTTTAGGATGCTATTTTTTAGAACTGGCAAAAGAAATCAGAAGAACATATTTCAGTTGCTCCTAGCTTCTTGTTCCATGGACCCAGTCAGGCTTCTCCTGCCTTGCCTTGAAGGGAAAAAAAAAAAAAAAAAAAAGAAAACAAAACAAAAACCTGGGCCTAGAGTTATTTTCCATTACAATCATTACAATTTAAACTTTTTTTAAGATACATAGGAAATCCGAGATAAGAACCAGGCTAAATAGATCTCTTTTATGGATTTGTGACTTTTTTTAGAAAAAGAACTTTTAATGCACATGTTTCATACACACAGAAAAGAGGCAATGGAAGGAATTAAGATGTTCTGCTAGTGAATAGTAGTATAGTTCTAGTCTAGAATTTCCTCCTGAGTCCATTAGCATTGGGGAAGTCATTAAAAATGACCTTTATCTTTTTCCAGAAGATAACATGACTTAGCTTTGTGTTTCTGGTGGCCCTTGAATGTGGCAAACTGCCTTTGAATTCCACATGATTCTTTCCTACAAAAAGCTCTTGCCTAGGCTTCACGGGAATCGATAGGCCCTGAGTTATTTCAACCAATCACATCCTCAAAATGAAGTCATGAGATGACTTCTTTCTCAGGCCCTGGGGTAGCTAAGGGTTCATTGTTTGTTTTAGTCTTCCTAGAACTTAAGATCACTCTCTTCAGGTAACTGACACTTCCATGAGCCTTGGCAGGTGACACAATCCAGAAACTCAATATACAATTAGATAATGTTTTTATCTGTGCATATGGAGCTAGGTCTGCCAGATTAAGATCCAGAAAATCAGCAGGCTGCTACAGTTTAAGTCCTAACTGCATATAGCTAATGGTTCAATCTAGAATAGACTTCAGCAATGAGACTTAAAACTAACAACTGCTGCCATAGAATGTAGCAAGAGAGAACACTGAATGCAAAGACTCTGATTATTTTCTCTTGGATTTGAGTATTACATATCACAAAGAAATCTAAATTTTAGAGAGTGCTTTTCTTCATATTTAAAGTTTTAGGGCCTTCTTCCCACCACTCACAAGAGATGACTCATATGACAAGATAGTTTATTTGATCACATATACTTACACAAATATATGGTCTTTTAATAAAGTTGAATTTTACATAGTAACTTCACAAAGAGAATATATTTGGTCTATTTCTACTGCCAACCATTTGCTATAATTTGTTATACTCTAATTCATTACTGCTACCTGCCCAAAAAGATCAAATAACAACACTCATACCTTGAAATGTCTGTCTCCTTCATTTAGCCTATTGCTCAATTCATTAAGGAAGCATGACAGAATGTATGTCTGAAATGTTTGCAGTGGGGTACTTCACTTTAGGAGTACTGCTGGTTGTTTTCCACTTGCCCTATTATGCTACCACTATTATATAAATAATATATAATTATATAATAATTATGATAAAGACTTATAATGATAAGTTAGATAATAAATAGATATAAATAAGTTATAATAAATTAGATATAAATAATATATAAATAAGTTAGATATAAATAATAAAGATTTTATAAGACTGAAGGAATTTGCATTTTTTTCTATTTGAAAAGCCTATAACTTTATAACCACCTTTAATATCCAAGATTATAATTTTTAATTTTTTTTAAAGATTTATTTATTTTACTTGAAAGTCAAAGTTACACAGAGAGGAGAGGCAGAGAGAGAGAGAGAGAGAGAGAGAGAGAGAGGTCTTCCATCTGATGGTTCACTCCCCAATTGGCTGCAACGGCTGCAGCTGCGCAAATCCGAAGCCAGGAGCCAGGAGCCCTCTCTGGGTCTCCCACACCAGTGCTGGGGCCCAAAGACTTGGACCATCTACTACTGCTTTCCCAGGCCACAGCAGAGAGCTGGATTGGAAGAGAAGCATCTGGGTCTTGAACCGGCGCCCATATGGGATGCCGGCGCTTCAGGTCAGGGTGTTAACCCGCTGCACCATAGCACCAGCCCCAATATAATTTTTTAAATTTAGTGTTGACATTTCTTTTCTTCAAAATGGAAATACTGTTACAGTATTTCTTGATTATCAAAACACTACTTTTTTTAAGTAACTGAAAATTGAATAAGCACCTTCTACAATTTGGGTGTGGTTAGTCCCCTCCAAAATGGGACTCATGTTGAAATTTGCCCCCCAAAATAAGTGTTGAGAGGTGGTAGGATCCTTAAGAGGTGTTTGGGTCATGAGGGCTCCACTCATGAAGGGATTCATGCCATTTTTGTAGCACTGCATTGGTTACTGTGAGGCTAAAGTGCTCTAAAGTGAGACTGCCCTTTGTGTTCTGTGTCTTCCACACATGCCCTCCTGCCCTTCTGCTTTTCTGCCACATTATGATGCAGACCAAGGCTCTTGACAGATGCAGCTACATGGTCTTGAACCATGAGCTAAAAAAACCTCCCTTTGTAAATCACACAGTTGAAATAATGTGGAACAGAAAAACCATCCAGCATAATGCTGCCTGATATTCTGGCCAGAAAATTTGTGAGAAATAATAAATCATTGTTGGTTTGGCCCACTAAGTTTTAGGGTGGTTTGTTATACAATATATAACCCAAGCACAGGAATATTTGTCAAAATGAAAAAACATAGTTTTGTCTTAGCAAATCTTTTAGGATTCTATCTCTCAGAAATAATACCATTGGAAATGATCTCTATGACTAGTAAGTAGCTATGATTGAATAGATTTTGGTACATTCATATCATAGAATATGTCATTGACAAAAATTAGTGTTCTCTGGAGAAATGTTTATGACATGCTGTTAAGTAAAAAACAAACAAAACCAGGTTGCAAGGGCATGTGGATTAGCAATTAGGATGTTGCTTGGGATTCCTTCATCCCATATCTGAGTACCTAGGTTTGGGTCCCAGTTCCACTTGTGATTCCAACATACTATCAATGCACAACCTGGGAGGCAGCTGGTGATGGACAGTTCAGGTAGTTGGGTTCCTGCCACTCATATGGGATACCAGAATTTTGTTCCAGTTTGACTCTGGCCTGGCCCAGGCTCTGCTGTTACAGGCATTTGGGAAGTGAACTAGCAGATAGGAGATAATTGTCTCTCTCTCTTATTCTCTGTCCCTCTTTAAAATAAATAATACAAGTTGCAAAATAATGTTTATACTGTAATTCCATTTTACAATATTAATATATAAATATATGCTTATGTATATTTTTATGAAACTAGAGAAAATGTAGATGATATTCATGAAATCGTTAATATTGCTTTCAAGGAGGAGTGAACACAGAGATAAAGCTCTGGAATGGAGACTGGAAGCTTTATCTTTGTGTATTTGTGTTACTGGTTGGTTGCAAAAAGCAAAGCTCCTTTGTTCTAAAGAAAAATCCATTTAAATAAAAAAAGCAATAGAACTCAGAAACATTATTTTATAATAATAATTAAAAATAGACTGTATAGAGGTTTATAAACCAGAAAGGGAAATCATCAAGTAATCCTCTTAATGCAGAAAGAATAACTTGCTTTATTTACTTGACAATATGTCAGGACATTTTTCTGTATCAATAAAAATGGACTCTACTCACTCTTTTTAATCACTTTAGGGTATTACATTGTTTGAATATAATTTAATTCCTTATTATACATTTACATTGTTTCTAATCTTTCTGACTATATGCAATAATGATTATCCTTGTTTATACATCTTTGCCCAGTTTAACTGTTGAGTCAAAGGATATGCATGTTGCTAGGATGTCTCCTAGAAACACTGTAACAGTGTATATTCTCACCAGTAGTTTATGACAGGAGCTTAAATTATCTTAAGAGGACACCTGGCTAGACCTCCTCCTGCAAACAGCAAAAATGAATTTGCTTATATTACCAATTGGCAATGTTTTCATGCAAATGGATGTGAGTAGAATGAGAGTTATTGTGCAGATACCAAACTTCCTACTAACTAGGAGTGGGAGAAGCCACAAGATGTTTTCCCAAAGAAGGAATAAGAAAAATAAAGTCTTTATAGTTGCGTGGAGAGTGTGTAGAGAAGATAAAGTGCTGCAGATCTGCTCCAGTTTGCCCAGTAGGATGGCTTGCAGTGCCATCTTCTGGCAAAGACGCCAGGAACAACATTTCTGGGGCAAATAATGTGGCATGGGGAGTTGAGATGCCTGCATCCAGTATCAGAGTACATGAATGGAGACCCCACTCCCCTTCGGATCTTGCTTCCTACTAGTGTGCATCCTGAGATGCAGGAAGTGATCATGGGTCAAGTACCTAGACCCCTGCCATCCATATGGGAAACCTGGGTCAGGGAGTTCCTGGCTCCTGACTTCTACTTGGCCCAGAGCTAGTTGTTCTGGGCATTTCTGAGTGAACCAGGCGATGGGACATTCTCTCTCTCTGCCTTTCAAATAAATAAAAATTACTTTTATTTTTTAAAAGATTTATTTATTTGAAAGAGCTTCAAGAGAGAGGGACATACAAGAAAAAGTGACAGAGACATCTTCCATCCACTGGTTCACTCCTCAGATAGCCACAATGGCCAGGGCGGGGCCAGATCAAAGCCAGTAGCTAGGAATTTCTTCAGGGTCTCCCACGTGGATGCAGGGGCCCAAACACTCTGTCTTCCGCTGCTGCTTTTCCCTGGCTATAAGGAGGCAGTTGGATTAGAAATGAAGCAGATGGGACTTGAACCGACACCCATACAGGTTGCTGGCATTGCTGACAGTGCTTTACCTGTTAGGCCACATTGCTGGCCCCTAAAAATAATTTTAAGAAACTAAAATAACACCCTTTTAAATTTCCACAGTAGTTATAGAGCATTTCTTATAAGCACAGCCAATCCAAAGACTGGCATGAAAACCCAGATAAGTTGACTTAGAGGGTGGTGTGTTGGGAGGAGATGTGATAAAAGGAGGTGGGTTTTTTTTTTTTCAGTTTATTAATATAAAGAGAACATTTAATGTATTTCATATATACAGTTTTAAGAACATAACAATACTTCTGGCCTTCCACCTTTTTTTATTTTTAATGTTTCCAATAACATACTTTCCCATTTACTTCATACTCAAAAGCTTAATCCTCCACTAAGTAAAGAATTCAACAAGTATGGGGCTGGCCCTGTGGGGTAATGGGTAAAACCATCACCCATGTTGCCAGCAACCCATATGCACGCCAGCTAAAGTCCTGGATGCTCCACTTCTGATCCAGCTCCTTGCTGATGTGCCTGGGAAAGCAGCCTAAGATGACCCAAGTCCTTGGGGCCCTGCAGTCAAGTGGGAGACCCAGAAGAAGCTCCTGGCTACTGGCTTGGAACCAGCCCAGCTTTGGCTGTGGAGGCCATTTGGGGAGTGAACCAGCAGATGGAAGATCTGCCCCTCCCTCTTTCACTCTCCCTTTCCCTGTAACTCTGCCTTTCAAATAAATATTTTTAGGAAAGTTCAACAAGTAGATCATCATTAGGAGCTAGATATCTTTAAAGTAAATAGCTGAATCCTTCAATCAGGTCTCTGGCAATGTTTGTGGTTTCTCCACCCAGCTACATCTAACGCTCGTATAAGAGGTCCCAGTGAGGAGGGCAACGAAGTTAGCAAACAAGCCACTATCGTCCTACGGCTTCAGGTTTGGATTCGCCAAAGTGGTGAGGTTATTTTATGCCAGGTAACCTGGCAGCTTACAGGGCAGAGGATCTGATCTCTCATAATAGCTTTAGGCGAGTCTATCTTTGCAAGTCCTGCGGTGAGGAAAAGTATTTAGACTGCTATGCACTGCCACACACTGCGGCATGCAGATGAGCCACGTGTACGCAATCCAGATAGAACGTGCAGAAGGCCACATTATGCTTCTGTCCTTTTACATTTCAAGACTTGAAAATACTTCCCTGCCTAAATCATCCACCACGACATGAACAATAGTAAGAAAAAGGCTTGCTCTTTAAAGCAAAATCCCTTTATAAATTGTGGCATCCCTACGTTAGCAGTATACGTTCAAGTAAAAATAAAATCCTTTCCGGTGTAGTATGTGTGGTAAAAAATTCGTAATATGCCTCATTCCAGAATAGCTTCCACTGGTGAGTTCCGGGCATTTCGGCCTTGCCCTTTGCAGCTTCACAGCCCTCTCACTCCAGTTCCTCTTCTCCCACACCGTCCGTTCCTCCGCGCTCTCTCCCACCTGCAGTGCCGCGCTCTCGGCTCGCGCGGACCCCGCCCAGTCTCGCCGCTCCTTCCCCGCCAGCTCGGCGGCGCGCCGGCTACCGCGCGCTGACGTCACACGCCGGCGCCGGTGACTAGCCGGCCGCTCCTCCCGACGGCTTGCTTTCTCTGCACTCCCTCCCCCCTCCGCCCGGGTTTGGGGCGGCTTGCGTGTGGGGTCCTTAGCCTGGAGTTCCCAGCGCTGGTCCCTACATCCCGGATTCTAGAGCTGGCATTGCGAGGCAGGAGCGCGAAGCAGTCAGGTAGCCTCTGACTCCTGGAGCTGCCCGTCCGCCGCCCCGCCCCGCCGCGGCCACTCGCCGCGACCTCGGTGAAGTTGGAGAGGCGGTCACCGAGGCGCTGCCCCTGCCGCCACCCGCCGTTTCCAAGGGGGTCAGAAACCAGTTTGTTTGTTTCCTCAGGCGCTGTGGGCCTGTCTTTGGGGCGCTAGGCGAGGCGACACGGAGTCAAGCCTGAAGTGTCTAGCACAGACGAGTGTCAGGTGTGGGAGCCTCGGCGCCCCCTTGCATTCTGGGCTGTGAGCTGCTCCAGCTTAGCCAGTCTTGGTTTCTCTCTCAGGATGTTTTCAAAATGCACGATGGTGCCTCCGCCTCGTTAAGTCCCACAGGAAGACCGCCATACCTGCACCTATGCTTGCTGGTCATCACCGTTATTCCTACTAAAGTCCTGTGTCATTAAGGTGAGTCGCATTTGGGGGAAGCAATGACGGGCAAAATACTACAGTCATACTGGAAACATACTGTAGAGATCGCATGGCTACTTACCTTGAGAATTTATTTGCACGGGAAAGCCCTCCACTTCATTAAACTGTTAATTCTCCAAGGAACTGTGTATATTACCAACCAGTCTTTGGTCATTATTTTTAAAACTAGAGTGAAAAGAGAATTAGCAGCCATTTAAATTACCTGTATCATACTTGTCTCCTATCTTAAAGGAGATATACCTTTTCATTAGGAGTCAATGAGTAGCAGTTAACTGGTTAACATTTCAGTTTTCATGATTTTTCAGTTTCCGTATTTAAAGCATTAAAAGTTTTGTAAGAGATCATTGTAACTCTTTCTTCATACAAGCCTATTTATTATTATTGTCATGTAAGATCTCCAAGTAGGAGAACTTTTTTTATGCTTTGCGAAGTTGCATTAGAAATGTTTATGGAGATTTAATAGTTTCCAATGTAAACTAATAAAGACCTTACAATGCAGCAGTATTGTTGAGATGACGGAGGGGAGCCAGATATGGAGAGAAGTTCTTTGTTTCTGGTTTAGATTGGATTGATGTTAGAGGATCTACAGCTCTGTTTCATTGCCTATTATTGTAGGTGAAAAGTAAGAAGGTTGCTTTGTGGGAAAACAGGTTTTTGCACAGAAAAAATTACTGTCAGGAATCCAGTAAAGGTTTTAGAACTTGACCACAAAAGTTCTTTTGAGGTCATGTTAATAATATATTAGGCGCAGGCATTGTGGCGTAGCGGGTAAAGCCACTGCCTGTGACCCTGGGCATCCCATATGAGTGCTAGTTCGAGTCCTGGCTATTCTACTTCTGATCCACCTCCCTGCTAATGGCCTGGGAAAGCAGCAGATGGCCCAGCCCCTGCTTTTTCGGCCATCTGGGAAGTGGACAGTGTATGGAAGATATCTCTCCCTCTCTCTCTGTAACTCTGACTTTCGAATAATACATTGACACTGTATTCCAAGTGAATTTTACACTTTCTAATCTCTTGTCTTCTCATTTAAGTCATGAACTTGACCTTTTATTTAATTTATTTGAAATGTCTGCTGTCTCTCTCTCTCTCTCTCTCTCACACACACACACACCTATCTTCCATCCACTGAATTACTGATCAAATGCCCACAATAGCCAAGGCTGGGCCAGGCTAAAAATACAAGCCAGGAACTCACACCATGTCTCCTGCATGTTTGGTAGGGACAGAACTACTTGAGCTATCACCTGCTATCAAGCTATCACCAGGATGCACAAGAATCAAATTGGGAGCAGAGCCAGGACTTAAACCCAGGTACTCTGTTACAGGATGCCAGTGTCCTAAGCAGTGTCTTTACCACTGTGCCAAATGCTTGACACAGTTCTTTATTTGCATGTTGGCAGTGTCCATTACAGAATCCATCCAATGTTGTGTGAATAGATTTACAGAGAATAAAAGTATTTTAAATAAGTCTAATAGTAATCTCAATTTTTTCACATAATGAGAAATACCGAAGGGACTTTATTCCATGAAAAGTTAAATAAATCGTCTCTCACAATTCCAAATTGTATTTATTACTCTGGGCAAGCTGTATGAATGAGTTATAGCTGCAGTAAATTCCAAGACATTTTGAAGTGTATTCACATTGCTTTTACCAAAATTTCCCTTCAGGACCACCTGCCCATCAAATATCTGAAGCAGTTGATGCAGGCTTAATGGCTATCAGCATGTGCTCTAGCCTGATGGGGATAAGTGTGTGCTTCACATACCCTTGACATTTTGTATATGTAGTGCACAAAATTTCATTTTGTCAAATATTGCTTTGAAGAAATTCTTAGTAAAATGTGAGGAAAGATGTCCAACTTGTCTAGGAGTGGAGATATTTTTTCTGAAACAGAGTTCATGTACATGAGAAGCATGATGCCACAGAAAAATTTAAAATGTCAAGATCAGGAGTTGGAAAATGGGGAACCGTTTAGAGATTTTAATCAGAGGAATTGATTTAAATATCATTATTTCCATTTTTAATTTCACTTCTTATTTTAAATAGATAGTATATTCATGTAGTTTAAAATTCAGAAAGTACAAAGGATTGAAATATCTTCCTCGCTACTCACTTCCCTTCCCAGAGGCTATCACTATTGCCAATTTATTCTACATTTCTCCAGATATATTACATATAGTTATGTGTTTGCATTTTTGTAATTTTCTTCTAACTTTTATTTTCTTTGAGTCATTGACTATTAGAAATGGTAAGGTCTTTATGATAGTGTTAGGTTTTAGTGTTTTTAGATGAAGACATTAAAACCCAGAGAAGTCAGATGTTTAGCCTTTGATAATGTACTGATTTTGTACACTAACCTATTTAAGTAAATGTAAATATACATATATTTTCTTTTACCATTTAATGATAGCATGCCACATTTATTCTGATTCTTTTTAGAAATTTAGCACTAATTTTAGGAATTTGTATCAACATAAAAATTGCTTCTTTGTGTTATTTAAACTTTGCCATTAGAAACAGTGCTGCAAACTTCATGTATCACTTTCATACAGTTAGAAATATTTGTAGAGTAAATTCCTCCATCCTCCTTTGTTTAAATTTCAAAGGCAGAATGACAAAGAGAGATCTTCCATCTTCTGGTTCACTCCCTAAATGGCCCCAGTAGCTGAAGCTGGGCCAAGCCAGAGCCATAAGCCTCAAATTCCATCCAGGTTTCCCATGTGGGTAGCAGGGACCCAAGTACTTGGGCTATCACTCTACTTTCCCAGGAGCATTATCAGGGAACTGGAACAGAATTGGAGCAGCTAGGACTGGGACCAACACTCCAATATTGATGCGTCATCACAGGGGGTGGCCCAATCTGCTACTGTATAACATCCCTGTAGGGTAAATTCTTAAAAGTGAAATCACTAAATGAGAGTTTACATATAGGATTTTGGTAATATTGCCCAATTGTTTTCCTTAGTGTGATTTGTACTCCGATTGTTTTATTTCCTGCTGTTTAAAAATCTTTTGGATATGGTGTAATGATAAAATTTACAAATTTTGTCGTTCTGTTGGGTGACAATATTTCTTGTTCTTTTTTTATTGTGGTAAAATACACATAACAAAATTTTTTTCTTCTACCTTCTTATTTTTAAATAAACATCTTTTTTTTTTTTTTAAAAGTATTCATTTGAGAAGCAGAGAGAGAAAGAGAGACAGAAAGAGCTCCAATCTGCTACTTCACTACCCAAACTCCCCCATCAGCTGGGGCTGGGCTAAGCCAAAGCAGGTAGCAGGGAATTTGGTCCAGTTCTCCCTTGTGGATGACAGGCAAACAACTTCATGAGCTGTCACTTGCTGCCTCCCACAGTGTGCATTAGCAGAAAGTTGGGCTCAGCAGCAGAGCGGGATTCAAGTCCAGCCATTCCTCTGCGGGATGCCAGTGTCCCAACAGGTGGTTTGTCCAGGAGGCCAGGCTCCTGCTCCTGCACTATTTTTACCCTTTACATAATTAGGTTAAAGAGGTTGTTATCATGACTTCTTTTTCTTCCTTTTTTTTTTTTTTGAAGGTTTATTTTTTTATTTGAAAGGCAAAGTTGCAGAGAGAGAGGGAAAGGAGTCAGATCTTCCACCCATGGGTTCAGTCCCCAAATGGCTGCAATGGCTGGGCTGTGCTGGCAAGGCAAAGCCAGGAGTCTGGAAATCCAGTGGGGTCTCTTGTGTGGGTGGAGGGGCCCAGGTACTCAGATCATCTTTAACTGCTTTCCCAGTCACATCATCAGGGATGCTGAATTAGCAGTGGAGCAGCCAGGACTCAAACCAGTGCTCACATGGGATACCAGTGTATACCAGCAATAGTTTAACTTGCTGCACCATAATTTTGACTCCTTTTGCCTTTTCAATAGAAAGACTTTAGCTATATTTTTCTATCATTTCCACTCTTTGCAGCTAATACTGCAATTATAAATAGTGCTGAAATTTGCTATTTCCTGACCTAGTTTTTATTTTTTTCTCTGTGAGTCATTGACCATTAGAAATGGTAAAGCCTTTGCAATAGCATTATGTTATGCTTTAGTGTTTTTAGATGAAGAAATTAAAACCCAGGAAAGTTAAATGTTTAGCTTTTGATTATACAGCTGGTCTTTTCTATTGATTTTTAACTCCTTGCTTTGTTATATCACGTAAATCTTTGAAAAGCTCAGATGTCAAAAAAATCTCTAATTTTATGTTTTTTTTGAATATCAGATATATAATATGAAGATCAAATTAATATAATTGTTAGGGACTTTAATACTGTAGAGTGAGTCAAATTAGTATTGGGCTTTTTATTTGATATTGGAAGCTGAAGTATAGAAAAGGCAAACATTTATAATTTGAGTTTATTACAGTAATAAAGTCCAAACCATATTCTTATATTCCTTCAGGTACATGTTATGATGATTTTGGATGTGGGGATCTATAGACAATTTTGTTTTTTTCTTTTGAAAAATTTTCTAGTATTGTAATTAAATTGAGAAGTCTAGTCTCATAACTAGCAAATAAGTAGTTCAGTTAAATATATTGTATGACCTTGAAAGTAATCTATTTTTCCATGTTTTCCCTTTTCCTCTAATGTATATTCACTCTACAGAAAAGTGGACTTGTCAGTTGTTCTGAAACTAATTTATCACTAGTCTTTCATTGTTTTGTAGGTGTCTGCACTTGACATTATTTGATGGCAATCAAAGTCACTTTTCTTCACTGCCAAGGGCAGTAGATTCTCTTATGCTTTACTGAGTTAGAACCACAATATTCAGTAATGTGGTTGACAATGGAATGCAATATTAGGGATTCTTGGAGCTTCCATCTTATTCGTTTTGTCCCCAAAAGGAACAGACAATCAAATTTTGAGGAAGGGCCAAATTGACTAATTTTGTTTTTCCTGTCTTAGCAAAATTTAACAGAATAATTATAATTATGAAATAAACTCATTATGTAGTTGTCATTTAATGTAATTTACTTTATGAAATTTAGTTTTCTTAGATAAGTTTATTTTGATTTTTTCCTAAGTAACATAGTAATGTATATTAAACTTTCATGATTAGGAGAAATTTTGGCTGTTGCCCAGATAGCTTGAAAATACGTTTGGAATGACTTTTCTCTAACTTACTGAGGAAGTGCTATAGTGCTATGATAATGGGTCAATTTTTGTTTCTCTTTAAGTTACTGAAAGAGAAGCATTCTTGTTTCCTGTGGAAATTTTGAAATGGAAAATGGTTATAATTTTTCTAAGATAGAGAAATGCTCTTCCCCACAAAATTTCATGAAATATAGTTAAACCATCAATTTTACCACATCTTGCCCTTTAGTCTTAGAGGCCAGAATATGAATTTTGTTATTAAAGGAATTCAGATTACTTTTTGTGGTAAAATAAAATGAAGCACATTTAGTGTGACAAATAAAATGACAGGATGGATTTATTTACAATGAGAAATATGGTAAAACATAAGAGAAATTTTAAAATAGTTTCATGATAAGTTCATTTTTTCCTAGTAGCAAATGATACAATTGGAAGCCTACTTGTTATGAATGAAATAAATGATAGCATATTGGGCAAATTAACTATTTGCTAGCTTCAAATGAACATAGTGACTTCAAGTATGTCTGCAGTCAGGGTGATGTTGTCAGTAGGTCATGCTATTGCTTTTATGACTTTCTCTCTTAGGCTTTACTACCTAGCACATTGCACTCTAGTTTCTCCTGAACTTGCCACTCTCCTAAATTCACCATTACTAAAGCTACTAAGTACCTTAATTATTTTTATATAAGAGTCTAAGTATGATAATAAAAGCTTAAATATAAAGAAAAATACATTTATTTACATCAAGATAAATTTACTGGGACGGCTTTGTGGCGTAGTGGATAAAACTGCCGCCTATGATGCCAGCATCCCACATGGGCACTGGTTCTTGTCCCAGCTGCTCCACTTCTGATCCAGCTCCCTACTAAAGGCCTGGGAAAGGTATTTGGGTCCCTGTAACCCATGAAAGAGCCAGGTGTATCTTCTGGCTCTTGGCTTTGGCCTCACCCAGAGTGGGCTATTGTGATGATCAGGAGAGTGATCCAGCAGATGGAAGATGTCTCTCCCTCATTTTCTGTAACTCTTTCAAATAAATAAATAAATAATTTTTTTTTAAAGCAGGATAAAATTTTTATTTAAGATAGGCTTTTATATTTAAATTTGAAAAGCAAGTAATAAGGGAAAATTCACTTATTATATATAAGGGCTTCATTACATGAGGAATATTAAATTATTATTATTACTTTTTTTTTTCTCCTTGAGAGGCAGTACACCTGTGTTCATTTCATTCCCTAAATGTCAGAGCTGGTCTGATGCCAGATCCAAGATCTGGAAACATAACCCAAGTCTCCCATGTGGGAGACAAGAACCCAATTACTTGAACCCTTGCCACTTCTCGGGGTCTTCATTGATGGGAAGCTGGAGTCAGGAACAAATAAAGGAACTCCAGTGTGAGACATGGGCATCTTAACTGCTAGGTCAGAAGTCTGGTCCCTAGAATTTTTTATAGATTAATAAAAAAACAATCCTAGTAGAAAATAGACAAAGAATATGAGTGAAAAGTTCAAAAGAGTGGAGATACAAATGTTTAATAAACGTGGAAGTATTTTTTAAATTCACTCATAAGCAAAAGTATTCAAATAAAATGAAGCACCATTTCCCTACCAAACATGAGCAAAAACAAATAGTGACACAGTGCTCACCATGTACCCCTGTTCATAGTACATTGCTTAGCTAATCATCCCAACAGTTCTGTAAATACATACTATAGTTATCCATATTGTACAGAAGAACAAAATGAGAAACATAAAGATAAGTAACTTGACCAAGGTCACATGACAAAGAAATGAGAAAGCCAGGATTTAAACGCAAGCTTTCTGATGCTAAGGTTTCCATGCTCTTTAACTATTACTCTCACTGCCTCTCAAAGGTTTTAATAAATAATAACCAATGTCAGTAGAGTACCTAGTAGCAGGCATTTTTATTCACTAATGTTTAGACTATAAATTGGTTGACTTTTGTTTCTAAGAGTAAGTGCTGTCATCTGCCTTACTCATACACAGCCTTTTATTTACTTTTTTTTTTTTTTTAAAAAATTTACTTATTTTATTTGAAAATTAGAGTTACAGAGAGGGAGAGGCAGAGGCAGCGAGAGAAGGAAAGAACTCTTCCATCTGCTGATTCACTCTCCAAATGGACACAATGGCCACGGCTGAGCCAGGCCAAAGCCAGGATCCAGGAACTTCAACCAGGTCTCCCACGTTGGGTGCAGGGTCCCAACCACCTACACCATCTTCTGCTATTCTCCAGGTGCATCGGCAGGGAGCTAGATTGGAAATAGAGCAGCTGGGACTTGAATTGCCACCCACATGGGATGCCAGTGCTGCAGGCTGCAGCTTCAACTGCTACGCTGTGATGCAGGCCCGGTTAACATTTTCTATGAGACATTTAAATAATATGTTTGAAAGCTTTAATGTATGTTTCATTTTTTGAATTCAGAATTTATCTGTAGGAGTCCTTACAGTACACTAAGATATATGTATAGAAATTTTATCTGAATATATTTTTAATGGCAAACATTTTAAAAACGATTTACTGATTTATTTGAAAGGCAGAGTGCAGAGAAAGAGGGAGAGTTAGAGATCCTGTATCCCCAAATGGCTGCAGCAACCAAAGCTGGGCCAGGTATAAGTAATACTGCCTTCCCAGGTGCATTAGTGAGAAGCTGGATTGGAAACAGAGTAGCCAAGACTCTAACAACACTGATCAGTATGCCAGTGTCACAAGCAGCCACTTAATCTGCTGTGCCACAAGGCCATCCCAGTTGCAAACATTCTAAACAATTTAAATGTGTGAAAAAGGGCATCATTAAATAACTTTGAAAAGTGGTGTCTTATTAAGCTTATATTCTTTTTAAGGATTTTAAAGTAATGCTACTTATTAATTCATTTATGAAAAAGTTTACTTTTCTCTCCAAATAGATAGATGTAGTACTCAGCTTCTAAAGCATTTTGATAAAATTGAAATATCACTATTTGCTTTTTAAAAAAAATTTATTTGAAAGGCAGAATTACAGAGAAAGAGGGAGATGGAGAAGGAGAGAGAGAGACAGAGACAGACAGATCTTCCATCTGCTGACTCACAGATAAGGAATCTGTAAAGGCTGAGCCAGGCCTAAGCCAGGAGCTTCTTCTGGGTCTTCCACATGGGTGACAGGGACCCAAACACATGGACCGTATTCCGTTGCTTTTCCCAGACCATTATTAGCAAGGAGCTAGATTGAAAGTAGGGCAGCTGCGACTGGAAAGTGAACCCATAAGGGATGTCAGTATCACAGAGGGCTTCACCTGCTATGCCATAACACCAGCCCCTGATTTTCTCTTTTTAACTATAATTATGTTGAATGAGTAAAATTAAGAGGAAATTTACTTAACTTTGAATAAAGATGTTAAATACTGTTTTTTAAAGTTAGCAAATCACTAAGGAATTAGATTTTGAATTAAAAATTATAATTATAGAGGACATGCTGTACCTCTTTTAATGGTTGCTTTCTTTAATGTCTAGCATATCTATAAAGATGCCTTAGAATAAGAACCATGGAGAAGTATGTTAGACTAAGGAAGATTGGAGAAGGCTCATTTGGAAAAGCTGTTCTTGTTAAATCTACAGAAGATGGAAAACAATATGTTATCAAGGAAATTAATATCTCAAGAGTAAGTATATTTTTCCTTTACTTACAGTTGTAATAATTTGGTTGCAATAGGGCTAGTTATTAGAGAATTTTTTTAAACAGATATGGCTATGTGTAACTTGAAGACTCTCATAATCCCATTTCAGAATAGTCTATATCCTTCCAGGGTTATTTTTTCTTCTGTGATGTGTGCTTGTGTTTTTTTTTTGACAGGCAGAGTGGATAGTGAGAGAGAGAGAGACAGAGAGAAAGGTCTTCCTTTTGCTGTTGGTTCACCCTCCAATGGCCGCTGCGGCCAGTGCATCTTGCTGATCCGAAGCCAGGAGCCAGGTACTTCTCCTGGTCTCCCATGGGGTGCAGGGCCCAAGGACTTGGGCCATCCTCCACTGCCTTACCCGGGCCATAGCAGAGAGCTGGCCTGGAAGAGGGGCAACCGGGATAGAATCTGGCGCCCCGACCAGGACTAGAACCCGGTGTGCTGGCGCCACAAGGCGGAGGATTAGCCTGTTAAGCCACGGCGCTGACCTGAGTGTTTTTGTGTTTAGAAACCTCAGTTTTGACAGCTTAAAATGTTTTAAATTGGAAAAAAAATAGATATAAGACCAGTGGAACAGAATAGAAACACCAGAAATCAATTCATGTATCTACAACCAACTTACCTTTGATAAAGGAGCTAAAATCAATTCCTGGAGCAAGGATGGTCTTTTCAACAAATGGTGCTGGGAAAACTGGGTCTCCACATGCAGAAGTCTGAAATAGGACCCCTTCCTTATCCCTTAACACAAAAATGCACTCAAAATGTATCAAAGCCCTATATCTATGACCTGATACCATCAAGTTATTAGAGAACATTGAGGAAACTCTACAACATATTGGCATAGGCCAAGACTTCTTGGAAAAGACCCCAGAAGCACAGGCAGTCAAAGCCAAAATTGACAAATGGGATTACATTAAGCTGAGAAGCCACTGTACTGCCAAAGAAACACTATGCAAAGAGAAGAGAGAACCAACAGAATGGGAGAAAATTTTTGCAAATTACGCAACTGATAAAGGATTCATATCCAGAATCTGTAAAGAATCAAGAAACTCAACAACAATAAAACAAACAATCCAGTTAAGAAATGGGCATCTTTTTTCTTTCTTTTTTTTTAAGGTTTATTTTATTTATTTGAAAGACAAAGTTACAGAGAGACATAGAGCCAGCGAGAGAGAAAGGTCTTCCATCTGCTGGTTCATTCCCCAAATGACCACAAGGGCCAGGAACCAGGAGCTTCTTCCGGGTCTCCCACGGGGATGCAGAGACCCAAGGACTTGGGCCATCTTGTACTGCTTTCCCAGGCCATAGCAGAGAGCTGGATCAGAAGTGTTGCAACTGGGACTCAAACCAGTGCCCATTTGGGATGCTGGCACTGCAAGCTGGGGCTTTAACTCATTGTACCACAGTGTAGGCCCCCAGGCATTTTTCAAGAGGAAATTCAAATGGCCAACAGACACTTGAAAAAATGCTCAGGATCATTAGCCATCACAGAAATGCAAATCAAAATCACAGTAAGATTTTACCTCACCCCCAAAAGAATGGCTATCATACAGAAATCACCAAACAGCAAATGTGAAGATGTGGGGGAAAAGGTACCCGAATTCACTGTTGGTGGGAATATATATTGGTGCAGCCATTGTGGAAGACAGTAAGGAGATATCTCAGAAATCTTAAAATAGATCTACCATATGACCCAGCCATCCCACACCTGGGAATTTACCCAAAGGAAATCAGCATATGAAAGAGTTATCTGTACCCCCACGTTCATTGCAGCTTAATTCATAATATCTAATACATGGAATCCACCCAGATGTCCATCAGCTGATGACTAGATAAAGAAATTATGTCATATATACACTATGGAATATTACTCAGTGATATCTGAGTAATCTTGTTTTTTGCAACAAAATGGATGCAACTGGAAACCATTATACTCAGTAATTAGCCAGTCCCAAAATGATAAATACCGTATATTTTCCCTGATCTGTGGTAATAATAGAGTATCTAAAATGTAATGTATTGGCGTGAAATGGACATTTTGAGATTTGATGATTGTTACAGCTCTTGTCTCCACTGTTGAGGAACAGTATTTTTTTTTCCTCATACTGTTTGTTGAACTCTTTATAGTGTATTGTTATTCTTATGAGTGTAAAGTAAACTGAAAATAGATTTTGTAAAAATTAAGAGTGGGAATAGGAAAGAGAGGAGGAAGAAGGATTGGAGCGTGGGCAGGAGAGAGAGTAGGGTAGGAAAAATCACTGTATTCCTAAATCTGTATATATGAAATGCATGAAATTTGTATACCTTAAGTAAAATTTAAAAGAAAAAACACAAACAATATTTTAAATTAGATTTCACTTACTCTTTTTAACTTCTAGGTATATTTTATATTTTGATGCTGTTACTTTTTTTAACCACTGTCTTACTGCTGGACTTTCAGGTTGAGTATTGGTTTTTTAGTTTACTGTTTTCTGTTTTCTTCCCATTTAAGATGTCCAGTAAAGAAAGGGAAGAATCAAGGAGAGAAGTTGCAGTATTGGCAAACATGAAGCATCCAAATATTGTCCAATATAGAGAATCATTTGAAGGTCAGATATATTTTCTAAGAGCTTTCAAAATAAGTCCTAAGCCATTTTGATTTTTGGATATTCTAACTGTGGGGACTTTTTTGTGAATTGTATTCTCAGGAAAGAAAAAGAATATAAATTTTTTGCTTTTTTTTCTTAAGATTTATTTATTTATTTTAAAGGCTGATAGTTACATAGACAGAGAAGGAGGCTGGCGCCACAGCTCAATAGGCTAATCCTCCACCTTGCGACGCCGGCACACTGGGTTCTAGTCCCGGTCAGGGCACCGGATTCTGTGCTGGTTGCCCCTCTTCCAGGCCAGCTCTCTGCTGTGGCCCGGGAGTGCAGTGGAGGATGGCCCAAGTGTTTGGGTCCTGTACCTGCATGGGAGACCAGGAGAAGCACCTGGCTCCTGGCTTCAGATCAGCGCGGTGCACCGGCCGCAGCGCGCCGGCCGCAGCGGCCATTGGAGAGTGAACCAACGGCAAAGGAAGACCTTTCTCTCTATCTCTCTCTCACTGTCCACTCTGCCTGTCAAAAAAAAAAAAAAATTAAAAAAAAAAAAGTGTTACATAGACAGAGAAGGAGAGACAGAGAAATCTTTCATCTACTGTTTCACTCCCCAAATGGCCGCAACAGCAAGGACTGAGCCAGGCTAAAGCCAGGAGCCAGGAGCTTCTTCTTGGTCTCCCACTTGGGTGCTGCAGCCCAGGCACTTGGGCCATCCTCCTCTTCTCTCTTTGGCACATCTGCAGGGAGCTATATTGGAACTGGAGCAACTGGGACTGACTCAAACCAGTGTCCGTATTGGATGTTGGTGCTGTAGCCCAGGGCTTTAACCTGCTGAGCCACAGCACCAGCCCCCAATATTTTGCATTCATACATATGCATATGAATATCAGTTTGTTTCTAGAATAATATTGATACCACACTGTCCCTGTGTTGTTTAATACTGGCTCACTATTGATTATAAGTGTTATTAGTGATTGTTTAAAAAAGAGCAATATAACAAGTGCAAGAATTTGGACAAAGCAAAGATAGTAATTTACATATTTTTTAAGCCTGACTCCGCTAAGTACTGCCACCATCAGCACTGAGAACATGTGCTGCTTTTTATGAAGTATTCTGCTCATTAGTATCCTCTTCTGTACCTGATTATAATATTGGAAATGTATTGAAAGTTTTCTTAAGTTCTTAAAATGTATGGTTATACTTGCTATTTTGGACCTATCTACTATACCTGACAATGCAGGGACTAAGACAAGGTAAAGCTTTTGTGAAGGTGGGACAAGGTGGTTTATTTAAATTTTATTTAAATACCATTCACATTATTATCATATACTCCTATAAATTACAAAACAGAAATATAATCTAGACTGACAGAGGTGAGGAATATCTGGCCTGCAGGACATAGAAAGCCTGCAAAATCATTTGTTCTGACCCTGCCAAGGCAACTGCAGGCAGAATTTGAAATTCATTAAATCTGTAGCAAGGTAGTTTATTTGACTGGTGGAAGAGTAAGCTTTTTTTTTTTTATGAGCAGCAATATGTCTTTTTTTTAATTTATTTTATTTATTTGAAAGACGGAGTTGCAGAGAGAGGTAGAGACAGAGAGAGAGGTCTTCCATCCCCTGGTTTACTCTCCAAATGACCATAACAGCCAGAGCTGAGCTGAGCTGAAGCCAGGAGCCAAGAGCCAGGAGCTTCTTCTGGGTTTCCCATGCAGGTGCAGGGGCCCAAGGACTTGGGCCATCTTATATTGCTTTCTCAGGCCGTAGCAGAGAGCTGGATTGGAAGTGGAGCAGCCGAGACTCAAACTGGCACCTATATGGGATGCTGGCACTGGAGGCTGGGCATTAACAGTGCCGGCCCCATGGGTAAGCTCTTTATTAGGTGATTTCTTTCGTCCTACAGGGTCAGCAAAGTATACCATGTGACCTCAAGAGTAATTTTGAGCACAGTGTGTAGCTTTCTTCAGAAAAAGCCTAGAAATTGGAACAGTGAGCCCAAGTCTAGAAGTGGAACTGGAAGACCTCAGTCATGTGTTGCTTCCCCAATTCCAGGCTAATTTTTAAGTTAATGATTTTGTGTAGCCCACATACGGTGTTATAAATATCCAAATGGCCCTTGACAGAAGAAAATTCCCATACCTACTAGAAGGTAGTTGAAACGACTTTGAGGGTCATACTACTGGTATGTCATACTACATACCAGTGTCAGAGTGTGAATTAGAACCAAAATCTTTTTTTTTTTAAAACCAGATGAGCAAGGTATTAAAGTAAAACATAGTTTTTAAAAAATATGGGGCTGGCATTGTGGCACAGTCGGTTAAGCTGCTGATTGCACTGCCAGCATTCCATATTGGAGTGCCATTTCAAATCCTGGGAATTCTGCTTTCATCCAGCTTCTTGCTAATGTTCCTGGAAATGCAGCAGAAAATAACCCAAACACTTGGCTCCCTTCCACCCATGTGGGAGACCAGGGTAGAGTTCTTGGATTTTGGCTTTGGCTTGGCCTAGACCTAGCTGTTTCAGGTTAGGTTAAAGCTTTTGGGAACTCATAAACACAAATATTTAATTATCCTCTTGAATAATTAAAAATAATTTATATAAGCATTTTAAATCTAAAATTTAAAAAAACAGCAACTTAGTTTAAAAATGTAAATTTTAACATTATTTTGAACATCTGTCATGAAAGATGAGGAAATTATTTTTGTTTATCTTGATATAAAATCATGGCAACAGCAGCTCTTGTCTTGAATCTATCACTTTAAGGGTAGGGAATATTTTTTCTGCCAGCAGCCATTTGGATATTTATAATGTCATTGGTGAGCCATACAAAATTATCAACTTAGAAATTATCCTGCTGTAGATTTATTGAATTTTGAGCCCCACCTGCAGTTGCCTTGGCAAAACCAGACCAAATGGTTTGGTGGGCCTTAAATGTTCCTTTTACTGAGCCTTCCTGACCCTTGCTTTAATCAAAGTGGATGCAAATGCTTTCTTGTAAGCCATTTTTCAGTTAAAGAACAATGAAATCAAAGAAAACTCCAAGAGAGTAGAGATTGCCTTTTTACTGTTGAATCCTTGGAGTTTACCATAGTGTTTATTATTTTGTCTGATAAATACTTGATTCAAATAGATAAAGTTGAAAATTAATGGTAATTTAGAAGCTAAGATTAACCATCTCTGACATATTGGAGAAACATTTAAGGAAATATAGTATTGAATAAAATAAAGTATATCTGTATGCATTTTGTCTACATTTCAGAGATGGTGGTCAATGTGAACACCACTATCCAATAAGATGGTATAGTCTTTAATTTTTTTTAAGATTTGTTTATTCATTTCATAGAATTACAGACAGAGAGAGGAAAGAGACAGAGAGGTCTTCATTTGTTGGTTCACTTCCCAGATGGCCGCAATGGCTGGAGCTAAGCTGATCCGAAGCCAGGAGGCAGGAGCTTCTTCCAGGTCTCCCATGCGGGTTCAGGGTCCTAAGCACTTGGGCCATTTTCTGCTGCTTTCTCTGGGCATTAGCAGGGAGCTGGATCTGAAGTGGAGCAGCTGGAACTTGAACCGGTGCCCATATGGTATGCCGGCACTGCAGGCAGAGACTTAACCTACTGTGCCGCAGCACCAGCCCCAGGATTTTCTTGATAGAAAAATCGTTGCTAATGGAGTTTCCTGTTATCCTGTCATTATACAAGCTGACCAGTGTGCCTTGAATTTGCACCTCAGTTCTATTGAGTATGCTTCTGTTTTCTGTTTAGTCGCTGCTTTCTAGAAAACTTCACGTACCCATAATTTAGCTATGCTTTTTATATATATTTTAACAGAATGTTATGGTTATGTTTTGTAGAAAATGGTTCTCTTTACATAGTGATGGATTACTGTGAAGGAGGGGATCTGTTTAAACGAATAAATGCTCAAAGAGGCAATTTGTTTCAAGAAGATCAAGTAAGTTAGTATGTGGGAGATTGACTCCTATTAGTTCAAAATGTTCTGATTAGTATATGCATTTATTTTTAACCATAAATGTTAATTATAGCTACTAGAGCAATTTGGTGTAATGTCTAAATCTTGGTCACTTTTTTTGTACTTCCCACCTTTGAATAGTTTCTCACCCCTTATTTTCAGTGTGTAATAATAGATGTTAGAAACACATCTATGTAAACTTAATTATTCATCATCGCTGGTTAAGTATTCTATATTTTGTCAATCTGACTTACTGGTGCCAAATCAGACCTTCCTAAAATGAGGCTTTGCCTGGTAACTCCAATTCTAGAAGCTTTGCATTGGCAACTGAGTTAAATCTAATCTGTTTTGATTTTAGGGTCTCTAAAATATGTCCTTATTCTACTTGAGCAGCCTATTTTTTCTATTCTTTCCCTGCACCTCTTTTCATTTATTATATTAGATGTTTATTGAGCACACACTTTGTTTCTAGGTACTGGGCTCATTCTCCTTCCTGTGTATTTATTCTGTTTATTTTATTTTAGTAATGACTTCCACCCAACACTTTTTTGTTGTTGTTATGATTTACCTATTTATTTGAAGGGCGAATTACAGAGAGACAGGGAGAGATCTTCCATTCACTGATTCACTCCCCAAATGGCCTCAATGGCCAAGGCTGGGCCATTCCTAAACCAGGACCCTGGAACTCCATCCTGGTTTTCCATTTGGGTGGCTGGGACTCATGCACTTCTGCTGCTTTCCCAGACACATTAGCAGGAAGCTGGATTGGAAGTAGAGCAGCCAGGTCTCAAACCAGTGCTCAAATGGGAAGCCGGGCATTGCAAGCATCATCTTAACCTACTATGTCACTATGCTAGTCCCCCACCCTCCAAACTCTTTTTCAACCACTTTTTTAAAGCTCAACTAGTCAACTAGTCTTGCTTCTTTAAATTTTCTGTAACTACTGTAATATCCTGTGATCTTTTCCTTCTCTAAATTCCTGGTGCATTTCTCATTATCACCTTTCTTAATTTTAATTGCACACTTTTACTTTGGGGAATAAAGGAAGCACTGTACTAGAAATTCTGTAATTGTACTTTGCCAAATGACTATAGTTAACCTCTGGCAAACAGGATATGAAAAGTGTTATTTTTCCACATCTGGCCAACATTGTATATTATTTCATTGTAGTAAAATCAAAATGATATCCTGTTTAGTTATTTTTAACTTGGAGGGAGGTTTGTATTTTGCATTCATGTTTATTGACATTTTCTCTCCATCACTTGCTTTTGCATTTTTTTGTTCATTTCATGTTTTTACTGCTAGTATTTTTTTCAGTGACTTGGAAGAACATTTTGATGTAAGAGAAGTAGCAATCTATCAATTATATTGCAAGCACCTTCTCCATTTATTATTAAACTTGATAATTTATTTTGCCATACAGATTTATCAGCTTTATCAGTCTTTCTCTTGTGATTCGCTGTTATGTTTTGAAAGTCCTGCTTCAACTAAGATTTTGGAAAATAGCCTATGGTTTTTTTTTGTAATTTCATGAGTGAATTTTGTTTTTAAGATTTATTTATTTGAAAGACAGAGTCACAGAGAAAGGTAGAGACAGAAAGAGGTCTTCCATCCACTGGTTCACTCCTCAAATGGCCGCAGCGGCTGGAGCTGAGCCGATCTGAAGCGAGGAGCCAGGAGCTTCTTCCAGGCTCCAACACTGGTTCAGGGGTCCAAGGACTTGGACCATCCTCCACTGCTTTTTCAGGTGCAGTAGCAGGGAGCTGAATCAGAAGTGGAGCAGCTGGGACTTGAACTGCTACTCATAGGGGATGCCAGTGCTGTAAGCTGGAGTTTTAACCCCCCTGTGCCACACAGCTGGCCCTATAATAATATTTTTATATCTAGAAATGTCATCCACTTGGAATTACTTTGGTAATACTTGCTACTGAGGTAAACATTAAGTTTTTATACCTTCAAGTGACTGATTCCAGAAACAGTATTTACATATAGTAAATGTGGAAAAAGGAAAAAAATCAGATATTTTTCAAATTTCCAGCCTTATTATTTTCCTATATTGTGATTTTTATTTGCATTTTTAAAAAGTACTATAGAATTCTTTTAAAAACAAAAGAATCCCCTCTGTTGTACTATTATAAAATATATAAATTGTTTCCATTTTTCACTCTTGAAGATTTTTATTTAATTTTATTTACAAAAGATGATACTATTTTAGATTTAGTATATACTCCACACATTATTTGTGTTGATTGGCTTGAACATCTTCTTAATGTTAGTGCCTACCAAATAAAAGGAAATTGTAGCCTAAACATTTTTTTAATGGATTTAGTTCCCTTCAACCCCAAATATACCCAAATCATTTTTATGGTCAGGAAAGACTACTGTGAAATGTTAATTTTAAATGAAATGACAGATCTGATTTTTCTCCTTAGATTTTGGACTGGTTTGTACAGATATGTTTGGCTCTGAAACATGTACATGATAGAAAAATTCTTCATCGAGACATAAAATCGCAGGTATGTATGTTTTGTCACTAAACTTTCCATGTAAATTAGGACATTAAGCATGCATTTCCTTGGGCCATGAATTTTTCAAACTGATTCAGTGTGCATTAGATTATCTGTCTTCTCTTTTCACTATTTCTCCTCACTCTAGTCCCAGAAATCCTCTTCATCTACATTACGTAGTAGATCTCCTGTTATTTCTCATGTCTTTCTCTTGGTTTGCTCCAAATTATGATGGAATAAATCTAAAAAATAGATGTGTGGACAATATATTTTTGGGGATTTTCCATGTTTAAAGATGATTTTATTTCATGCTTTCACTTTACGGATCATGTGAATATAAGCTTCTAGGTAGGAAATTATTTTCCTACAGAATTTTAAAGATAGTCCCCACTGTTTTCTGGGGTCTAAAAGCCATTATGATTTCTTATCTGCATATGTTTTCTGAGGAATATTTTA
The DNA here is from genome assembly GCF_033115175.1 of Lepus europaeus. Classification (NCBI taxonomy): domain Eukaryota; kingdom Metazoa; phylum Chordata; class Mammalia; order Lagomorpha; family Leporidae; genus Lepus; species Lepus europaeus. The sequence goes on from NC_084842.1 coordinate 40,278,156, forward strand.
GGATATTCTCTTTGTTCTCATTGTACTGAAATTTCACAGTGTTATGCTTTGGTGAGGCTTGGTTTTTAGTCAGTATACTGTGTTCTTTTTAATTTGAGAATATAATTCCTCTGGAAATGTTCTGGAAACTGTTTAGCTATAAATTTTCTGGTTTTTTTTTTTTTTTTTTTTGATAGGCAGAGTGGACAATGAGAGAGAGAGACAGAGAGAAAGGTCTTCCTTTACCGTTGGTTCACCCTGCAATGGCCGCTGCGGCTGGCGCACTGCGGCCGGCGCACCGCGCTGATCTGAAGCCAGGAGCCAGGTGCTTCTCCTGGTCTCCTGTGCAGGTGCAGGGCCCAAACACTTATGCCATCTTCCACTGCACTCCAGGGCCACAGCAGAGAGCTGGACAGGAAGAGGAGCGACAGGACAGAATCCGGCTCCCTGACTAAGACTAGAACCCAGTGTGCTGGTGCCGCAGGTGGAGGATTAGCCTAGTGAGCCGTGGCGCCGGCCTAGCTATAAATTTTCAATATTGTTGTCTATCATTTACTTTTAATCTGGATTTTCATCTAGAGGTATTTACATATTTTAAAAATTTACTTAGGGGGGTCGGCGCTGTGGTGTAGTGGATAAAGCCGCTGCCTGCAAGTGCCAGCATCCCATATGGGCGCTGGTTCGAGTCCTGGCTGCTCCACTTAGAATCCAACTCTCTGCTATTGCCCAGGAAAGCAATAGAAGATGGCCCAAGTCCTTGGACCCCTGCACAAACGTGGGAGACCCTGAGGAAGCTCCTGGCTCCTGGCTTTGGATCAGCACAAGCTCCGGCCATTGTGGCCAGTTGGGGAGTAAATCAGCAGATGGAAGACACCTCTCTCTCTCTCTCTCTCTCTCTCTCTTTCTTTCTCTCTCTACCTCTCCCCTTCTTTCCCTGTGTCAGAACAAAGAACAAGAATTTTGTTCTGATTTTCAAATAAATAAATCTAAAAAAATAATAAATTTAAATTAAAAAATTTATTTAGGGGCCAGTGCTGTGGCGTAGCGGGTAAAACCGCTGCCTGCAATTCTGGTATCCCATATGGACACTCATTCAAGTCCTGGATGTTCCACTTCTGATCCAGCTCTCTGTTATGGCCTGGGAAAGCAGTAGAAGATGGCCTAAGTCTTTGGGCTTCTGCACCTTCATGGGAGACTTGGAAGAATCTCCTGGCTCCTGGCTTCGGATAGGCCCAGTTCCAGCGATACTGCCATTTGGGGAGTAAGCCAGTGAAAGGAAAATATCTCTGTCTCTCTCTGCCTCTCTGCAACTCTGCCTTTCAAATACATAAATAAATATTAAGAAAAAAATTATTTATGCATTTGAGATGCAGAGAGACAGAGCTCCTATCTACTGGTTCCTTCCCCCAAATGCCCGCAACACCTAGGGCTGGTTCATGCTGGAGCTTAGAGCCTATTCCAGGTCTCCCATGTGGGTGACAAGGACACAACTACATGAACCAATACCTACTGCCTCTCAGGGTTTAGGTTAGCAGAAATCTGGAATTGGGAACAAAGTCCAGACTCAAATCCAGATATTGCAATATGAGATGCCAGCGCCTAAAGGGTGCTTAACATCTGGGCCAAACACTAGCACCCTAAGAGCTTCTTAATCTGTCACTTCATGTTATCTTTGTTCTTTCATATTTTATTTCTTTCTATTTTGAATTCTAAGTGAATTCCCCTCCCTCTCTCCCAGTTAACTAAATTCCTTCTTTTGTGTGAACTAAGCTTATCTATTTACTTTTTTAGCTATAATGACTTTTTTGTCTTCAAGATTGCTGATTGGTTTTGTATCTGTTCTTATTTTCCTTGGTTTTTGTTTCATAGTGTCTCTTGTTCTTTTGAAATGCATCTCTTTGCAATTTTCTAAACATACGTTTCTAAACATACGTTTTTGTTGGACTATTTTACAAAATCATTAGTGAATTTTTGTTCTGATGATTTTATTGGGTATTTTTCTTTACAGTGGAATACTTCATATCTATTGGAGTGTGTGTGTGTATGTGTGTGTTTGTGGAATTCTTCTGTGGGAAGTATTTTGTCTCTGTACCTCATTCATCTTTACATGAAGAATTCGTGAGTGCCTCATTTTGGCCCTCTCAGTTCCCAGGGTGGGGAATTTAGAGGGCTTTCAGCTGCTTGTGTCCATCTTCTTACTTCTTGAGGCCTGTAGTTTCCTTTGTAGCCTAACAGTCCCAGGATGAGTAGCAGGAAGAAGGGAACTATAGTGGGACTGTATATTCCATCTTTCCAATTCCCCCAACACTCTGCCCCCTAATCATATTTCACCTCATCTTACTCCATCTCAGTTAACTCCAGTCTGTCATCTTTGCATTAAGCATATGCCTGACTGAAGTCTCCTGACTAATTAGGAATTTAGTTCCTGCTAACCTACAAATTCATGGCTTCCACCACTTCAAAGAGTATTGAAGTTCTATATTAATGAATGAAAATAGTTGGTAAATTATTGGAAACTCTTAACATTAATTTGTTGCCTTTAGGCTAGTTAGAATTTTTAGGTATGATTTTTTTTGGAGGGGAGGGGTTCAACTTATTGAACTTTATTTATATAATGTAAAATTCACTCATTTAGAGAGTATGGTTCAGTGATTCCTATACACTCACAAAGTTGTGGCACTATCACCAGTCTCTAATTCCAGAATATTTTTAGCACCCCAAAAAGAAACCTTGTACCTGTTAGCAGTCTCAGCTCATTCTGCCTCCATCAAGACCCTGGAAACTACTAATCTATTTACTTTATGGATTGCCTATTCTGGACGTGTTGTGTGAATGGAAGTCAATATTTATTTACCTATTGCCTATTTTTATTTATTTATTTCAAAGTCAGGGAGACATAGCTCTCTCATCTGCTGGTTCAGTACCCCAATGCCCACAGTGGCAAGGGTTAAGCCATGCTAAAGCCAGCATCCAGGGACTCGTCTGAGTCTCCCGGGGCAGGGACCCAAGTACTTGAATCATCACCTGTTGCTCCCAAATATGTGCATTAGCGGAAAGATGGAATCAAGAGCAGAGTCAGGACTTTAACCCTAGCACTCTGATGTGAGATGCAGACAACCCTAGCCATGTCTTAACCACTATGCCAAGTGCCTGCCTGCCTTATTTTTAAAATTGAATTACTAGTATTTATGTTGTTCTAAGAGTTATTGTTCTGGGTACAAGTTCCTTGTCAGATATATGGGTTGTGTTCATTTTCTTCTTCTTCTTCTTTTTTTTTTTTTTTTAAAGGCAAAGTTAAAGAAAGATCTTCTTTTTTTTTTTTTTAATTTTCAATTCTCTTTATATACAGAAAATCAGTTTAGTATATATAAAGATTTCAACACTTTGCCCTCACATAGCAACACAAAGTGAAAAAATACTGTTGGAGTACTAGTTATAGCATTAAATAACAGTGTACCGCACATTAATGACAGAGATCCTGCATGATATTTTTTAAAAAAAGATTGATTAATTTTCTATGTAATTTCCAATTTGACACCACGGTTCTTTTTTTCATTTTCAATTATCTTTATATACAGAAGATCGCTTCAGTATATACTAAGTAAAGATTTCATCAGTTTGCACCCACACAGAAACACAAAGTGTAAAAATACTGTTTCAGTACTAGCTATATCATTACTTCACATTGGACAACCCATTAAGGACAGATCCCACATGGGACGTAAGTACACAGTGACTCTTGATGTTGATTTAACAATTTAACACTCTTGTTTATGGCGTCAGTAATCTCCCTAGGCTCTAGTCATGAGTTGCTGAGGCTATGAAAGCCTTTAGGGTTCGCCGACTTCGATCTTATTCTGACAGGGTCATAGTCAAAGTGGAAGTTCTCTCCTCCCTTCAGAGAAAGGTACTTCCTACCTTGATGGCCCCGTTCTTTCCACTGAGATCACACTCGCTGAGATCCTTCATTTAGGTCTTCTTCTTCTTCTTCTTCTTTTTTTTTTTTTTCCAGAGTGTCTTGGCTTTCCATGCCTAAAATACTCTCATAGGCTCTTCAGCCATATCCCAATGCCTTAAGGACTGATTCTGAGGCCAGAGTGCTATTTAGGACATCTGCCATTCTATGAGTCTGCTGTGTCTCCCCCTTCCCATGTTGGATCCTTCTAAAGAGAGATCTTCTGTTTGCTGGTTCACTCCCCAAATGGCTGCAATGTCTGGGGCTGGGCCAGACTGAAGCCAGGAGCTTCATCTGGGTCTCCTATGTGGGTGGCAGGGGCTCAAACACATAGGCCATCTTCCTTGGCTTTTCCCAGGTACATTAACAGGGAACTGGATCTAAAGTGGAACAGCTAGGACTGGAACCAGCACCCATACGGGATGCCAACAATTCAGGCAGTGGCCAAAAAAAAAAAAAAAAAAAAAATTGTATCTCCCCCCACAAAAAAAAAGTTTTGTGTCTCCAAAAAACAAATTTTTTATTTGTATATTTTCCTTTTATTTGAAAGGCAGAGAGAGAGAAAGAAATCTTCCATCTGTTGTGACACGGCCTTGACTAAACAAGTTCAGAGCCGGTGAACTCAAGGGGCTTCCATAGCCTAGACAGCTCATAGCAAGAGTCTCAGGTGATTGCTGACGTCATAAATAAGAGTGCCAATTGTTAAATCAACAACGGGAGTCCCTGGGTACATGCTCCCCACGTAAGATCTCTGTCCCTAATGTGTTTTACTATGAAACGTAAAAACACTACTAGTCGAACAGTACCCTATACCTTGTGCGGTTGTGTGAGTGCAGCCTGTTGAAACTCTTGCTTAGTATATACTAAACTGATCTTCAGTATATGAAGGTAATTGAAAATGAAACTCGATAAAGGGCGGGATGGGAGAGGGAGAGGGAGAGGGGAGGGCCAGGCCACGGGAGGGAGGGAGGTTGGGGGGGGGCACAACAATACAAAAGTTGCACTTTGTAAATTCACATTTATGAAATAAAAAAAAAAAAAAAGAAATCTTCCATCTGTTGATTCACAGCCCAAATACCCACAACAGGCAGGGATGGGCCAAGCTGAAGCCAGGAGCTAGGAACTCAATCTGAGTCTCCCACCTGCTGCCTTGCAGAGTATGCATTCCTTCTTTTCTTATTAGGAAACCATATGCAGACTGAGGTTAAGTAACTTGTTTACAGTCCCTCAGCCCAGTAAGTGGTAGAACCAATATTCAGGAAGCTAGATCCAAACCAGAGAAGCCAGAACTGAATCCAGACACTCTGATATGAGATACAGGTGTTGCAAGCAATGTTTTAATCATTGTGCCAAATACCCACCCTTATTCAGTTTCTTCATGGTATCCTTTGATGCATAAACATTTTCAATGCTGACCAAGTTCAGTTTGTCTTTTTTTTTTTAGTTTGTGCTTTCAATGTCACCTCTAAGAATTGCCTAACAGAAGGGCCTGGACATTTATCCTCTTTTTACTCTAGGAGATACCTAGTTTTACTTTTTATACTTAGATCTAGAATCCGTTTTGAGTTAATTTTTGTGTGTGGTTTGAGGTAGGGAAAAATACTCCTTTGCGTATGGATACTCAGTTATTCTAGCATTGTTTTTAATTTTTTTTTTTAGTTTGGTAATATTACTTAAATTTTTTTTATTGTGTCATATATTTATTTGAGAGGCAGAGACAGAGTGAATTCCTGTCCACTGGTTTATTTCCCAAATGTTCACAATTGCCATGGCTAGGGCATGGCTGGAGATGCCAGCTGTTATTATCAGTTCTCTCACATTTTTGTGACAGGAACCCATTTACTTGAGCCAAAACTGTGGCCTCCTAGGGTCTGCACTGGTGGGAAACTTGAGTCAGGAGCCAGAGCTGGGAATTGCATCATGCACTCCAATATGATACATGAACATTTTAATTGCTAAGCTAAACACCCCTCTCCTGTTTTTCTTTTCTTTTTTTTTAATGGGGTACAATACAATATTTCAACACATACACTACATAAACTGGCAATTACATAAACTGCCAGGCAATTAGTCTTAGTATTTCCTTATCTTTTCTGTGTGTTTGGAATCTACCAGTTTCTCTCTTCTAGTTCTTCTGCTGAACTTAACACATTTTTGTGAACTGTAGTCATCCACTATGCTATATAATACCAAAATCTTCACCTACCTACATTTTGGTACTCAATATCTTGTCTCCTGCTGTTCTCCCACCCCCTAGTATTATTTTTTAACTAGAGTAATTTTTGTGAAAAATTTTGTTAATTCAGAACTGGACTATGACAGTATTTGTGTGTTTTTTTCTGTCTTCCACAGAACATATTCTTAACCAAAGATGGTACGGTACAACTTGGAGATTTTGGAATTGCTAGAGTTCTTAATAGGTAACATCACTATTATGCATTGTTTTGATATGATATCTTCAGTGATATTTTAATCTATAATGAATATGTAATAATTTATAATATCTTTTAGGTATCTTAAATTTCTCCAACAATTTTCTGTTTATTCTAGTACTGTAGAGTTGGCTCGCACTTGCATAGGAACCCCATACTACTTGTCACCTGAAATCTGTGAAAACAAGCCCTATAATAATAAAAGGTATTAAAATGATATCTATTATATATTATTTCCTTTAAATCTTTCAGCTATGCTATATTTATTAACCTTAAGAATACTATTCTAAAAAAGGATACTGTTGTAAAAATTAATAGTATACATATGTAAACATATTTGTACACATAAAATATTTTTTAATATCTGGTTAAGATAATTTTAAAAAGGCATTTTCTTGCTGAAGGAACTGTAGAATCACTATTATGTAAGTTATAATTGGAAATAGAATGCTTTCTTTGGTCTTAACTCTTTGTAACAGTCACTCCCCATTGAATTATAGCTGCTATATACTGAGTATTTAATAACTGCCAGGCACTGATGTTTTTTAAATTTTGTTTTTAAATATTTATTTATTTGAAAGGCGATCTATAGAAAGAATGAGATCTTCCATCCACGGGTTCACTCCCCAAATGGCCTCAATGGCCAAAGCTGGGCCAGGCCCAAGCCAGGAATGAGGTGCTTCTTCTGAGTCTCCCACGTGGGTGAAGGGGACAAAGCACTTGGGCCATCTTTCACTGCTTTCCCAGGCACATTAGCAGGGAGTTGGATCAGAGTGGAGGAGCTGAAACTCGAACTGGTGTCATACGGAATGGTAGCACCACAGGTGGTGGTGGCTTTACCTACTGTGCCATAGCACTGGCCCCCCGGCATTGATTTGCATGCTTTCTATGTATTAACTCTTCATCTTCACAATAATTTTGTGAGATGTAGGTATTCATCATTCCTCCTTTGCTTATTAGGAAACCAGATGCAGAGCGAGGTTGAGTAACTTCTTTATAGTGCCTCAGTCCAGTCAGTGGTAGAATTAGTGAGCTGTCATATGGCCAACAGTTTGTGTGATATGTGGGTGGGAAAAGCAATCCTGCCATTGAATATGTCACGCTTTATTTTCTGTCTCTCTTTCTGATTGAAAAATTCCAACCAAGAAACATCCATCTTTTGAATGTTCCAGGTTTCTTTCAAATTATTTTCAGTAAATTAACATTTTTATGTTAATTAAAATATTATGTTGCTTTTATAATGCTTTTGAAAATAATAGAATTTTGCAAATAATTGAATAAAGCAGTTTGATTTTTGCAAAATAAAAATAGGTAAATAGAATATATATGAAATTTTGTTCTTTTAAATATAGTTTCTTTTTTATGTTTTTTAAGAGACTGACTTATTTATCTGAAAGGCAGAGTTATAAAGAGGCAGAGGCAGATAGAGGGAGATTCCTCCCACTGGTTCACTCCCCAAATGGCTTCAGTGGGTGGAGCTTCTTCCCAGTCTCCCATGTGGGTGCAGGTGCCCCAACTAGTTGGATCATCTTCCACTGCTTTCCCTGGTCCATTAGCAGGGAGCTGGGTTGGGAATGAAGCAACCAGGACACAAACCAGTGCCCATTTGAGATGCCAGCACTGTAGGCCACAGCTTTACCTGCTACGCCACAGTGCCAGCCCCAAGTTTCCTTAATAAAACCTTCAAATATTGTTTGAGCAGCTACTATTTTTCTATTTTGAGATAGCTGTTTTTGTCATTGGTTATGATTAAAATTTTGAGTGTTACAAGCTTTATGGAACACATATTTTTCTAAGGCATTTTATGCTATTTATGTTTCCTTTAAATGAAAGACTTTTAAAGTAGATTTTGATTGGGGGAATTTCTCATTTTTCTTTTCTCTAGCGACATTTGGGCTCTAGGCTGTGTCCTTTATGAAATGTGTACACTTAAGCATGCAGTAAGTAGAAATTTCTGATATATTTTTAAAATTATTTCAAAATATTATGTCATATATCATGACTCTATGTGGTAGAAATTCTTCTCTAAGTCAGTTTTTTTTTAATTTCTTGTCTTTCTGAAGTATAATTTTGATTGCGTTTCTACTAATATGTAAGTTACATGTTTATTATTACAATATTTGATACTTTTTTCCCAAAATTATTCCTGAGAGAAATAAATTTTGTTCTTTTTTTATGTTAAATACATTTGTGAATTTGATGTTTAGCTTAAAAGTTTTTTTGAGTTTAGAATTGAAGTAATTTAGGTAACTTTGTACAACATACCTGTCATGGGATTTTATCCATTTAAATGGATTGTAATTTATAGTGTTTAAAATTTTTGCTTTTGAGACTTTTTGAAATTGCTAATAAGCAACACTAAAAAAGAAGAGTTGTTGTCTTAAACAGGCTTATTTTTACATTTCAAAATTCCTTTTTAATGTTTCTCCATGATTAAGCCAAATATTTTCTGTATATAAAATTTCAGAAAGATACATAAAAATGTAAAGAAATGAGTGCATATCATCAATGATGTTTCTAACCAGTATAAGTACTTATAATAGTTTGTTGTTTCTCCCCAGGCTTTTTTCTAGATTAACATATAAAATGTAATTTTAGTATTTTCCCCTCCCCATAAATTTGATTATACTGTATTGGCATTTTTATAGCACATTTGTATTGTTGTGTCTTGTGTATATTTGTAAGTGTTTTCATTGTCATTGTTTTTATTGTTTCTGTGTTGCTTATTTAAAAGAATTGGTCAGTTTTTTATTAACACAATCATTTTAGATTTAAAATAGGTTTTTATTTCTTTTAAACATTTTCTCTCTCTTTTTTTTTAAAAGACTTACTTATTTGAAAGATAGAGTTAGAGACAGAGAGAGAGAGAGGGAGAGAGAGAGAGATCTTCTATCTGTTGATTCACTCCCCAGATGACTGCAACAGGCAGTGTGGGGCTTTATTGATAAAGCTTGTATACCTCCTTGGAATATTTACTGCATTGCTGATTCAATAGCTTTTGGGAGCATCACACATAGTAATGGTCACTGTCTAAGAGGGAATTAGTAGTTTTATTTATTGTATTTTCCCTAGTTCTACGGTTAATTTCTTGTTCTAGTCATTACAACAAAGACACAGGGCAACAGGTCATAAATGAAGACTACTAGGTGGTTGGTTTTTTTTCCTCTTTGTGGTTCTTTAGCCCTAATTTTGCTGCCTTTTTAATCGTTATCATCTTGATTATTATCAGGGTTTATTGAAATCTTTAATTAATATCTGCATACCATCTTCTAGCACTATGAATACAAATTACTCATATCAAATTATAACATTTTAATTTTTGAGGACTGATATTCCCTTTGAAATGTGTTTATAGATAACCAAGTAAACCTTGCTCTAGAAAACACATACTGATTATTTGGAAGAGGATTATATTTCTCATTGCTGAAATTCCTAGTTTCAATTTATGTATGTTTCATATGTGTTGATATATTTTCTGGATTTTAGTTTGAAGCTGGCAATATGAAAAACTTGGTACTGAAGATAATATCTGGATCTTTTCCTCCTGTGTCATTGCATTATTCCTATGATCTCCGCAGTTTGCTCTCTCAGTTATTTAAAAGAAATCCTAGGGATAGACCATCAGTCAACTCCATATTGGAGAAAGGTTTTATAGCCAAACGCATTGAAAAGTTTCTCCCACCTCAGGTATGTATTTTTTTTTTTTTTACTTTGTAGTTAAAAATCAAGCAGTAGGTTTATGGTGCATAACTAGGACTGCCCTCTGTTTTTGAGGACATCATATCTGGAGCTTGGCAGTAGGGTGCCTTTCTCACTTTCCCTTCCATTCTTATATAACTCTTTTTCTTCCTGTTTACTTTCCAGTTGTGCATCATTCCACTTAGCCATTCTACCGTTTTGTGCTTCACTTTATTTACTTGTGAACAGTAGGTTTATAAATAAATCTGTGTCGTGAGATTGTTGTCAGAATTAAATGTGGTAATAACAAAGTAATTAATGTCTATCACATGAATGCTCAAGCTATTTAGTGTATACTAATTATTACCAACGTAACAATTTTTTATGCTAATAAATCTAATGCTAACATAAGTTGCACAATTGTATTTCATTTGATAGAAAATTATTGGAAAGCATTGTTAAATGGGTATGTGTATCTATACATACTAGATTTTTGATTCATAATTTTACCTCTGTTACATATAAGGGATCTTAAAAAAGTTCATGGAAAATGCATATTGTGAAAAAAACTGTACATGCATTTCAAAAATTTTATTGCACCAAAATAAATGTCTTTTAATTCCACTTTTCTCAAACTTTTGGGAGTACTCTTGTATAGGTTCATACTAAATATTTGTAGAATTGGATTTTAATTTGGCAAGATTTATAAGATGCTCTATCAAATCAGTTGACATATTATTCATAAAATTATGATCCCCTGAAATTAAAATTATCTTATTTATTATAGCCTTTACTAATTTAAATAATCAACTGTTAAATGCTGTATAAATAAGATATCAAGCAAAATTATGATTTTGCTATTACTTTGCATATTTTGGAGAAGATAAAGAAATGCCATATGTACATCTAACTTAGTATTACATTTTTGTGAACAAATACTTTGCAGAAAGTGGAGATGTGGATTTAGAAAATAATACCAAGAGAATGTGTTCGTAAGCAAGAAAGCCAATTAAAATTTGGAGGTTAAAGGTTACTTGTATAGTACATAGCAACAATTCTGAAATGTGGGTGTCTTACAAGACTCCTTTTGTTACAAGTAACATTTGCAAGGACAGTTTATGATGCAGTGTACTATTGTATTTTTGGCAGCTACTAGAGAAGAAACAATAACTTCATTTAATCTTGCTGAGGTTTCCTTCCCCTCATACCAGCAGTTAGGAATTCGGTCTAAAGGCTGAAGCACTGGAATTCAACTTGCTAACAATGATAGGGGAAATATTCAAGCATGAAATATGAAAAATTTATAAGAAAAAGGCAACATATAATTATGAACAAGTGGAGTGTTTGACATTACATGTTTAGTATATTCATAGACCCTTCTTTTGGTATTTAAATACCACTAAGATTTCATTCTTCATGAAAAAATCCTGAATCTTTTTTCTTCAGATTTGTTTTCTACTATATGTATCTTGTTCAATATTTAGGTGATAAGGTTTGTGATACATTTTTTTAAGGCCACAACTTTGAAACAATTTTTGAGCTTTACAGTAACACACAAATGATTATTTATCCTATCACTGTAATTCTCTATACAGTGTTTATGCTTTTTTTTTAATTTACTTGAGAGATAGAGTTACAGACAGAGAGAGGGAGACAGAAAGAAAGGTCTTCCATCCACTGGTTCACTGCTCAAATGGCCACAGTGGCTGGAGCTGAGCTAACCCGTAGCCAGGAGCCAGGATGCAGTAACTTCTTCCTGGTCTTCCATGCAAATGCAGGGCCCAAACTCTTGGGCCATCTTCTACTGCTTTCCCAGGCCATAGCAGGAGAGCTGGGTTGGAAGAGGAGCAGCTGGGACTAGAACCGGGGCCCATATGAAATGCTAGCACTGCAGGCGGAAGATTAACCTATTGCAGCACAGCGCCAGACCTCAGCGTTTACTTTTTTTTTTTTTTTTTTAAGATTTTTATTTATTTATTTGAAAGTCAGAGTTACGCAGAGAGAGAAAGAGAGGCAGAGAGCTGCGCCAGTCTAAAGCCAGGAGCCAGGAGCTTCCTCCAGGTCTCCCACACTGGTGCAGGGGCCCAAAGACTTGGGCTATCTTTTAGTGCTTTCCCAGGCCACAGTAGAGAGCTGGATTGGAAATGGAGCAGCTGAGACTCGAACCGGCGCCCATATGGGATGCCAGCACTAAAGGCTGCGACTTTACCCACTACGCCACAGCGCCAGCCCCAAGTGTTTACTCTTGATAACTAAATTCTCTAAATACTGTCAGCCAAAGCTAGTAGTACCCTATACTCAGTCTTAAGCACCCTGGCAATTTCTTTCTGGGTGTGAATTGACAAATAATGGATAAACTGATTCATTAGGAATATAGTTACTGTCCAATAGAACACTCTGTGATGAGAAAAGGGTTTTGTATCTACATTGTCCTATACTTTAGCCACTAGCCACATGTGGTTATTGAACACCTGAAATGTGGCTGGTAGGCTGAGGAACTGAATTTTTAAGTATATTTACTTTAACTTTTAATTTAAATAGCTACATATGGCTATGACTACTTTATTGGACAGTGCAATGTAGAGATTCTGGAATTTTCTTGGATTCTGCATGCCCATCTCAATTCACATGAGCATCCTTCCAGAAAATAAAAACTCTTACTCAAGCAATGGAAGAAATTACTCAAATTTGGGTCAAACTAGAGGTCATAAAGCACCTGTTTTCTTCCAAGAAAAAGGAGAAAATGCATGTGTTCAGAAGAGGAAGCTTATTCGTACGGTTGATCTGAATTACCTGTGAACCAGGCTTTTGCTAAAGTACAAAGATTCTCATAAAAATCACATAGAGGGCATAACTGGGTCCAGCCATCACTATCTTTGTTTCAGTAATCATGAGGTGAAGCCCAAGAATTCATATATTTAATAAGTTCCAGGTTCACATATTTAATCAGCTAATTGATACTGCTGGTATCAGATTTTGAGAACCAATGGGGGCCAGCGCTGTGGTGCAGTGGGTTAATGCCCTGACCTGAAGCACTGGCATCCCATATGGGTACTGGTTCGAGATCCGGCTGCTTCACTTCTGATCCAGCCCTCTGCTATGGCCTGGGAAAGCAGTAGAAGATGGCCCAAGGGCCCCTGCACCTGCATGGGAGACCCTGAAGAAGCTCCTGGCCATTGAGGCCAATTGGGGAGTGAACCAGCGGATGGAAGACTTCTCCCTCTCTCTGCCTCTTCTCTCTCTCTGTAATTCTGACTTTCAAATACATAAATCTTTAAAAAAGAAGGAGAGAGAGAACCAGTGCTTTAGGGGGTTCACTAATATAAAAGGTGGCCATCTCAAGTCATGGTTTTTTAACTGTGTAGTGTCTGTTCTGGTTTTACTGTAGGGATATTTCCTCCATCAGGCCTCAGATTTCTGCCTTTCCTATCTTTAGCCAGTAAGAAAAAACAAACTTAAACTGAGTTAAATGATTGTCATAGTTTTGCACTTCAGGAAGGCAAAAACAGAGTAAAGAGAAAATTATTCACAGGAACTGTGAATGATTTTTGCTTCTCACAATATAGTTATACATTCGGTGAATAGGTAATAGAGAGGGTGTTTATAGTAATATTAAAAAAGATACTTGTTAAGTATCCAATAACATTGATAATCATGAGTGTGAACTCATTGGAGATGTGGAGAGGATTCAGAGTAATGTTAATATTCATGAAAAGTTATTTTGAGAGAGGTTTTTAAAACCAAGTGGTTTTAGTGCAGTTGTGAAGAAATGAGGGATATGTATGCACACAGACTGCAGAGTTTATTCCAGAGAGGTGGTTGTACTACATTGCTGATGTAGGGACCAGGTAAATGGTGCAGGGAAACCTACATGGTACATTAGAGTAAGAAGAAGGCTTGTCTAGAGAAGTAAAAGTAAATCAGTAGGATTAGGAGAGAGTTGGCGTGAAAGGAATTTGCTGAATAGATTACTTGATTTTAATTAGTACAGTTTAATTAACAGCATAAATAATGACTGAAAAAGGAAAGAATGTATTCTGATTAATACATAATGAATAAGCTTTTATTTTGGAAATTTAACACCTTTTTGTTTCTTTTAATCTAAGCTTATTGCAGAAGAATTTTGTCTAAAAACATTTTCAAAGTTTGGAGCACAGCCTGCACCATGTAAGTGAGATTTAATAGGAAGCCTTTTCATTTATTTGCAGTATTCAAGTCTAATCATCCTAAAAATATATGTTGATGTAATAAGCTGGGATAATTGTGTAGGGTAAATTAAATCTAGAGGTAATGCATGTTAAAATTCTTTATGATATAGTGTGATGAATAAAATACATTTATGATAAATTAATAAAATTTTCATTTCTTGTCTCTTTTTGGTCTATCTTATTTAAATAAAATATTGCTTGAAACATATATATATATCATATGCTTAGCTGGTATATATATATTTGAGAACATTGTTATAAAATATTAAAATGTACAATTTAGATGTAAATATTTTTTAATTTTAAAAGGTCTTATTTTTTAAGAAGTAAATAGTACATAGTTCATTTTTTTTCCCTAAGATTTATTTATTTGAAAGGCAGAGTTAGAGAAAGAGAGAGAGAGAGATCTTCTGTCTTTTGATTTGCTTCCCAGATGACTGCAATAGCCAGGGCTGGGCTGGTCTGAAGCCCGGAGCCAGGAGCATCTTCTGGTCTCCTACTTAGGTAGCAGGGCCCAAGCACTTGGACCATCTTACGCTGCTAAGCCATAACTGGCACCCACATGGGATGCTGGCATCACAGGCCGGAGGCTTTATCCACTGTCACAATGCTGCTTCCATGTTTTTAGTTTTTAACAGATTCAATATAGTTCATAGATATAATACTAAGATTATGATATTCCAATCCCTTCCATTCCCTCCCTCCCACTCTTCCTTTTTTCCTTCCTTTTCTTTCATTTTTGAAATATGTGAAATGTTTTTCTTTGAGAAGTACAAGTACTTTATAGTCTAAAAATTTTTAAGAAAATTCATGTGAAATCAAGCATTTCACTAAGGATAATTTCCTTTTAGAAATTAACATATTTTTGGGATTGTGGATGTTATTTAGTATGAATATTATATACATATATCTGAGAGGAAATTATTTTTTTCCATATAGAGTGAATTCAGAGTAGATTTCAAACATCAGTGGAGATTACTTAAGATATGAGGAGTATATGGTTTTACAGACATAATGCTTTGCATATTTTATTGCATTTTGAGCTTGAATAAATTAACTAAATAGCATGTCATAAAAATGAGTCCATGTAAGCTGGAAGTGATATGGCAGTGTTTTCAGGAAGCCTAATTGCTCTTCTTTTTTTAAATTAACATTGTTGATTTACTTACTTTTTTTTTTTTTTTAAATTTGAAAGGCCAAGAAAGAAAGAGGCAAGGATCTCCCATTTTTGCCACAATTTACTCCCCAAATGCCCATAAATCTGGGAATTCAATCCTAGTCTACCACGTAGGAGGCAGGAACCCAACTAGTTGGGCCATCATCTGCTGCCTTCCAGAGTATGCAATAACAGGAAGCTGGAATTGGGAGCAGAACCCAAGTGGCATCTTAAGAACCATGCTAAATGCCCTCTCCTGCCCTTGTTAAAGACCCTTCGCTTAGTTTCTTTCTGTCATTGTGTGGACATCATCAGTCACTAATCAGTTGAGTTTAGACAAAGTTCAGAAGAGACCAAGACACAGCAGAATCTCTTTCAGCAGTCAAATTTGCTAAGAAGTCAGTTCCTAATCAAAAGCTGCCTTGTGTCAAAAGCCAGAAACACCCGACATAAGCACATTCTCGCCACATGAATATGCCTATGTAGAAATTAAAAAGTTATCTTTTGTGAGAAAAGTTGAGTCAATGAAATGTTTAATAGTATACGGCTAAAATAGGAATGATACTGCTTATAAATACTTAGTGGACTCCAGCCCTCTACATTAAACTTCGTGCTAGAGGTATCCTTTACCCTGAGACTAAAATATATTAAGAAATCGGATAAATAATTCTTCCTTGGGAAGTAGACAGGAACTACATATTTATGTATCTCCTAGGAGTTTTCATTTTTATGATTTTGTGCATCTAGTCCCTTTTCTGGCATTGACAGCATATGGGTGATCCAAAGCCAGGAGCCAGGAGCTTCTGGATCTCCCACGCGGGTGCAGGGTCCCAAGGACTTGAGCCATCTTCCACTGCTTTCCCAGGTCATAGCAGAGAACTGGATCAGAAGTGGAGCAGCCGGGTCTCATATGGGATGCCGGCACTGAAGGTGGCGGCTTTACTCGCTGTGCCACAGCTCCGGCCCTAAATACTGTGTTTTTAAAAAAACACTTTTAAATTCTCATTTTATTTGAAAGAGACAAAGAGAGATTGTCCATCCTCTGGTTCACTCCCCAAATGTCCACAAGAATCAGGACAAAGCCAGGAGTCTGGAACTAAGTCCAGGTCTCTCTCATGGGTGGCAGAGACCCAGGTACTCAGCTGCCTCCAGGGTGTGCACTAGCTGCGCAGGATGTGCATCAGCAGGAAGCTGAATTAGACATGGAGGAGGCAAGACTTGAACCAGGTGCTTGGTGTGGGATATGATATCCTAAGCAGAAACTTAACCACTGTGCCAAATGCCTGTGCTCATGTTTTTGATATAGAGTCCCATCTGGAAAGTTTAACTAATTCATATTCTAACCCAAAAATAAAAAGAGGTACCCATTTCCTAGGATTCTTAGCTATAATGATGGTTTTAAAGTGTTTGTTCTTGACCGGCGCTGCGGCTCAATAGCCTAATCCTCTGCCTGTGGCGCCGGCACACCGGGTTCTAGTCCCGGTCGGGGCGCAGGATTCTGTCCCAGTTGCTCCTCTTCCAGTCCAGCTCTCTGCTGTGGCGCGGGAAGGCAGTAGAGGATGGCCCAAGTCCTTGGGCCCTGTACCTGCATGGGAGACCAGGAGGAAGCACCTGACTCCTGGCTCCTAGCGGCCATTTGGGGGCTGAACCAACGGAAGGAAGACCTTTCTCTCTGTCTCTCTCTAACTAGCTTTGCCTGTCAAAAAAAAAAAGGCTTAAATGCTATCAATAATTGTCAATAATTGTGAGAATGGGGGCTGGCGCTGTGGCACAGTGGGTTAATGCCCTGGCCTGAAGCGTGGACATCCCATATGGACGCCGGCTTGAGTCCTGGCTGCTCCACTTCCCGTCCAGCTCTCTGTTATGGCCTGGGAAAGCAGTAGAAGATGGCCCAGCCCTTGGGCCCCTGCACCCGCAGGGGAGACTTGGAGAAAGCTCCTGGCTCCTGGCTCCTGGCTTCAGATTGGCGCAGCTCCTGCTGTTGCGGCCAACTAGGGAATGAACCAGCGGATGGAAGACTTCTCTCTCTGTCTGCCTCTCCTCTCTCTGTGTAACTCTGACTTTCAAATAAATAAATAGATCTTTAAAAAAAAATAATCATGAGAATGGAAAAGTGCTAACTTGAAGAATTTTTCAAGTAAAGGTTTAATATGAATAACTGCTGGAAAAAATTCTTTTTGTTTTTCATGTAGCTAAAAGACCAGCTTCAGTACAAAGCCTGGCTTCAGTTATGCCTGCCCAGAAAATTACAAAGCCAGCTGCTAAATATGGAGTGCCTTTAACATATAAGAAACATGGAGATAAAAAATTGCCTGAAAAGAAGCCACTCCAGAAACATAAACAGGTATGTGAATTAGTAAGAAATTCAGTTTAGCCTAATATATCACAGCTTAATTCATAGGATTATTTTATTAAGTTCCTGAGGAACATTGCTATTTCTGCTTCACCAGTATTCTTAAAATTAAGCCTTACATGAAAAGCCAAGACACTATGATAAAAAAAAAAAATGACCTAAATGAAAGATTTCTGTGAGTGAGATCCCAGCAGAAAGAACGGGCCATAAAAGAAGGAGGTACCTTTCTCTGAAGGGAAGAGAGAACTTCCACTTAGACGAGGGCCTTGTCTAAATAAGATTGGAGTTGGCAAACTCGGGAGGCTTCCATATCCTTGGCAGCTCATTACAAGAGCCTCTGGTGATTACTCATGCCATGAATAAGAGTGTCAGTTGTTAAATCAACAACAGGAGTCACTATGCACTTACTCCCCATGTAGGACCTCTGTCCTTAATGTGTTGTACTATGTGAATTAATGGTAAAACTAGTACTCAAACAGTACTTTATACTTTGTGTTTCTGTGTGGGTGCAAACTGTTGAAATCTTTACTTAGTATATACTAAATTGATCTTATGTATATAAAGATAATTGGAAATGAATCTTGATGTAAATGGGATGGGAGATGGAGTGGGAGATGGGATGGTTGTGGGTGGGAGGGAGGTTATGGGGGGAAAAAGCCACTATAATCCAAAAGTTGTACTTTGGAAATTTATATTTATTAAATAAAAGTTAAAAAAAAATCTGTTAATAAAAGAAATTAAGCCTTAGAGGAATTATGAAAAAAATTAAGTAGATATCTTTTATTTGATTTGTTTTGTTTTTTATTATTTGACAGGTAGAGTTACAGACAGTGAGAGAGAGAGACAGAGAGAAATGTCTTTCTTGCATTGGTTCACTCCCCAAATGGCCGCCACAGCCAGAGCTACACCAATTCGAAGCCAGGAGCCAGGTGCTTCCTCCTGGTCTCCCATGTGGGTGCAGGGCCCAAGCACTTCGGCCATTCTCCACTGCCCTCCCAGGCCACAGCAGAGAGCTGGACTGGTAGAGGAGCAACCAGGACTAGAACCTGGAGCCCATATGGGATGCCGGTGCCGCAGGCAGAGGATTAACCAAATGAGCCACGGCTCAGCCCCCTTAAGTAGATATCTTAAGTAAAATGGTACAATAGAAAGGAAGTGACATTATAAATGAAATCACTTCTGAACAACCTAAGCATAACCATTTGGGTCTTTTTGTATGTAAAAGAAGTAATATCCGTGATATACTTGGTAAAAAGCCAAAAAAATTTTGTATTTGAAAATTCACATTCAAATAAGTCCAATTGTGACACTGGGATATAACAATCTGCTGGTGTATTTCAGATAAAAAACAATTAAATCCTGTGACATTTAAGTGATATGCCTAAGAACACATAGTGTTAGTTTCAGGAATTTGGTATTTTCTTCCTGTCTTTAGTATATGGGACCTGTTTTGTTTGGGACTACATATACACACACATACATATATAGATATTTATGATGTATAGACCATGTTGTAAGAAAAACATCATAGTAGGAATTATAAGTCACTTTGGTTCAGATGATCATAAAGTAGTTCAGAATGATTATTGTAAATCCATCTCTCTTTTTTTTGAGATTTATTTATTTGAGAGGCAGAGTTACAGCGAAAGGGAAGACAGAGAGTTCTTCCATCCCTAGGCAATGGCCAGAGCTGGGCCAATCTGAAGCCAGGTACCAGGAGATTCTTCTTGGTCTCCCACGTGGGTGCAAGGGCCCAAGCACTTGGGCTGTCTTTTGCTGCTTTCTTGGGCCATTAGCAGAGAGATGGATTGGCAGTGGAGCAACTGGCTCCCATATGGGATGGTGGTGCTATAGATCCAGGCTTACCTACTGTGCCACAGTGCCGGCCCCTGTAAATCCATCTTTAATTTATGTAAGTCAGCATTGAGTCAGGAGACAAAAACCACACAATAATTTTTAAAAAAGATTTATTTATTTGAAAAGCACAGTTAGACAGGGGAGTGGAGAGAGAGAGATCTTTCTTCTAATAGTTCACTCCCCAAATGGCTGCAACAGCCAGGACTGGGCCAGACACCAAGAGCTAGGAGCTTCATCCAGGTCTCCCACATGTGTACAGGGGTGCAAGCACTTGGACCATATTCTGCTGCTTTTCCAGGCGCATTAATGGGGAGCTGGATCAGAAGTGGAACTGCTGGGATTTGAACCAGCACACACACAGGATACCATTGCTGTAGGCAGTGGCTTAACCCGCTGCACCATGGTGCTGGCCCCATGGAATAATTTGAACAGGAAAAAATTTAATATAAATAATTAACTATTTTTGAAGAATTAATCTTTAAGAAGTAAAAGGAATTCACAATTCAGAAATTGCAGCTGTAGGAAGCAGGTGCTACTCCTAGTGCTGAGGCAGAGTTCTCAAAAAAGGAAGAAATTTTTTAAGATTCTTCAACCTCATCCTTTTTTAAAGATTTATTTATTTATTTATTTATTTGAAAGTCAGAGTTACACAGAGAGAGGAGAGGCAGAGAGAGAGGTCTTCCATCCACTGGTTCACTCCCCAAATAGCCACCTCAGCCGAAGCTGCGCCGATCAGAAGCCAGGAGCTAAGAGCTTCTTTCGGGTCTCCCACATTGGTGCAGGGGCCCAAGGGCTTGGGCCATCTTCTACTGCTTTCCTAAGCTACAGCAGAGAGCTGGATTGGAAGTGGAGCAGCCGGGACTCAAACCGGCTCCCATATGGGATGCCAGCACTGCAGGTGGCGGTTTTACCCACTATGCCGCAGAGCCAGCCCCTCAACCTCATCATTAAGGCTGAGGTTCAGACTTGATTAGGGAGGTTATGGCTGTAGTCCACTAGATAGTAGAGGTCTTTTTTTTTTTTTTTTTTTTTTGACAGAGTGGACAGTGAGAGAGAGAGACAGAGAGAAAGGTCTTCCTTTTCCGTTGGTTCACCCCCCAGTGGCCGCTGCGGTCAGCGCGCTGCAGCTTGCACACTGCGCTGATCCGAAGTCAGGAGCCAGGTGCTTCTCCTGGTCTCCCATGCGGGTGCAGGGCCCAAGCACTTGGGCCATCCTCCACTGCCTTCCCGGGCCACAGCAGAGAGCTGGACTGGAAGAGGAGTAACCGGGACAGAATCCGGCGTCCTGACCGGGACTAGAACCCAGGGTGCCGGCGCCGCAGGTGAAGGATTAGCCTATTGAGCCGCGGTGCTGGCCATATAGTAGAGTTCTTAAAGCTGCCATAGTCTAAGAATAGTAAATAGCAAACTGTTGGGAACTGATGAAATGGCCTGGGAAACTGCCTGGGCTCGGAGGTTGGTTGGAACCATTGAACTCACTGAGAAGATTGCTGGGATTCTGGGGGCAACTTGCTGAACTCTTTGAGAAGCAAGCTGAGATGTGGCTAGGGCATCAGCAAAGTTCCATAGGAAGCTGTCATTAGGGGTGCTGCTGAAATTCACAGGGGTGCTGTGAGGAGCACTGGCAGAACTCTGCTGGAAACTGCCTGCAGTGATGAGTGCCCTGTGTGTCCCAGATGCTGTAGTAACAAGAAGAAAGAAAATTCTTGAACCAGAAAGAGAAGCTCTTTCCTTTTACAGTGTTCTTACATCTCTTGACAGAGCAAGATGGTTTTGTATTGGCAAAGCAAAGAAGAAATGTTGATAGTGTTTGGCTTCAGTATCACAGGCAGGGCAATGAAGGTATATTTGGAGCTTAGGGCAATATAATAACTGGAACCAATTTTATCTATTTTTTCTTTTGTTATATTGCATTTATTCAGGTGTAAGTGGGCCAACTCTACCATTTTTTTTTTACTTTTTTTCTCTTTGCTTTAGTCACCACAGGAAGCCTAGGGCTCCGGGCTTTCCTTTAGTACTTGGTCTCTCATCTCCTTAAGATCCTGGTCATACCCTGATTCGCAACTATCCCTTCTGCATAGTTTCCTAAACTCTACCACAAAGTTCTCTTACAAAACATCATCAGCAAACCTCCAATTAGCAAAAAATTCTAAACTTCTAAAGATTATCTTCACCTTTTTTGTTCCCAAACCTGACTTGTCCCTGCACACGTTCTTCTGCAGGTCTCTCAGTGGCTATTTTCTCTCTAATCCCTTCATATCACTGGGTTTAGAGGTAGAATGAAGGAGGTGATTCCCTTATTTCTCATTGACAGACTCTCCCTGTGCCTTATACTCACCCCATCCCCATTTTAATGCTTTTTATTCTAAACTGCTGCTTCTCAACAGTGTCATAATCCTTGGTTATTTCAGTATCCAAAAAGATGATATTTCCTGTTGTATATGACCTTTTATTTTCGTGATCATTTTCTTTCAGTTATCTTAAAGCCTCCCACCTTACCTGAGAACGGTCATAAATAGTTATACCATTTAATGTGTCATCGTCATTACAGGTTGAATATCTGTTGTCTGAATGTTTGAGACCAGAAGTGTTTCAGATCTTGGAGGGGTGTGTGTGTGGGTGTGTGTGTGTGTGTGCATCTGAAAGGCAAAGGCAGAGTTAGAGATAGGGAGAGACAGAGAGAGAGAGATCTTTTTACTGATTCACTCCCCAAATGGCTGCAATGGCTAGGGCTGGACCAGGGCAAAGCCAGGAGCCAGGTACTCCATCCAGAAGTTCCTGCCACTTCCAGATGGGTGGCAGGGGCCCAAGCACTTGGGCCATCTTCTGCTGCTTCCCAGGTACATTAATAGGGAGCTGGATTGGGAGTAGAGCAGCTTGGACTTGAACCAGCACTCGTATGACCTCCTACACTGCAGTTCTAGCCACAGATTTTTGTTTTTATTTAGCAATATTTGCAGATACAAATAGTGAGATATCTTGGGGTGATGAAATTTATTTGTTTCATTAAAATGTATATTTTATTTGTAGTGCACCTGCCTTTTCACTGTGACCTATTATTTGAGGTCAAGTGTCAATTTTCCACTTATGGCATGATGGCATGATGTCAGGTCTTTTTGTGTTTAGAACTTTTCAGATTTGGCATATTTTTTTTTAAGAAAGGACATTCACATTTAAAAAAAAAAAGATTTATTTTTATTTATTTGAAAGACAGAGTTACAGAGAGAGGCAGAGAAAGGTCTTCCGTTTGCTTGTTCACTCCCCAAAGGCTGCAACAGCTGGAGTTGAGCCAATCCAAAGCCAGGAGCTTCTCCTGGGTCTCCCATGGAGGTATATGGGCCCAAGGACTTGGGTTGTCCTCTGCTGCTTCCCAGGCATATTTAGCAGGGAGCTGGATTGGAAATGGAGTAGCCAGGACTCGAACCAGCACCCATATGGGATGCTGGTGCTGTGGGAAGGCTTTAACCCACTGTGCCTGGGTTAAAAAAGGTCTATCTTTGGGCTAGCACTGTGGCATAGACCTGAACTCCGAATCTGCTACATAGGAGGCAGAGACCCAAGCACTCAAGCCAACTTCTGCAGACCCCCAGGATGCACCAGCAGGAAACTGAATGGGAAGTGGAGTAGCCAGTTTACCAGCTGGCACTCTGATATGGAATGTGGGTATCCCAGTCAGTGGCTTAACTTGCTGTATCACATTACCCACTCCAGAACCTATAATAGTAATTCTTCCTCAGTCTTAAATAGACTTATCTGTAACCTATATTTCTAATGTTTATAGCTTCATTCCTCTAGGAGTCAGCCTCCAAATCTGCTTTGTCACATTTGGATTCATGGATCCTACTAGTTTTTTTCCTGTCTCTCTTCTTGTTTTTATTTTACTTACCTGGTTTAGATTTCATGTGCTCTCATAGTAATTTCCAAGACCTCAACAACCTTGCTCTTTTCTTCATTTATTACAAATAATCTGCCAAAAATTTTACTTGGTGAAATCCAGTCTTTTTCCCCCTTTATGCCTGAACTTGGTAGAGGGATGTGGCTGAAAAATATGTGTGGCTCTCCAACTGGTTGAACTTTATATTTGTAATCAACATTAAATTAGCACCTTCGGACCGCCTTACAGTAGTTCCTCAGAACATTACTCTCCCTTCTGCTTACTCTTCACAAAGACCAAGCCTTACTTCTTATTTCATTGAGAAAAATTGAAAGAATTGAAAAGGGGGCCAGCGCTGTGGTGTAGCAGGTAAAGCTGCCGCGTACAGTGCCGGCATCCCATATGGGCGCCAGTTCAAGTCTTGGCTGCTCCACTTCCAATCCAGCTCTCTGCTATGGCCTGGGAAAGCAGTAGAAGATGGCCCATGTCCTTTGGCCCCTGCACCTGTGTGGGAGATCTGGAAGAAGCTCCTGGCTTTGGATCGGCACAGCTCCAGCCGTTGAGGCCATCTGGGGAGTGAACCATCGGATGGAAGACCACCCCCCGCCTCTCTCTGCCCCTGCCTCTTTGTAATTCTGCCTTTCAAATAATTAAATAGATCTTAAAAAAAAAAAATCCCACTTGGTCTCGGTGAAAATATCACCTGCAAATGTCGCTGGGAATATTCACATGCATAATTTTTATCCTCCCAGGGAATAAAACTGCCATTCATGGAGGAGCAGAGTAGTGAGGTGTATTCATCTTTATGTCGTTAGATCAGTAAAGAATACATACTGGGATGGTCTTGTAGAAGCAGAGTTGTTGCATCTCTTGATCCTTTTAGCCTAACTGGAGAGATCAGAAGTATTGGGGAGACTGAATTCATGATGTAACAGAAAGTCCTCACCTTTGAATGGGATTGTAGCCAAGTTTATAATCTGAGTTTTCAAATGGCTGATAGAATTCAATAATATGTTGGTTTTATTAATGTTTCTTTTTCATTTAATATTTTTTTTTATTTGACAGGTAGAGTTACAGACAGTGAGAGAGAGAGACAGAGAGAAATGTCTTCCTTCGGTTGGTTCACTCCCCAAATGGCCGCTACGGCCGGCGCACTGCACTAATCCAAAGCCAGGAGCCAGGTACTTCCTCCTGGTCTCCCATGCGGGTGCAGGGCCCAAGCATTTGGGCCATCCTCCGCTGCGCTCCCAGGCCACAGCAGAGAGCTGGACTGGAAGAGGAGCAACCAGGACTAGAACCTGGAGCCCATATGGGATGCCGGCGCCGCAAGGCGGAGGATTAACCAAGTGAGCCACGGCGCCGGCCCCTCTTTTTCATTTAATGTTAAGAATATGAGCACAATATTCTGTTGAACTTTCAGATTCCAATTACTAATTCTGAATAATAAATATCCCTCACATATTCTGAAAGATATAGAAATGATTCAGATGATAGTTAAAAATATTTTGGACTTCAGGCAAGGTTGTTGCCCTCAAATATTTTTATGTAGGTAAGCATAATTTTTTAAAAGATTTATTTATTTATTCAAAAGTCAGAGTTACACAGAGATAGGTGAGGCAGAGAGAGAGAGAGAGAGAGAGAGAGAGAAGTCTTCCATTTGATGGTTCACTCCCCAATTGGCCGTAACAGCTGGAGCTGCGCTGATCCGAAGCCGGGAGCCAGGAGCTTCTTCTGGGTCTCCCATGTGGGTGCAGGGGCCCAAGCACTTGGTCCATCTTCCACTGCTTTCCCAGGCCACTGCAGAGAGCTGGATTGGAAGTGGAGCAGCCGGGTCTTGAACCGGCGTCCATATGGGATGCTGGAGCTTCAGGCCAGGGTGTTAACCTGCTGTACCACAGCGCTGGCCCTGGTAAGCATAATTTTCTAAGCCAGACCATTAATAACTAAGTAGTAAACAGCACTTAGGATGTCATACATCTTATTGTAAACATATTTTACTTAAAATTAGATTTCTGTGTAGAACAGTATAAATGTATTTAATGCCACAAAACTGTACACTTAAAAATGGTTATAGTGGTTTATTTCATTAAGTATATTTTACCACAGTAGGAAAAAAAAGGAAAATAAATAGGAAAAAAAGAAGAAATGGCAATCAAATGTGTAAAAAGGTTTTCAGAACTCTCCACAACAGAAAGTATTAAAGGGGAACAATACCAAGTTTCCAAATTATTTTAAATATGACTTTTAACATGTCTTTCTTTGATTTTACATGACTTTAAAAAAAAAGACTTCTTTTTTTAAGAGAAACTCTAAAGCATCTTTTAGATTCAAATTAATGAATTTTTAGATTTTTTAAAAGATTTATTTATTTATTTGAAAAGCAAAATTATAGAGATAGAGTAAGAGACAGTGAGATCCTATATCAGCACTCAAACCAGTGCCCGTGTTGGGATGCTGGAGGTGCAGGCCATGCGTTGTCCTGCTGCATCATGGTGCTGGCCATGAATCTTTGTAATTTTAAAATTTCAACCTTGAAAATGAGAAGTTTATGAGGAAAACTATAACTAATTATTTATATTGTCTGTCACATTTCAATCACTGAATATAAACTGATGCTTATTATCACGTAGCATGTCATCAAAATATTTGCATGTCACAAGACTTTCTTATTCTAGTTCCTATACTAATCAGTTGTCTACCTTTTTAAGAGGCTCTGTTAAAGAACAGTAAATTAAGCCAGCAGAGGGAGCTCCATGAAAATGTATCAGTGTATGGGCTCTGACCTTAAGAAAGAAACAGAATGATATAGTTCTCTATCAGTGTTTTATCATAGTTTTCAGTGTAGAAGTAGTGTTGTGAAAATTCTTGTGTCATCTCAGAGGAACAGCTTGATATTCTTCCCATTTATTTTTCTATCTTAAATGTAAGGAAATATGGAACAACAGAAAATGAATACGATCCTTCTGTATAACTTACCACAGGATACGTAAGTGTCTCCATTAAACATTTCCTTCTTGTTCCACATTATTGTGTGATCTAGGTAAAAACTGATTATTTATAAAAGTATGTTATTGGTTTTGTTTGTTTGTTTGTTTGTTTTTTGACAGGCAGGTTAGATAGTGAGAGAGAGAGACAGAGAGGAAGCTCTTCCTTTTTGCCATTGGTTCACCCTCCAATGGCCGCTGTGGCCGGCGCATCTCACTGATCCGAAGCCAGGAGCCAGGTGCTTCTCCTGGTCTCCCATGTGGGTGACCAAGGACTTGGGCCATCCTCCACTGCCTTCCCAGGCCATAGCAGAGAGCTGGCCTGGAAGAGGGGCAACCGGGATAGAATCCGGCACCCCAACCGGGACTAGAAGCCGGTGTGCCGGCGCCGCAAGGCGGAGGATTAGCCTGTTAAGCCACGGCGCTGGCCAAGTATTTTATTGTTAACAATTATTATCCTACTGTGAGTAGAATACCAACAGGATGATTTTTTCAATAAGGAAAGAACTTTTTGATTCAATAAAAGCAGACCTTTCTGTGGTTTAATTTATGTTAATTATTCTAATGTGATCATTAAAAGATACACATGTATCAATATTACACTGTACCCCATAAATATATACAATTATTGTTTGTCAATAAATTAAAAAAAAGATCTAAAAAAAATGGTCATTTGGGGCTGGTGCTGTGGCATAACAGATTAAGACTCAATTTGCAACTCTCGTATGGGTGCCAGTTTGAGTCCCAGCTGCTATGTTTCCAATCCAGCTTCTTTTTATTGCACCTGGGAACGCAGTTGAAGATGACCCAAGTACATGGGCCACTGCACCCACGTGGGAGACCCTGAAGAAACTCCTGGCTCCTGGCTTCCACCTGGCCGAGGCTGGACTTTACGGCCATTTGGAGAGTGAACCAGCAAATGAAAGTTTGTCTCTCTCTCTCTGTCTCCCTTCCTCTCTCTGTAACTCTGCCTTTCAAATGAAAAAAAAAAAAAACTTTTTAAAAAATGGGGCCTGCGCTGTGGCTCACTGGTTAATCTTCCACCTGTGGCACTGGCATCCCATATGGGCACCGGGTTCTAGTCCTGGTTGCTCCTCTTCCAGTTCAGCTCTCTGCTGTGGCCAGGGAAGGCAGTGGAGGATGGCCCAAGTCCTTGGGCCCTGCACCCGCATGGGAGACCAGGAGAAGCACCTGGCTCCTGGCTTCGGATCAGTGAGATGCGCCGGCCGTAGCGGCCATTTGGGGAGTGAACCAACCGAAGGAAGACATTTCTCTCTGTCTCTCTCTCTCACTCTCTAACTCTGTCAAATAAATTTTTAAAAAAATTTAGAGGAGCTGGTGGTGTGGCGCAGTGGGTAAAGCCACCGCCTGAAGTGCCAGCATCCCATATGGGTGCCGGTTGGTATCTCGGCTGCTCAACTTCCAATCCAGCTCTGTGCTATGGCCTGGAAAAGCAGTAGAAGATGGCCCCTGTCCTTTGGCCCCTGCACCTGTGTGGGAGATCTGGAGGAAGCTTCTGGCTCCTGACTTTGGATCGGCATAGCTCCGGCCGTTGCAGCGAACTGGGGAGTGAACCATCAGATGGAAGACCTCTCTCTCTCTCTGTGTAACTCTGACTTCCAAATAAATAAATAAATCTTTTAAAAAAAATTTAGAAAACTTGTCATTTATACTGAGCTGATGTGTTATTCACTTTTATATTTTTTAGTTGTCATTGTGGTTCCCAAATTTTGAGAATGGTGCTAGGCTGGCTACTTAAGAGTCACTTTGTGGGCCAGCGCCGCGACTCACTTGGCTAATCCTCCACCTGCAGTGTTGGCACCTTGGGTTCTAGTCCTGCTCGGGGCGCCGGATTCTGTCCCGGCTGCTCCTCACCAGTCCAGTTCTCTGCTGTGGCCCGGGAAGGCAGTGGAGGATGGCCCAAGTCCTGGGGCCCTGCACCCGCATGGGAGACCAGGAGAAGCACCTGGCTCCTGGCTTCAGATCAGCGCGGTGATGGTTGCTTGAATCTTTAGATGTGGAACACTCAGATACAGAGAACCAGCTGTGCACAGTTTAAATTATAGCATGTTGCTTTCTAAAGAAAGCAGAAGGTTTTAATATTTCCTTTTTTAGTAAAAGTAAACTTTTGTACCCCTTGTAGTTCTTTTTATAAATTATGAGCATTATAATTTAATACTGTATCTCTGAAATCTAATTTCATATTGATTGAGGATCATGTTTATTTTATATTGATAATATTTGTAATATAATGATAAAAAATTGGAATCATTACTATTAAAGTCAAGAACAAGACAGAGGTGTTTACTATAATTGGTATCATTTAATGTGACAGAGTCCTTCTTAGCCAAAGCAATTAAAAAGGAAAGAAACTAGAAATATAAATTTTAGAAGGAAACAAAATTTTAACAGATAATATAATTAATTACCTAGAATAACTTAGTGAAGCAGCAGAAAACTATTAATGAATTCAGTAAAATGGCTCTGATATAAGATCAACATGCAAATATGAAGATTTTGTTAGAAATTAAAATGGAAAAAATACCAACACCCCCATACCCGCCACCGTCCTGACAGAATGCTGCAGAATAGCCCTAATGTGAAAAGATAATTGCAAAAGAAAGGAATCAGCATGATTGAAAGACTATATATCAGAGAATAAAGCAAATGTAGATAAAATAAGTACATAAGTGAATCTCAAAAGTAATATACAAAAGAAGATATAAAAGAATATGTATTGTGTGATACCATTAATATAAAACTCAGATTAAAAGAATCCCTTAACTACATTAGATAAAACAATAAAAAAGAGCATGAGAATGATAATCACAAAAATCATAATGGTTACCTCTGAGGAAGGAATATGGAGTTTAGAGTGCTACTTGGGGAGCTTCTGGGTGTTCATTTCATGTCTTGAATGGTGCTTACATATATCTTGTCTTGATACTTGCTAAACTCTGTATATCTTTGTATCTACTCTTCTGTAAGTGACTTATGCCATAGTAAAAAAAGGAGAGGTGAGAATTGGATAAGTGATTAAAAATAGTCGGATTTTATCAGTGGAAAAAAAAATAGATATCTAATTCATTCCTTGATTTAAAAACTGTATTGCAGTTGATGATCTAGATTTTAAAATAAAACTATCTTATTTGCAGAGGCAGATATAACAGTGAGATCTAAAATGTCTTCCTTGGCAAGACAATATATGTGGGTACCGCAAAGGAAAACCTTGGTAGATTTAGCTATACATAAGTTGCAAACTTTGGGGCCAGCTCTGTGAAGTACTAGGCTAAGCCTCCGCCTGTAACTCCAGCATCTCAAATAGACGTCAGTTCTTGTCCCAGCTGCTCTTCTTCCGATCCAGCTCTATGCTATAGTCTGGGAAAGCAGTAGAGGATGGCCCAAGTACTTGGGCCCCTGCACCCATATGGGAGACCCAGAAGAAGCTTCTGGTTCCCAGTTTTGGATCAGCCCAACTCTGGCCATTGTGGCCATTTGAGAAGTGAACCAGCAGATGGAAGACTTTTCTCTGTCTCTCCCTCTCTCTGTAATTCTACCTCTCAAATAAATAAAATCTTTTTAAAAATTGCAAACTTATGTGCAATAAAATAATAAATTAAAAATCAAAAATAACATAGGAAAAAATATTTGCAACATCTATAATAATACAGCTTTATTTTCCATTATTACTATATTATAAAAACTCCTAAAACTAAACACCCTCGAAGTCAGCTGAACCAGGAGCAAGAGCTTCTTCCGGGTCTTCTACATGGGTTCAGGAACCCAAGCACTTGGGCCATCCTCTACTGTTTTCCTAGGTGCATTAGCAGGAAGCTGATTGGAAGTGGAGTAGGTGGCACTTGGACTGGCTCCCATATGGGATGTTTGCACTGCAGGCCATGGCTTTAACCCATTGAACCACAGTGCCGGCCCCTATCTCCTCATGATTGAACTTTTGAAATGATGTTCTGTCATAATATTAGAATACTTACGATTAGCACCAGTATATAAAGACAAAGCTATTTAGTTGATGATTGGAGAAAGCATCGTTTTCCACGGTTGCTCTGAATTTGTTTGTCTTTGACAACAATGAGTTAGATATCTAATTTTTTTCACTATCAAGCACTACAGTTTTTTTTTTTAATATATATTTTTAAAGAGAGTTGTGGTTGTATTAGCTTTGCCTTTTTATTGTTTTAAACTTGGAAATTTAAATGATTGCCTTAAAGTCATTATCTAATTTTTAGTTCTACTTTTTGTCCAGGCCCATCAACCTCCATTGAAGAAAGTGAATCCTGGAGAAGAAAGGAGGAATATGTCGGAGGTAGAGAGACATGTGTCTGCTTATTTTGAAACTTTACAAAAATAATTTTTCAAAAAAAAAAATCTTGGGGCTGGTATTGTGGCAGATTAGGTTAAGCCTCTGCTGGCTATGCCTCTCTGGAATAGTGGGCTACTCCCATATGGGCTCTGGTTTAGGACCTGGCTGCTCCGCTTCTGCTGTGGCTCCATGCTAATGCAGCTGGGAAAGCCGTGGAAGATGGCCTAAGTCCTTGGGTCCTCACACCACATGGGAGACTCTTAAGAAGCTCCTGGCTCCTGGTTTTGGCCTGGCACAGCCCCAGATGTTGGGGCCATTACAGCCCCAGATGTTGGGGCCATTTGGGGCGTGAACAAGCAGATGGAACTTCTCTTTCCTTCCTTCCCTGCCCTCCTCCCTTCCTGGGCATACCTCTGCCATTTGTGTACTTACTTTACTGATGAAACTGGAAAATGTAGTAATTGTTGTTGATAAAAATGCCCTTTTTTAATTTAAGGAAGCACCAAGAAAGACAAGGTTGGAATTTGTTGAAAAAGAAAAGAAACAAAAGGATCAGGTAGTTTTTTGTTCTTATTTTTCTTCCTTTGCCAAGTTGTAGTTGATAAGTTTTTCAAGAGTTCTAAGAAGTTTGTCTCATTACAGATTAGTTTATTGAAGCTTGAACAAATGAAGAGGCAAGAAAAGCAAAGGGTAAGAAAATAATCCATTTTTCAGTGGTACATTCTCCCCCCGCCCACACGCACATCTTCCTTTTTTTAAAGGAGTATACTCACTGGTTTTAATTTTATTACTAAATGTATTGCATATTAAATATTTGAAATGGTTTTTGTTTTCCCCAAAAGTTGGAGAGAATAAATAGGGCCAGGGAACAAGGATGGAGAAATGTGTTAAGCGCTGGTGGAAGTGGTGAAGTAAAGGTAGGCATTCAGTACCTTTATACTACTATGATTTTTTTTCTCCAGTTTTACCTTGACTTTTAAAATAAACAAATGTATATATGTATAGCTGACTTTTTTCATAGAGTTAATATTTATTTAAACTTATCCAGTATTTATTGTGAATTCTTAGTTTTTCTGTCCTTATTTGATATATAGCTTATCTTGATAACTTATGTGTGACATTGCTAAAATTGCTTTTAAATGTTTTTTTGAAGATTTATTTATTTATTTTGAAAGGCAGAGTTACAGAGAGAGAGATAAAGAGAGATCTTCTATCTGCTGATTAATTTGCCAAAAGCCCCCCCCCCCCCCCCCCCCGCAATGGCTGGGGCTGGGCCAGACCAAAACCAGGAGCCCAGAACTCCATCTGGTCTTCTATGTGGTTGTCAGGGGCCAAGCACTTGAACCATCCTGTACTCACAGGATGTGTTAGTGGGAAGCTGGATTGCAAGTAGAATAGCCAGGACTCAAACTGGGTACTCATATATGATGCTGGCATTTCAGGCAGCTGCCTAACCCACAGTGCCAAAATGCCGGCCTGTATTTTTAAAAGTTTTGTGTGGAACCTGATGCATCCTTCCTTTCAGAGAAATTTCAAGTACAATCAAATATCAAATCATCTTGTCACACCTCTGCTGAAATCCTTCTGTACTTTATGTAGCCTTGAAGATAAGTCTTCGGAAGACTCTTCTTTATCTGGTGCCTGCCAGTCTCTCCAAGTTCATCTCTATCCATTCCCTACTGCACACTGTATGTTCCATTCATGCTGAACTAAATATACATGTTTGTAGTTTCCTTATTATATTTAGCCCATGAATCCATTTTCTTAAAAGATTTTCTTTATTTATTTGAAAGAGTTACACAGAGAGAGAAAGAGCGGCAGAGAGAGAGAGAGAGATAGAGAGAGGGAGAGAGAGAGAGGACTTCCGTCCACTGGTTCACTTCCCAAATGGCTGCAATGGCCAGAGCTGCGCTGATCTGAAGCCAGGAGCCAGGAGCTTCTTCTGGGTCTCCCACGTTGGTGCAGGGACCCAAGGCCTTGGGCCATTTTCTACTGCTTTCCCAAGCCATAGCAGAGAGCTGGATCAGAAGTGAAGCAGCCGGGACTCGAACCGGCTCCCATATAGGATGCCAGTGTTGCAGGCAGCAGCTTTACCCGCTGCACCACAGCGCCAGCCCCAAATCCATTTGTTTTTGTACTTGTTTCTCTTGAGAGTATGCATTCCTTCCTCCTCAACCTCACTCTACTACATTATTTTATCTGGATAGGCAATAACCTAGATAACCATTTACCTACATACCTTAATTAAACATTTCCTTTGGGAAGATTCAGACTATATGATTTTAGAAAAGCTACTTAATTTTTCTGAGCCTCAGTATCTTCATTTTTTTTTAACTGAGAAGGGATAATATAGTAATTTCCTTTTTCCTTTCTTTCTTCTGCCAATATGAGTCTTGTACTTCTTCTTTTCCTCACATAGCATTTTGTAGATGTTTATTGATGGCAGGTGAAATTATAAGATGGTCTCAAAGATTTCCAATGCCTGCTCTACATAGCTTGTATTATTTCCTCTCCTTGAGTATGGAACCTGTACCTGTGAGTATGGTAGTATAAAAGTTCCCTCAATTAGGTTTTGCTATAATGAAATTGTTAATAGAATAGTCACTGCCATGTAACATGTAAGACTTCCTCATGGCAAACTTGAAAAGGAAATCAGTAAGATACATTTCTGCTGGCTTGGAAGATAGCAAACATTCCTATATCAAGAAAGTTTAGGTGGCCTCTTAGATGTTATTAGTAGTCTTTGGCCAAGAACTAAAAAGAAAAAGAGTGGCAACTTTCATTATACAGCCACAAGGAAATGAATTCTTCCAACAACTCATGCACTTGGAAGGGATCCTGAGCCTCAGATGAGACTTGTAACCCTTATTGGCACCTTGATCTTTGGTTGATGAGATCCTGAACTGGGGACCCAGCTAACCATAGCTAGATTGCAGAGACAAGGAAACTGAGATAATAAGTGAATATTATTTTAAGCTGTTAAATTTGTGATAATTCATTACACAGCAATAGAAAATCAGTACACTGTTATTTTTCTTTATTATGATTTTAATTTGTATCATTGAATCAGCTCTTAACATTTCTTTAAATTGTAAATCACTTTGACTCATATCCATTAACCTTGGTATGTAGGTGTGCAATAGATATTTATTAAGTTTAGTTGGTTACCAATCCTACTTGTTTCTTTTCCCCAAAACATAATTTGAATAAAAGTTTGCTTTGTTTTGTTTAGACATAAATATATTCTCTTGGTTTTATAGATTAATTTTTCAGTTTCTTGAGCTACAGATATTTTTTATATGATATGTCAATAATTCAATAAGAAAGAATCAGTTTTTTCCAGTTCTGTATTATAAACTGAATGTCTTTAGCAGTACAATTTTATCATACTATTAAATAAAAGTACTGTCCTTTAGATGATAATGAATGACTCAGGCAAAATTTGATCCATTCTAAAATAACTGTGTGTTTTATAGACCCTCAGATCTTGGCAGGCATTTTGTATGAAGTGTGTGATTAGTGTTGAGTTTTTTTTTTTTTTTTTTTTTTTAAGATTTATTTGTTTGAAAACCAGAATGATGAATAGAGAGCGAGACCGGTATCTTCCATCTGCTAGTTCACTCCTGAATGGCCTGGGTTTGGTCACTTCAAAGACAGCAGCTGGGAACTCCGTCTGGATCTCCCACATGGGTGGCAGGGTCCCAAGTATTGGAGACATCTTCAACTGCATTCCTAGGCATATTAGCAGGGAGCTGAATCAGAAATGGAGCAGTGGAACTTAAACTGGTGCTCCAGTATGGGATGCTGGCATCACAGGCAGTGGCTAAGCCACTACTCCACAGTGCTGGCCTTCATTCTTCTTTTATGTTTATCTTCTGCATAATAAAATATATTATTACCCCTTTTAGTACTAAAAGTACAGTTTGTCAATGTTGTTTGATAGCTTTTTGAACTTTTTGTTTTTCAGTAGATACTATGTGCTTAATAGATTTCTACTTTATCTTATACATTTCTGTAATGTTTTCATTCAGAATTAATCAGTTTATTTTCATGATATAAAGACAGCCTAGGTTACTAGTTATTTAGAATATTTAACTTGTTAAGGTGTTTGATTTCTGCATAGTTTGTAAGAACCTGGAGGCTAGTATAATAAGAACCAAACTAAAGAGATTTCCCAAAATAAAAATTAAAGCTAAACATTAAGGAAAATATTTCAAAATTAGTACTGTTAGGATGTACCTCTAAATAATAGGTATTATTCTTCATAATATATATCCATTTATCTTTAATTATTTATATCTTCAAAATCTGAGAATTCTTTGCCTTATTTGTTTTTAATATATCTCTTATAAAAGTGTTTTAGGAAATTTATTATGTATTTCATATAAATAGTTTGATCCAGTGGTGATTGTAATAAATTTTTATTGTTTGAAAATATATTAGAATACTATTCAGCAATAAAAAGTTTGTTTATACGTGTGACAATATAAAGGAATCTCAAAAACAGAGTGAAGGAAGCCAGACTGAACAGTACATATTGTATGATGTCATTTATTTGATATTATAGAAAAGATTAATCAAATTTATAGGGACAGAAAGCAGATGAGTGGTTGCAGGAGCATTGACTGCAAATGGACACAAGGGGACTTTATGGGATAATGGATATGCTTTTGATTGTGGTGATGATTACATGTGTATACATATGTCAAAATTCACCAGCTTATGAATTTAACTATGTTATGCCTCAAAAGATAATATTGCTTCAGGATTCTAATATTGTATTTCAGCATTTTAAGTATAAGTGTCTCCAGAGATGTTTGTATAGTTTTCTTTTTGCTAAAGAGAAACATTAAACTCAAAGTCAAGTAATGATGATATAAGCACTGGGCTAAACTCAAGGAGTAATCAGTTTCATAGGAGATGTTAACAACCTTTTTGCAGTATTCTGGTTCCTGACAGAAGATGTACATTTTGAGGATGTGTGTAAGGACCCCCTTGATAGAGTTTCCTGCCTGATTTGACTTTCCTAATTCTGATGACTTTGATTTTGTTATTGGAACATCATTAATTTTCTGTGTTTATCCTGAACTGATTATTTAAAGTCATGCCCTGTTACAAGATTGTGTGCAGATTGCAGTGTCAATATGTTAATATTAATTTTATCTCAGCCGGCACTGTGGCTCACTAGGCTAATCCTCCGCCTGTGGCGTCGGCACCCGGGGTTCTAGTCCCAGTGGGGCGCTGGATTCTGTCCCGGTTGCTCCTCTTCCTGTCCAGCTCTCTGCTGTGGCCCGGGAGGGCAGTGGAGGATGGCCCAAGGGCTTGGGCCCCTGCACCAGCCTGGGAGAACAGGAGGAAGCACCTGGCACCTGGCTTCGGATCAGCACAGCGTGCCAGCCGCAGTGGCCATTTGGGGGCTGAACCAACGGAAGGAAGACCTTTCTCTCTGTCTCTCTTTCTCACTGTCTAACTCTGCCCGTCAAAAAAAAAAAAAAAAAATTTAAAAATTAAAAAAAATTTTATCTCATTGGATTATCCTGAGGTTTCTTTTCCTTGATTCTAATATTTTTCTCTTTTTTTAAAAAAGATTTTATTTATTATTTGAAAGAGTTACAAAGAGAGACAAGGAGAGACAGAGAAAGAGAGAGGTCTTCCATCCACTGGTTCACTCCCCAATTGACCATAATGGCCAGAGCTGTGCCAATCCGAAGCCAGGAGCCAGGAGCTTCCTCTGGGTCTCCCTTGCCAATGCAGGGGCCCAAGGACTTGGGCCGTCTTGTACTGCTTTCCCAGGCCATGACAGAGAGCTGGATTGGAAGTGGAACAGCCAGGACTCAAACTGGTGCTCATATGGGCTGCCGGCACTGCAGGCAGTGGCTTTACCTGCACCTGCCCTATCTTTGTATCTTTTCTTCACTTCTTCCTTAAGATATTATCACTTGGAAACTCTTCCTCCTACTCTCACTATTCTGGTTTCTGTCTCAACAGTTCAGAAAAAAGAGAGTGATTTTTAAAGGTATCACTCATCTTTTGTCATATCTTTTTGGCTTACTTGCAATGCTGTTGACTTCTGCACTTGATATTTTTGATTTGGTCTGAATTAAGATATTTTTGATAATTTTTTCTATTTTGTAAATTTGCTCAGTACTTAATACTTTTGGCATGTCCCTGTTATCATTGACTTACACAGGATTGAAATATTTTTCTGGTTCTGTGTTTTCTTTCCCAACAAGTTTAGAAACTAAGATAGAATGTTTAGCTTCTTTTATCTCCACATAGAGTATGTCTCTGTAATATTTATATCTTCATATCTACTAGGTGACTTGAAGGATTTAGGATAAATTCAAAACTATATGCAAATAGTTTGTTAAATATAATTTTGTGTGATGCAAAAGCAATCTCTGCTTATAAGCCATATATACTTAATAGAATAGAATCATGAAATATATATTAGAAGCTTGTTTAAAAACAAAACCAGGGACGGCACTGCGGCATAGCGGGTGAGGCCGTCGCCTGCAGTGCTGGCATCCCATATGGGCGCTAGTTCGAGTCCCGGGTGCTTCCAATCCAGCTCTCTTCTATGGCCTGGGAAGGCAGTAGAAGACCCAAGTCCATGGGCCCCTGCACCTGCATGGGAGACCCAGAAGAAGCTTCTGGCTCCTGGCTTCGGATTGGCACATCTCTGGCCATCGTGGCTATCTGGTGAGTGAACCAGCAGATGGAAGACCTCTGTCTCTCTCTTTCTCTTTCTCTCCCTCTGCCTCTCTGTAATTCTGTCTTTCAAATAAATAAATAAATCTTAAAAAAAAAAAAAGTTAGGGGGCTGGCACAGTGGCGCAGCGGGTTAAAGCCTTGGCCTTGGGCGCTGGCATTCTGTATGGGCGCCAGTTCTAGTCCTGGCTGCTCCTCTTCCGATCCAGCTCTCTGCTATAGCCTGGGAATGCAGAACAAGAAGGCCCAAGTCCTTGGGCCCCTGCATCGGCAAGGGAGACCCAGAGGAAGCTCCTGGCTCCTGGCTTCGGATCGGCGTAGCTTTGGCCATTGCGGCCATCTGGGGATTGAACCAGGGGACGGAAGACCTCTGTAACTTTGTCTTTCTAATAAATAAAATAAATCTTAAAAAAAGTTAAAACCAGATTTTTCTGGATTTTCATGAGTTTCACAGTTGTTGGTCACATTAAATTATGCTTACTTGGTAATAACAAATTATACTGTTTTTAATTGTTAATGGTTATAATACAGTAAAAAATATTTTATTCTAAGTTATTTGTTTATTAATATGTTCAAATTAGGTAATTGCTTTCAAAATCAAGCATTGAAATTTACCTTTTAGGATAAACATGTGACAGCTCTCTGTTTAATCCCTAGGCTCCCTTTTTTGGCAGTGGAGGGGCTGGAGTGCCATCATCTTATTCTTCTCGAGGACAGTATGAACATTACCATGCAATTTTTGACCAAATGCAGCAACAAAGGGCAGAAGATAATAAAGCTAGGTGGAAAGGAGAAATACATGGTCAAGGGCTTCCAGAAAGGTATGTCTGTGTTCTGCAGAAATTACGTAACCCTTTATTTCAGAGAAAGTAATGAAAATCACTGTGCATATTTATCTACAGAGGAATTCCACCTGGAGTTCGTCCAGGATTTCCTTATGGGGCGGCAGGTCATCACCACTTCCCTGATGCTGGTGCTATTAGAAAAACTTTGAAAAGATTGAAGGCCGTGTCTAAACAAGCCAATACAAACAGGTTGGACTGTGGTGATCATGAATTCATCCTTGTGTGTAATTCTGTCTTGTCATACATAGCTTAGTGGCTCTACTTTGTAGATGCTTCCTCAAGTGATAACATAGAATATTCGTTGCCTCCTAGATGCAGTAATTTTCTCAGGTGCGGATTTGACTCTGTGTTGCATTATAACAAACATGCTTTTCAGTTAAGTGTGATATTTGTGGCTTACTTATGTGTTTTGACTGACCATACTATTTAAAGGAATATGGATAAGTTTCAGCCAACATACAGTTGTAATCATTTCATCCACTTGCTTTAAATAAATCAGAATGTAAATTTTATTTTTATTTATTTATTTTAAATATTTATTTTACTTATTTGAAAGAATTACAGAGAGGTAGAGCCAGAGAAAGAGAGGTCTCCCATCCAGTGGTTCACTCCCCAAATGTCCGCAATGGCCAGAGCTGAGCTGATCTGAAGCCAGGAGTCAAGAGCTTCTTCTCGGTCTCCCACACTGGTGCAGGGGTCCAAGGACTTGGGCCATCTTCTGCTGTCTTCTCAGGCCATAGCAGAGAGCTAGATCAGAAGTGGAGCAATCAGGACTTGAACTGGCGCCCCCATGGGATGGTGGCACTGCAAGCCAGAGTTTTAGCCCACTGCACCACGGCACTCGCACCAGGATATAAATTTAAATGGAATGACACTTTATGCAAAACTCAAAAGTTTGTTTCTTTTCTTTTCTTTTTTTTAAAGATTTGATTTATTTATTTGAGAGGTAGAGTTACAGACAGTGAGAGGCAGAGACAGGTCTTCCTTCTGTTGGTTCACTCCTCAAATGGCCGCAACGGCCAGAACTGCGGCGATCTGAAGCCAGGAGCCAGGAGCTTCTTCTGGGTCTCCCATGCGGGTGCAGGGGCCCAAGCACTTGGGCCATCCTCTACTGCTTTCCCAGGCCACAGCAGAGAACTAGAACCGGCGCCCATATGGGATGCC
The DNA here is from genome assembly GCF_033115175.1 of Lepus europaeus. Classification (NCBI taxonomy): domain Eukaryota; kingdom Metazoa; phylum Chordata; class Mammalia; order Lagomorpha; family Leporidae; genus Lepus; species Lepus europaeus. The sequence continues at coordinate 40,317,673 of NC_084842.1, forward strand.
AGCACCGCAGGTGGAGGATTAACCTACTGCGCTACTGCAATGGCCTCTGTTTTTTTCTCCTCTTTTACTTTGTCACGTAGAAACTCACATTTCTTTGTTGTCTTTGCATGTTTTTTCTTCATGTTCATCTTTTGATTTATACCTCTATGATCTTGTTCAAATTTTTCTTTATCCTTTTACTGAGTTTACTAATGGTACCTGTCAGTAATAAATTTGCTTAGTTCTTTATTTCTTAATTATTGCATATATATTTTCTTAGACATTCTCACTTATTCTATTAATCATTCTGGTGGGTTACAGATAATACTCTGTCAAAATTTAATTAGATTATCTTTTTGTTGTGATTTTTTTGAAGCAAAGTAGTCATCTAGGGTTAAAAAATCTTTATGATTTCCATCCCCATATATAGATTATGTATTTATTTTTATCTGAAAGGCAGAGAGACATAGAAAGAGAGGGATTGATCTTCCGTCGGCTGGTTCACTCTCTAAATGCCCACAACAGCTGGAGCTAGGCCAGGCCAAAGCTAACAACTGAGGACTTTATCCAGGTCTCCCACATGGTGACAGGAATCCAAGTGCCTGATCCCATCACTGCTGCCTTCAAGGGTGCACTTTAGCAGGAAGCTGGAATTGGAAGCATAGCACAGGCACTCTGATATGGGACTGTGGGTATTTGAAATGGCATCTTAACTATTGCATCAAATACCTGTTCCCTTTTTCCCATTATAAAAGATGATTAAAATATACTTGAGCAGAGATAAAAAGTTCATGTAAGCTTCAACTAAGATAAATGTTAATATATCATAATGAACATATGGGGCCGGCACCGTGGCTCACTTGGTTAATCCTCCACCTGCGGTGCTGGCATCCCATAAGGGCTCCGGGTTCTAGTCTTGGTTGCTCCTCTTTCAGTCCAGCTCTCTGCTGTGGCCTGGGAGGGCAGTGGAGGATGGCCCAAGTGCTTGGGTCCTTGCACCCTCATGGGAGACCAGGAGGAAGCACCTGGTTCCTGGCTTTGGATTGGCACAGCGCCACCTGTAGCCTTGGCAACTCATGACAAGAGCCTCAGGTGATTACTGATGCCATAAACAAGAGTGTCAATTTGTTAAGTCAACAACAGGAGTCACTGTACACTTACTCCTCATGTAGGATCTCTGTCCTTAATGTGCTGTACCTTGTGATTTAATGCTATAACTAGTACTCAAACAGTATTTTTCACTTTGTGTTTCTGTGTGGGTGCAAACTGTTGAAATCTTTACTTAATATACACTCCCTTTCCCATCCCATTTACATCAGGATTCATTTCCAATTATATTTATATACATAAGATCAATTTAGTATGTACTAAGTAAAGATTTCAACAGTTTGCACCCACACAGAAACACAAAGTATAAAGTACTGTTTAAGCACTAGTTATACCGTTAATTCACATAGTACAACACATTAAGGACAGAGATCCTACATGGGGAGTAAGTGCACAGTGACTCCTGTTGTTGATTTGACAATTGACACACTTATTTATGGCGTCAGTAATCACCTGAGGCTCTTGTCATGAGTTGCCAAGGCTGTGGAAACCCCTTGAGTTCGCCAGCTCTGATCTTACTTAGACAAGGCCATAGTTAAAGTGGAAGTTCTCTCTTCCCTTCAGAGAAAGGTACCTCCTTCTTTTATGGCCTGTTTTTTCCACTGGGATCTCTCAGAGATCATTCATTTAAGTCATTTTATTTTTTTTTGCCACAGTGACTTGGCTTTACATGCCTGAAATAGGGTTCAACTTCTTAAACATGCTTGATTATTTCTGAAAAGTTTTGAAACTTTGGTTGCCATGGTAGCTTGATGTAGATAAGGTGAAGAAATATAGATTGTCAAATGGATTATTAAGTGGTTAAAGAACAGTATTCAGAGGATGTTGGTTAAGATTTTCAGCTCGGCCGGCGCCGCGGCTCACTAGGCTAATCCTCCGCCTTGCGGCGCCGGCATACCGGGTTCTAGTCCCGGTCGGGGCACCGATCCTGTCCCGGTTGCCCCTCTTCCAGGCCAGCTCTCTGCTGTGGCCCGGGAGTGCAGTGGAGGATGGCCCAAGTCCTTGGGCCCTGCACCCCATGGGAGACCAGGAGAAGCACCTGGCTCCTGCCATCGGATCAGCGCGGTGCGCCGGCCGCAGCGCGCCAACCGCGGCGGCCATTGGAAGGTGAACCAACGGCAAAAGGAAGACATTTCTCTCTGTCTCTCTCTCTCACTGTCCACTCTGCCTGTCAAAAAAAAAAAAAAAAAAAGATTTTCAGCTCATCCAAATAAATGTTTTTGAGGCTTGTCCTCCATTAATTAAGCTTAATGTTTAGGAAGGACATGGAAAAAATATTCAAAGGATATAGCTATCAAGTTCCAAAAGTCATACAATGGAGAGATACATATTGTATGATTGATCAGGAAATAAAATAATCTTAGAATCGTAGCTACAACTAATTTCATTTAGCTAAAATTAGCAGAAATAAATTTGAATCTGAAAAATTATCTAACTGAATATATACTTTGAAATGGTTTATAAACAGCATACACTAATTGCTTCTTGGCCCTTTAGCTAAGATCAAGTGTGTAGCATACATTAAGTAGGATCTCTGTCTTTAATGTGCTGTACATTGCTATTTAATGCTATAATTAGTAATCCAATGGTAGTTTTTTCACTTGATGTTGCTATATGGGCAAAATGTTGAAATCTTTACCTAATATATACTAAACTGATCTTCTGTATACAAAAAAAAAAAAAAAAAGAAAAAGAAAATCAAACTAGGGGCTGGCACTGTGGTGCAATGTGTTAAAAGCCCCAGCCTGCAGTGCTAACATCCTGTATGGTCACCGGTTCAAGTCCAGGCTGCTCCACTTCCTATCCAGCTCCATACTAACGCGCCTGAGAAAGCAGCAGAGGATGGCCCAAGTCCTTGGGCCCCTGCACCCTTGTAGAAGTCCCAGAAGAAGCTTCTGGCTCCTGGCCTTGGCCTGACCAGCCTTGGTCTTTGTGGCCAGTTGGGGAGTGTACCAGCGGATGGAAGACATCTTTCTTTCTGTCTCTACCTCTCTCTATAACTCTGCCTTTCAAATAAATAAAATAAATCTTTAAAAAAAGAAAAAAGAAAAAAAAAAACTAATTGCCTTGCATTGCCACTTGGATCAAATTATAGCCCTTGAATGGCCTGTAAGTTCTTTTAGAGGCCTCTGTGTGCTTCCATGGTATTATCTTGCTATTCCTGTTCTCCAGTTCTGTGAGTGTAAAGGTAATGGATTTATTTTTCCTATTTGTTCTTCTACATGTTGTTTCTCTTGCCTGGAATTTCTTTTCCTTGATGGTTTTAGCCACTAATGCCTGCCTTGACCTTGGCTTAGGTTAGTGATTATTTACTAGGTCTTAAAAATGAAAATTAATTTGGGACCAATGAGTGATCCCAACTTTTTAAAAATTTCATTTATTTATTTGAGAGGTACAGTTACAGACAGAGAGAGACAGAGAGAAAGTTCTTCCATCTACTGGTTCACTCCCCAAATGGCTGCAATGGCCAGAGCTGGGCTGATCAGAACCAGGAGCTTCTTCTGGGCCACATGGGTTAAGGCCATCTTGTGCTGCTTTTCCAGTCCATAAGCAGAGCTAAATTAGAAGAGGAGCAGCCAGGACGTGAACCGGCACCTATATAGGATGCTGGTGCTACAGGCAGAGGCTTAGCCTACTATGCCACAATGCTGGCTCCCCAACTTTTAATTTTGCCAAGTAAGCTCACTTTTTAAAAAAAAAATTATTTGACAGGTAGAGTTATAGACAGAGAGAGAGAGAGACAGAGAGAAAGGTCTTCCTTCTGTTGGTTCACTCCCCAAATGGCTGCTATGTCCGGTTCTGCACCAATCTGAAGCCAAGAGCCAGGTGCTTCCTCCTAGTCTCCCATGCGAGTACAGGGGCCCAAGGACCTGGGCCATCCTCCACTGCCCTCCCAGGCCACAGCAGAGAGCTGGACTGGAAGAGGAGCAACTGGGACTAGAACCCGGCATCCATATGGGATGCCAGCGCTGCAGGCAGAGGATTAACCAAGTGAGCCACGGCGCCGGCGCCAAGTGAGCTCACTTTTAAAAAGTTGTCAACTCCACTTCATCTTTTGTTGAGAGTGGACATTTCAACATAAAAATAAGATGATATAATCTTAGAATACAGATTGTATTTCTGAATTAATTAGTTTGTGCTTGTAAAAGTTACAGTTTCTTTATATTGTTGAAAACTTATTGATGGACTGTTGCTGGCCAGTGGCTCAAGAATGACTAGTCACCATCTCCAGCTGGTGTAAGCCTGAATTAGTCAGTCTTCCCAAATGCTCTAACATCTTGATGTATGCATCTATATAGTAGAAATAAGCATTTTTGAAGAGATTTTTAAGTTAAGTTTTGAATCTTCTCCATTGGTCATTGTTTGGAGAGCACTGCCCAAAAAGAGTTTCTCTGGTACTCATTATCATTGTCATCATTTCTTTCACCATTACTACTCTCATCATCTTAGGGCTTTTCTATTATTACTGTTTCAACATATTATTATGATTAGGCTTCAACAAAACCTTGTCTTTTCCAGCAAACCATTATCTCTCGTTATGGTAGTCTTAGAACTTTTCTAAAAAACTGTGTAAAAATTATTTCTCTTATTGTAGAATATATGCTCAAGTAGGTTGAGTTGGGAAGAAAGAATTTAATAAATTAGAAATCTGAAACATGTTAGATATGCTTCTTCCTAAAAATTTATTATAATAGAAGAGCCTTAAAACTAGTATGGTTATATTTTGGTATAAGAATAAAAATGAGCTCATATCTTTCATAATTGATAATTATTGTTAAGGAAATGATTTAACAATTACTTGTATGATATTCTCCTTATCCCATTGTACTAATACTCATTGTCTCATATTTCCGTATTCACTGTAATCCATTTCCACTGTCATGGATCAACAACTTTAATTACTTGATCCAACTTAAACAATTGTCTTTGCCTGTGGATGTTTGGCTGTTTTTTCTCATTCTCAAAATCTCTTTGAATACTTGCTGAGTTCAAGAATGCTTATGTATTTCTGTTTAAAAATACTAGCAACTAACTACCTTGTTATTACCCTTTTACCTAGTATTAATAAGCAAATGCCCATATCTCTTTTTTTCTCTTGCTTGTGTCCAAGGAAAAAGAAGACCTGAAGAAAAGTCACACGTGGCTTTTTTGTGTTATATTTCTGCTCACCAAAGTGATATGGGTTAGTTTTAGAAAAATTGGAATGTATGCAGGCCGGCGCCGCGGCTCACTAAGCTCATCCTCTGCCTGCGGCACCAACTCCCCAGGTTCTAGTCCCGGTCGGGGCACTGGATTCTGTCCCGCTTGCCCCTCTTCCAGGCCAGCTCTCTGCTGTGGCCTGGGAAGGCAGGCGTTGGAGGATGGCCCAGGCCCTTGGGCCCTGCACCCGCATGGGAGACCAGGAGGAAGAACCTGGCTCCTGGCTTCAGATTGCCATAGCACGTCAGCCACAGCGGCCATTTGGGGAGTGAACCAACGGCAAAGAAGACCTTTCTCTCTGTCTCTCTCTCTCTGTCTAACTCTGCCTGTCCAAAAAAAAAAAAAAGGAATGTATGGGAGATTGTTAAAAAATCTTTCCTAATCCCTGCATAGGCAGTACTCAGTGAAGTATACTTTTTTGTTGTTTTTTTTAACATATTTTTTCCTGAGATAGTAAGATGAAATTCTATGTACTAATTAGCAATTCTTTTTTAAAAAATAGCATGTGCCATGTCTTTTTTACATTAAAAATTGCTTTATGTGGAAGGTAGACATTTTGCCTAGTAGTTAAGCCACAAGTTAGGATATCTGGTCCCATCTTAGAGTTCCTGGGTTTGAGTCTCTGCTGACTCCTGACTTGCTAGAAATCTGGAGGAGGAAAGGATCAAGTAGTTGGATTCCTGCCACTCATGCAAGAGACCTGGATTGTGGGCATCTGGGGAGTGAACCAGCAGATAGGAGCTTGCTCTTTCTCTCTCTCTCTCTCTCAGCCTCTCAAATAAATTCTTTTTTTTTTTTTTTTTTTTTTTTTACAGGCAGAGTGGACAGTGAGAGAGAGAGACAGAGAGAAAGGTCTTCCTTTGCCATTGGTTCACCCTCCAATGGCCGCCGCAGCCCGCACGCTATGGCCGGCGCACCGTGCTGATTTGAAGGCAGGAGCCAGGTGCTTATCCTGGTCTCCCATGGGGTGCAGGGCCCAAGCACTTGGGCCATTCTCCACTGCACTCCCGGGCCATAGCAGAGAGCTGGCCTGGAAGAGGGGCCACCGGGACAGAATCTGGCGCCCCGACTGGGACTAGAACCCGGTGTGCCAGCGCCGCAAGGTGGAGGATTAGCCTGTTGAGCCACAGTGCTGGCTTCAAATAAATTCTTTTTTCACTATTATCATCATCCTCATTATCACTGTTCACTATTCAAGGGGCTGGAACTGGGAACTTAATCAAGGTCTCTCATGCGAATGGCAGGACGGAACTACTTAAACCATCGCTTCTGCCTCCTAGGTTCTACATTAGCAGAAAGCTGGTGTCAGGACTAGGATCTGGGAGTTGAACCAAGTTACTGCAGTGGGATGGAGATGTCCTAACCAGCATCTCAACTTCTAAGCCTAGTACCTAAAATTTAATCAACACTCTTGTCTGGACCTATCCTAAGCTATTTACATCAACGGCCAATGCTTATTATACATGCCATGTTTTTGAATTTGCCTACTTGCTAAAACTCATTTGTATCCCCAAAATCAATGCTTAGTATTTTTCGTCATCCATGGGCATGCTCAGAACAGCACACAATTTGAGTTACCCAATGCACAGGTTCCCAGCTGAGGTTTAATTAACAAGGTGATGCTCTGTCTTATGAATTTTATTTAGTATTTTAAATGCCCTATAACATAGGGCTAAAATACTATCCAGTGTTCCATCATCCAAGAAGGCTTTAATATGCCTCAGGGAGAAAATAAGTGTGCTAGATAAGCGTTATTTATGTGTTAGTTATAGTGCTGTTGGCTGTGAGTTCAGTGTTAATGAATCAGCACTATGTGTTAAATGAGATTTCTTTCTTTTTTTGAAAGGCAGAATTACACTTACACACAGATCCAAAGAGAGAGAGAGAGAGAAAAGAAAGAGATCTTCCATCCCCAAATGGCTGCAACAGCCAGGGCTTTGCCAGGCTGAAACCAGTAGCGAAGAGCTGGAAGGTCTCCCATGTGGGTGCAGGGGCCCAAGGACTTAGGCCATCTTCAACTGCTTTCCCAGGTGCATTAGCAAGGAGCTAATGCAAAATTGGAGCAGTTGGGACTAAAACTGCTGTCCATATGGGATGCCAGCTCTGCAGGTGATTACTTAACCTGTTACACCACAATGCCAACCCTAAATAATGTTTCTTTTTTATTTTATTTTATTTTTTATTTATTTATTTTTTTGACAGGCAGGGTGGACAGTGAGAGAGAGAGACAGACAGAGAGAAAGGTCTTCCTTTGCCGTTGGTTCACCCTCCAATGGCCCCTGTGGCTGGTGCGCTGTGGCGGGTGCACCACGCGCTGATCCGAAGCCAGGAGCCAGGTGCTTATCCTGGTCTCCCGTGGGGTGCAGGGCCCAAGCACTTGGGCCATCCTCCACTGCACTCCCTGGCCACAGCAGAGAGCTGGCCTGGAAGAGGGGCAACCAGGACAGAATCCGGTGCCCCGACTGGGACTAGAACCTGGTGTGCCGGCACCACAGGTGGAGGATTAGCCTATTGAGCCGCGGCGCTGGCCAGTAATGTTTCTTTAAACAGAAATATGCATAAAACCATGTTCTTTATTAATCACTTGACAAAAATATATCAAGAGACTCAGGAATCTAACCTTATACTTCTTATAGAAATAATGGTTCAATGTTTGTTGGTTACATGTTCGTCATAACTTAGTAGAGTATAACTACTTTAATTCATTTAACTATCACCAGTGCTATGAGGCAGATATTATTGCTGCTCTGGAGATTAATACATTGAAGTACTGCATGATTTAGTTGTTTAGTTGAACCTCATTTAACTATTCATAACAATTTATTAGTGAAACAAAGACTGAACAGTTTGGTTTCCAGGTTTACTTACCTAAGAGTTGTACTATAATGACTTTACTAAGGCTTGAAACATTTTATAAGGAAGGTGGAGATTTATCCACAATTAAAGAAAACATGGTTAGAGGAGCAAGCTTGGAAGAATTTGGTGGCTTGTCATGTAGGAGAGGGATTAAATTTCTTTTTGTTTTCATGAGTTAGAACTACTGTGAGTAAGAGAAATATAGAAATGGATTTTGGCCCAGTACAAGGGCTGTTCAATGAGCAGACTGTGGGATTTAGTGAATGTATTCAAACTTCAATTATTATCCAGATGTATATATGACAACGTGTCAGGCATATTTATTTTTAAAAGTTTATTTATATTTATTTATTTGAAAGTTAGAAAGAGACAGGTAGAATGTGATCTGCCATCTTCTAGTTCACTCCACAAATGCCCCCCAATATTCAGGGCTGGTCCAGGCCAGAGTCAGGAGCCAGAAACTGCATCCTGCTCTCACAAGGGTAGCAGGAACCAACTACTTGAGCCAGCATCTGCTGGTCAAGTGTTTTTATATTTTAAATAAGGAAACAGTTGGTGAAAAGTTGAGCTATTTAATACCCAAGGTCTCCTCTAATCTGAATATTACAATTCTTTTTCTTCTAATATTTATTTATTTATTTATTTATTTATTTGAAAGGCAGAGTTACAGAGAGAAAGAGAGAAATCAATCTTTGATCTGCTGGTTCACTCCCCAAGTGACTGCAATAGCCAGAGCTGGGCCAGACCAAAGCCAGAAACCAGAAGCTTTATCCAGGTCTCCCAGATGCATGCAGGGACCCAAGCACTTGGGTTCTCCTCTGCTGTTTTCCCAGGTACATTACAGGAAGCTGGATCAGAAATGGAGCAGCCAGTGCCCTATGAGATGCTGACACTGCAGGCATTGGCTTATCCTGCTGTACCACAGTGCTGACCCCTGTGATTCTTCAGTTTTGTACTTTTTGCATTATAGAACATTTTCTTCACACTGTCATAATTTCTGGTTCTTATTATAATCCGTATATCATTGTCATTCATGATCAGTTATTTTCCCTGATTCAAAACTGGACCAACAAACTGAAATTTAAAATCATTTAGGACTCTTTAGAATTCTCTTTTACCCATATTTTGGGTCACTCATATTTTCTTGTTCCTTCTTGATGGTTTACTTTATTAGTAGTTCTGGCTGGTCTGGTTATGTTTATATCCATGTCTTATTAACATACCTCTTCTATGAGATTTTTCATATTGGGACCTCAAGCCATGTAAGACTTCTTTTTTTTTTTTTTTAATTTATTTTGACAGGCAGAGTGGACAGTGAGAGAGAGAGACAGAGAGAAAGGTCTTCCTTTGCCGTTGGTTCACCCTCCAATGGCCGCCGCGGTAGGCGCGCTGCGACCTGCGCATCGCGCTGATCCGATGGCAGGAGCCAGGTGCTTCTCCTGGTCTCCCATGGGGTGCAGGGCCCAAGGACTTGGGCCATTCTCCACTGCACTCCCTGGCCACAGCAGAGAGCTGGCCTGGAAGAGGGGCAACCGGGACAGGGCCGGTGCCCCGACCGGGACTAGAACCCGGTGTGCCGGCGCCGCAAGGCGGAGGATTAACCTAGTGAGCTGTGGCGCCGGCTGTAAGACTTCTTTATAATAAATTTTTGAGTTCCTCTGAACATATATGTTTTTGTAGTGCTTTAACTTTTCCAAGTCTTTCCTGATATTGCTTCATTTAAATTGGATAAAGTGAACAATAATTACATTCCATCAGATAGACATTATTCCACCTTAACAGATATGGAGGTTAATGAATAAGCTTTCCACATAATTTTATTTTCTCATCAACTGTGTGCCACTCCAATGTTTCTAACTTAAACCATACTGACTCATTTTTTATTTCTCAGATTATCTGTATTACCTAGAGTGCTACCTATTTTTATGTTGTTTTCGCCCTTTAAAATAGTTCATTTATAATCATTCTTCTAAAATTTTAAATTTCCCTTGTCAATACAGAGTTTGAATCATGGATATGAGATATGAAGTTTCTCCCCTTCTCTTGCCACTTATTCATGCATTTGCAAGAAAAGCAAGGAAAACAACCTATTCATTTTTCTCCCTTCTATTGTCAGGGTAAAATAAAAAGGAAAGTTTGCTGTCAAATAATTATTTTCTCAGTTAAAGAATACCAAATTTTTGTTATTTCATTGTTTAATACCCCATATCCTCTATGTAATACTTTAACCCATTTTAATTTATTTTACTATATAAGTTCTTTATTTCCTACTCTGTACTTCTATTTTATATGGTATTATTATCTTTTTATTACTAATCCAAGTTGAAAAAAAATTTTATTTTTTTTTTGACAAGCAGAGTGGACAGTGAGAGAGAGAGACAGAGAGAAAGGTCTTCCTTTGCCGTTGGTTCACCCTCCAATGGGCGCTGCTGCCGGTGCGCTGCGGCCGGCGCACCGCGCTGATCTGAAGGCAGGAGCCAGGTGCTTCTTCTGGTCTCCCATGGGGTGCAGGGCCCAAGCACTTGGGCCATTCTCCACTGCACTCCCGGGCCACAGCAGAGAGCTGGCCTGGAAGAGGGGCCACCAGGACAGAATCTGGCGCCCCGACTGGGACTAGAACCCAGTGTGCCTGCACCGCAGGCGGAGGATTAGCCTATTGAGCCACGGCTCCGGCCTGGTTGAAATTTTTTTTTAAATATATTTTATTTATTTGAAAGAGTTGCAGAGATAAGTAGAGACACAGAGAGAGGTCTTCCACCTGCTTCTTCACTCCCCAAATGGCCCCAATGGCTGGAGCTAATTCAAGCTAGAGCCAGGATCCTGGAACTCCATCATTTTAAAAAACATTTGTAAAGAAAAAAGGAGTAAGTTGAGTGCAATCATCCTTCAGTATCCATAGGGGACTTGTTTTAAAGATTTATTTATTTATTTGAAAGTCAGAGTTAGAGAGAGGGGAGAGAGAGGGAGATTTCTATTCTATTTTTAAAGATCAATACTGAAGTGAAATTTGTATCCTTTTCATTTTTAAATTGCTACTATACTGCTTTTATTTGGCTTCAGTACTAATTAAAGAAAATTTTTACTGTATTTGAGTTCTGATACAGACTTGGAAATACTTAGAATCGTCTAAAAGTAAAGTCTAAAATAATTTTACATGTAATTAGTATAGATCAAATAAATATCAAAGAAGCTTCATGAGATATAAGGATAACATTATAGATTGTGCTTCTATTTAAAACAGTCACATGTGATTTAGGTAGCAGATAACAATAGATGAGTATACATAGTGAGTTCTTTTATTATAGAGAATTTATTTCAGACCAGCCTTTCTTCATTTCTGCAAAGAGAAAAAATTACCATGATTTTCAAATTTCTGGAATATTTCATATTCAGAATTCCTGACTTTGTAATTTTTCCAATTTAGGCAAAAAGGACAGCTACCTGTAGAAAGAGCTAAACAAGTAGAAGAATTCCTACAGCGAAAACAGGAAGCTATGCAGAATAAAGCTCGTGCTGAAGGGCATACGGTATGATTTTTTTTTTTTAGATTTTAAATATACTATTCAAACTGAAACTGGAATAAGGTGAGTATAAATTAAAAATGATAATCTAACAATCTATTCATAATTAAGAAATAAACATACTCAAGGTAATTTGCAGAGGGCTCAGTTTTGATAAAACTTAGTCTCTCCTATATTTTTTTAAACTAAAGGTAAAATTCTATTGTTACTTTGGGTAATTGGGAATATGTTCATAATATGCTTTAAAGAGCATAGAAATATATACATCAGCCCCAATATTCATACTTAAGAAATAAATGCTTCATTGCTGGGTTTTCTGTTTACAATAGTACTTCTGGTATTAAATAATTCTAAGTAATAAACAATTTTAGAAGAAAAATGGGAAAGAAATTTGTGTAAATATAGGTATCATTTAGAAACAAAATTATGTTAAAACCGCCACTTACATCAATTAACCAAATTAAGTTCTATATATAAATTAACCAAATTAAATTATACATTTCAATACTTAAAATTCTTAAAAAGCCTTTCGTTCTTTTGTCTTTGGAACAACTGATTATTGTTTCTGTCAGGTAAGCACCCCATGAAGCATTATATTCACATAGGAGTGAGATCAATTAGATGGTAATAGATTTTAATTAGACTTATTATATATACATTCTAAGTCCACTAGTTGTATCTTTGTGAGAAAATTGCGTATTTTTTTCTTTAAAATGATGGCATAGTAAGATAGTAAAGGTTTTAATGGTTACCATTTATATGTTGAACACATACAATTCACTCATTCTAAAATCTAGACTTAATCTGCATTTGTATCCTTTTTCTAGATAGTAGAGTAGTAGAGGAGCCTCCTGGTTTTTTTTTTTTTTTTTTTTTCATGTTAATAGCATCTGGAATTTTAGTTACGTATTTTGTTTAAAATATTCTTAAATGATTATTAGACATCTAGGTTACTAACTTCTTTCCTTAACAATGTTCATTACATGCTACTCTTCTCCTTTCAGTTTGTTTTTCTTCTTACCAGAGAATAAATTTCCACTAATTCTTTTGGAGAGACACTGGTCACCTTTTGTTGGAAAATGCCCTTATTTTTATCCTCACCCTTAAATGACAATGTCTAGTGGTAATCTGCTGGTAATTTGAATAGCATTTGTACATATGCAACTACATTATGCCTGTTTTTAATTTTTAAAAAGATTTTATTTATTTGAGAGGTAGAATTACAGACAGATCTTCCATCTGCTGATTCTCTCCCCAAATGGCCATGATGGCCAGAGGTGGGCTGATCTGAAGTCAGGCGCCAAGTGCTTCTTCCAGGTCTCTCATGCAGTTGCAGGGGCCCAAGCACCTGGGCCATCCTATACTGTTTTTCGAGGCCAATGTGGGGAGCTGGATCAGAAGAGGTGCAGCTGGGACACAAACTGGTGCCCATATGGGATGCCAGTGCTGCAGGTGGAAGCTTAGCCCACTATGGTACAGCACTGGCCCCACAAATATTGTCTTTTAGTACTTTATTTATTTCTTGACATTTTTTACTCCCCCCCCCAAAAAAAAAACCCCTTTTATTTAATTAGTACATATTTCATAAGTATAACTTTAGAAATATAGTAATTTTTCCCCACAATACCCACCCTGCCACCCTACCTCCTCCTCCCTCTCCCATTCTGAGTCCCATTCTCCATTAAGATTCATTTTCAATTAACTTTATACACAGAAGACCAGCTCTATACTAAGTAAAGATTTCAGCAATTTACACACACAGACACACAGACTATTTGAGAACAAGTTTTACTGTTAATTCTCATGAGACAACTCAATGAGGACAGTATGGGAAGTAAGTGCACAGTGACTCCTGTTGTTAATTTAACAATTAACACTCTCATGTGTGACGTCAGTAATCACCCAGGGCTCTTGACATGAGCTGCCTACGCTATGGTGGCCTTTTGAATCCACAGTCTCCATCAGTATTTACACAAGGCTATAAGCAGAATGAAAGTTCTCTCCTCCCTTCAGAGAAAAGTACATACTTCTTTGATGGCCACTTCTTTCCACTGGGATCTCACTCGTAGAGATCCTTCATGTAGGATATTTTTTGCTACAGTGTCTTGGCTTTCTATGCCTGAAATGCTCTCATGGACTTTTCAGCTGGACCAGAATGCCTTAAGGGCTGATTCTGAGGTCAGAGTGCTGTTTAAGTGATTGTCATCCTATGAGTCTGCTGTGTGGACTGCTTCCTGTGTTGGAACATTCTCTCCTTTTTAACTCTATTATTATTACCAGACATTTGATCTTATTTATATGATCCTTTTAACACTTAATCCTATCTTTATGATCACTTTAACAATTGATATGATCACTTGAACACTTAAAATGGCATTTTTACTACCAGCTTAATGGAATTCATGGTTCTTGGCATTTTTTTAACTTAACACTTAAAAGTAAGTCTGTAGCAATGTATACAGAACTATACAGCTTGGCAGATACAAACTTTCTCCTCCCTATATTATTTCCACTCTTATTTTTTATTGAGATCTATTTTTTAGTATTTATTTATTTATTGGAAAGTCAGAGTTACACACACACACACACACAGAGAGAGAGAGAGAGAGAGAGAGAGAGAGAGAGGTCTTCCATCTACCAGTTCACTTCCTAGTTAGCTGCACTGGCCAGAGCTGTGCTGATCTGAAACCAGGGCCCAGAGCTTCTTCTGGGTCTCCTGCGTGGTTGTAGGGGCCCAAGGACTTGAGCCCTCTTCCACTGCTTTCCCAGGCTATGGCAGAGAGCTGGATCAGAAGTGGAGCAGCCAGGACTTGAACCGGTGGCCATATGGGATTCCAGCACTGCAGGCAGCTGCTTTACCTGCTACGCCACAGTGCCAGTCCCTAAGATCTATTTTCGTCTGACTTTATAGACATATGATTAACTCTATGTCAAGTAAAGAGTTCAACAAATAGTATGAAGAAAAAAAAAAAAAAACTGTTCCTCAATAGTCAAGATGAGGGCTGTTCAATTCATTGTTTCTCAAAGTGTCAGTTTCACTTCTACAGAATTCCTTGTGAGTGTTCTATTAGTTATCACAGATCAGGGAGAACATATGATATTTGTCCCGGTGGGACTGGCTTATTTCACTAAGTATGATTCATCCATTTTGTTGCAAATGACCAGATTTCATTTTTTTTAGCCACTGTGTAGTATTTCATAGAATACATATCCAGTAATTTCTTTATCTAGTCTTCAGTTGACAGGCATTTGGGTTGATTCCTTGTCTTAGATATTGAGAATTGAGCTACAATAAACATGGAGGTGCAGATAATACTGTTATTTGCTGATTTCCTTTTCCTTGGGTAAATTCCCAAGAGTGGGATGGCTGGGTCATATGGTAAGTCTGTATTCAGATTTCTGAGGTATCTCCAAACTTTCTTCCATAGTGGTTTTACCAGTTTACATTCCCACCAACAGTAGATTAGAGTACCTTTTCCCCCACAACCTTGCTAGCATTTGTTGTTTGTTGATATCTGTATGAAAGCCATTCTAACTGGGGTGAGGTGAATTCTCATCGTGGTTTTGATTTCCATTTCACTGACGGCTAGTGATCCTGAACATTTTTTGGCCATTTGGACTTATTCTTTTGAAAAATGTTTGCTTAAGTGCTTTGCCCATTTCATAACTAGGTTGTTTGTTTCGTTGTTGACTTTCTTGATCTCTTTATATATTCTGGTTATTAATCTTTTATCAATTGCATAGTTTGCAAAAAATTTCTCCCATTCTGTCAGTTGCCTCTTCACTTTCCTGAGTATTTCTTTTGCAGTACAGAAGCTTCTCAATTTGATGTAATCCCATTTGTTAATTTTGGCTTTGATTGCCTGTGCCTTTTGGGTCTTTTCCAAGAATTCTTTTCCTGTCCCAATGTCTGCAGAGTTTCCCAAATGTTCTCTAATAATTTGATGATATCAGATCATAGATGTAAGTCTTTCATCTATTTTGAGTGGATTTTTGTCTAAGGTGTAAAGTAGGGGCCTTGCTTCATACTCCTGCATGTGGAAATCCAGTTTTCCCAGCACTGTTGGTTGAAGAGACTGTCCTTGCTCCAGGGATTGATTTCTGCTCCTTTGTCCAATATAAGTTGGTTGTAGATGCTTGGATTGATTTCTGGTGATTCTATTCTGTTCCATTGGTCTATCCATCTGTTTTTGAAGCAGTACCAGGTTGTTTTGATTACAATTGCCTTGTGTTATATCTTGAAATCTGGTATTGTGATGCCTCCAGCTTTGTTTTTGTTGTCTAAGATTGTTTTAGCTGTTTGAGGTCTCTTGTGTTTTCGTATGAATTTTAACGTAATTTTTTCTAGATCTGAGAAGAATGTCATTGGTATTTTGATTGGTATCCCATTGAATCTGTAAATTGGTTTTTGGAAGAATGGACATATTGATGGTATTGATTCTTTCAATCCATGGACATGGAAGATTTTTCCATTTTTGTATCTTCTATTTCTTTCTCTAATGTTTTATAATTCTTATTGTAGAGATCTTTGACATCCTAGGTTAAATGTATTACAAAATATTTAATTTTTTGGTAGCTATTGTGAATGGGATTGATGTTGGAAGTTCATTCTCAGCTGTGGCATTTTGTGTGTTTACAAAGGCTGTTGATTTTCATGTATTCATTTTATATCTTGCTACTTTATCAAACTCTTCTGTGAGTTCCCATAGTTTCCTGGTGGAATCTTTTGGCTCCCCTCTAAATAGAATCATGTCACCTGCAACTAGGGATAGTTTGACTTCCTCTTTCCCAATTTGAATCCCTTTGATTTTCTTTTTTCTTGCCTAATGGGGCTGGCTAAAACTCCCAGTACTATATTGAATAGCAGTCGTGTTCCGAATCTTAGTGGGAATGCACCTATCTTTTCCCATTCATTATAATGTTGGTCATGGGTTTGTCATAAATTGCCTTGATTGTGTTGAGGAATGTTCCTGCTAAACCCAATTTGCTTAGAGTTTTCATCATGAAAGGGTGTTGTATTTTATCAAATGCTTTATCTGCATCTATTGAGATAATCATATGGTTTTTGTTCTTCAATTTGTTAATGTGATGTATCACATTGGTTGATCTGTACATTTTACCCTGCATGCCAGGGATAAATTCCACTTGGTCCTGGTGAGTGATCTTTCTGATGTGTTGTTGGATTCGATTTTCCAAAATTTTGTTGAGAATTTTTGCATCTATGTTCATCAGAGAAATTGATCTGAAGTTCTCTTTCCCTGTTTCATCTTTTCTGGGTTTAGGAATTAAGGTGGTGCTGGCTTCATTGAAAGAATTTGGGAGGATTCCCAACCTTTCACTTGTTTTGATTAGCTTGAGATGAATTGGAGTTAGTTTTTCCTTAATGTCTGGTAGAATCCAGCAGTGAAGCCATCTGGTCCTGGGCTTTTCTTTGTTAGGAGGGCCTTTATTACTGATTCATTTTCCGTCTGGTTATGGGTCTGTTTATGTTTTCTGTGTCTTCATGGCTCAATTTAGGTAGGTTGTATGTGCCAGGAATCTATCCATTTCTTCTAGGTTTCCCAGTTAGTTGGCATACAGCTCTTTGTAGTAATTTCTGATGATTCTTTTTTATTTCTGTGGTGTCTGTTATTACATTTCCTTTTTATTCCTAATTTTATTAATTTGGGTCTTCTGTCTACTTTTTTGGTTTGTTGGACCATTGGGGTGTTAATTTTGTTTATTTTTTCAAAAACCCAGCTCTTCGTTTTGCTGATTTTATGTATTTTTAATTCAATTTTGTTGATTTCTAATCTAATTTTAATTATTTTTTTTCTCCTACTAGTTTTGGCTTTGGTTTGCTATTGTTTTCCTAGAACCTTAGATGCATTGGCCTGGAAGAGGGGCAACCGGGACAGAATCCGGTGCCCCGACCAGGACTAGAACCCGGTGTGCCGGCGCCGTTAGGTGGAGGATTAGCCTGTTGAGCCACGGCGCCGGCCCCCCATTACTATTGTATAGGAGTCTATGGCTCCCTTTAGCTCCCTTAACATTTCTTTTTAAGTAGCCAGATAGTTAAATCTTCCTATTGAATTGACCCCTTAATCATTACATAGTGCCCTTCTTTGTCTTTTGAAAGTTGTTGTGTTAAAGTCTATTTTGTCTGATATTAGAATGGCTACACCAGCTCTTTTTTGGTTTCTGTTAGCACTTTCACTTTCGATCTGCATGCATCTTTGTTGGTGAGATGTGTTTCTTGTAGGCAGCAATAGATGGGTCTTGTTTTTTTTTTAATCCATTCAGCCAGTCTGTGTCTGGAGAGTTGAGGCTGTTTACATTCAAGGTGACTTTTGATAAGTAATGAATTTGCCCTGCCATTTTTCCATAAATATTCCTATTTTTAGTTCAGATTTTCTTTGTACTCTTACTGGGAGATTTCCATCCTTTACCTTCTTTTGTAGTGATAACTATGTTTCTGTGTTTCTTTGTGTAGCTTATCATTAAGTATCTTTTGCAGGGCTGGACAAGTGGTGACAAATTCTTTCAAGTTCTGTTTGTTGTGGAATTTCTCTGTTTCACCTTCATTCATAAATGAGAGCTTTGTAGGGTATAGTATTCTCAGTTGGCGGTTTTTCTCTCTTAAGAGTGGGAATGTATCTCACCAGTCTCTCCTAGCCTGTAGGGTTTCTTTTTTGTTTTGTTTTGTTTTGTTTTTGACAGGCAGAGTGGACAGTGAGAGAGACAGACAGAGAGAAAGGTCTTCCCTTTTGCCGTTGGTTCACCCTCCAATGGCCACCGCGGCTGGCGCGCTGTGGCTGGTGCACCGCGCTGATCCGATGGCAGGAGCCAGGTGCTTCTCCTGGTCTCCCATGGGGTGCAGGGCCCAAGCACTTGGGCCATCCTCCACTGCACTCCCTGGCCACAGCAGAGAGCTGGCCTGGAAGAGGGGCGACCGGGACTAGAACCCGGTGTGCCGGCGCCGCAAGGCGGAGGATTAGCCTGTTGAGCCGCGGCGCCGGCCGCCTGTAGGGTTTCTAATGAGAAGTCTGCTGTGAGTCCAATTGCAGATTCTCTGAAAGTAATCTGGCATTTCTCTCATGCACATTTTAGAATTTTTTCTTTATAGTTTACTGTGAAGACTTTGATTATAATGTGTCGTGGTGAAGATCTTTTTTGGTCATGTCTATTAGGAGTTCTTTGTGCCTCTTGTACTTGGATGTCTCCTCTTTCTCCAAATTGGTGAAATTTTCTATTATTTCATTTTAAAGGCCTTCTAATCCTTTCTCTCTTTCCATGCCTTCAGGACCTCCTAGAACCCATATATTGGGTCTTTTGATAGTATCCTTTAGATTACCAATGGTGTTTTTCAGTTTCTAATTTCTTCTTCTTGTGTTTTGTCTGACTGTATAATATCTTGTGTTTTTGTCTTCTAAGTCAGATATTCTTCCTTCTGCTTCACTGATTCAGTTTTAAGGCTTGGCACTGCATTTTTTATTTGTTCTATTGAATTCTTCATTTCCAAAATTTCATTTTGATTTCTCTTTAAGGTCTCAATTTCATGGGAGAAATTTTCTTTCACAGCATGTATGGATTTCATTAGTTCGTGCATTTGCTTCTGATTACTTCTAAGTAATCATATGATACATTTTTTAATTCCATTTCTGGCATTTCTTTTTGTATTTTTTAAAAATTTTATTTATTTACTTGAAAGTCAGAGTTACACAGAGAGTGAAGGAGAGGCAGAGAGAGTGAAAGAGAGAGGTCTTCCATCCGCTGGTTCACTCCCCAATTAGCCACAGCAGTCAGAGCTGCGCTGATCCAAAGGCAGGAACCAGCTTCTTCCAGGTTTCCCACATGGGTGCAGGGGTCCAAGGACTTGGGCCATCTTCTACTGCTTTCCCAGGCCATAGAAGAAAGCTGGATTGGAAGTGGAGCAGCCAGGATTCAAACCGAGCCCATATGGAATACTGGCACTGCAGGCAGCAGCTTTACACGCAGTGCCACCGCACTGGACCCCTTTGGTATTTCTTAAATCTCATCATCCTCACAATCTACTATTGAATTGTGTTCTTTTGTTGGTGTCATGTTTTCTTCCTTATTCTTATTTCTTGAATTGGTACATTTGTTATTTGGCATTTGTGGAGATACTCATTGGTTTCTTCTTCTTCTTCTTTTTTTTTTTTTTTTTTTCTACTTTGGATTTTTATCTTTGTGCTGTATCTGTGAAGAGTTAGTGGAGTGTTTTACTTTCAGGGAATACCTAGAGGTTTGTGGTGGGTATAATCAGAGGGGAGGTTTGTTCTCGTCTGTTGGCATAGGCTCAGCTGAGCTCCTCTCCTCGAAGGAGACCGGTTCCTGGGCACTATCCCCAGTGGGTATATTATTCATCCACTCTGCCACAAGCACCACACAAAGGATCTATGCAGTCCTCAGTGTAAGCTCAGTTTCCCCAGCATTGTCCCTTGCCAGGTAACCAGGGAGCCTTGATCATGTGGAGCCTCCCACAGTGACTGCCCAAAGTCCCAGCCACACTGAATCCTCCTGTGCAACTTCAGTGTTTTCACAGTTCCAGCACACATGCCTCCCACTGTAATGAGCACCCAGCCCCCTGTCTGTTCTGCCCACCAGACTCAGGAGTCTCCCCTTGGCTGGTTGCTGGTCACGAGTATGAGCTGGTGTAGCTGTTACATACGTCCAAAATGGCACCTACTCTCTGTCAGCTTGTTACAGGACACCGTTGCAGGGTGATAAGGGAGAGAGAAAACATGCCCTCCCACTTGTTTTTTCTCCTCTAGTTTGGCAGGTATACTACCCACAATGGGACTTCAAGCCAGATACCCTCTAGGCTCTTCTTACAACTTTGTCGCCAGTGTCTTGGGCTGGTCTTGCCTCACCCTCCAATGCTGGTACAGAGGCTCTCAGTTGCTGACATCCTGAGTTATGTGTGTCCATGCCTTCCACGTAGGTCCACTGTGTCCCTCCAGTTTTCGTGGAGTTTCCTCTGCTGTTTTTTCCCTAACTCTTTCCTGAGACTGTATGCTCCACTTTTTTTTAAACTATCTTCTCCCAGACTAGAGCAGCAAGCTCCCTTTTAGTACTTTAAAGATGTCTCTCCACTAATGTTCTGGCATGTCCTGTGTCTGGCAATAAGGTTTCTGGCATTGTTACCTTTTTCCTCTTGTATAATGTGTCTTTTTACTATGACTACTTTTTTTTGTTAAGATTTATTTTATTTGTTTCAAAGGCAGAGTTACAGAGAGAGAAAGAGATACACAGAGAGAGAGAGATCTTCCATCTGCTGGGTCACTCCCCAACTGGTGGCAATGGCCAGGGCTAGTCCAGAGCAAAGCCAGGAGATTCTTTCTGGTCTCCTACATGGATGCAGGGTCCCAAGCACTTGGGTCATCTGCTGCTTTCCCAGGAGCGTTAGCAAGGAGCTAGATTGGAAGTAGAGCAGCTGGGACTCAAACCGGTGCCCATACAGGGTGGCTGGTGTCACAGGTGGTGGCTTTACTGCTACACAGGCCCCCTGACGACTTCTGAATTTTTTTCTTTATCACTAGAAGCTGGTTGATTATGATGTGGCTTGTATAATTTTCTTCATGTCTATTTTGTTTATTTTTTGCTTTGGTTTTTGCTTGTTCATGTATTCACTCCTTATACAAAATTACTTATCCTCTGTTTTTTCAAAGAAGTCAGGCAGCATTTGCTATAATGTTTAAGTAGCTGGCCATAGAAACTCCAGCAGCACATTAATCTGAAGGGCCTTCCTGATTAGGATGCTAATTTTGCCATTTTTCTCCTATTTGTGTAATTTCATAATAAACAAAGTGACCCTTGTCTTCTGCTGCTGCTTCTTGGGAGTAGTGTAAGTCGTCTTGCTTTTCTTAGTATCTCCATGAAGTCTCAACACAAGATGAAAAGTAGTCTCCCTTTGAATGTTGTAATCAAAGTACATTATTCATCCATTTGCTTGCCAGTTAGTGATAAGAAACTCACTCTTTATCCTGTTTCTTGGCCTTTGCATTTTCTATTGTATCTGTGTTCAACCTCGAGAGTTGTAGTCTTCCCTGTTAGGTATATGCAAAAATCTGTATGTTGTTGGCAGTTCTACCACAGAGAGAAGATGGGAAAGCTTAATGTTTATTTTGTATTAAAGTTCATTGAGCGCCCATCTGTGAATTTATAATTTTTATCAAATTTGGAAAAATATTCTGCCATATTTCTTAAAATCATTTCTATCTTTCCTGTTCTGAGAATTTAGTATACATGCATTAGACTGTTGCTCTCCCAGCCTCTCATTAATGCTCCTTTCATTTGTTTCAGTCTTTTTTTCTCTGTTTCATTTTGGATGGTTTCTATTGCTGTTTTCAACTAAATCAATCTTTTCTTCTGCTGTGTGTTACCTGATGTTAATCCCATCTAGACATTGTATGTTGTATTATTTTTTTAAAGATTGATTCATTTACTTGAAAGGCAGAGTTACAGAGAGAGAGAGAAAGCACAGAGAGAGGTCTTCCAGTTGTTAATTCACTCCCCAAATAGCTGCAATGGCCAGAGCTGGGCTGATCCAAAGCCAGGAGCCAGGAGCTTCCTCTGGGTCTCCCACAAGAGGTGCAGGAGCCTAATAACTTGGGCCATCTTCTACTGCTTTCCCAGGCTGTCCGTAGGGAGCTGAATCAGAAGTGGAGCAGCCAGGACTTAAACCAGCACTGATATGGGATGCTGGCGCCGCAGATGGATGCTTAACCTATTATACCGCAGCACTGGCCCCAAGCATTGTATGTTTTTAAAAATACTCAGATGTTTTATTTTTTATCTCTTAAAGCATATACAGGTATTTTCATATATTCCCTGTCTTTATAATACTTAATGCTTTCTCTTTTTGAACATATAGATATAATTATAGCTTTTTTAATGTCCTTACCTATTAATTGTGTCATTTTGTTGCTGAGTCTCTGTTAATTGATTTTCCTTGTTAGCATCAACATTTCCTACTTTATATGCCTGGTAACTTGTGACAAAAATAACAGGCATGTGTATTTTGTTCTGCAGTTTTCTTTCTCTTTCTTTTTTTCCTTCCTTCCTTTCCCTTTTTCTTTTCCTTTTCCTTTTCCTTTCTTTTGTTAATTTACTTGAAAGGCAGAGTTACAAAGAGAGGATTAGAGACAGAAAGAGAAATATTCTGTCTACTGGTTCACTCCCCATATGACCACAGCGGCCAGGGTTGGGAGAGGCTGAAACCAGGAGCCCACAGAATTTCTTCCTGTTCTCACACATGAATGCAGGGGCCCAAGCACTTAGGCCATTTTCTGCTGTTTTCCCAATTGCATTAGCAGGGACCTGGATCAGAAATGGGGCAACTGGGTCTTGAACTTGTGGAATGCTGATGTCAGACAGAGGTTTAACCTGCTATACCACAACACCACCTTGTTCACAACCCGCCACCCCCAACCTCCCAGTTTCTTATATTTGTTAAGTATTTGGGGGATTTATTCTGGAATTCAGTTAAGTTCCTTGGAAATATTTTAATTTTCAGGTCTTCATTTTGAGGTATTAGGCAAGTGCAGAACAGTCTTTAGCCTAGTTCTAATTTGGCCCCACTCCTTTAACAGTACTCTTTTGAATACTCAGTGCTTTAATGGTTTGGAGGTCTTTTCACTCTGGCTGTTGGAAATATGAAACTTCTGCAGCCTTGAATGAGCCTTGGGTGTTATTGATAAGATACATTTTGTCAGGGCCGGTGCTGTGCGTAGCTGGTAAAGCCATCACCTGTAGTGCTGGTATCCCATATGGGTGCAGGTTCATGTCCCAGATGTTCCACTTCTGATCCAGCTCTCTGCCATGGCCTGGGAAAACAGTAGAAGATGGCCCAAGTTCTTGGGCCTCTGCACCTGCATGGGAGACCGAGAAGAAGCTCTTCTTGGCTCCTGGCTTTGGATCAGCATAGCTCCGGCCTTTGCAGCCATCTGGGGAGTGAACCAGCCAATGGAAGACCTCTCTCTCCCTCCCTCCCTTCCTCCCTCCCTCCCTCCCTCCCTCCCTCCCTCCCTCCCTCTCTCCCTCTCTCCCCCTCTCCCTCCCACTCTCCCCCCTCCCCCTCTCCTCCTCTTCCCCTCTTCCCTTCTTCTTTCTCCCCCTCTCCCCTTCCTCCCTCCTTCCCTCTGCCTCTCTATAGCTCTGCCTTTCAAATAAATAAATAAATCTTTTTTAAAAAAAGATAGTTTGTCAGTCAGTAGAATACTCCAGAGTTCATTAGATCTTTTGATACCCTTTTTCTGTGCAGCTCTCTTCTTCACTACTTTGACCTGCAAATTCTGATGGTCTCCAGCTTTCCAAGCTCTGAATGCTATTTCCTCGACTGAGAGACTCCTGACTCTGGGTATTCTCTCCTCCTTTACAGCCTAGAAACTTGCCAGGCAGTAAGTTTGACGATTTGCTGGGCTTACCTCCCTGTAGCTCTTCTCTCAAGGATCACTGTTTTGTGTAGCCTGTTGTCCAGTGTTTGAAAACCATTGACTTATATGGTTTTTGTTGTTATTGTTTTAAAGATGCATTTATTTTATTTGAAAGTCAGAGTTACACTGAGAGAGAAGGAGAGGCAGATAGAGAGAGAGAGAGAGAGAGAGACAGACAAACAGAGAGGTCTTCCATCTGCTAGTACACTCCCCAATTTGCTGCAGTGGCCGGAGCTGTGCTGATCCGAAGCTAGGAGCTAGGAGTCTCTTCCAGGTCTCCCACGCAGGTGCAGGGGCCCAAGGACTTGGGCCACCTTCCACTGCTTTCCCAGGCCATTGCAGAGAGCTGTACTGGAAGTGAAACAGCCAGGACTCGAACCGGCACCCATATGAGATGCCGGCACTGCAGGTGATGGCTTTACCCACTAAGCCACAGTGCTGGCCCCTTATTTTATTTTAAAAGTTTTTGTTTTAGTTTTTAATTAGTTTTTAACAGATTCAATATAGTTCATAGGTGCAATTCTAAGAATATAATGATATTTCCTTCCTCTCTTCTTCCCTCTTCCCCCATCCTCCCACTCTCCCCTCCTCTTTGTATTTTTGTATTTTTATTTACATTACAGTAAAATGGCTTAATGCTTCACCAGATAAGAAATTTCACAAGTAAAAAACAAGTAGACCATAGTTTAATGGGATTATTATACATAATGGTTATAAAAATAATTGTATGAAAAATAACCTTTTCACCCATATATAGTAAATTTTAAAATAATTACAGATCCTTAAAACTATAAGAGTAAAACATTCTTAACCATTGGTTTGACAAATATATAAAATAAACTTTTTAAAAACTATATTTGCAGCAATACTGATACACACAGGCATTTCTTCTTTTTGTTTTTGTTCTTTTGATTTTTTTTTTTTTAATTTAGCTTCCATATATAAGGGAGAACATGCAGTATTTGTCTTTTCGTGTCTGGCTTATTTCATTCAACATGATGTCCTCAGTTGCATTCATTTTGCTGCAAATGATTGAATTTATTTTTGTATAAGTGAATAAGATTCCATTGTTTATATATACCACATTTTCTTTATCTGATGATGGACATATTGGTTGATTCCAACTTTTGGCTATTGTGGACAGTTCTGCTATAAACTTGGTGGTGCAGGAATCTCTTTGATACAACATATTCATGTCCTTTAGGTATATACCCATTAGTGGTATTGCTGGATCATATGGCAAGTCTTTTTTTTTTTTTTTTTTTTTTTTTTTTTAAGAAATCTCCATGCTGTTTTCCACAGTGGCTGTACTAATTTACATTCCCACCAATATTGTATAAATGTCTCCCTTTTCTTTACATCCTCACCAGCATTTATTACTGTTGGTGTTTTGGAGGTTTGCCTTTGTGACAGAGGTGAGGTAATATCTTATTGTAGTTTTGATTTGCATTTCACTGATGGCTAGTGATGTTGAGCTTTTTTTTTTTTTTTTTTTGACAGGCAGAGTGGACAGTGAGAGAGAGAGACAGAGAGAAAGGTCTTCCTTTTGCCGTTGGTTCATCCTCCAATGGCTGCTGCGGTAGGCGCGCTGCAGCCGGCGCACCGTGGTATTCCGATGGCAGGAGCCAGGTGCTTCTCCTGGTCTCCCATGGGGTGCAGGGCCCAAGGACTTGGGCCATCCTCCACTGCACTCCCGGGCCACAGCAGAGAGCTGGCCTGGAAGAGGGGCAACCGGGACAGGATCGGTGCCCCGACCGGGACTAGAACCTGGTATGCCGGCGCCGCAAGGCGGAGGATTAGCCTAGTGAGCCGCGGCGCCGGCCCATGTTGAGCATTTTTTCATATATTTGTTGGTCAGTTGTATTTTGTATTTCTTCTTCTTCTTCTTCTTTTTTTTTTTTTTTTTTAGATTTATTTATATGAAAGACAAAGTTACAGAGCCAGAGAGGGAGAGGGAGAGAGATCCGATCTTCCATCTGCTGGTTCACTCCCCAAATGTCTACAGAGGCCAGAGCCAGGCTGATCCAAAACCAGGAGCTTCTTCTGGGTCTCCCATGTGGGGCAGGTGCCCAAGGACTTGGGCCATTTTCTACTGCTTTCCCAGGCCATAACAGAGAGCTGGATCAGAAATGGAGCAGCCAGTACTTGAAAGGGTGCCCATAAGGGATGCTGGCACTGCAGGCGGCAGCTTTACCTGAAAAGCCACAGCGCTGGCCCCTGTTGTTGAGGTTTTTAAGTTGCTGGTATGTTCTGGATGTTAATCTTTTGACAGAGAGTTAGCTTGTGAATATTTTCCCATTTTGTTAGATGTCTGTTTACCCTTATTGATCATTTTCGTTGCTGTACAGAAGCTTCTGGGTTTGATATAGTCCCATTTGTTTAGTTTTGCTTTTGTTGCCTGTGCTTTGGGCACAGTGCTTTTTTTTTTTTTTTTTTTTTTTTTTTTTGTCCAAGAAGTCATCCCCTACACCAATGTCTTAGAGTTTTTTTCCTATCTTTTCTCCCAGCAACTTCATAGTCTCAGGTCTTAAATTTAGGTCTTTGATCCATCTTTAGTTGACTTTTATATATAGTGAGAGGTATGGATTTAATTTCATTCATATATATCTATATCTATATCCATATCTATATTATATATATATATCTCCAGTTTTGCCAGCACCATTAATTGAAGAGACTATTCTTACTCCACTGTATAGTCTTAGTACTTTCATCAAAAATCAGTTGGCTATATGTATGTGGATGAATTTCTGGGCTCTCTGTTCTGTTCAATTGATCTGTGTATCAGTTTTTATGACAGTGTTATGCTGTTTTAATTACTATAGCTTTGTAGTATATATTTTTTATTTGACAGATAGAGTTAGACAGTGAGAGAGAGACAGAGAGAAAGGTCTTTCTTCCGTTGGTTCACCCCCCAAATGGCCGCTACGGCCGGAGCTACGCTGATCCAAAGCCAGGAGCCAGGAGTTTCTTACTGGTCTCCCACACGGGTGCAGGTGCTCAAGCACTTGGGCCATCCTCCACTGCCTTCCCTGGCCACAGCAGAGAGCTGGACTGGAAGAAGAGCAACTGGGATTAGAACCCGGCATCCATATGGGATGCCGGTGCCGCAGGTAGAGGATTAACCAAGTGAGCCATGGCACCGGCCCCTTGTTGCATGTTTTGAAGTCAGATTTTGTGACTGATTATGTTACCTCACTTTTTCAGTTTTAAATTTCTTAGCTATTTTATGGAGCCAGTGTTATTTCAGATGTTTGGTATACTTTATAGTGTGTTCATGTGAGCAATGTGAGTTTTATTCCTCATTGCCTTTGTTTGATTGGTCCCCTGGGAAGAGGACCATGACTTGTACTCTGCACAATTTTTAGTGGAAATAGAAAATGGATGGGGCAGAATGATATTCTGCCAGTGCAGATATCTTGAAGCTTATTTTCTGTGCTTCAGAGACATTATTTTGGAGTATCTCCAGTCACCAAAATATTGGCCTGTGTTCTCACCCATTATAATATCTGTCTTGTCACTTCTGTCTCAAGATCACTGGTAATACTTTCTGGTTTGTGGAGGTGGGTACTGTACTGGAGGTAAACCACCAACTGTAACCTCTGTTGTCTACTACTAGACCTTGTCATGTTCTTAGCTCTGTGACACAGCTTGAAGCATGTGTCATGTTTTTCTACATCTTCTGTGTTAGTACTCTGGCATGGTTTTGCTTATTTTAAGTTTCACACTTTAAAACTGATTTTTAACACTTTCTTTACCTCTGGATTCCTTTTGGTCTTAGGACTGTCAGAGATTTTATTGTTTTTGAATGCTGGTATGTATTCATGTAAAACAATAACTTTTCTATTCAAGATTTTGTAGGAAAGAAAGCTGCAGTGTTCACTCTGCCATCTTGTAATCAGATTAGTGTGTTTTGTCTTATTGTATTCTTTTTAAAGAGAAAAACATGCTTTAGAGATCATAGTGTATTTTGAGAATGATTTTTATATGAGTTTTTAAAATTCATTCTGTTAAGGTGTATAGAAATTATTCATTCCCTAGATGACTAAATGTATCTGGCATGTGTTATATGGGTCCTCTGCTCATAGGCTCATAAAACTGAAATCAAGACATCAGCTGGCTTTGTCAACATAGATTTTCAATTTAAGAAAGGTCTTCCTTTCTGCCTCAGAATATTGGCAAAATTTGCTTGCTTGCTTGCTGCTTGAATTGAGATCTCCATTTTCTCACTAGTTTTTTGTGCTGTACCATTCATAACTCTGAGAAGCCTCTTGGGGCCTTCTCAAATGCTCTCCTCCATCTGAGCAACAGAAACCTTCCTATGTGTCGTCTTTCCCATGCTTCAAACTCCTAACTGCTTGGAGTGTCTGGGTTCTGTTCTCAGCTCTAGCTCCTGATTCCAGCTTTCTACCAGTGCACACTCCAGGAGGCAGTGATGACGGCTTGAGTAATTGGGCTCCTGCCACCCACATCAGAGACCTGGATTGAATTCCCAGGTTCTGGCTTCAGCCTGGCTCAGGCCTGGCCATTGCCGGCATTTGGAGAGTAAACAAAGGGGAAGGAAAGGTGATTCTTTGAAAAACAGGATTGAAATTGATACATCTCTGGAAATAAAGATAAGGAAGACACAAATTACTGATATCAGGGATGAAGAAAATGGTATTACTGCAAATTTTTTGGCAATTAAAAAGATAATAAATGACTTTATACTCGTATATTCAACAATTTGAAGAAATGAAAAACTATATTTAAAAACAAGTGAAAAAAAAAAAAAACCTTCAGGCCTAGATTATCTCACTGGAAACTGTTACTAAATATTCAAGAGTAACACAATGTTACAATCTTTCCCAGGAAACAGTAACGGAGTAAATCCTTCCAAACTCATTTTGATGCTTGTGTTACCTGATACCAAATCCTGGTGAAGATAGCACAAAAAAGCAAAGTACTTACAAATACCACTCATGAATTCAGTTGCAAGATTCCTCAGCATAATTTTGGTACATTGAACTTAATTACAATCAAGTGGAAATTAATGTTGACATAAGTTTTTTTTCAAAATTAGAAAATTATTGTTAGCTACTATATTATAAGGCTAAATTTAAAAATCATATTATTTTATTGCATTGATGTAGAAAATCTTGTTTGGGGCTGGTGTTGTCTTATAGCATGTAAAGCCGGGCCTGCAAAGCTGGCATCCCATATGGGTACCGGTTTGCATTCTGGCTTCTCTACTTACAATCTAGCTCCCTGCTAATGGCCTGGAAAGGGCAACAGAAGATCACACAAGTGTTCGGGCCTCTGCTACCTACATGGGAGACCTGGATGAACATCCTGGCTCCTGGCTTCAGCCTGGCCCAGCCCTGGCCATTGCAGCCATCTGTGGAGTTAACCAATAGATTGAAGACTGTCTTACTCTCCCTCTCCTTCTCTCTCTCTCTCTCTCTCTCTCCACCTCTTCCCTCCCTCTCTAACTTTCAAATAAATAAGTAAATAAATTTTTAAAAAAATATTTTGTGGAAATTCAGTTCTCGTTCATGATTTTATCAAACTCAGTACATTAGAAAGAGGAAATCATACTCAGCCTCATAATGGGCACTGCAAACACCTACATCTAACATGGTTATAGGTAGAAGACCTAATGCTTCCTTTGACATAGTACTGCAAGTTCTAGTTACTGCAATAAGATGAGAAAATGAATTAAGGCACACAAATTTGAAAAGAAGAAATAAAATTGTTCCTGTTTTCAACTGATCTGAATATTAGCTGGAAAAAATCCTAAGAACCAGAACTAAAAAGTGAATTCATTATTGTTGCAGAAATAAGATCAGTATATAAGAGTCAGTTGAGTTTCTGCATGTTGGCAATGAGCATAGGAAAGTGATAGGAAAAACACTGTATCATTTTCAGTTTTTTTTTAAAGAAATGAAAAATCTTATGAAACATATGTAAGATTTGTGGACTAAAAATAGCAAAATGTGTGGCCTGCT
The DNA here is from genome assembly GCF_033115175.1 of Lepus europaeus. Lineage (NCBI taxonomy): Eukaryota > Metazoa > Chordata > Mammalia > Lagomorpha > Leporidae > Lepus > Lepus europaeus. Next base: position 40,347,760 of record NC_084842.1, read on the forward strand.
CTGCGGCTCAATAGGCTAATCCTCCACCTTGCGGTGCCGGCACACCGGGTTCTAGTCCAGGTCGGGGCACCGGATTCTGTCCTGGTTGCCCCTCTTCCAGGCCAGCTCTCTGCTGTGGCCCGGAGTGCAGTGGAGGATGGCCCAAGTCCTTGGGCTCTGCACCCCATGGGAGACCAGGAGAAGCACCGGTAAAGGAAGACCTTTCTCTCTGTTTCTCTCTCACTATCCACTCTGCCTGTCAAAAAAAAAAAAAAAAAAATGTGAAAACAAAGAAGATCTAAATAATTGGATATACATATCATGTTCATGAATTGGAAGACTCAGTATAATAAAAATGGCACTTCTTCTTAATCTATAGGTTTATTGTAATTTTTCCTAAAATCTCTGAAAAGTTATTTTTGTAATTATTGAAACGGTTATTCTAAAATATGCATAGAAAGAGAAGAGACTTTGGTTTAGTCTGGTTTTTCTTACTATAATAAAATACCTTATACTGTTTCCTTATAAACAAAAGATATTTGGGGCTTGAAGGTCCAATATCATGCAGCAACGTCAGCTTGCCTTCTGTTAAATGGAATCACAATGGTAAAAGTGCATGTGGAATACAAAGGCTGCTTACAGTTGAATCCTGGCTAATCTACTTCCAGTCCAGCTTCCTACTAATGCAACTTGGAAGGTAAGCAGAAGAGGCTCAAGTACTGCAGACCAAGATAGAGTTCCTGGCTCCTGACTTGCTGTTGTGGCCTTTTGAGAAGTGAACCAGTAGGAGGAATGTAGCTGGAGGAATGTCTCTCCCTATCTGTGTGACCTTGCCTTTCAAATAATTAAATAAATAAATTTTTTAAAATAAATTTTTAAAGTAATACAGAGATGTAGAACAGATTAGTGATTGATAGGAGTTGATCATGGAAAGTGGTCAATGTGACTATGAAGTATTATGGTAATGACACAGTTAAGTGTCTTCTTTATGATATACTTACATAGGTCACTGTGGGTGATCAAATTATATAGTGTGCATGCACAAACAGATGTGTGCACAACTATGTCAATTTCCTTTAAAAAAAAAATTTGGATGAGCTGTATGAAGATTATACAAGATACCCCTGTACATTTCTTTTCACCTTTCTGTGATTGTATATTACAAACTACAAAAAAAAAAAAATTAACTCTACAGCAACTCATATTCATGTATTTCTCAAATAACATAAAAGGAAGATGTAATCTAGAACATTATTCAGTTCACTACCATCCTCTCCTGTCACTCTATAGATATTCTGATAAAATCTTTTGAGAATTTACCTATCTTTGCCTGGCACAGAAATAGTTTTTTATTCTGGTGTGCTCATGAAGTAGGTGATATTATTGTATCCAGATTTATTGCAGGTTTTGATAATTTTGGTTCGGGTCAACAGTGTGGTTTTTTTGTAGATTTTTTTTTTGTTTTGATAGGCAGAGTGGATAGTGAGAGAAGACAGAGAAGAAGGTCTTCCTTTTTTGCTGTTGGTTCACCCTCCAATGGCCGCTGCGGCCGGCGCATCTCGCTGATCCGAAGCCAGGAGCCAGGTGCTTCTCCTGGTCTCCCATGGGGTGCAGGGCCCAAGGACTTGGGCCATCCTCCACTGCACTCCCGGGCCATAGCAGAGAGCTGGCCTGGAAGAGGGGCAACTGGGATAGAATCCGGCACCCTAACTGGGACTAGAACCCGGTGTGCCAGCGCCGCAAGGCGGAGGATTAGCCTGTTAAGCTACAGTGCCGGCCTATAGATTTATTTTTTACATCAGAGTTACAGAGAATGAGAGAGAGACAAAGAAAGAGAGACATTTTCCACCTACTGGTTCACTCCCCAGATGGGCACAGCAGCCAGGGCTGGGCCAGAATGCCAGGAGCTTCATGAGGATCTCCCATGTGGGTTGCAGGGGCGCAAACACTTGGGCTATTTTCCACTGCTTTTCCAAGCCATTAACAGGGAGCTGGATCAGAAGTGGAGTAGCCATAGCATGAACCAGCACCCATATGGGATGCTGGTGTTGCAGGCAGCAGGTTAATCCAGTGTACCACTGCACTGGCCCCATGTCAAAAAATTTTGAAAGGTTCCTCTGAGTGCATTGTATAGAACAGGCAGGAGGGATATGACACTAAAGTAAGATGCTAATTTATGAAGCTATTTTGGAAATCCAGTAGTCAAAAGAAGAAGCCTGAGCTTAGGCACAAATTAAGGGATACATGATAGTTATTAGGAGATAGAATTTGGCATTCATTTGAATATGGTAGGTAAAAGAGGAGCAAAGATAACTCTGAACTTGCTGACTTGGGTGGTGGATTGTGATCAATAAATGAGCCAAGAATAAATGTGATTAAAAAGAGTTATAGTTGGGGCCGGTGCTGTGGCTCAGCGGGTTAAAGCCCTGGCATGAAGCGCCGGCATCCCATATGGGCGCCGGTTCTAGTCCTGGCTGCTTCTCTTCCGATCTAGCTCTCTGCTATGGCTTGGGAAAGCAGTAGAAGATGGCCCAAGTCCTTGGGCCCCTGCACCCATGTGGGAGACCTGGAAGAAGCTCCTGGTTCCTGGCTTTTCAGCTCCAGCCATTGCAGCCAATTGGGGAGTGAACCAGCAGATGGAAGAACTTTCTCTCTCTCTCTCTGTCTCGACCTCTCTCTGTAACTCTGTCTTTCAAATAAATAAAATCTTTTTTTTTAAAAAAGAGTAATAGTTACATTTATAATCACAGGGGCTCAGGGACTTGGGCCATCTTCCACTGTGACTCGAACCAGCGTCCATAAGGTATGCTGGCGCTGCAGGCCGCGGCTTTAACCCACTGTGCCACAGCGCCAGCCCACATTTGTAAATTGAGGTAGTTTTGTTACACAAGAGTGAAGTATCTCAGATATCAAGGTTGTTTTTTTTTTTTTTAAGATTTATTTTATTTGAAAGGCAGAGTTACAAAGAGGCAGAGGCAGACAGAGAGAAGTCTTCCATTACTGGTTCACTCCCCAGATGGCCACAACAGCCAGCGCTTAGCTAATCTGAAGCCAGGAGCCAGCAGCTTCTTCCAGGTCTCCCATGTGAGTGCAGGGTCCCAAGGACTTGGGCCATCTTCTACTGCTTTTTCAGGCCATAGCAGAAAACTGGATCAGAAGTGGAGTAGCCAGAACTTGAATGGTCTTCCATATCGGATGCTGGCACTGCAGGCGGCGGCTTTACCCACTACACTACAGCGCCAGCTCCCAAGGAGTCAGTTTAATATTGAATTCTGTAGTTCAGGAGAAGGGGGTTGGGATGGGCATTGTGGCACAGCTTGTTAGGCTTCTGCTTGGGATGTCTCCATCTCATACTGCAGTACTGATCTGAGACCCAGTTCCTCTTCCACTCCAGCTTCTTGCTAATGCACCCTGAATTGCGGGTGAATCAGTAGATGGATGCGTTCTCTCTCTCTCTACTTTTCAAATAGATGAAAACAAAATACATTTTTTTAAACGAAGCGTCAACAGACTATTTTTCAAAGAGAGAGAAGAAAGGGCTTTCAGGTTGGTTTAGCTTTTAGCAGCATGTGTTAAAAATAAGGTAGACCAGAGTATGAAACTCTAGACAATATTGATATTTAGTGATGCACCAAGAAGGAGAAAAACTTGTGAAAAACAGTGAAGAGTACAAGAACCCAAGAGAGTGCCATTATGCATACTGAAAAGAAGATTTCTTTTTAAAATGTGTGAAGTACAATCATTTACATAGTAGAGTACTATGAATATTGTATTGTCACTTAAGAATAATCTTTTTTAGAAATATTAAATGAATTTGGTAAGAACCTAAGGTTACAATAGTAAATGAAAAAAATCTTGTTCTCTAGTAAAATCCCACATTGTACAAATAAACATGTATGTATTCAGACACACATAAAAGGAAATCTGGAAGTTAATACCCTTAAATTGTAAGTTTCTCATATGATAGAATTATTAATGATTGATATTTTATAAATTTTCTACAGTAAATGTGAGAGAAAAATATATATATAAGCAAGTTTGGTCAAAACTGATTTCCAGTGGAAATGTTAAGTGCAAAAATTTCTCATAAGGATCCATTTGAATTGTAAACTTGATTGTCATTGGTATCTTGGAAAATTAGCAAACTCGTGGAATCAGACTATATTGTAGTGCGTTAAAAATTAATGGGAAGCAAGAAAATGGAAATGATGATTATGAAAAGAACACTTTCAGTAAGATGATAAAAAGGCATTAGAAACAGAAAGTGGAGCTTTCAATTTACAAATTGTAAATTGGGAGGGACTTGAAGAAGGCTTGTATCCTAAAGGAGGAGAAGGATAATTTGAAAATCTGATTTTTCACTGAATGAAAGCCCTAAGATTTGTTAAGATAATTCCATGTTATTGATATACTGTTTTATCAGTTTGTAATTGGTTGATCATTTGCAGATAGTAACAGGACATGCCTGACTGCAGAGTTTGACCTAGATGTCCTAGTTAATGAACAGTATATTCATTGAATTCTGAAGGAGGGAACTCAAGTGTCTGTGTATTTGTGTGTGAAAGAGTGATATAAATAGACATGTAGAAATAAATTGGTTCTTTGTGTAGGAAAAAATGGACTTGGGGTTTTATCCAACCTCCATGGCAGTTCTAAAAGCTATATATATATTATACATATATAATATATATAAGTATATATATACATACATATATATATATATATATATATATATATATATATATATATATATATATAGCTGGTCTCTGTTTTGAATAATGTTTGGAGTTTAATTGCTTCCTTCTATTCTCGCTGAATTTGCTTGTTAAATTGTTCTGGAAAATGCCAGGTTTTTTAAATCAGAGTTTATCAGCTTAATAATCAGTATTTTCCAAAAGAAATAAAGTGGCACCTGGATATTCCTAGGTAAGATAATGATGTAGCCTTAGTCATCCTTTAAACTTAGTACATTAAATGATGAACAGGGAATCCTGCAAAACCTGGCAGCTATGTATGGAGGCAGGTCCAGCTCTTCAAGAGGAGGGCAGCCAAGAAACGAAGAGGAAGAGGTATGCGTCCCGCATGTTTGCCACCTCCATCACATAACCGCTTTTGAGTTCTTTTCTTGCATGGTTTAAATTTGTAACGATTATTAGAAGATTTTATAGGTCTATAGGGACCTGTTAATATTTGACTGACATGCTGTGTCATAATTTTGCCCAGTAACTGTGTTACTCATTATTCTGATTTCAATTTCTTTTTTCCTATTAAAATTTATAATTATAATATATTTCTTTCTTTTCAGAAATAAGTTGATTTAAATTAAACACTTGAAAGCTAATATTACATTACCGTTAACCAGATTTTGAGAATTTTATTTCTTATATTCAAATAACACTTTTCTTTAAATTAAAAAAAAATTCATCAGTAAAAATATTGATAGTTTTTTTTAATACTAACATGTTAGGTGTTTTTTTTCCTCTTTGTAGGTTTATTTGGCAAGACTGAAGCAGATACGACTACAAAATTTCAATGAGCGCCAACAGATTAAAGCCAAACTTCGTGGTGAAAAAGTAGGTGATCTTTTTGCTCCATTTTCCATAATGTTGCTAGTTCAGTTTCAGCTTTGGGAGAAACATAACACCAAGTCATTTCCCATTTTAAAATCTTAGATATTAGTTTACTCATAATATTTTTCATGAAGCTCTGTAACTGAGTTTGATGGTTCTTTCCTCAGTGCTTTACTTTTCTACTTATAGAAAGAAGCTGATAGTTACACAGGACTGGAAGGAAGTGAAGAGGCTGACATGAGGCGCAAAAATAATGAATCATTTAAGGTATGGACTTGAAACAATACAGATTTTCTTAGAGAAAATTAGAAACTGCAAATGGAAAATTTTGCTTTGGTTTGGCATAGTTAAATCACTGTATTCTCTTTAATATTTCTTTCTTCTTTGTCCTTTATTTTTACCATTTTTAAAAATAGCATTTTCATCTCCTCTTTAAATCATACTTATGAAGAGCACTTAGATGAAACCATGGCAGAAATACAAAAAAACCAAGGCACAAGTAACCTTAAGAAGAAAAAATGGTAACCTTAAAATGAAAGATACACAGCTGTCAATTCCTGTGAAGATAAATTAAGTCCATATGTGATAGTCATTTAAAATTTTTGCAATTATATTTCCATTCAAATGCACCTTTATTTATTTTCATTCAGCAGATATTTATTGAACTTCTCAATTTCTAGGTGTTGAGCATACATCTTTATTTATTAACCATACACACTTCCATTTTGGCAAAGAAAATATGTGTAAAGATCTCAGGGTAAGATGTATTTTATCCTTTCTGATGAAGATATTTTATTGATTGTTTTTCAGGCCCAAGCAAATGCACATGCTGCTATACTAAAAGAAAAAATGGAACGAAAAAGAAAGGAAGCATATGAAAGAGAAAAGAAAGTGTGGGAAGATCCTGTAAGATGTAGCTCATATTCTTAGTCCTGGTAGTATTAATGTTTTATGTCTGTAATTTTAAAATATATTTTATTATCTTTCTCTGTGTGTATCTCTTTTATGGTTGATCTACGGGGAAGTTATTTTGGGATTTGATTTAAGTAAGAATCTTATTTATTTTGTCTATTTATAAAATTTTTACTTACTACCAAGTAGCTAAATTCCCAGCATCATTTTAAGACTGTATCTCCTTTTTGCCACTAGTTTATAATTCTGTATTTAAGATTTTTTAAATTCTGGGTTTTTGTGAAAATTTTTATTTATTTTCATTTCATTTGAAAGGTAGAGAAACAGAAGACAGATGGAGAAAGATTTTCCATCTGGTTCACTCGCTAAATACCTGCAACAGTCAGGGCTGTACCAGGTCAAAGCCAGGAACCTAGAAGTCAATCTGAGTCTCCCACATGGGTGCCAGGGACCTACGTAGTCCTGGCTTCTGTTTGAGTGAAAGGCAGATGTTCCAAAGGAGAGCAGAATTTGCTGCAAGGGCTTGAAACTTGAGCATAGTATCACAAAGTTTGTGATTGGAACTTCAAACCATGAATTTGTTTCTGCTACCCAAATACCTTTAGCTATCCTGAGTCCTATTCTTTTGGAGAACTCCCCCTTGCTTTTGTGATCCTACTGATCTCTTTTCTTTCCTTTTCCTTTCTTACTTTAAATTTTCTTTATTCCTTTTTTTTTTTAATCAAATCAGTATGTTTATTTCAATTAGCATAATGTCCTCCAGGTCTTTCTATGTTGTGGCAAGTGGCAGGATCTCCTTTTAAAAAAAAAAAAAAGCAAAACAAACAAAAACAGTGTTTTCACATTCTTTATTAGTACACAGATTTGAATTTTTTTTTTTAAGATTTATTTATTTATTTGAAAGAGTTACAGAGAGGCAGAGGCAGAGAGAGGTCTTCCATTTGGTTCATTCCCAATGGCCACAATGGCTGGAGCTGGGCCAATCTGAAGCCAAGAGGCAGGAGCTTCCCAGTCTCTTCACACGGGTGCAGGGACCCAAGCACTTGCGCCATCTTTGACTGCTTTCCCAGGCCATACTAGAGAGCTGGATTAGAAGTGGGGCAGCCAGGTCTCAAACCAGCACCCATATGGGATGCTGGCACTGTAGACCGAGGCTTTAAACCACAGTGCCACCAGCCCCTCTTTTTTTTCTTTAAAAAAGGACTGAATAATATACAAATATGATATATGTATACATATACACACACACAATGGCTGGAGTCAAAGCGAAGAGCCAGAAAGCAATCCAGGTCTGCCATCTGGATGGCAGGAACCCAATTACATTGACCCATCACTGCTGCCTTCCAGGTACCCACATATTAGGTAGTTGAATCAGAAGCCAGAGCTGGGAATCAAACCCAGCTACTCTAACATGGGATGTGAGTGTCATAACCACTAGACTAAATTCCTGTTCATCTTATTATTATTGTGTTGCTATCTATTTTTCCCTTATGCTAATACTTATGAAGTGCTACAGTGTTGGCTTCACATACATTTACAGTTGTCATGTCCTCTTGAAGAGTTGACCTCTTTTTCATTAAATAATGACCTTGTTTGTCTCTGTTGACAGTTTTTTACTTGAAACCTATTTTGTCTGATGTAAATAGCCACTCTTGCTCTCTTTTAGCTACTATTTGCAGATAATCTTCTTTTATACCTTCATTTTCAGCCTGTATATGTTCATAAAGCTAAGATATATCTCTTCTATGAGCCTATAGTTGGATCTGTATTTTCACCCATTCACTATAAAGATACAGATCCTCTTTATCATTAAATTGGAGAGTTTAATCCATTTGTATTCAAGCTTATTGATAGGTAAGGATTTATTGGTGCCATTTTGTTAATTATGTTTTATTTTTTGGTTTTCAGAGGGTTTTTTTGTAGTTTTTTTTCTTTATTTTTTGCTGTCTACTTTTGTGGTTTGGTGATTTTATGTAGTGCTAAGCTTTGATGTCTTTCTCTTTTTCATTTGTGTATCTGCTATAGTTTTTTGCTCACTCGTTACCATGAGATGTATATAAAAGTATTATTATTATTGACTATTTTAAGCTTGATAGCAACTTAACTTCTTTTGCATACAAATATTCAAGACTTTACCTCTCCATCCACAATTTACATTTTTGTTGCTACAATTTGCAAGCTTTTCTATACTGTTTTTCTTAACAACTTACTGTAGTTACAGTTTTTTTAAAAATGATTTTTGACTTTTTAACCTTAATAATAGACTTTTGACATTCATGGGGTATTATTTTTTTTTTTAAGATTTATTTATTTATTTGAAAGAGTTACACAGAGAGGAGAGGCAAAGAGAGAGAGAGAGAGAGAGAGAGAGAGAGAGAGAGAGAGAGGTCTTCCATCCAATGGTTCACTCCCCAGCTGGCCTCAATGGCCAGAGCTACGCTGATCCAAAGCCAGGAGCCAGAAGCCAGGAGCTTCCTCTGGATCTCCCACGTGGGTGCAGGGACCCAAGGTCTTGGGGCATCTTGTACTGCTTTCCCAGGCCATAGCAGTGAGTTGGATTGGAAGTGGAGCAGCCAGGACTAGAACCTGCACCCATATGGGATGCTGGCACTTTAGGCCAGAGCGTTAACCCGCTGCGCCACAGCGTCGGCCTCATGGGGTATTCTAAATTTGATGTATATTTACCTGTACTAGTGAGTTTTATATTTTCATTAATTATCATCCTTTCATTTTCAATTCAAGGATTCCCTTAAGCATTTCTTATAAGGGAAGTCTGGTGGTGATAAATTCTTTGAGCTTTTGCTTATTTGGAAAAGACTGTTTCTCCTTCAGTTGCTCAGTATAGATAGCATTTTGGACTTTTTTGTGGTTGTCTCTCTCCCTATTCCCACCCCTCACCCTCAGCACTTTGAGCATACCATCCCATTCTCTCTCTTGACTTACAAGGTTTCTACTGAGAAATCCACTGATAGTCTAATGGAGGCTTTTTTTTTTTAAGATTTATTTTATTTTATTTGAAAGGTTGAGGTACAGAGAAAGAGGGAGGGAGGGAGGGGGAGAGAGAGAGAGAGATTGAGATCTTCCATCTGCTGGTTCATTCCCCAAATGACTGCAACAGCCAGGGCTGTGCCAGGCTGAAGCCCCAAGCTTCATCTGCACCTACCACCTGAGTGCAGGAGCCTAAGAACTTGGGCTGTCCTCTGCCTTTCCAGGTGCATTAGCAGAGAGCTGGATTGGAAATGGAACAACTGAGACTTGATCCAGTGCCCACATGGGATGCTGGTGTTGCAGGCAGCAGCTTTACCTGCTGTGCTACAATGCTGGCCACCAATGATTTCATCTTATGTCGCTTGACACTTTTACCTGCTGCTTTTTAAATTCTCTCTTTCACTTTTGATATTTTATCTTTTTTTTATTATTTATTTGAAAGGCAGAGTTACAGAGAGACAGAGGCAGAGAGAGAGGGAGAGAGGTCTTCCAACCGCTGATTCACTCCCCAGATGGCTACAACAGCTGGAGTTGTGCCAACCCTGAAGCCAGGATTCCAGGAGCTTCTGGGTTTCCGATGTGGATGCAGGTGCCCAAGCACTTGGGCCATCTTCTGCTTTCCCAGGCCAAAGCAGAGAGCTGGATTGGAAGAGGAGCAGCCAGGACATGAACCAGCAGCCATATGGGACGCCTGTGCTGCAGGCAGAGGATTAACCTATTCTGCCATGGCACAGGCCCCAGTCAGCAGTTATTTCATCACAGAAGCCTTCTGTGCCTATCTCTTCCACTCCCAGAATGCAGCTATTTGTTCACTTACGTTGCTTCACAAGTCCCATATACTTTCTTCACTCTTTTACATTCTTTTATTTTCTCCCTTCTGGATTATTTCAAAAGATCTATGTTCAGGTTCACAAATTCTTTTTTTTTAATTTTATTTATTATTTTTTTTGATAGGCAGAGTGGACAGTGAGAGAGAGAGAGACAGAGAGAAAGGTCTTCCTTTGCCGTTGGTTCACCCTCCAATGGCCACCGCGGCCAGCGCACTGCGCTGATCCGAAGCCAGGAGCCAGGTGCTTCTCCTGATCTCCCATGGGGTGCAGGGCCCAAGCACTTGGGCCATCTTCTACTGCACTCCCGGGCCACAGCAGAGAGCTGGCCAGGTTCACAAATTCTTTGCTCTATTTGATCTAGTCTATTATTTAAGTCATCAATTGTATTTTTTATTTCATCCATTGAATTCTTCAACCCCAAATTTCTAGTTTTTTAATTTTTTAAAATTTTTACTTTTATTTGTTATGTAGAAACCTTATATTTAAGATATATAAACTTGATGCATTTCATATATACAAATTTAGGAACATAGTGATTCTACCACCCTACACTCCCTCCTGCTAGTACTCCCACCATTCCTTTTCCTCCTTTGCCTATTTCCATTCTTAATTTTTACAAAGAAATATTTTAGTTTACTTTATACTCAGAAGATTAACTCTACACCAAGTAAAAAGTTCAACAAATAATATAAAGAAGAAGAAAACAAAACACTGTTCCTCAACAGAGACAGGGCTGTAAACAGTCATCGAATCTCAAAATGTGAATTTCACTTCAATACATTACATTTTACATTCTCTATTACTTACCACAGATCAGGGAAGACATGTGGTATTTGTCTTTTGGGAACTGGCTTATTTTACTAAGTATAATGGTTTACAGTTGCATCCATTTTGTTGTAAATGACAGGATGTCATTTGTTTGTTTTCATTTCTGTTTTTGTGGAATAGTCCAGCATTAGCTGCCTCTAGTCAGCCGTCTTGCTGATGTTTTCCTCTTCTTTCCTTTCCTTTTTTTTCCTTCCTCCTTTCTTCCCTCCCTGCTTTCTTATAGAGTTAGTTTCTGTTGCTTTCAACTAAAGAACCTTATCTGATTTACCATATGTAATCTACAACATGGTACCTGGTAAATTGTATCACAAATAAAAAAACTGAGAATTCTGTGATTTATGTTATTGTAGAGCTATACACAGAGAAGTGTTTGGTAAACACTTGTTTATTGAATATACCCTGCTTTAGTGAGTATAAATTAAGCTACGAATCAGAATACCTGGTTTTTATTCTCAGCTGTCTCTCTTGGGGGACTGGCTTAATGTTTGCCTTTATCTTCTTTCCTAGATGAAAGATTTGATCTCTAATATAGATCTATATTATAATTATCCTGGATTTGAGTCCTGGTTCTGCTCCTGGTTCCAGCTTCCTTCTAATGCATACTCTGTGGGGAGCAGGTGATGACTCAAGTAGGAGAGCTGGATTGAGTTCCTGACTCCTAGCTTTGGGCACAGTCCCACCTGTTGCAGATGTCAAAATATGAATTCAGGCCATTTACTAAGATTTCCCTAACATACATTAAATCCTTACTAATAACTCAGCAGATAGAGATAACATAGTATTTGTATTGATCTCTGCTTTAAGGATATGTAAACTGATAGTTTATGTGTTTATGGATCTGGCTTCATTAGTCAATGAAATTTTCAGTTTTGTCATTTGGTGGCACTCCTGGTTAATTTTTTAATACTTAATCAACACATGAATAGAGACAGTGATAGTAAAAACTTTTTTTGGAGATATAAGGAATATGGAAAAGTCTTAAGTTTATATAAAGTGTGGTAGAAGATGGCTAAAGCATTTTTTTAACCTGACATAAAATTTTCAATGTTTAATTCTTGTTGCAAATTTTTACATTTAATACTGATTGACTTTTGAAACACTGTACTTAGAATCGAATATATATTCTAGACTTTGCTAAGTAATCAATTTTTAATTCAGTTTTTTTTTATTTTTTATTTTTTTTTTTATTTTTGACAGGCAGAGTGGACAGTGAGAGAGAGAGAGACAGAGAGAAAGGTCTTCCTTTGCCGTTGGTTCACCCTCTAATGGCCGCCGCGGTAGCGCGCTGAGGCTGGCGCACCGCGCTGTTCCAATGGCAGGAGCCAGGTGCTTATCCTGGTCTCCCATGGGGTGCAGAGCCCAAACACTTGGGCCATCCTCCACTGCACTCCCTGGCCACAGCAGAGAGCTGGCCTGGAAGAGGGGCAACCGGGACAGGATCGGTGCCCCGACCGGGACTAGAACCCGGTGTGCCAGCGCCGCAAGGCGGAGGATTAGCCTGTTGAGCCACGGCGCCGGCTTAATTCAGTTTTTTTGTTTTAATTTTTGTTTTTGTCTTATATGATTGTTTCCCTCATTCAGTTAATTTTTGTGGTGTTTTGTCATGTTTGATCAACTTTCTAAATTAAGGTCTTGGTATAGTATTTTCTCTTTTTATACAGTACATTATCATCTTCTTTGTGAATATCCAGTTACCATTGCATAGTCTTAAAGTTCTGGTTATAAATAATATATCTGTGATGTTCACAGCAAAGGCCCAGGTTCTTTTATTTATTTATTTTTTGGTCCAAGTTCTATACTAATAAATTAATAATGTGTCTGACTATGGCAGTAATAATATTGCTGCATCTTGCTAGTTACCCTTTAACCATCTTTAAATTTTCAGTGTATTAGATGATTATAAGGATTAGAAGGATGAACTGTTTGTTCATTGGTTTAGATATCATATCTGAATTTCTTTGCATGTTTGTTAATTCAGATTCTTCTGATCTGTTTACTTTAGTTGAACCAAGGGGAAGACTAATGTAGATTTAATGATAGAACATAAGCATTTGCTGAAGTGCTATATACTACTCATTAGTTTTATATAATATATATGCAGTGGTACTTCAAAAATTTCATGGAAGGGCTGGTGTTGTGTAGTGTGTTAAGCTCCCACTTGGTATACCTGTCTCCCATATTGGAATGCATGGTATAGAGTTCCACCTCCTGCTTTGCTTCTGATCCAGTTTCCTGATAATGTGCACCCTGGGAGGCAGCAGGTAATGGCTGAAGTTCTTGGGTCCCTGTCACTCACGTGGGAGACACCAGCTGAGGTTCCTAGCTCCTGGCTTTGGCCTGACCCAACCCTGGCTGTTGAGCCTTTGGAAAGAGAATTTGCAGATGGAAAATCTCTCTGTCTCTACCTGCTCTCACCCCCCACATATATCGCTCTCCCTTTCAAATAAATAAATAAATAAACAAAATTTTTACAAGTTCATGGAAAATGGAACTAAAAATAAAATTATTTTGATACAAAAAATTTTTGAAATCTAGGCATAGTTTGTTCATGATATGCATTGTTTATATGGATTGTTTTTGGCAGTCAGGCAGCTTTTAATAAAATGTATTAAAAATTTTTTTTTAAGATCTATTTGTTCTTTTTGAAAGGCAGAATTAGAGAGAGAGAAGAAGATAGAGATATTCCATCTGCTGGTTCACTCCTCTAAATGGCCGCAATGTCTGGAGCTGGGCTGATCTGAAGCCAGAAGCCAGGAGCTTCTTCCAGGTCTCCCACATGGGTGCAGGGGCCCAAGTGCTTTGGTTGTCCTCTGCTGCTTTCCAAGGCACATTAGCAGGGAGTTGGATCAGAAGTGGAGACTTAAAATGGTGCCCATATGGGATGTCAGCACCACAGGCAGCAACTTTACTGCTATGCCACAGCACTGGCCCATGAAGAGAATTTAATAGAGACCATTACTATCTTTGTGTAGTCACTGCTTGTACTGAATTTATCTTTAACCTCATATTTTTCTAACTCATAGCATCTTACTGTCTTTGTTACTTGCACTTAATATCAACATAGAAATATTTCTGTCCAATATATTTTAGTTAAGAACATAAGGTCAAGATAAAATATTTTCAATTCCCTTATATTTAAATTTGCTATTATTTAACTGAGGATAAATCTTATTAAGTATTTCCTATAGGTATTTAAATTTTTTCTTAGGCCATATGTCTTCAATTTCAGAGTTGTGCCAGTGCCATGTATAAATTTTTAAGAATTACATTTGCATGTGGATAAGAACAATTTCAAAGAGTATGGATAAATGAATTATAATTAGTTGGACCCGTGGGTGTATGTAATTGTCTGCCCAATAGCTTTAGAAATGACTTTTAATGTAATTTATGAGTATGAATGAAATTGAATTTTAAGTTGAGTAGGGAACTTGGTGCCATTCTTATTTCAGTGAAATTGGCTAAATCTGTATTATCTCTTCTGTTTAATTACTCATACAACAAAATTACTTCTTGATCATATTTTGAAATCTTGTTTTCTTTAAATTTATCATGTAAAAAATTTGACTTTCAGTCTTATGTTTCTTGTCAAATTCTGTGTTCTTACTGTATGTAATGCGCAAATTTTAAATTCTGATCATGAACAGTTAAGAAGTTTGTTTTTATTCTGCATTCTAAAGATCAGAAATTTGCTTCCTGCAATTTAATTCATTATCAAGGACTAAAACTAGATTTCCATTTTTAAACAGAAAACCTTGTTTAATAGAAACCAATAAATGTTTGTTATCAGATGTTTTGGTTAAATTCCTTATTTAATAGAAACAAAAAATAAATATTTACTATTCATTTATTAGGTTCATAACTGTGTACTTTACATAAATTGTCTCATTTAATTCCCACAGCAAGGAGACAGTAAGTACAACTTTCCCATTTTAGAATGAAATAATTTAAGATTCAGAGAGAATAAGAAACAATTAAAAAATCACAAGACAAATAAGTGAGCTTTGGGATTTGAGTGTTGAACAGTCCTACTTCAACTCTAAGGCCTTCTTGAACAATGAATGGCTGTTCCAGCAGTGACTAGTCTATGAAGGCTGTCTCACTAGTCCCCCTTCCTGGCTTTCCTCGCTTAGTTCTTTCTCTGATTTTATTTTGTTTTGTTTTTCTTCAATCAGTATACATCTTTATTTTTATTTCTGTGCGGCATACTGGTTTATATGTTCCCTTTCTCTTCTGCTTCATAATCATTTCAGAGAAAACCTGTGTTGTACTTATTTTGGATTTTTGTTATCTAGAACTCTGCTTAATGGTTAATAGGTACTTAATATACCTTGTAATTTGTGGATAATTTTTGTCAAATATTGTGGATTTGTTGTCTCATAAAAGCCACATAGTATGTATTGAAATAGCAAAACATTTCTTTAAGTGAATTAATATAATAAGTTGATAAATATATTTGGCAGCAAACTGAAATGAAAGTGAAAACATTTGCACTTCTCAATAAATTATTTTCTTTCAAAATAATCACCTAGGGAAACAGATGTTTGTTTTCCAAGTATGTTCTATGTTTAGAACAACTTTTGGAGCTTCTTTTTATTTCCTCAGAATTTATGAAACCTCTCTTGAATACATACTCTGTGATAATAAAAAAATCATAAGAATTTTTACAATCTTTCAGCATATTCTTTCTTTTTTAAATATTTATTTATTTATTTATTTGACAGGCAGAGTTAGACATGAGAGAGAGACAGAGAGAAAGGTCTTCCTTTTTCCATTGGTTCACCCCCCAAAGTGGCTGCTATGGCCCGCCATAAACCAGACTCTGACTCTGCATTTATATGAATCACATCACCCTAATACTAGATCTATCAGATCATGTCTTTTATTTTAATTTTTTTGAATTTTTTTTGACAGGCAGAGTTAGACAGAGAGAGAGAGAGAGAGGGAGGGAGGGAGGGAGGGAGGGAGGGAGGGAGGGAGGGAGAGAGAGAGAGAGAGAGAAAGGTCTTCCTTTTTCCATTGGTTCACTCCCCAAGTGGCCGCTACAGCTGGCGCATTGCGGCCAGCGCACTGCACCGATCTGAAGCCAGGAGCCAGGTGCTTCCTCCTGGTCTCCCATGCGGGTGCAGGGCCCAAGGACCTGGGCCATTCTCCACTGCCTTCCCAGGCCACAGCAAAGAGCTGGACTGGAGGAGGAGCAACCAGGACAGAATCCGGCGCCCCAACCGGGACTAGAACGCTGGGGTGCCGGCGCCACAGGTGGAGGATTAGCCTAGTGAGCTGCGGCGCCATCCTCAACATATTCTTTCAATGTATAATACTTGGCTAGATATTTTAAAGTGTTATTTACAGATATATCCTAAACATGAGTAGACTTTTTCAATTATGCTGAACTATGGATTTAAAACAGTGTTTCCATCTTCTTCTTTTTTTTTTTTTTTTTTTAACAAAGTAGATAATGGTAAAAGTGGAAGTCTGGAAGCTGAAATATTTTAAATGTATTACTAATTTATTTTTAGGGGATACTTGGTAAATATTATATTTGAAATGTATACTCCCCAGAAGGTCTTATTTACTGGTTTGAGAAATAGTAGAGAAGTAGACGTAGACTTCCTTCCATTTACTATTAGCATACCTGTAGATGTCATTTCCTCATGTACTTATTAGAGGTTCAGAATAGTCATATTGTTTACAATTTAACTGGCAGGATAAAAATGAACATAGACACAAATATAACATTTGCAGTGAAAGAAATCTTATTACCTATAGCTGTCACTTCTAGTTTTATTATCTTGACATTTTTATAACATGTGGTCTTGTAATTGAGTGACTGCTGTTCAAATTTTAAAGAGATTTATGCCAAAACTTTCAGAAATTGCAGAAGCATTTGTTTTTGAGGTATAAGATTAATAAATAATTTTTTTCTTCCTACCAAATGTTGTAGTGGACTAAAATTAAAGTGAGAAGACCAATAATTATAGGATCATTTTATGACACATGGATTAAGGCCATAGAAACAAGTTATTTAGGATTACATGACACATGATTATGTTTACATATGAAGCCAGAGAATAGAGAGTTTCTCTCTATTCATTGCTGTATACACAGCATCTAGTGTGATGACTTGCTCAGTAAATAATTACACAGTGAGAAAACTGCTGTGGATAAATTTGATCTTATAGATGTCATTTTATTTATTTGTACAAATATAAACTATCTGATGTATTTAATTAACTTTTTTTTATAGTTGGTGGCTAAAGGAGTAAAGAGTTCTGATGTTTCCCCAGCTTTGGGACAGCATGAAACAGGTGGTTCTCCATCAAAGCAACAGATGAGATCTGCTATTTCTATGACTTCAGCTTTAAAAGAAGTGGGTATGGTAAGTTTCCTAAAGCAGCCTCACTGTTCATAGGTTTTATATTTGGGATCACTTGGTAGATAAAAATACATTAAAATACTTTTTTAATTTAAAAGAATAGTGAACAAATAAAAAGATATATGGAAATGTACTAAAATAATGCAAAAGAACATTTTTATACCCCAACCCTCTTGAGTAATAACTTTTTAAAACAACATCTCAGCAGCTGGCATTGTGGTGTAACAGGTTAAGCTGCAGCTTGCAGTGCTGGCATCTCTCATCCAAGCACCAATTCAAGTCCCAGCTGCTTTACTTTCCATCTGGCTCCCAGCTAATGCTCGTGGGAAAGCAGCAGATAATGACCCAGGTACTTGGGCTGCTGCCACCTAGAAGGAAACCTAAGTGGAGTTCCTGACTCCTGATTTCAGCCTGGCCCAGCCCTAACCACTCAGCCATTTGGGGAGTGAACTAATGGATGGAAGATATCTGTGTCTGTGTGTGTGTGTCTTCATCACTCTGTCACTCTGCCTCTAAAATAAATAAGTAAATAAATCGTTTTTTAAAAAATAATGTCTCTTTGATACTTAGAGTAACTATAGGAATTAAGTTTACATTTATTCAAAGCGGGTTGATATTTATTTGAAATTTTGGCAAAATAGGTTTACATTTATGTGCAATTTTGTGACCCCAAGTGTTAGAGGATTCCTTGGAATTACACTGAATTCTTCAGTTATTTCCTTTACCTTCTATGAATCGCTATCATCCTACACAGAGAACAAAACAAAGAGAGCCTGACCATTAAAAAGTTCAAACTTTTAGAAGGATGTGACAGGTATCTAAAGTGTGAAGACTCTGTCCTGGGGTCAAGAGAAAATGATCAGAATGTGGAGCTTCTGCCTAGAATCCAACAGACAAAAGGAAAAAGTCTGTTAATTAATATAATACTTTAATCCCATTTTCTGCTTTCCTGGTAATCGATGTCTGTGTCTTTTATTTGTTGAGTTTCGTTAAATTTTGGCAGATAACAGAGGATATTAGTACATTAATCTTTTGCAGCTTTTGTGTTTATCTTGGACATAAAACAGTCGGAAAATTTAAGTTTCTTGAGCACCCTCAAGAACTTCTTATAAGAAATTATTGTTCTGCAAGTAGGTTTAGTCTTTTTCTTTCTGGTAGTGACTTTGCATGTACTAAGTTGTTCACTTCAACTTTAGATAAGGTGGTGGTTCCCTTCCTGGTACCCAGTCTCACATCTCAAGTAGCTGTTCATCTTTCTGGTTGTAGTGACTGCTAATTCCTGACTACTTTACTGGGTAAAATGTTCTTTGTCTCATTTAAATGTATTACATTAAAACTGACCACTATACTCTTTTATATTTTTTTCAAACATTACAAAATTTGAGGTAATTCATATAATTCAGTTTTTTTCTTTCTGTGTTATGTTGGTAGACACTGCTTACTTAAAGTTTTGAGAATTCTCATATTGAGTTTTCTAGATACCTCTGCTTCCATAACTACTAATTTCTTCATATATTTTAAAATTCTAGGTGGTCTAGGTTATTTTGATTATACTAATCAGAAGGCAAATTTTATATTGTTTGTAGTACAGATGACTCATTCTTGCTGCCCTCTTTGCTTAGGGAAGAAAGCCAATTCTCAATTATATTTACAAGTATGATTTAACAAAAATAAACATACATGAAGCATAAAGATAATTTCAAACATAGCTTATCTTGAATTATTTTATCCATCAAAATCTTCCCTAACACTAATTAAGAGAATATATGAATTGATTTTATTTCTACTGTTGACTTGAAATTGCCAAAAATCATATGCCAGGAATGAGCATGTGACTTAGTGGTTTAGCTGCCCACCTTGGGATGTCCACATCCCTTATCAGTGTGCTGGGATCAAGTCCTACTTCTGCTCCTGGTTCCAGCTATTACACGCCCGGGGAGACAGCAAATGATTGCTCAAGTACTTGGATCTCTGCTACCCACGTGCAAGACCCCAGATTGAGTTCCCCATATGTGACTTTGTCCTGACTCAACCGTGGCTGTTGCTGGCATTTGGGGAGTGAACTAGTAGATGGGCAACCTCTCTCTCTCTCTCTTTTTCTTTCTCTCTCTCTCTCTCCCCACTGCCCCACCCCTCTTTCTTTGTCTCTCTTTCTCTCTCCTCTCTGTGTGTATCTGCTTTTTAAATAAATAAAAAAAATTTTTAAACTTAGGTGCCAAAAAGTATATAATTAAGTATTTAACAGTAATCCAAAAATAGGGCAAATAATTGAGAATTGGCCCTTCTACCATATTAGGTCATTAGTTGAAAATATTTAAATATTATCATTGCTGATAATGAAGAAATCTTGCGTTAACATTTTATAGGAATTAAAATTCACAAGGAGCAATTTAATGAAAAGCAAAAAATAACAAAAATATTAGATTATTTAGGGTGATTTTTAAAATAATATTTTTAACTCTGTAACTATCTGTGTTTAAAGGACAGAAGTTTAATTGATATAGAGGAAACCTCAGAAGAAATTCAAAAGACCAACAATGCTATTTCAGTAAGCACAATTTTCCAAATTTCTCTGTCAGTCATTTTACTTACTCCTATCCATATTAAAATATACCATTATAACTGTTTCAGAGTAAGCGAGAAATATTACGAAGATTAAATGAAAATCTTAAAGCTCAGGAAGATGAAAAAGGAACACAGCCTGGCTCTGATATCGAGATAATTCTTTATGAAAATGCCAAAGAGCATGAAAAAGAAAAGCCAGTTTTATCTGATCGCAAGAAATGGGATGTAGGAGGTCAACTTGTGATTCCTCTGGATGAGTTAACACTGGATTCATCCTTCTCTGCAACTGAAAGTAAGTAGCAAAATCTTACCACCTGTGTTGCCATGGCATACATAGGAACTTGGAGACTGGCCACTCTGAACGGAGAAACCCTTACAGGAACTGAGAGAGGCTGGGACAATTTTACATGTTTTCCTCTTTGGGAATAGAAGTACCTCTCTCCCCTAGTGAAATGAGAAGACTGGAAAAAGCTCTTCAACTCTGTCAGTAACAAGGATTTTTATTACAAAAGTTTATAGTGTAGGAGAGGGGACTAATTTTAACCCTGTTAGTGAATCTGAAGGGGTTTAACTAATTAATAATGTTACATTAATCTTACTAAGAATAATTCTTAATGAGAACCAAAGTGGTAAACTTGAATAAACTCTTTAAAAGATCCCTTAAGCAGTTAGCAGGGGTACAGACTTATTTATTCAACAGTTATTTATTAAAAACCTATTGTATGCCACTAATTCCTAGGCAGCAGGGATATAGTAAGCATGAAGACAAAGTTCTTCATCTTAAGGAGCTTAGGGACAGATGTAAGGGAAGGCAAGTAAGAGTCAATTGGAGTTGATAATAATATGCTAGGAATAATAATAGTGTACTTTAAGAATATATATGAAGGCATCAATCAGTTTTGAGAGGGCCAAGAAAATGATTTCTGGATAATGTGATATGCTGAGGAAAAAAGAAACAGGTAACCCAGAAGCCAAGCAGATGGTTTTAGGCAAATAATTTGTTTTTTTAAGATTTATTTATTTATTTGAAAGTCAGAGTTATACAGAGAAAGAAGGAGAGGCAGAGAGAGAGAAAGGTCTTCCATCCACTGGTTAACTCCCCAACTGGCCACAATGGCCAGTGCTGCACTGATCCAAAGCCAGGAGCCAGGAGCTTCTTCTGGATTTCCCACATGCGTGTGGGGCCCAAGGACTTGGGCCATCTTCTACTGCTTCCCCAGGCCATAGCAGAGAGCTGGATTGGAAATGGAGCAGCCAGAAATCGAACCGGTACCCGTATGGGATGCCGGCACTGTAGGCGGTAGTTTTACCTACTGTGCCACAGCACCGGCCCCTAGGCAAAGAATTGCCAAGGCACAAAGGTGAGAGACCACAAGAACTCGGGGAGAAATCATCCATCATGGATGACTATTGCTCAGAATTCAAAACAAAGAATGGCAAGCAAGAAGCATTGAAAGGGAAGCAGAGGCAGATTATGAAGGGTCCTATACACTGGCTCTAATAACCAGTCTAGACTTCCTCTGACTGCAGAGGGTAGTCTTCAGAACAGGAGTCTGCTAGTAACCAGACACTAAATATTTTAGACTTTTGCTGTCCTTATAATATCTGCTGCAGTTTCTCAACTCTGACAGCTGTAGCACAAAAACAGCAATGTGTATAAACATGGCTGTATTTCAATAAAATTTTATTTATGGACACTGAAACTTGAATTTCATATAATTTTCTTTGTATCTTCTATTTCTTTTCTCAGACTTTTGATTTTTCTATTATTTTTACTGTTATCAAGACTGTCCATCATTGCTTCCTAAGGCATTTTTGTAATAGCTCTTTTAAAATCTTTGTCACTTAATTATTTTTCCATAGAAAACTTTTATTTAATAAATATAAATTTCGAAAGTACAACTTTTGGATTATAGCAGCTTTTCACCCCCACAACCCACAAACCCACAAACCATCCATCTCCTACTCCCTCTCCCATCCCATTCTTCATTAAGATTCATTTTTAATTATCTTTATAGACAGAAGATCAACTCTATACTAAGTAAAAATTTAACAGTTTGCACCCACACAGACACACAAAGTAAAGTACTGTTTGAAGACTAGTTTTACCGTTAATTCTCATAGTGCAATACATTAAGGACAGAGGTCCTGCATGGGGAGCAAGTGCACAGTGAATCCTGTTGTTGATTTAACAATGACACTCTTATTTATGACGTCAGTAATCACCCGAGGCTCTTGCCATGAGCTGCCAAGGCTATGGAAGCTTCTTGAGTCACTTAATTCTAATATCTGTGTCATTGATATTGTGTTATCCTGTAAGAGTTAAGGTTTTCCTGTTTCTTGACTTAGGCTGAGTAGTTGTATTCTGAACATTTTATATATTACCTTGTGAGTATCTAGATCTTCTAATCATATTGAGAATGTTAATATTTTTGCTTTAGCAGGCAGTTTGGGTTACACCATAAATTCCCATTTACCTTCTGTGTGGTTCGTGATTCTAGTACCAGTTCATTTTTCCAAGCCTGTCAATACTATTTGGATGTACCCAGCATGGACACCACTCCCTGACTAGTTTGGAACCTAAATAGTAGTATAAGTCTTTGATATGCTGAATAATATCAGACCCATGCATGTTCATAAGGAGGGTAAGCCCAAATAATAATAAACATCTTTATGAGGTCACTTTATTGAGTTTTATTGGCTTCACTATGCCCCTGGTGTTCTCTGGTTTCCTTTCCTTCTTCTCTTTGGTCATCTGGCCAGAAAGCTGAGGTTTTCATTACTTGGTTATGCTGATGTCCTTAGAGCCATGTTGCCAGAAATTAGAGAAAAGTAGTCCTGGGACATGGCTCCATCCTCATGATACTGCACCTGCACCAAACAGAAAGGAAGTTTCCTCTATCCAGTCTTGTCTCCTTTATTATTTTGCTGCTCCCACCACCAGAGGATTGTATAAGGGTAAGAAAGGAGATGATGGAGTAAAGAAAGAAAAGTACTGTGGGATTTTTCTGTTTATGCATTAGGAATTCCTTTCTCCATTCTTGAGGCTAAAATAAGAGAACATCTTCCAGGGCTCACTTGTTTACAAGCAGGTACCCACCTCCGGGGTTCTGTCATTTTCAGTCATGACTGGGAAATCCTGAGTGCTTCACAACTGGTTTGGTGTACCTTGAATTTTTGTCTTCTCTCACAATGTAGTTGCTGTTTGCTTTTTAGAATTTTCAAATAGCTGTCTCATGCTTTCTGTCCTGATTTTGTAGTTGAATTCAATAGGAGATACAGGTTAATGTGTGCTTATTCCATCTGATAATGAATCAGAACCCTGTTTTTAAAGAGATTAAAATACCAAGGAAGAAAGTCTTATTGTATTTTTGCTATGTAGTTACCATTTCTGGCACTCTTATTCTCTTTGTTTAGATTTGTATTTCTATGTGGTATTATTTTTCTTATGACTGAAGGATTTCTTGTAACATTTCTTGATGTGCAGATGATGGGCTCTTCAGATTTTGGACACTGAGGAAGTATTTCACCTTCATTTTTAAAATATACTTTTTTCTATAGAGTTTCAGATAGGCAGTTTTATATTTTTAGTGCTCTAAAGAGTTTGCCCTTCTATCTTCTATCTTCTCATTTGCATTGTTTCTAACAAGAAACTTGGTCCTTATCTTTATTCCTCTATGTATAACATGACTTTTATCTCTGACTGCTTTTACAATTTGTATTTTTCATTGATTTTGAGTAATATGATTGTAAAATGCTTCAGTGTTATTTTCTTCATGTTTACTTTTTTTTTTTTTTTTTTTTTTTGGAATTCATTGAGTTTCCTGGATCTCTGTTTATGGTTTTTGTCACATTGGAAAATTTTCAGCATTCATTTCTTAAAATATTTTTTCTATACTATGTCATACCCCTTCTTTCCTTTGAGAACTTCAATTTCACTTGTCCATACCTCAATGGTGCTCTATTCATTTTTTTTTTTTTTAATTCTCTGTCTGCTGCAATCTGGATGGTTTCTACAGTGCTATACTTATCAGATTGATAACCCCTTTCTAAACATGTTTGGTCTAAAGCAATTATTAGTGTTTATTCCCCACTACAGAAATAAGACCTTACTGAGTACTTAACCCACTGTACCAGGAATTAGGAGATTTCCAATCTAGCTGACAAGAGTAAACACTATTTCATGTCTTGTGTTCCCTGTAATTTTTCTTAGTTCTTTCCTTTTCTTGGATAGTTTTCTCACA